>NC_090928.1:1086018743-1086637320 GCF_040938575.1 Ambystoma mexicanum | reverse complement strand
TCAATGTCAAAGCCAACACAGCTGCTTGGTCTCATCAAATAATTTATGTCTGAGGGCTTAACAAGCTCTCACCAACCCCATGTATGTCTGTGAGACCTCCATAGTAAGGTAATTCCCTTCTAGGCACCTAATAGAGTCCTATAAAACTCTTATCTCTCCCTTTATGTCATGTTTCTTTTCTTTGATGAGGCTAATGGTTTTACCCCATATTACTGTCCTATAGGCTTCCTAAAGGTTAATTTAATCTGTGCTAAAGATGCCTTCAGCTTGAAGCATTCCTCTATTTGGGTCTTTAAATGTTCGGCGGTCTGTTTGTCTTGTAGATAGTATGCATTCAGCCTCCATGTGCCCTGTGGCATGGAGCAATTACTACTAACCACCAATGACACAATCGACAGTGGAGAATGGTCAGAATTGCTCCTTGGAAAAATGTGACATCTTTATTCCTGTGCATCCCTGTGTGGAGAAATATAAACTAATCAAACCTGGAAAAGGAGGAGTGCACACTTGAGAAATATCAGACCACCCTCCACATGTATCTCAATCCAAATGACAGAATATAGAAAAACAGCTTAGTACTCACTTTCCCCCAGAGGCTCAAGGTGACCCAAGCCCTGCTTCTCTCTAGGTTTGATTATTGCAATAGCCTCCTCCTGAATCTATCATCTTCCAATCTGCGACCTGTCCGGCTAATTCAGAATAGGGCAGCAAGACTTATCCTTGGGCTTAAGCCGGGGGACTGCATCTCTCCTGCACTAAAAAGTCTTCACTGACTCCCGGTAGCCGCACAGATTAACAGATTAAATTCAAATCCCTCTGCATCATCCACAAGGCGGTCTGGCCCCGGGGCCCACACTATCTTCAACTTTATCTTACTAAATGCTCTCACTCTAGACCACTACTCACCTCTGTCTCCCACTCTCTGTGTGTAGAGCATTTTGCTAAACAGAGGGCAGGTGGTAATTTGCTTTCCTCAGCTGGCTCTCTCCTATGGAACAGCCTCCCCCGCTCTGTGCCTTGAGCAGGATCTTCTTGAATTCCGGATGCTCCTTAAGACTCTCCTCTTTACCTCCTCCTTCGCTTCTTCTCTCCCCTGCAAAATCCACTGCTGCTGCGATTGGTGTCCTAGTCCCTTATGCATCCTTGGGGCCCTGACCTCCCACACCCAATCATCCCAGCTCCTGTCTATCTGCACTTGATCTTATACCCTCTGCCCCAGTGGCTCGCACTTACACCCCTCGCCGCTCGACGCCATGTAGCACTCAACATTCCTAGCACTTCATCTGTGGCTCACCCATGAGCTCAGACTCCCCGGCACCTAACCCCCTGCCCTCTTCCTTGCAGCACTTGCACGTTCTGATTACTCAGAAGGCATTGTAGGTTTGTACTCTTTTCCTTTTCCCCCACTGCTCTCAAATATTGTGTTTTTTATGTATTTCAATGCATTTCCCACTCCCTCCCTTGCCCTGTGGTCGCTTTTAAACAATATGTTCATATTGTATAAGTGCCTAACAAGCAAACAATAAAATACAAAATAAATACCTCATCTCTAAGGTTTCTTTCCAGACTCAGAGATAAAGGATGTACTGCCGTGTGTGTTGTTGGACTGAAAAGTAGAAAAGGGAATGGTTTGTGCCTGACATTTGCAGCTCTGCTCTCGCCATTTTCTGCACCACTTCTCAATCACTGCTCTTTAGAAATGTAATCAGGACGCGCTGAAAGTATAGGATCTGAAGAGCTCTCCCAATCACATCTTCCTTGGAAAATGGAGGATCGGCCAGCCCAAAAACAAGGAGTTTCTTCATAAATATCACAGTGGTATGCACAGTCTATGTATTTGTAGTTAGCCCTACAACTCCAGGGTTATTCCCCTTTAGCAGCTCTGTGTACATTTCTATGATTATTTACAGTTTCTCCTCCAGTAGGTGAAGACATTCTCTGGTCTGGTTCTGACATCATACAGATCCTATCTGTGGTACTCCACCATATTCACTCTGACACAGTCTCAAGCTTGGCGTGCATAACATCAATCTTACCAGGAACAGCCTCTAGACTTAACATAACATCCATGAATAGAGCTCTGTGCTACTTGGATATGAGGTATTTTTCTTTATTAAAAGAGAGTGTTTTCCTATTAGGAAAGCTTCGTCCCCTGCACACTATCTAAAAGGCCAAAGCCTAATGGTGATTAGAGAATCGTTAAAGATGGAAAGTCTTCTAAAGGCATTTCAGATATATATTCAAAATTTCACTAAATAATTACATTTTGACAACTTGAAGGATAAATTCATAAGCAAGACGATTTATTATTCATACAAGATGGTAGGCCCAACGCGTTTCGAGTAGCAAACAACTCTTCATCAGGGGCATTTTTTCTTTAAGAATAACATTTCTATAAAGAAAAGAAACATTTTAAATTTAAACAATATAATATTTTTAGTCAATAAGCAATTCCGAAAGCAACAATTTCAAAACAACCTCAATTCAAGGACATCTCTGAGATACATGTCAACCCACAGATCCTGGACTTAAAGTGTACAGTGCATAATTCAAATGGATTAATTGTTTTAGAGTGTCTAACAGCCTTTAGAGTGAAACTGTTCTCAAAAATTGACAAAAACTTAAAACTCTTAATTTGAATCAAAACAGATACATTGTTCATCAAAACAGATACATTTTTTCGTACAACCAGGTTATTACTGGTGCTAAATGCCTGTATATGCTATTCACGGAGAGAATAATTCAATGCTCTAAGTGTTTTTGAACAAAAATGGATAAACTGAAGTTGTCACATAAGGAACAATTATAGCTAGTTGTTCTTACCTATTTAAAATAGGCCAAAAAAGATGGAGGCCCTCATTACGACCCTGGCGGATTTTTTCCGCCATCGACGGACTTTTCCGCCATGGCGTAAAGTCCGTTTACGCCATGGCGGATGGCGGACTTACCGCCCCATTCCGAGGTTGGCGGGGCGGTAAGTCCCCATTGACCCATTTACCCTTCCCCATTCCCATTTCGGCCCCATAGGGCTCAATGGGAGTGGGGAAGGCGTTAATTACGCCACCGTACATTACGGTGGCGTAATTAACACCAAGGTCCCATAGCGCCATGGATTTTTACGCCCGCAAAAAGCGGGCGTAAAAGTGACCATGGCGCTTTGGGAACTCGTAGTTGGCGGTAAGGGGTCGGCGCAGCTAACGCTGGCGTAAACCCCTTACCGCCAGGGTCCTAATGAGGGCCGGAGTGTCTTGTATGGCCATAGATGAAAGTGTTCTTGAGATGATTTCGCAAAGTTTGTTCTTAACCTGTCGTGAGATCTGGTCAAAGAAGCAATATTCAGATAAGGAGAAAGACGCTGTCTTAATGACAAGAATATAGGTATCTGGTTGTCATGTTTATGCATAAGTGAAAACACACTTACAAGTCTTTGGTTGAACAACTGGTCCAATGGTAGAGCTGACCAGACAATGGTCACTGGGTATCTTAATCTGGTAAACGGTTAATCAATGAAAACTAATCCAAATCAACTGTTTCCCAGAAGAGTAACCTAAAAAACCAAGGTGGTAGAGGTAAGTAAAGGGGAAACGGGGTATTTTTTAAAAAAGCTGTCACGGACCAAGTAAAGCTATGTGGCCAGAATGGAAATGGTTAGTCTCTTATTATGATTCTACATAAAAGTGTTTGGCAGAAGAAAAGCTTTATTCCCCAAAGTACCTGGCATAGAACAAGTTAAGGCTATGTGGCCAGATTGGAAATAGTAAGTATCTTATTTCGATTCTACATAACTAAGTGATACCAATAAAGTGATAAAGTCCAAGTCAACTTACTTCTCTTCCTTTTTTACAGGTCCCAAAATGGAGCAACATCCAGACCGGCGAAGGCTGTGGAGGCGTCTGCCATTTTGTGATGGAACTCGTCTTTATGTACCTTTCGGACAAGCTGACGTCATTCGCGCATGCGCGAGTGACGTCACTGTTGTTTATATATTGAGTGAGTGACGTTGTTCGCGCGTGCGCGTGCAACGTGTAAATAAAGGTGTCTATGTAATCAACATGGAATATTAGGTGATCAGGTGCTCCAAGGGGCATGTCGTCTTGTTACAGCTAGAAAATAAGTGGGAAACGATTCCAATGAAGGTGGAAAAGGTGCATGTCACATTATAGGTAATGACTCCAACTTAGTGACGTCAATCGCACACACGCGTTGTACGTCCACCAAGTTAAATCTCTACATGTGTGTTAAAACACTTAGAGGGGAGAATGAAGAAGATAAGCCAGTGATAGGTTTGGTGCAAATGGCTGTCTGTATTTTGACTAACGTCATGTTTACACGTTTGACTAAAAATACAAATTAAATTTTGTCGGATGTAACTGTGAGGTCTTATTGACTGCTTTTCAAAGGTCCACAGGACATGCTTGGGTAAATGAGGGTGTTAAACCTAATGATAAGTAGAAAAACCTACATGGGCACATGGTCATAGATGCAAAATAGTCATGGAGTACCTGCCTGATTATTAATGGTTAAAGAAATGGATATCTGAGTGTCGACCATTATCCACATTTAAACATGTGATTGGCCTATTTGACAAATCTAGGACCTTGTGTAAACCATTATACACTTTTTATCATGTTGTGAACCTTTTTGACAAATATAGGCCATTGTGTTAGCACTAACCCAATTGTATGGGTGTACAATCTAAAGCAAAAGCATCACTAAAAGCAGTTTCTTGAAGATGAAAATCACAAGTGAATTGACAGCAGATAATGTAACTAAAACACTCATATGCGAAGAGAATAAAGGTCTTTGTTCTAATATTCGATACCCCAGTAATGCTAGGGTATGTTTGATAGGAGAATCTATTTAAAAACAAAGAAGCAATAGTAACCTATAAGGTTTAAACTGGTAGCAGCAATTGGTTTACTTTCATAGATGTTAAAACTTTAGAGGAATGGTCCAAGGTAATAGTCCTCATTCATGCCTAGTGGTGTCATTGCGTCAAGCCGTTGGATCCAAAAAAGTTCTCTTTGTAAAAGTTGTCTTTGTAAATCGCCACCCCTCGGGAGTGGGTGTATTACTTCCAATATGATCATTTTCATCTGTGAGATGTTGTGGTTATGGTCTCGGAAATGTCTAAATACAGGAGATTTGATATTTTTTGTTCTTATGGAAGATTTGTGCTCTGTCCATCTTTCTTTGGCTTTTCTGTTGGTTTTTCCTATATAATAGACTCTGCAGGGGCAACGGATGGCATAGATGACGTTTTTGCTGTCACATGTAGCATAGTGTCTCAGACTGATTTTTTTACCTCTATTGGGATGTCGTACATATTCTCCTTTAATGATGTTGTTGCAATGTTGGCAGTGGAGACATGGAAATGTGCCTGCTTTTTGTTTCGAAAATGTTGTTTGTAGTGTTTTTTTTGGCCTTTCCGCTTTAATGAGTTGATCCCGTAGATTTCTTCCTCGTTTGAATGCCATCATAGGGGGATCTGGAAACAATTCTTGTAAGGTTTTATCTGACTTAATCAGGTCCCAGTTTTTGTGTATTATTCTTTTGACTTGAAAGCTTTGTCTAGAGTATTTCAATGAGTGAATCAAATTTTTGGGAACTGGTTTACTGTTGCTTGCTAGGAGTTATTTTCTTTCCTGTGATTCGGTTCTTGTTATGGCTTTCTGTATTGTTTCTCCTGGGTAACCTCTTTCAATTAATCGATTCCACATGGTTTCATATTCCATCTGTAATGTGGTAATATCAGATGTAATACGTTTCACCCTTAAAAGTTGGCTGTAGGGGAGGTTCCCCTTTAAATGTTTCGGATGAAAACTGCTATGATGTAAGCAGCTGTTAACATATGTTGGTTTCCTGTATATTTTTGTCTTAAGACCTGGTCCATGTATTTCCACTGTAACATCCAGAAAATTAACTGAAGGTTTCCCAATTTCAATTGTGAACCCGATTCTTTCATTGCAGGTATTTAAGTATTTACAGAATTGGAGAAGTTCACTTTCTGTGCCTAGCCATATACCAAAAACGTTGTCAATGTATTGTTGCCAGCATTTCATTTTTTCTTTCCACTGTTGGTTTTGTAGTACAAATTTTGTTTCAAATTGGTACATGAAAATGTTGGCATATGAAGGTGCCACAGATGAACCCATTGAGGTTCCTGAAATTTCTAAATAAAATGTTCCATTATGTCTAAAGTAGTTGTTATATAGAATGATGTTGATTAATTCTATAGCTAGTACTTTGTGAATGTTGACATTTTTGTTTTCTAGCAGAAACCATTCCAATGCTTCTATCCCTTCTCTGTGTGGTATTGAGGTATATAGACTGTTCACGTCCATTGTGAAAAGAATTGGGCTCTCCTCTGTGAGATTAAGGAAGTGGGTGGTGTCCTTTAGATAGGTTTGAGTGCTTTGTACAGCTGGTTGTAGTGCCGTGTCCAAATATATGGCTAACGGCTGAAAGATACTTTCTGTCCCCGCAACTATGGGTCTGAAGGGAGGGTCATTGGCATTTTTGTGGATTTTAGGTAATCCATAGAAAACCGGAGTCACTGGAAATTTTTGTATCAAAAATTCAGCTGTCTTGTCTGTGATCCAATCCATGTCTGATGCTTTGTCAACCACCTTCTTGATAATTTCTTTGATTTCATTTACCGGGTCTCCATCTAGTTGTATTTATGTCCTAGTATCGTCTGAGAGTTTATGACATCCTATGTTATACATAGTAGTGTCAATTAGGACTAGAGCTCCTCCTTTGTCTGCTTGTTTTAATGTTAGACTACTGTCCTGGGCCAGTTGCTTAATGGCTTCCATCTGATGTTTACGAATATTCATTTTATTTGGCTGGCCATATTTTAGTCGTTTGAGATCTCTTGTAGTCTTTTGTTTAAACAAGTTAATCAAAGGATGGTTCACTTGAGGATGAAAACTGCTTTTGTTTTTGAGTTCCAAAAATTTAGATTTTGATTGTGGTTGCAGTGTATCTTCAATATTGTGGAAAAAGACTTTCAGTTCCATTTTGCTGATGAGTTTGAAAAGATTAACTTCTTCTTCAAAGAAAGAGGTGTTGTTTGTAGGAATAAATGAGACCCCTAGATTCAATGTCTGAATCTGTGTTGTTGTCAGTGATTTAGAGGAAATATTAATGACCAGATTCTGTTTTATTTCTTCTTCTGTCTTGGTTTTCTTCTTTCCTCTTCTTGTCTTCCTCCCTCTAAAAAAGGTGTAGACGGTTGGTTTTGGGAAGATAACGTAGGTGGTATCACTTGAGATGCTGCGGTAGGCCCGCTTTCGCTAGTGGATGGAATCTCTTCCAGCTCTCCGCTGGTGACTTCACTGCTCTCTGTGTTGTTAGTGGGCTGCGGTTGTCTTGGTGGCCTATGTTGTGGTGGTCGGTTATTCGCGTAGAATTCCTGCCACGAGTAGACAATGTCCCTCGCGTAGTCTAGTGTATCCCGTCTAAACTTTCTTATTTTTCGTTGTTCGATGTCTTTTTTATAACTGTCAAGCTTTGTATTAGTGTCTTCCAAAATCTGTTTCAATTCCGTTGCAGTTTTGAATTTAGCCAGTTGGGATGTGATGTCATCAATCTCTTGTTTAAAGTTGAAACGGATTTTGCCAATTCTTCAATGGTTAGCAATATTAGGTCTAGTGAGCATTTCTTCAGGATTTGCTCCCATCTGATGACGAAATCTTTATTCTCTTTGCAAAGGGTAGGTCTAAGATAAACTCTAAGTCCTCTTGGAATCTGTTTACACTTATAGTACTGGGCGAGGGTTGTTGCATGTAATTTTTGAGAAATCTCTCGTCTGATGAGTCGTTCTAATTTATGGATTAGCCGTTCAGGGTTCTCTCCCTTTGGTGTATCTTTACTAGTATCTGATATTAAACCCAGAATTCTTGTCGCCTCTTCATCTGAGAAGGCCAAAGTTGTAGCTGCTTTGTCTGTTAAAGCGCTGATAGTCGAGAATGACATTCTAGTGTTTGTGGGTGCTCGTGTGTGGCTATGGTACCAACCCGTGAGGGTAAACAATACTAGAAACGTGGACAACACACTGTGCACACCTTGATTTGGATGATCTTATTATATATAGGTTGTATATTTTTATATATATCTAGAGATATTAAACAAAGTAAAGGTGCGGGGCAGAGGTGCTCAGCCTTGGTACCTAGGCTGGAGATAGAGGACAAAAGAGAGTGTTTTCCTATTAGGAAAGCTTCATCCCCTGCACACTATCTAAAAGGCCAAAGCCTAATGGTGATTAGAGAATCGTTAAAGATGGAAAGTCTTTTAAAGGCATTTCAGATATATATTCAAAATTTCACTAAATAATTAAATTTTGACAACTTGAAGGATAAATTCATAAGCAAGACGATTTATTATTCATACAAGATGGTAGGCCCAACACATTTCGAGTAGCAAACGACTCTTCATCAGGGGCATTTTTTCTTTAAGAATAACATTTCTATTTTTCTTTATTACCAGGATCCGGACAATTCCCCCCATCTTACCATCTACAACCATGACTAGCAAAGTGGCCAGTGTAGGGGAACTACTGGCCAACAAGCCCAACCTCTCTTATCTTTTCTTGTGCTTTTGAGTCACCCTGTTTTGCTGTAACACTATAGAACTGAAGGTTGCTGATTGTAAGGTTTTGAAATCATCGTAACATCTGGAATTCCAGTGGGCCACCCTCCAGAACATTGCTTTCAGCCTGACATGTTAGTACAGAAGGGGAACGACCTATGCAAATCAGGCTAAGCACCACTCCCAAAAGGGGCACTCCAGCCCTTACTGCTAGGTCCAATGTGTTCTTCATGCGACTACTAGCAACCTCAGACATGGTTAACCTCATTGGGTATTGCCAATCAGACTTAGCTTTGGTGTCTATGCACAGCATGTTTTAGGCCACTTGTCGGCATACTTTCTCCACTCGGGGTACTGTAGGGGAACCACCATATGCAAATCAGGATTTGCCCCACCGTAAAAAGGGGAAGTCCAGTCCAAGCTGCTTGGGTTTGCTTGTGGTCTCGGTGCACCAGGGGATTTGGCCTAGCAGTTCAGGCTCTTCTTCTCCTTTGGTGACAATAGCAGATTGATTTGCATATGGTGAACCCCTGGAGTAATTACTTACATGGGCTAAACAAATGGTGGGTTATAGGGTTGCCTAGAGCACTGCTAATGGCTAAGATGTATTCATAACCTTCCACCCATCACATGTTTTGGCTACTGCTGTAACACTGTACCAGTGACTGATTGAGCAGGGCAGCCAGTTCTCTTAATAGGTGCAGCATTTTAATAGTGAATATCCTCATCCAAGGGGGCTGCAAGGGTATGCTGCTTTCCTCACCAGGGATGGCAACCAACCTCAGCATTACTGATGTGCACAAAATTGTTCCCATTCCATGACTTCTTGCTCTTTAGAAAGGCCCAGATCCAACTTCCTGCAAATCAAACCTGTGACCTTGCTCAGCTTTTTATCAGCTTAATCTCAATGATTCATTTTGTCCAGTCCATTATTACAATGCCACACCTTTTTTTGTCTGGTTCGATGTTCAACGAGCCGGTGTTCAGGGAGTCAAAACACACTCTGCACTCCGCACCCTGGCGTTCTGATGGTTAGAGGAATGGATCTAGGGATGCGTTCCACCACCCACTCTAGCTGTCAAGCCGTCAAACTAGTGTTTCTTGTATAGAGATATTACACTTAATCCATGTGGGGTGTTGTTGCAGTTCATCAAGTTGGTTCCATACTCTATTTTTGAAAGATTATGTCTCTGGAATCATACTACCTATTGGAGGATTACAATCTGATTGCAGCTTTACACAGGTATAATCATCCATTTGCTCATACCTATGTTGACGAATGCAATTATTAAGTCTACTTTTCCAGCGGTAAATTTATATCGTAATTTATCAAAGTCTGTCTCATGTGTTGCAACAAAAGGTATCCTGCTACTTAAGTGGACATTTCCAAAATGGACAGCCAATTTTTTCATGGCTGAAATCTTCCTGAGGGTTGGAGCTTTTTCTTTGTCTGTCCTCCTTTGTAGCAATCAACATGAATCGTTCTCTCTTTTTGTATTTTTTTTTGTTTAATCCTGAAACTTCCCACCCCTTAAACGTTCTCTAAAAGGATATTTACACCCAGAAGGAAAGCTGATGTCATATTGTCTGTTGGGCGCCATTGATCCATGTTATTCCCTTTCAGCAAGGGTGTTATGGTAATACATGCACAGGTCTCCTTAGAACCTTGTGCATGTAGATTCCATTTGAGAGTGCAGGTCTCCTTCGAACCTTGTGCATGTATTACCATAACAAAGGGTTGCAAGGATTGTGTGTATGCTTCAATGAAAGGCACAGGATATTCAATTACCTTTGTTAATCAAGCATACTTGTATGTACTGATGTTGAAGTAACCCAGAAAGGCATGCGCCCTGATGCCTCCGGGTTGCAGCATGGAATAAACAAATAAATAGATAAAATAAAAAATGTTAATGTAGTCTGGCTGAATGCAGGCTTACTGGTAAGCTTTGGTGTACGGCGAGGTCAGGCGCCGTGCCATATAATCACTGACCCTCTGTTAAAATAAAGTGCTGTCTGCCACTGCCCCTATTGGCCACTTCCTTGCCCCAACACTCCTATGGAGTAGACATCGTTCACTATCCTGATTTAGCGGGTGTGTAGGCGTTACCTGAACGCCACCAGCCATCCTACAGGAATTTTTTCCTCTGTTGTATTCCTGAGCAGGGTGATGTCCGGCACACCTCCATTTCAGCACTGCCGAATCACTGCAGTCTGCAGCCGGCGTCTATAATGGCTCCAAGGACGCCCCCAGGCCCCAGACTTTTTGTCACATTCCCCCACCGTGAATACAAAAAAGAAATAAAACAAGTAGAGATGATATATGTAGAACAAAGCAATTCATACAAAATACAGACTACACATCTTAAAGCTTCTGTGGGAGAAAACAAAAAATAAAGTTGAAGCCATGGTATAAAATGTAATTCAAATTACTTAGCAGCCTTCCACACTGATGCTGGGGTTTAGAGTAGTCCATTTTCAGTGTTGATGACGGTGGCTCCATGGGCACTGAAGAGGAATGTGTTTCTCATCTAGCAGTGCCAGGGCTTGCTTACCTACGTTTTGGTTTACATTAGGCACATTTGCTAAAGAGTTGTACCTCTTGAGTATGTTCATCGTTGCCACTGAAGGCGCAAAGGTAGTCAAAGGCACAGAGGGGAATAGACGTGCAAGACGCAGGCTCCTCAGAACATGGACCTTTAAATGTGAATAAAACCCACTTCTCGAGAAATCTAATTGACTACTGTGTGTCCACCCTATGTGCTAATGGCACGTCCGGGCATACATCAAAGGCACACACAACTGAGGCCCAACTGATATTCAGAAAACATTCATGCATCATCACTCATCCAACATTCCCTGAGATGTCTTTCACCCACATACACCAACATTCTAACAGCATGCATTGAGGACCTTTGGGACAAAGACATCAGGCAACTCACCCATGCATCTCACACAAACGTTAGACTCGAAATAATCCCTGACCTTTGATCAAAGAATTAGCTTAACTTGTTGGTCATGGATTCCAAAAACCACATCACCACTCAAAAAGCAGACCCAGTTTTCTTTAAAAATATGAAAAAAGCACAGACCTTATAAAATCCATGGCTGAGCACTGCCTCTGTACCAATAAAAACAACCAGTCATGCCCTCCTCCATTCTATTTTGCAGGGAACTCTGGATACCCCTTGTAGATACATCACATCACATCACACCCTAGCATCTGCCTGTGATAATGGGCACACATCAGCATCTAATATGCCATTGATCAGGCTTTTGGAATGGTCAAGAATTGTTTCAGGTGTCTGCACAGGATAAGTGGAAAGGAAGTACAAACTCGGCAAGCGAGGCCCAATCACTGCAATGTGTTGTATAGTGCTTACTATTGTAATCATGTGCAACACAACCATCCCTGAGCAGGATTCACCTTGCAACAAGCCTGGGTTTATGGATGGAATGTTGACAATGTGGATGGGCTGATGCACAGATAGGAGATATTCAGCCATGCCTTCAGATTAAACTAAAATCAAGAAATATGTATTTCATATTTATAGTACCTTACAATTCCCTACTCCCTATTCCCTATTCAGCAAAATAAACTACAAAAAGTCTTAATGATGGTCAGTCTCCTTAAATGTATCTACAGCAATTAGATATGTGATGTTATGGATGGGTAGCCAGCAGGAGGGGTTGAGAAATGTGATAGGGGCTAGGAGAATCTTAGGCGCAACAGAACATCCTAGATATTGACCACCAGCAATATATAATGCAGTCTTACCAACTTGAGTACTGGATTGCCTTTAGAGACAATGGTGGGTTGGGGGCTGGTGGTGGAATCTCCTTGGAGACAATTGTGAGGTTAAGGATGGTGGTGGGATCACGATGGCCATGAGGGCAGTACTGGGTGGAATGTGGGGCGGAAGACTTTGGAAACTGGAGTTTCTCCTCTATGGTGGATGTACCCGAATGCCATGCCTCCTGGAAGTGACCTAAGTAAGTGAGAGCATGATGTAGGTATGAATAATACCTCATGTGTTCACAACGTCGATATCAGAAACAGTGGCGGCTGGTAAATATTAAATTTGGAGGGGCAAGAACATTTGCCACAAATATACGGGAACGACAGAGCGAAGCGAGTTAGCCTAAATCAACCAAAGAGGGGTCAGGAGATTCTCCTCCCCGAGAACATTTTTGAAATAATGGGCTAATGTGGTGCATTATGCAGAACACTTTCTGCATAAAACATTGGTTACAAAGCTAGACAGTTTGCAATGTTTTGTAGGGTAACTCATGAAAATATTCAATAGATGCAAGTCATCAACAGTGCACTTAAGTATTTCCCAAAACATTTTCATGATGCCTTTCCTCACAATATATGCCAGTATAAAAACATGTTCACGCTGGATACAGCCACTCATTTTCATGCTGGTTGCACCAATATAACTAATATTTCCATATAAAAACATAGTCATCTTTACTTTGTGCATTATGCAAGTAATGATACTATGAGAAAACATGTCCAAGCTTGCTCAATACCCATGTATAAACATACTCCTGTTGACTCTGCCATTTAAAATGACAATGCCACAATAGGATAAAATGTTCCAACTGGCTGTACCAATATAGACCAGTCTAACCACAAAATAACTGTTATGTCTGCTTTACATCATAGATATCCAGTAAAATGGCATGCCACAGTAGTAAATGGCTAGACTGGCCAGACCAAAATGCCAATCTAACCAAATAGTAACAGTTGTAATACTCCTTTTATCAAATATGCCCAGCAATCATTCACTCATTCACACATGCCACGAACCACCCACATACCATACACTCGCTCATTTACACATCATACATACAGACATAACAACAAACACATCAGGCATACAAAAATCGACACTTACATTGAATCGTTGTGGATGAGGTTCGTCGTTGTGATGCCACCTCCCATAATGAAGGCCTTCAGGCTCCCACACAAAAGAACTGGAACCATGAAGTACAAAGTGCTTCCTGGTTCCTATACATGCATGCAGGGGCCAGTGTGCTCCATTGTCAGTACCACATTAAGTCTGAGAGGTTGGGGAAGTGAAGGAATGCCCCCATGCACATTCAGATGTGCATTTTCACAGCCTGCATTACTAATGGGCCATGCGAGGTTGAGGAGGCAAAACAGTGTCAGTCTTGCATGGTCCATTGGTCATGGATGATGAGGAACAGAAACTGTCAAAGGGAAACAGAGTTTTTCCCATTGAGAGTTTAAACTGCGGCTCCTCCATAATTGGTGACACTAGTGGGCCGGCACCTGCTCATTCTTTGTGGATGAGCCACCAATGATCAGAAAATACATTCACGTTTGTGGCTGTCACACATCGCTCCATTACCATTGGTCCTTTCTGTGGTGCTGTCATGGAGGTAAATGCATTCTTATGAATTCTGTTGTATTCAGTTGGGCAATGTGTTGAACCAGAAAAAGGACTTTAGAGGTTTTATTAAAAAGAAAAGATCAAAATGTCTAACTAACCGTATTGCTATGTAGGAAGTCCCCTACATATCAGAAAAAAAGCTAAGGTGGGCTTTAAAGTCCAGAATAAAGTCCTTCAGTCCGGATCCTATCCAACTAACAGGCCCTACCACTTTAGAAAAAGAACATCTTACTAAAAGGGGAATGGAAGGCTTTGTTCTATAGACTCAACAGGACATCTTCCTAGCAAAACTTAGGTTGGGTAGTTTAGAGTTTCAAAAGTTCAATTTTTGCAACACAGGATATTCTTCCTAGTCTTCGTATAAAGTTGTGTTTCACTTTCTCCTCTTATCTGTTATCAAAGAACAGTATGTTGTTGTTGACACCTCAATTGTTTCAGGATTTCTTGTAAACAACCAAAAAAAAAAAAACCTTCTCCACTTGTACAGGTTATTTTCTTCTATCCAAATTCTTCCAGATAGCGTTGCTGTTCAACCTGTCTTATCAGAGTTCTGTCCCTTCCGTGGCTTTCTCAGCCTTAATTCAAAGTGTCCACATCTCTTTCTCAGTCCCCCTTTCATAGGATATTTGCATCTTTGGGTTTCTCAGGATCCCATACCTTCAATAACTTTCCCAGCTGTTATTCGCAATATTCACATTTTTCTCTGTCCACCTTTCATAGGGTATTTGTACATTCGGGTTTCTCAGGCTCCCGTAACCTGTATAGCTTTCACAGTCGTTAATCACAATGTTTGTACTTTTTAATGGTAGGAATACATCAGATTTTTCAGACTCCTATAACTTCATCAGCATGCCCTGTGACTACATGTCTCCATAGCTATGGTCTGATGTGCATAGAGATCAGGGACTCGTGCCCCTGCCAAGGATCTGGAAACAGCATCTGTTACCGGCCACCAGGCCCACCACAACTCGCTCGTAGTTACGCCACCAGATGAGACGCTGGTATCTACATATCTGCTCTTTCTCCAATCCTGGTGCCTCTGTTGGGTAGAACGCCAACCTTCAGGGGCTTGGCTCGCTGCTTGCTCACCCTTCGCGCTGCCACTGGCACCGCGGCCCAGCGTGGCTCCACCCCCCCAAGACATCAATGATGCAGAGGCTCGCCTCTGAGTAGCGGTTCCCTTAGCTCCATAGGAGTTTCCTCCCTTATACACATCACAGGCATAAACAGAACAGTGTCCTTCTTCGCTGAGTATGGCATTCAGGCTGTGTCCAGCATTGCCTGTAGCCAAAACATGAAAAGAAGGAACTTTATGAAACATAGTCATTGCCAGAGATATTAAAGTATTTTCCACATCCATACATGCAGACAAGTTGTTAGGACTGGGAGTACTGCTCTGGAATGGGAGCCCTTATCCCCAAGAGGGAAGTCACTCACAGTGAGGTTCCACTTGCCCAAATGCCTAGGTAGTGTCTTGCGTAGCAGACTTACCACCATAGCCGCAAAGGGGGTGGCTCCCCTTTAGAGAGAAGAGACAAATTGTCTGGACTATCTCCAGGACTGCAATGTAAGATTGCATTATACTGTCGGACGTCCAACATTTACTGATATGAAACTGGGGCAAGTTTCAATTTAAGGGTGTGGAATGCATACTATGAGTAGAATGAAAGTTGCTATTCACTGCAAACAGTGAATTACCAATATGATATGATATGGCTTTTATAACGCGCCTATACACAAGTGTTTCAATAGACATATTCCTTCCTCCACCATTTGTTTGAATCACTTTGTTCGCTGTACATTTCTAGAACACAACATAATGTAACAATGATGTAGGTACATGTCAACACCATTTCAGTTTTGGCTGTGCTGGTCCAGGCATTGTTTATTCATTGCATTATGCAATTTGTCGTACTGGATTTTCAGTTGTGCATTCAGAAATACAAAACCCATACATTCACCTTCACACCAGGAATCACTGATCCCTATTGAAACGAATCACCCGTGCATGTAGATGGCTCACTTGTGGAGTACTGTCACAATGGATTTGTGTAAATCTAAACTGTTCACTTCTTAAATTTAAGATCGCATTATATTTAAACTTCCGTTAATGGTAAAAAAAAAGCAGGCTTAATCGAGCACACTTTTGAACACAACAATTAAGATTTGGGGCTTGATTCTCAACGATGAACACTGTAGCAAATCTGAGAAATCATTTTGGATCTGCACCTGCGTGCTTACAGCTGATTCACGAAGCAAATCTCTAGGTGCCGCGGGCAGTTGTGAGAGGCTCATGTGGAAGTGTGATTCTTAAAGATTTGCTGAAGGGCATCTCAGAGATTCAATTTGCTCCCATTTTGGGCTTTGTGAATCAAGTATAAGGTAGCAGGAGCAAATCAGAGATATTCAAATGCAATGGTTTCTATCTAAACAAAATGCCCCTTCAACAGCATAACTCAGAAACAACCATTTCAGTCTCGACGGGAGGCGTATTTTGTCCTTGTTGATGGTAGGACGAGGCATATAAAAGAGGAATTAAATATAATTGCAGAGATGCTGCGGGCAAAAGCAAAATGTTAAATATTTGGCACTTGGGTACAACACTCATCACAAGGCAGAAGAAACACTGCATATTTTAATTGTACATGACATATAAAACATAAATAATTAGCCTCAGAGGAGATGTTCCCTGTAACCTGAACTTGTTGAAGTCAGTTTTCAACAAACCAAGTTTAACAGAACAGTTTGCGCTCTTAAAAGTTTTTTAAAAAGTTCCTAATGTTTAGTCTTTCCCATGAAGCAAACATCTCAAACATATGAACATGAATCTGAAGGTTCAGTGAAGCCTTAAAGGTCAAGCCAATCTACAGCCATCTAAGAGGTATTGATGCAGTTACTATGGGTTTGTGATAAAATAACCACTATGTTGTTGCATTTGTGGCATCACTAATATTAGCGTTGATGGCACGCTCACTAACTTACAGCATTGCTACTTGATGAAGATTCTTGTGGAAGACCACTAAATTCACCTGCAATGATGTCCAGGTTTCACCATCCATATTTGAAAACCAAACCTTTTCGGAGATCAGTGAAACCCACATAGAAGCTGCAAGTGCTGGAGTTCATCAACATGGCAGATAGCAAACATCAACGTTAGTCAAGGGTGTTCTTTGCGGAGGGGCTGAAGACGCGACACGCCCATCACATCCCTTCTCTGTGACCATTAATACAAACCAAAGCTGGGCAGATCCTATGCTGGGAGGAGCAACCTGCAGAGGTATCGTGCATTTTAGCATGCAGCCAAAGCCATTGAAGATTAGAACAATAAAATGCATGCTGGAAATGTTCTGAACATTTGCAAGAACCAGGTAAATAGCCCCCCCCCCACCCTCCCAGATCCAATAGATTTATTTCTGCTCACAATACAAAGTCAAAGGGGGTCATTACGACCCTGGAGGTAGCCATGCCACTATTTGCAGCATGGCTACCCCCATTCCGGGTACCGGGTCTGGGTTCCTGGAATGGCGAAATACCGGGCCATTCCTACCTTGGAGGGCCTCGTATTTCCCCATTCCAGGAACCCAGACCCTGTACATCCCCATTCCCATTCGTGCCCCCATAGGGCTCAATGGGAATGGTAGGGATGCAAACAACAGGCACGTTAATAACGGGCCCGTGGATTGTATCCTGGTCTGCTCGCGGGACCCGGTGAGGACGGCTGGATTTACCAGGCGTCCTTACCAGGTCCTGTGAGCAAACCTCGTAATGCGGCGGTAGGGGGTTAACGGGGCTGGCAGCTGTACTGGCCCCGTTAACCCCCTACCACCAGGGTCGTAATGACCCCCAAAGACAGTCTAATTTTCAGACGTAGAGGACACTAATTCATACAGAGATCAGCTAGTTCTCAATTTGTAATGCAACATGATGAAACCTGAAATAACACGTCTCAGTAATATTAGGAAGATGTGGCTACAGGTGCAGTAATGGGGTCTGACTGGTTTCTAGAGGTCAAGCTTAATGACTGCAGAATACTAGGCCTTTTTGAGCCCTCTGCCAAACGCTAATGTAAATGGCTAATTGGGAAGAATACAGGTAATTTTATAATGCTCAATTTCTTCCCCACCTATAGAACAATCATTTGTAGGCCTGTATGTGGAGCTTCCACATACAGGCCTACAAATGCTATCCAAGCATGATAACATTGGCAGGCTCATTTAGCAATTATTGGACAGAAGGGACCCGATAAGTGTGCTTCTTACGTGCACTGCAGTCCCTCTGTGTAATTTAGTTTACCTGAACTATAAAGTACAAACAATAATACATACTTCCTGCTATGCTATGAACGTGCACACCAGGAAAGAAGTACTTATTTGACTGCCACATTGTGTTAACCGACATTTCCTATTGCCAGTAATAGAAATGTCTCTGGTCAAAATAAATGCTGCATAACAAAATGCCCATACTGGTTAATCAGATATCCACATGCTACAATGCAGTAAACAGAGCAAAAAGATCAAGACACTTGCTGGCCTGGTCTTTTCACTCTGTTGCCAAGTTCCCTCCCACCAAGAAATTCAATTTTCTGCAAACGTCCTTATCCACCATCATCGGGCTCCAATGGTGCCAGATCTCAACGCTTTGACTGTACATGGATTTCCCGGAGTGGAATTCAGTGCATTTCTTCCAACAGAGGGAGAAATGCATCTGCATTTGACTGGTGAGGCAGATGGGTGTGTCAGGAACATACATGATCTTTTCTCCTCTCTAGCTATCAAAAAATGGATATCTTCTCGTCTGTTATATGATGTGTAAACTGTGTATACACCGTTAACGTAGTTTGTATGCATCATTTACCACTCAGAAGACTTCAATGATCCTAGGTGTTATCATTGCTCAAAGTAATAGTGCTACATGTATCAAACTTGGAAGGATCAATGGCTGAGCTGATCCCGTCTGTCCGTCATAACTCTTTTATGCAGAGAAGTGTTCTTGAACCTACCTTGCAAATAAACCCTGCTAATTTAAGCACTGTCTTGAAGAATCTACCCAATTTCCTAAGTGCGACATGCAGTCACCTGTACCTTAAAGTGGGAGAGGGGAATCAAGAAAAATGCTGGAAGACATTTAGATTATTTTTCTATGCAGTTTATACTTTGGTCATCACACAAGATTGCACAATATCTGACTGCTTCATGTGCTTATGTTCCATTGCTTTTTTAGACAGATATATTTCCTGCAAGCTTATCAATGTCATGCCACACACAGACCTATGTCTCTCTTGCTTTGCTGCCTTCTCAAATGACAAAGCACAGGGCAGGCATGGTGCATGAGTTGAAGTCCCACCAACACAACGTGGAGAATGCCCCGTCCTAAGTTAGCTTGTGACTGTGTGGGCACTTAGATTGCTTTGCTTAAAAAAGATGTTGAGCATATACAATGTTGAATTACAGTGGCCAGCAATGACATTCTCAACTAGTGATGCAGCAGTGTAGGCAATCCTTGCAAAGTGACACTTGTGCTGCATGGCAGGCTGACATGTTAGTGGATCATTTGTGCAATGACAGAATGCCATAGATAAGGGAGACATTGCTGATCAACAAAAGTTCGAGAAAATGTAAGAAACTTGAGACATGCATTGTCCTGTCCATCATCAGAACAGCAATGCTATCTGTACCATGTCCAACAACTAAGAATCACAGCTGCCAAGGTCCTGGCCACTATGTCAACACCTGCTTCACATTTCCCCATATAGCTATTCATGGGTAGCTCTGATTATCAAAGCCTTGCATCCACAAGATGGTGTCTTCGCTTGAAACTGCAATAGAAAGTCCCTTGTTCACTACTAGAGGGCAAGGGTACCTCTAATGTTGCAGCTATATAGTAATTGCTTCATTCACAGTCTAAATGGTCAGGAAAAAGTAGACATTCTTATCTTTTGTTCAAGCCAGTACTCTCTACCCCACAAGGACCACTACATGAACCCTGGTACAAACTTACATGAAACGTAACTCAAGTTGGACATTTTCCAGATTTCATCAAAGTTTGCTGTTAACTCACTGAACACCTTTCTTTCCAGTAAAGTAGGCTTTACGATTGGAGTTTTCAGTTGTCTGTCAATCCCTAGGCAATGCCACTGCCTCTTTCTCAAACAGGCAGTGTTTTGTTGCATCATGCACCCTATCCACCTGCCACTCTTACAGTGACTTACTGACCACCATCCACAACCCTCCAAAAATGTTTCAAGCTTCCTCCAGTTTTTCCAAGTAAACTCATGTGCTTATTTGAGCTAATGTGTGCTGTGGTACTTAACTATTTCAGTGCATGATAACACAGGGAGCATGCTTAAAATAATAAGACCACAGACAGGCAGTGTCTTGGTGCAATGTAAACCCAATCAACCAATCAACCTAACATATTTTGTTGTCCTTCCTTGACCTCCATCCACCACCCTCCAAACAACAGTTGGTTGCATGACCTAGTGTGCACTATTTGGGTTTTGCTGTGTGAGTGTGTGCTCCATCAAGGGTCTGGCATGAGTTCACACACGAGTATGTGGTCTGTTGTGATGTCACTCTTTTATTCAACCTGTCAAACTGCATGCCACCATCCACCAATATGTAAAGAACATGTCCATGATGTCACAACAGTGCCAAATAAGTTCCTGTACCTACGTGAGCTAGTGAACTATTGAAGTTTGAGTAAGTATCCAATCAAGGGCCTGGTGTCAATGCTTCCTCAAGCAGATAATATTTTGTGGAGTCAACATCGCCATCAAACCTAAAACTTTAAAATCAGCTTTTCACTAGCATTAAAACAATATATCTATTCCTGCAAAGCAGTGGCAATTTGATTCATGTAAATGAGTTTGCTATTGCGCACCTTAGTATTCCCTGGTATGTGTTTATGTGCAAGCAACGGGACTGGCACCAATTTGCAAACATGAGGTTTGTTGTTGCATAAGGCACCCAGCACACTGGTTACTCTTAATGCCACTGCATGACCACTGCGCACCATCCTTAAACAATTATTCTATACGCCCTAAGCAATGGCTGCTGAATTCACATACTTCTGGGGTTTTGTAGTATGAACGAATGTTCCATCAACGCACTAGGCATCAATTCCTCCTCCAGATGTATTGGATGTTTCCCTAAAACATTGACAATTGAATTCACCTGTCCCTCTGAGTAAGTATTGTGTGTGTGTGTTCACTTCAAACACCATTTCTGGTGCAAGTTCCTCCTTAAGCAGCTGGTGTATCATTGCATCACACAACCTATCGACCTGCAACTAATAATAATGCCACTTCCTGACCACCGTCTACCGCCCTCAGAATGTTCTCTCCCACCACAGCAGCGGAAAATGAACGCACATGCTTTTGCATGAGTGTGTGTTCAATCATGGTGCCTTCTGTTTCTGGTTTGAGAAAGAAGGGATGTTAATGCTCCACATGGTGATCTATGTACTTAGTAGGCAGACGTGAAAAAAAGCAGTAAAGACACAGAGGCCAAACAATTCTTGCTATTGACTTGTATATTTATTGTGGTACCCTGAATTGCTAGACCAAAACCACATGAGCCGGCCTGCTAGCTGATAGTTCTGTTAGCACCTCCCCCTTGGCAACATCTTCATTTCACATGTAGATTATTTTTCATATGAGCAGAGCGAAGATGCACTTTGAGCAGGTCTTAGTAGTGGCACAGTGACCTGAATTATGATTATCGAGCCAGTGAAATGACTAAGTATGGATGATTTTCTCAATAGTACAAGAAAAATGATATGCACTGCTGGAGGCACCAGCAGACAGCAATTCAGGCCTAACATAAATGTATTCTCAGATGAAACCTTTTGACAACCCCAGTATTTTCCAGTTTCAACATGACATATGACATGGCATATCACAACATGACATATGACATGGCATATCACAACATGACATATAATGATGTATCATGAACTCTAATGTTGGAATATTCAGTCTGACTACTCTAATGATATATCCCATGACATTGCATTATTAAATTTCATATCAGGACATACCATGCTGTTATAAGGCATGAAATATCATGTCATGTTGTGCCATATGTCATGCCATGTCATGACAGGTCAGGCCTTATTCGTCATGAGATGTGCCATTAAATGTTATGTCAGGCTATATCAAGATAAGTAATGTCATGATTCCATCATATGTTATCTCATTATAGTTCATGCCATGCCAATATATGACAATGTATGAAATACCATTATCAACCATCTCCCAGTTTTGGCATTCACAGTAGGACAATACGCCACCAGTTGCACAATACCAGGAAGTTCCCAGGTTAACATTCCCAAAAAGCTCAACCTTTCCAGTGGGCATTCCAGGTAAGACTGAAATTCCAAGCAAGATCATAGTTTGGCATTCCCAGTAAGCTCTCAGTTTGACATTGTCATGCCATGAAGCTTCTATTGATATACTCAGAGTACGCTCCCAATTTGACATTCCAAAAAAACTCCCAGTTTAACATTTCCAGCATGTGTGACAGTCCCTGGGGGCTCTATCATAAAGGCAAGTGTAGTCCACAAAGAGGCTTTAAACAATCTTGGTTTAAAATTGGTTTGGATTAAAACAAAAACATACTCGTCTAGATAAAATTCAATACAAAACATAAAATGTGACACCAGTCTCTTCTCACGAATTCCAATTGTTTCTGTATACAGTTTAAAATGTTCTGGCTACTAATTATAACAATCATATTCTATAAGGTACTCTCTCTAGGTTTACCCCTGATGTTCTCAAGATGTTGGCAACCTATGGCCACCTCTGGTCCGCCTTAGGAAAATAACCCGGGGACGTCACGCAGAAAATAATACAGTGTCCTATCCATCTAGAAGGCTTTGCCAAAATCAGAACAGTAGGGCATATACCAAAAGAGTATTATCAAAGACCCCAGAAAACAAATAAAAGCCATAAGAAATGTAGTAACTCCTTACCACAACAATGCCAAATATTCTTTGTGGGAACATCTACAGTTCTATGAACAAATGATGTCCTCGTTTGTAATAAGCAATGATTTCAATAACATGGAGTTTGCAAATTGGGTGCTCTCTCTCATGTTTTTCAGCTTCATTGCAGGGCTGGAGGACCAAAACCACTGTATATGGTCTGTTCATAAGTCAGCCATTTTAAAACATTTTATACACATAGAAACCCCGGAAAGTCCAGCATAGCTGCATAGAATATGGTCTGTGGTGAGAAGCAATCTCCCAGAGAATGTGACCAAGATTTGAAGAATCAATTTGCACAGACTTCTGTGTGGGTAAACAACAACAGTAGGGAGTTTATTACAACATTTTGTAAGCCCTTCCAAAATACATGGTCACCCAATTAGTGAGGGACTTTGATGATTTGCAAAGTCTCAAATGGGCAATGTCCAAAGCTACAAGGATTTATGAAATCCAAAAACGTAAAGAAAAAATAAACAATCCCAAAACTCCCATATCATCTACAACACCTGCCATCGTGAAGGTGCCGGAGGTGAAGCGTGCCCTACCTTTGGAACTGGAGTCAGGGATTTTGAAGAATGCTTCTCCGACCATCAAACTGAATGATTGACAGTAGAACCCCTGTACACACTCCCAATCGAGCAATTATCAATCTGTGTTCCAAAATACAGATACTTCTGATAGCAGTGCATAGATAAGCCCATTGTACAAGGTACAAGGGCCATTGTGATACATGGAATACAAGTCAAGGAACAGTTACCTTGAGAAATCATGGGCAAGAAATCCAACAACCTCTTGATATCAACATTCCCAAAGCAGCTTCCATTTGCCTCCTACATTCCAGGACAATAGAGCCCAGAATAAAGGGCAGTGGAGACACATACATGAAGGTTGCAGTAGTAATTTACAATAATACCTGAGTTACTTTGTCAGGAGGGATAGTTCCCCTTTGAGGGAGCCACAATGGTATGAACACAGTCCTCCCTACAGCTTTGAGTGGATGTGAAAGATCTCTTGACTTGAGTGACAAAACAATTGACAGAGAACATTAGGCAGATATTGAGGGCTGAAGAGAACCCTCAGACTGCCAGTGTTCCCCAAAATGCCCCAACATCCGTGTCTGGAGCCCCGGGCGTGGGGTGACAAGAGGCAAACTATCCAAATAAGAATGCCCTATTGGAAGAAATAAAAGGGGATTTGGAGGAAAAGATATGCTAATCCTTTGAGCAAGCTTCCTTTCTGCCCAATGAAAAAACCTCTGAATTAAATAAATCAATGCAAGAAAATAGTAGCCCAATAGAAGACTTATGCCTCGCCAACCACTGTGGATTACAATATGTCCACTTGACTCAGGTACCCAACTTATTATTTTGGAAATGGTATATACAGCAGTATAATATTGGAAACGTTATATACAGCAGCATTTCCTGATGTGTCTCACATATGTGGGGGATTTTCAACTTTCCTTTCCCTTCTCCTTACATAGGCTACAGTTACCAGGCTCCAGCCTTGCAGACCTCACCTTTACTTGCATGGCTCACATTATGTGTTTCCTGGAGGCTGCACAGGTACTTACTCTCTCTAGTCTTTTTCATTAACATGCACCTGATTCTACCCTCTGCCCTTTTGTTCCGCAGTACTACATGATATGTGTGAAATTAGGAGCCCCCCCAAAACAATACGGACACAGGCTCCCCCGCTTTCCCCTCTTAGGAAGACGTACTACACCAAACTCGGTCCAGGTTTGTATCTGGTTTTCAAGCTTCTGCAGAATGGGAAATGCTCTGTTTCCACATTTTCCAGAAAACAGCTTTTTAATCTATATATGTTCATGTATGTATTTGAGCCCTTAGGCCCCAGCAAAGAAGAGCTCGACACTAATTGAGTTCCCTTTTTATTTTGTTCCCACTCTTATGGAGACCGGGTCTAGGCCCATGTAGAAGGCTGTTTGACCATCTTGCCGAAACGTCACGGGACGGAACACCTTAAGTGTTGAAATAAACCCCCATCACATCCTATTTTAGTTGATCCACATCTAGACGTAGACCGACGACTAGGTCACCCCTTCGCTTGTCAATCTTGATCATCCAGTGCTCTTTAAAAAAACATAAAGGACATATTAATGACAACCTTTGAATATGATTGTTCCTGTGTTTAACACTGGTTTGTCTTTTATTATACTGATTGCAAAAAAACCTTGTTTGTAGAAAAGGTTCACTGTATTTGTTTTCACTGTTCAGCAATTGATGTGCATGTTTATGTATATATTTGTACTTGTTAGTTCACTTATTTCAGTACTGAATATGTTTTTTGTTTTTTTTCTATGATTTACAACATATGAACACAGCAAAAATGCAGAAATGTTTGACTCCCCAAAAAAACTTTCTCCATATAAAAAGAGCAAAGTGTTTGGGTTTTATCTGCAGTTTAAAACACTAGCTAAATAATGAAAAGCTAAGTGTACTCAACAATTGTTTTTGCTCTTCTACTTTGATTGAAAGCTAGCTAAAAACAGATCTTTCTATAGCAATACAAAGCATGAAAAAGAGAAAGCCTTTACAGAGAATGTTTATGTAAAGAGATAAATGTATGTGGCAGGACACCACCTTTTATTTCCAAAGTTAGTAGCTCTTAAGTCCTCCCACTAAACCGAGCAATCCCTTCAGTTATCCAGCTTTAAGATATAGCACAAGCTATAATAGGAACCCTAAGAATAGTGTCTCTGAGTCATTGAAGACTCCCACCCACAAATACTGAGACCGTAGCTTCTTTAAAACCACGTTCTTGACCCCGGTCATCACACATTGCATTATAAACCTAAGGATGGAACAGACATTAAGGTTCTCAGAAGCAGAAATTTCAGACATCATCCAGGGGCCAACCCTCTTCAATCTAGATGGTGCCCAACAGGACATAGCCTCAACAGCATCAAGAGACAACATGTTAAAATTGAAAAAGAAATGTTTCCGAACAGACGTCCATGGACACTTCCTAAGAGAATACATAAGGGTCAGCATGTTTCCCCTCGTCCTGAGGATCCACAACAAACCCGCACTGTTCTTGGACAATAAGGAATATATAATTGGTTTTAGTAAGATCTCCACAAAATGTTCCAGAGACCTCATGGTGCTGACTATCACGACTGCCCAGAGGATACATGCCAAAATTAAGGAAGAACTAGCAGCTGAAGAAGACAAATTCCTTAATAATGAAGATCTGCAAAATGCCTGTGACAAACTTAAGGAAATTAACACGGCCTTTGACCAGTTCATGGCATCAACCTTAGAAAAGAAACACAAAAAACTGGCAAAAGATATCAAAAACTTTAAAATTGAAAATGTGTTGCCCTACTTGGCGGCAGACTATAAAGACAACAAGGAAAAGGAAAGAATAGCCAATCAGACAGGGCTCAATAGAAACAGACGTAAGTGGGTAACATTTTTTGACACCTCAAGTTCAGGGTCTTCAGATGATCAGTCACAAAACCAAGGAAGACATCAATACGTAGGGCAATTTCAACCTCACCATCCCAGGTTCCTTTTTTAGGAAGAGGGGGCCCCAGAGGACGTTACTGAGGCCCGCCACTGCCCAGGCCCATGCAACCCTTACAATTATCAGAAGGGGAGACTACCATCGAGGATACGACACAATCAATGCAGGTATTAAAAGACATTCCCATCTTCAACCTATCAGGCATTGAACTAACCAAAGCTGAAACAACAGTCTTGGCGAAAGGTCTCTACTATGTACCCTCGAACACTACCAACTGGTTTCAATTGAACCAAGAACTATCTAACTCCTTTAGAACAATATGCTGCAAAGCGTACTTTAAAGATAGAGAACCACCGGAACAAGAAGAAGATTCAGGCCTATGGGTACCATCCAACTTCAACCCAAGAGAAGATGAGGTACAAGCATCCATAGTATCCTTTGAAAAAATGCATTAGGAAAGAATTGACAAAGCTACAAGAAACACCCCAAAAACCTATGCTTAATTTGTCCTCAGGGGAACACAAAGCCCTTAAAAATCTTTCGACAAACAAAGAAATAGTCATTAAGATGGCCGAAAAAGGAGGGGGGGATTGAAGTACAAAATCTGAACCAATACAAGGGCATGTTCAGGTGCCTTTTAGATGAGACAACCAATTACCGGAAGTTGAAAAAGGGCCCCACTGCTGAGATAAAAACCAAAATTCAGGAGATAACCAAGTTTGGCTTTGATCGCGACTGGATCAGTGAAAAGGAAGAGATCTTTCTAACCTCCTAGGAAGGCAGAATTCCGGCATTCTATTTCCTTCCCAAATTACATAAGAACAAACTCCACCCACCTAGGAGACCCATAGTATCCGGTTGTGGATCGATATTGGAGCCCATCTGCAAATTTGTGGATCACTTTCTAAAACCTTTAAGCCAACAGACACCGACCTACCTCAGGGACACTACGGCTACCATTGCCATATTCGAAAATAAGCCATTCTCTCCATCCAAAGAACTTCTGGTCACAATGGATATTACGAGCCTGTACACAAGTATTCCTCAAAATTCAGCAATAGAAAGTACCCACCACCATCTCACCCATCATATGACGCAGAAAAGAGTCCCTATTAACTTCATAGTGGAGCTCCTTGAATTGGCTTTGACAAATAACTTCTTTTCCTTTGATGAAACATTCTACCTGCAAATTTGCAGGACCGCAATGGGGGCGGCTTTCGCCCCCAGCTTGACTGTCATCTTTATGTTTGAGTATGAGCAGCAACACATCCTCAATACCAACAATCCTTTAGAGACAAGGGAGGTCATTACGACCTTGGCGGTAAGGGGTTAATGGTGCCAGTAAAGGTGCCGGAGCTGTCAACCCCTTACAGCCTCATTAATAGTTCTGCTCAAGGGACCCGCTAAGGACACCTGGTAAAGCCAGGCATCCTTAGGAGGTCCCACGAGCAGACCTGAGTGCTAACAACGGGCCCGTTGTTAGCACCCTCCCCATTCCCATTGAGCCCTATGAGTGCTCGAATGGGAATGGGGATGGGGATGGGTTCCTTGAATGAGGAATTACCGGGCCCTCCAAGTTCAGAATGGCCCGGTAACATCTCATTCAAGGAACCCGGACCCGGTACACGGTATGGGGGTAGCCATGGCGCTAATAGCTGCATGGTTACCTCCATACTCAGAATGACCCCCAAGATTTCTTATTGGTTTTCATATATAGATGATATAATTTTCATCTGGCAAGACAATGACACAGTTTTGGCCAACTTTCTAAACTGGGTTAACAAAACCGGGTTAACAAACAAACTCTTGAAATCAAATTTGCTCTGAATAAAAGCAATAAAAAAATTAATTTCCTAGATCTTGAAATTGGCATAAGTGAGAACAAACTAACATGCTCACTGTATAAGAAAGAAACAGACAGGAACACACTCCTACACTACAGGAGCAACCATCCAAAAAACCTGAGGGATAACTTATCCTTCGGACAGTTCCTGCGGCTTAGAAGGAATTGTACAGAACTTGACCAATTCAAGAAGCATGCCAATGAACTCCAAATCAAATTACAAACCAGAGGCTACCCAAGGAAATTGGTCAAAAATACCCAAAAGAGAGCTCAGTACATTCCACGCGAGTCCTTACTTACACCTAGAACACAGAATATGGAAAAAGAACAACTAATGATGTGTGTCACCACTTTCAGACCCACTACTGCAAAACTGAAGTCACTGATCAAGAAATTCTGGCCCCTTATACAGCTAATACTACCGGATAAACCCATTCCAAGAATGGTGCTTAAACGGGGCAAAAACCTAAAAGATATGTTAACTCACGCCAGACTTAATAAAAAATCACAAAGGACCAAACTGTGGAGCATGAGAGAGCTAGTGGGCCACCACCCATGTGGCACCTGCAATGTATGCAGATTGACCAGGAAAACAACCTTGTTCATGATTGAAGATAAAGAATGGAAAATTAAACATTTCTCAAACTGCAAAACCATGAATGTAGTCTACATAATTGAATGCCCATGCAGGCTTAGCTATGTAGGCCAAACGAAAAGACAGGTTAACAAACGGATCGGGGAGAATAGATCACGGATCCGATGCAGAGTACATTAAGCCCCCCTTGTTTCACACTATCTTGAGCATCAGCATAGTGCAGATGATATGCATTGGTGGGTTGCAGACACCGTTCTGAATACCACGAACGCCACCAATGCATTAAACCATAAAGAATCCTGGTGGATTTTTAAAAAACAATCGACCACCAGAGGTCTTAATGAAGCTATACCAACACTTTATTCATGAGTTGGCAGGTGTAACACCTGTTTCAGAGAGTGATGGCCCCTCCCCCTTTGTTCCAACATCCCGGCCCCCCCTACTCGTTCCCTTTGCCTCTACAATCTCACCCCAGACTGTTCCACTTTTCACTAGTCCAGTCAAGAGGGCTTTACAATTAGAGCTTGATGAGCATCAAGACGCAGTGGCAACAGTTTGTAGAGATATTTTTTAGAGATGTATTTTGGCATTTCTTTGTACATTGTATTTAAAGGTCATCTAGCATCTGGGGTATGTTCTTTCTTTCCTTCTTTCTTTCTTTCTTTCTTTCTTTCTTTCTTTCTTTCTTTCTTTCTTTCTTTCTTTCTTTCTTTCTTTCTTTCTTTCTTTCTTTCTTTCTTTCTTTCTTTCTTTCTTTCTTTCTTTCTTTCTTTCTTTCTTTCTTTCTTTCTCACAACAATATAGCACCATTGTGCCTCCTGGACTTACCCCCAGGGCCTCCCGCTATCAACTAGCCCTTGTCTAGGATGCTCTACAAATGCATTAACCAATCTATGTACCAACTTGCCCACATCCAGCCAGTCGGCCCGCTCTATTGCTATACTAGGCACATTACACATGTAGTAACGTTATCTACAACATAGAGCCTAACGTTTGTCTACTCAGAGCGAGTACATGGCCTTTCAGAGTGCAGAATGAGTGTGTATGGGGGGTCGGCATCACTGGGCGTGCCTACATCGGGCGGCTAGACACTCCATATTAGACAAATGCTCCTATGCTAGGAGTTCCTTTGGCAACCGGGGGACATTTAATAATTTCTCTCCTGGTCACCGTTGACAACGATAAACAGCCTCCCGTGGGCATGTGCTCTACGTCGGGACACTTATCCCGTGTGCATGCGCATATCATTGCTCCCACACAGCACACAAGATACACCGTTCCTTGTGAGCCGCGCCTTCCCCTTGCAGAGGAATTGGTCTAAACGTGGCACGGGCAATACTACACAGGGTCCAGACACCTGGTAAACTCCCAGTCCCTCTCACCAACATTGTCCACGAGGGGAGTTCCAACCAGCGAGCTTAGACCTGGGAATCCGGGTAGCTCCCCAAGCCGGCTCTCAGCCATTGGAGCTCACCCCTTCTTCTTTTCCTTTTTCAACCTTTCACAGGGTTTGGCGCACCCAGAGGATTACTTCACTCCGTTCAACCAGGACGGCCTGCAAGACTTATGCCTCGCCAACCACTGTGGATTTCAATATGTTCACTTGACTAAGGTACCCACCTTATTATTTCGGAAATTGTATATACAGCAGTATAATATCGGAAACGTTATATACAGCAGCATTTCCTGATGTGTCTCACATATGTGGGGGATTTACAACTTTCCTTACCCTTCTCCTTGCATAGGCTAAAGCTATCAGGCTCCAGCCCTGCAGACCTCACCTGTACTTGCTACATGGCTCACACTACTTGTTTCCTAGAGGCTGCACAGGTACCTATTCTCTCTAGTCTTTTTCATTAAGATTATGTTTTATTTACAAACCAGGCACCTGATTCTATCCTCTGCCCTTTTGTTAGGAGCCGCCCTAACAATACGGATACAGGCTTCCCCGCTTCCCCCTCTTAGGAAGACGTACTACAGCAAACTCAGTTCAGGTCAGTAGCTGGTTTTCAAGCTTCTGCAGAATGGGAAATGCTCTGTTTCCATATTTTCCAGAAAACGGCTTTTTAATCTAAATATGTTCATGCGTGTATTGGAGCTCTTAGGCCCCAGCAAAGAAGAGCTTGACACTAATTGAGTTCCCTTATTATTTTCTTCCCCCTCTAAAGGAGACCCGGTCTAGGCCCATGAAGAAGGCTGTTTCACCATCTTGCCGAAACATCACAGGACGGAACACCTTGAGTGTTGAAATAAACCCCCATCACATCCTATTTTAGTTGATCCACATTTAGACATTGACCGATGACTAGGTCACCCCTTCACTTGTCAATCTTGATCATCCAGTGTTCTTTAAAAAAACATAAAGAAGGACATATTAATGACAACCTTTGAATATGATTGTTTCTGTATTTAGCACTGGTTTGCCTTTTATTATACTGATTGCAAAAAACTTGTTTGTAAAAAAAGTTCACTGTAATTGTTTTCCCTGTTCAGCAATTAATTTGCATGTATATCTTTGTACCTGTTTGTTGACTTGGTTCGGTACTGAATACGTTTTTAGTTTTTTTCTATGATTTACAAAATATGAAAACAACAAAAATGCAGAACTTTTTGACTCCCCAAAAAAACTTTTTCTATATAAAAAAAAGCAAAGTGTTTGGGTTTTGTCTGCAGCTTAAAACACTAGCTAAATAATAAAAAGCTAAATGTACTCAATATTTTTTTGCTCTTCTATTTTGATTAAAAACTAGCTAAAAAACGATCTTTCTATAGCAATACAAAGCATAAAAATAGAAAGCCTTTACAGAGAATGTTTATGTAAAGAGATAAATGTATGTGGCAGGACGCCACCTTTTGTTTCCAAAGTTAGTAGCTCATAAGTCCTCCCACTAAACCGAGCAGTCCCTTCAGTTATAAAACTCTTTCCACTGGCAACAAGAACCAAAGGATCAGGAATAAAAAATGAAATTATAAGAAAAGAAAATAATCGCTATTGAGAGGGAGTAGAACACAGAAAACACAGAAAAGAGAGTCTTCTCTTTCGGTGATGGTGTGAAACCTCCGAACGAAAAGTGGGCCAAAAGTAATGACCCTGAATCTGAGAATGAAGAAAAAGGTGGAGAGTAGTGCAAAGAAACCCCTAGAAAAGATAGCCAATCTGATAAGAAAGTCTAGATGCAGTAGAGGCACCCTCTCTATTAAAGGTTTCGGAAGATTTTCTTCTGAAAAGAGAAAAAAACAAAGAGCCCATGGGAAGGGGGGATAAACCTACTCCCTGTTCTATTTCCAAATGCGGGTTCATCCAGATAATTTCTCAAGGCCAAGTTTAAAGAAGATAGATTCATTGCTGCGGTTCAGGTAAAAGGTCAGTGTGGTTAATCAGATCTGGTAGACAAAGGGCCACAAGCAACCTTCATTTAAAAAAAAAGTTTTACTTTTGACCAACTCAACCTAAGAAGGTGGGAGAGTTATGAAATCCCTTACAAATCTCTTCTAGGAGAACACCACAACTTTGGCAGAAAGTATATTTCCGTCAACGGGATGGCAGATCTGGAAATTAAAATTGGCCAGCAACACTTTGAAGCATCCAGTGATCAATGTGGCTCCAGAGGGCACACCCTGTTCACTGGGAATCGATTTGCTTCAAGGCTGTACCCTCTGATTGATTGTGGGAACCAAGTTATCTGGACCCAAACAAACCATCCAAGTTGAAGAGGAGTACCAATTATGTTAGCCTGAATGGCACTTGTCACTGGATCGAACAAAACCACAACCAAACTGAATTTCATTTTCAAAATGATCAGGTGCCCGAGATCACCATTATCTCAATTGGAGAACAAAGCAGTGAGTGGACCTCATCTCAACTTATATGAAAATGAATCTCCTTCCTAGCAACACATGGTTTTCCATGTTGGAAGACGATACTTTGAAGTTCTGCACTGAGGAAGATCCCAAAGAAATCCAAAGTTCTCCTGAAAGATGTCCAGAAAAATATATTCATAATTTGACCAATATCCAGACAGAGGTGGAAAACACCTTCTTCCCCATTCAAATAAGGGAGGAAACGATCATGTGGTCACTACAGTATGTCTAAAACAATGGAAAATGCTTTATAAGTGAAGCACTTTTTCAGCAACGCCAAAAAGATTCAAAACATGAACTACCTAGCAGGTACATGCTAAAAATTGAAATGGCGACAGAACTATTTACCATAAGTGTTGGATGGTTAAAGTTATCACTTCAGAGTTGTATCTGGCTAGTGAGAGTGTCCATTGATTTGCAATTAATTTGGATTTTTTTAATGACATTATTAAATAAGTTTGGTCAAGAGTGAAGGGTAACCCAATGGGCTTTGACAATGTTGAAAAAACAATTTGGTCAGCTCAACTGTTGCCTTAGTCTGTTTATTCTGTTTAAGTCAAGCAAAATAAGAGGTTCCCAGAGCATATGCAACAATTTGCAATAATTTACAGTACCAATTAAAATAAAGAGAGGACAAGCCCTGAAAAATCAGGAAGAATTTACAAACTTGAGTCCAACATCAACAAGTATTGTGCTTACTCCCGACATGACTAGTCAATCTAAATGACACAACCATTTGAATGATGGTGTAAATCAGAGATCCTCAAAGTGTTAATTTGATTGCAGGCACCGCTAATAGAATGGGGGTTGAATCCTAATACTATTCTATTGAATTTGAAAATGAAATCATATGTCCATATCCTGAAGATTGCTACGATGAGATTGACAGTATCCAACCACAAATGATTAACACTCGGCAGGGAGGAAATGTATTGGTGTATTGCTCATGCCGTTACAGAGTAGAAGATGGTACCTGTGACATCTTGGAAGATGAGGCACTATTTAGCGTTCCCAATAACTATCTTAAATCAATGGACAACCCTATCTAGGTAAACACCATTAAAATAGCTCTCTACTCCCAAGTGGAGGATATTTATGAAATATAAAAAAACAGTGATATTCCTGGGTTTCCAGCAGATGATCGAAGAACAAATCACTCTGGCCAATACCTGAACAACTGAGACAGGTATTCCTTGATTTGCAGAGTATCTTTTCAGTTGACGCCTATGATTGCAGGCATACAAATATTAATTCAACAACAATGTCTACAGACCCTGAAATAGCTCTAATGTTTGTAAGACAATTCTGGTTGCCTCTCACGTCCATGGAATAACTCACAGAGATTATCAGCAATCTGGGATCCCATGGCATAATTTGTCCTATCTGCAGTACCTTTAACAACCCAGCACTGGGGATCCTTAATCCAAATGGACAATGAAGACTTTGTGCTGGCCTGAGGGAGTAGAATTAACTTGTGCACATGTTGGGATGACCTCTTCTTTATGTTGACCAAGGACTGGCACAGATCCAAAGATCAAAAGTGTTGTTAGCCGTTGACTTGACAAATGGTGATTGGACAGTACCTGTGACTAGGGAAGATCAGTATAAGCGTTCCTTTACCTTCAGGAGCCACAATATACTTGGACCCGTAGGCCCTTTAGATACATCAAGCCTTGAAATTAGTTCAACATTTTCCTTCATAAGGCCATGCCTGATTAAAGCAAAAGAGAACACTTGGCCTATGTGGATGATATGTTCATAATAAGCTCAGCTGTGGAAGAGCATTTGGTAGAATTCTGATATATTTTTGCCCGGTAGCAGAAAGCTGGTGTGAAATTAACTTTCCTGAAAGCACAATGGTGCAAAACCAGAGTGAACTTTCTGGGACATGAAATCACAGCTGAGGATCTTAATACCAAGAAAAAGAAGGTTGAGGCCTTGCTCAAATCAAAGAACCCCAAAACTCTGTGTGAGCTGAGAAGCCTCCTTGGACTAACTAATTATAGTTGAAAATTAATTGAGTATTATGCAGAGATTACTAAACCTTTGGTCCACTTATTGAAGGACAGGGTAAAGCCAGAGTAGTGTGAAGCACAATCTGAGGCAGTAGTTCCATTAAAAAGAAACCTTTCACAATCTCCTTGTTTTTGGCATACCCTATCAAGAATAAGCAGGTTTTCTTCGAGACTGGTTTCTTAAACACCTGCTTGATGGCAGTGTTATACCAAAAACATGAAAAAGCCAAGAAGGTTATTTACTACGTAAGCAAACATTTCTCTGCATATAAGAGAAATGTAATTATTTCGAGAAAGCATTTCTGGTAATAGTGTGGGTGTTGAAAAACAACCACGATTTTATCATGGGGGAGCGCATCATAATAGAGACCTCCCACCAATGTCACAATATCTACCAAGTGATGGAATACGGTCTGGAAATGTGTCTATTTCAAGAATTCCCTCTTGTATTCTGTCAATGTAGTGATTTCCTGTGGAGGTCAGGTACGTCCAAAATAAGAAGAGCCCTATAGTTGAAGGATTGGTAGACTTACATGGTTGTACAGGAGAATACTGTCCTAAGGATAAAAGTCTAGATACCCATAATAATATGGAGGCATAACTGGCATCCCTGCACAAGTTATATGATGAAAACACTTGTCTTAAGATACCCAAAGTGTATGGGGATGGGTGCTCCTACCATTTACAAAAGACAGGGAAAAATAATTTGTTGCTGGCCTTTGGAAAACATGGGTGAATGATCTTTCCGAACACTCTACTGGTTACAAAAAGGTCCGTGAAGTAGGCAGGTGACAGAACTGATGTTAATTGATTAAGCTGTCTTCACTGCTGTAAATTACCAACTCACGGAACTGGTGATTATCACTGTTACTGATTGTGTGTGAAATGGGTTTGTGGAACACCTGATCAAGTTCAAGAACAGAGACATGCTTTGTGAAATGTATAAACCGCTAAAACCTGATAGATTCTAAGATCAAGGGTTGTGATAAAACTGAAAATGATTTGGATGAACAATTGGCAAAAACAGGAGCTCTACAGGGGTCTTCATAGATATGGAACACCTCCTCTGAGAAAGCCAGGCCAAGTCTGTGACCAGATCACATACTTGCACTGACAGTGAACTTTAAACTGCTCAGTGGAGTAAGGAGGCTCCTGCTGCAGACTTGATAACTGCTCAAAAAGAGGATTCCATCATTGGGAAATTCTATAAATATTTATAAGATCCAATCATCATTCCTCTGTCAGAATCAGATTATCAAAGAAAGGAAGACCTGTGCATTCAGATGAAATTATAGAACATGTTTAAGATTCAAGATGGACTGTTGGTGAGTAGTTCTCCATCTGGGTATGGCCAGTGGTTGGTGCCTTTCTCATTCTGAAGTTTGATTTTAAGCCATGCCCATTGGGGTTTTAAAAGGCTATTGCAAAAAAGTCACTTACTGGCCACACATGGGCCACACATGGGCCAGGATGTCAATACATATTTGAAGGGATGTCTTCTGAGTGCTCAGTTCCAGCAGGGTTCCCCCACACACAGAGCTCCTCTACAGAAAAGAAGAATGATGTTACATGGTCTGATTTACAAGTAGACTTCATTGGGCTAGTAGTTACAAAAAAGGGATTCCTAGAAGAAACCATTTATAGACTCACGACTCATAGTTAATGTAAAAGCGTCACTGGCCAACATAATTTCATGGTCTCATATTTAAATGTCTGAGCTAATTTGTATTCCATGAAGAGTCTCAGGCCCTTTACAATTTAAGATATATATCCTTCTGTTGTTGTGTGTTCCCAAACACAATTCTATTTGAACATTAATTCATACAACCGCGCTGAAGTGCAGTCTGGGTTTCGCAATACCTGCTGATTATAATCAAGGCAATAAAAACTTAGCAGCTAAGTATCTCCTGTGTAAAACAATTCAAATACTCACAATCTACTACATATAACATTAGAGTGCAAAAGAATGCAATGTGCAAATAAGCAATGTTTATAGCAGCAAACCTATTTCTAGTGGCAACAATTGTTTTGTGCAAACAAGCAAAAACGTACATTTGTACACCAAATTTTCCTTATGTACAAATGATCGGTAATTTAATTTGTTCCTTTATGGCTGTCAACAATGTTCCATGAATACAAACATGACGAACTAAATGCGCAGATTAATGGTGAATAAACCACAATTTTCATATAGATACACATAAATACTGTTCTTTTGGTGCCTATCAAATAGGAAACAAATACATGTTTTCTTAGAGTGACATGCCTCTTCACAAAATAGATATAGTTTGTAAGGCAGAGACAGCCGTCACTTTGATGATCTACCACATCGTTTCTTGTTTCATTCTTCCTCAAAGGATTGAGTCTGTTGGAGGTAGTCATTTCAACAGTGATGTGATGGCTAAGATGTGGGAAGTTGTAGGCGTGAAAAGAAAGCTGCACATTGGCTACCATCCAGCATCCAGCGAGGATGTGGACAGATACAACAAAACAATTGTGAGTATCTTGAAAATGTTTCTGGTTGATTCTGGACCAAGTCGGGACATGTCATTGCGGCTTCTCCTAATGGGCCGTAGAACTACACCTTCTTCTGCAACCAAGATGTCTCCATTTTAACTAATGACTGGATGAAAAATGGCATTACCCCGACACTTGCTTTACCAAACTCAGGAGCAGACATTGATAAATGCCTCAACTCCTCATGAATACATTGAGAACTTGAGGAGGCACCTTCAGCATGCTTTTGCATAAACCCAGCACAATCTGGGAAAGTATGCTGAGGCGATTGTATTCCGACCTCATCACAGCAACAAAGGGTATATGAGATAGCACAGGTCTTATCTCTGTAATTGTCAAAGAAACCAAGTCAAGTAGAAGATGTTTTTGTACCTTCCTAGTACGAGATTTTGATATCATTGATAAAATCTCTCCTGTCACCTATAAGAGCTGCATCCCATAACAAGCTCTGATTCAGTAAACAAATGGCTCCATGTCAATCATCTGAAAAGCTGTCCTCCTCAAACAGCTTTGAGAATGATTGAGGAGTCATCTGAAGTAAGGACCAAATAAAATACTAAAGAATACAATCTGTAAAACAGAAAAAGGAAAGTAATAACAAAATAATTAATCAGTGAGTAAAATAATTAGAGTGCAAGAGAATGACTGGATGAAAATATCGGTAAAGTTAGTGAAGTTATTGTACAAATTCAATCATAGGATGTACTGTTGTCCTACAAATTGCATCTCTACGTATTACTACACCAGCCTTTTTACCCCCTCTCTGTAGTTTATTAATGGGATAATTACTTACACGACCTGTGGGATGGGAAAGGGTACTTCCAAGAAATAAAACTGAGTTCAGTGAAGAATCCAGAAGAAGAAAACACATTCCCTTGTCCGTCACCTTTTGCTGCCACAAAGAGTAAAAGAACAGGGGAGATCTGTAGGGAAATCCATGTAAGGGAAAGTATGCAGAAAAGAAAAAGTGCCAGTTTAGAAAAAAACATGCTAGGTGCAGCCTGCACATCACATCAGATAAATGACACATGTGAGGTCATGAACAATGTTTGCAGCACGTCTAAAATTAAAGTATTAAAAGCATATTGTCAACCTTATCCGACAAGGCACACAAAGGCTCTATTGTGCTACCTGAAAGTTTCCCGAAAATGTTATTAAAATGAAAATCAGTCCAATCTGAGATACGCTCAACATGAAAAATGACAGGAACATGGAAATGGGCCTGTATTTTCTGCTAGTATTTGTTTATGTCCTTACAGGTTGAAGCATCAGCATTGTAAAACCTACAGATACTTAAAAATATTAAGTTTTTGGTAGGACTTTGATAAGCAAATACAAAATTATAATGGTGTTCTGTTTAAAGTGATAGTTAAAACATGGAGAATAAAATAACTTTTAAATGGTGCATTTGTGAATCAAATAGCAGCTTTTGGACATAGAAAGCAAAGTGATATCTGCCTGACCTTTCCCCAATAAGTCACAGTACATGGGGCTTGCTTTTCTATGAAAGAAATTAAACTCAAGACTTGCCCTTTGAAGTCCACCATAAAACATTATGACTGTGCAATGAAACTGAACTGTAAAAGCTCATGACTGGTGTGGATTCTAAAGAAAGCCAGGCCCTGGCATAAAAACCAATGGTATCCATTTACAACTTGCAACTGCCACAGAGTCTTTGCTTAAGACCTCATACATACAGGAAATCTCCCATTTGCAGTGGTCTGTAGTGGTCGTTCTCAGCTAATCTGATATTTATATCAGCCAGGCCACTTCTTGAGAAAATAATGTAATATGTCTCCGGACTTCAAGTCCACCTCAAAGGGGCAGCCTGATCAGGTAATCACCCAAGGGAGAGGGACTAAAGTCATAAATGGCCCCAGCAGCTTAACTACAAAGACCTTTTACCATGGCGACAGGCCTCTGGGTTATGAATATCCCAACACTGAACTAACAGGATGAAACACCAAAGGTTTGGTTGCTGGGCAGAAAAATGTGTGACTGCCATGTAATATTGTGTAAAGTGGAAGAGAAAAAAATGCCTTTTCAATGTTACATTGGGATTCACTATTTTGCTTATAACGTTTGCACGAAAGGTCATCGAGACTTCATTAGGTCATAGAGATTCCCAAAAGAAGTTTTCCGGAGTCGAATGCACCTCTCACTGTGTGCATACATTAGAAAATAATATAATTGGAATCATTCCTTTGGTAGGCTATCAGGCATAATCCTGTTATTAGTGCTGAGTTGCTCAAGAATGCGTGATTATTCGCTAAGCATTTTCCTTTTAAGTTACACAGTGAAAGTGAGAAAAGTAAACATTCACACTGTAATGCATTAGAAACGCCATACGTGTTTAACATATATTTTTCTTTTTACAAACAATTTACATGAAGGAATGTCAAGTGGCTGGTAGTTTAAATAGAGCTTTCTAGTGACATGTCTATTGAGCAAGGAGGTGAAATATTTATTTTCAGTGATGAGTAAGTAGAGAGATTTAGATAGGCAGGGATGTTTTCATGTAATTCGTTTTAACAAAATAAAAGCCTTATCCTGGACCCTCATGCATTTTTCAGTCCATGATGCATGTGTGCCCAGTGTAAACCAAAGGTACATATGGTGATGTGTGTGTTACAAAAGTCTCTATTTCTATAAATATAGCATTGAAATCTGTGGTGGCTAGTATATTTGGCATCTTTATCATTGACATTCAAACTTCATGGAGGCAGACATTGTTTACCTTTACAATGATTTAATGATTTCTATTGTATTAATAAAATGAACTTCTGTCCAGCCTTCTGTGTCTCTTGTCCTGAATGGGAACAGAGACTGTAGGGAATCAAAATTGAAGATGCCAGGTTCATAAAAATAACTTTGTCAAATAAAAGAAAATTGTGCGTGCCTTTTTTGGGGTTGGTGTAAAATTCCCTGAATTAGATGAAGCCTGATTAAAAACATCCTACACTAGTTAGGGTAAGTTTACCCGTTCCAGCCCAATCCCGTGGGGTGAGACGATTATCGACCTATATGTCCTGCAGAGATTCAGCTGACAAAATCAAATCCCCTGATTTTTGGGGAAGTTTGGAGACCTGATACAGTTCATTTACTTGTTCTCTGTGCGTCGGGTGTAGCTGGGAGGGATAAGGCTGATTCACAGAGGGAGAGAGCAGGAGAGTTGTCTTCCTTCTATCCCGAAAAAGAATAAATAGAAAAAATGACCCTTTTGGGATTCTCTTTGCGATTGTTTAATCCCTTGCCCTAAAACAAACGCATACATAGAACATTTACATTTACTGTCAAATCCTTGTACAGCTTCCTACAACTGTTATATAAGGATATGTTTGCCAACATCTCTTTCTGAAATGAGGAAGATGATCAGCAGCAGGAGGTGGAACACAAGGGCAGAGATAGAGGGTCAGAAGTAGGTAGAACAGGAGGAGCAGAGATGAAGGGACAGCAGGAGGCGCAACTGATGGAATCGGAAATTGCATGGCAGCATGAGGGAAACATGAAGAGGTGAATGACAGGCATCAGTTGGTACATGAACTGGTGGAATAGGAAGTGGATGCAAGGCAAGATGAGGTGGATGAAGGGTAGAAGGAGGCATAGATGGGGCAGGAGGACAAGGGTACCAGGAGCTGGAACAGAAGTTAGAAACAGGGCAGGCAGAGGACACAGATATTGGGTAGGATGAAGAATGGATGGAGGAGGAGATATGATGACCAGAGGAGGGGGGGGACGCTGATGGAGCTGATAATGGTGGCACATGTTCTTTGTTGGGGATAAGGTAGACCAGAGGCAGGGACAAACAAACGTGTATTGTCCCAACTCGTTCCTAGCCACCTCTGGGTGTGGAAGACACAGGTATAGATGTGTGGAGTTTTAGGCAAGTTCTGCATTAAGGAATGGCATCTGGCAAAGAACAGTGGGCATTATGTATCAGGCACAACTGCAATACCTGAACACATTTGGTGGTGTCATAAATAGATGATTAATGCACACATTCCCTCTGCCATGCTAACCACATCAAGTGGTGCAGAGGTGGCACCTGCCAGCTCATTTGGAAACTCCCCACCATGTCCTACAAAATGACAGCATGAGAAAGAAACAAAATGACAGCATGAGAAAGAAACAAAGGCAGCAGATCAATCTACCAGGCCTGTGCTGCCTCTGTTGGTGTCCTGCCCCTGTCAGGTGGAAGGGTTGGTTTTGCCTACATACAGGAGCACCTGGCATGTTCATCAGTGAAGTTATGTGGGAACACACTGCCTGCGTGGTGGTGTTGCATTCAGTAAGGAAGAGGTCGGAGACACTGCCATGTAAGAGGTTCACCTGCATGGCCATCACTTCAACCTCTCTCAGAAAACTGTGCCATGGGGCAACTATAAATCTTTCCATACTTTTACATGGAGTATTCATTCCCCCACCACCAAATGGCTGCTCCTATCTCTCAATCTCTCAGAACTCTCCTCCTCGCACCCTACTATCCATCACCCTGCTCAATACTCTGTCCCTTACACAAAATCTGCATTCTGTCAATTATGCTACTTCCCTCTCCTTGCACTCACCCCACTATTGGTATTGTATGCCCCATGAAATGGAAAACATCACTGATGTCCTTGTATTCTGGGTGGTCCTTCCACTCCATCTTCTACTCTTGGAAGGGACCCACCACACTTTCCCAGTTCATTCTTGTCCCCCTTCAGCCGCTGTACCTGGCCACCCCTTTTTTACATTCTCCTCTAAATACTCTGATTTGTTCACCTGACATCACTATTTAGATAATAATAAACAAATAATAAATAATAAATAAAGAAAAGAAACAAACAAACATAAAACTGCTACGGTTGGCTATTTCTCATGTAGTTTCCTCCTGACTAGACTTCCTTTTTGTCCTGTCTTTTCATTGGGCCTCATTACAAGCATGGCGGTCTGGGAACTACCGTAGTTCCCGGACCGCCATACTACGTGCTCTGCTCACGGATGCCATTTCACCCACCAGGTTTTTCCAGGTAGGTGTAACGACACCCATGAGCAGAGCACGTCCGGTGCACCGGCACAACTCTGTATGTGCCGGTGCATCCGACTTCCCCATCCCCATTCAGCCCTATGGGGCAGAATGGGGATCGGGAGGCCCTTGATTCTGGCACCCGCAAATGGGCAATTACCGGGTCCGCCAAGCACGGCATGACCCGGTTCTTGCCCATTCACGGGTGCCGAAAAAAATGCAACTCCGACGACATACCGTCAGAGTTGTAATGAGGCCCATTGTGTCTTTTCATGTTGGTGTCCCCCCCTGATGCCTATGGACTTTGGCGCAAGATAAATGAATGAATAAATACAAATAAATAATGTAGGGAGAGCCTGAAAAGATAGTTTGTATACAGCTCTCAGGTAGCTGGGAGAGTTGATAAATACTCATGTACGTGGCAATGTGAGTGGTTGTGGGAAAACCCCCCAAAACGCTCATGTAGGCAACTTGCAGGTAGCAGGGAAAGCCTGAACATGCCTCATGTAAGCGGTTCTCAGTTAGAAGGGGTGCACCTACAAAATCCATTATAGGTAGCTTTTAAGTAGTGAGGAGCACACAGAACATCTCCCTCCATTACTGAAGTTATAAAATAGAAGGAGCAGGACACAGTAGCAGAAATCAAGACCAGAAGAGTAGAAGCTCTATGATTGCATCTCTTCATATTAACTCAGTCACAGCTCACCCATAGAAAATCTAATTCAATTGTGGCTGAATATTGTCTCACTTATTTTCATACATACAATGCAAATACAGTTTGACCAGACAGCGACAATGTACAACTGTTCTCACTCTTCTTTGCCGAGAAGAGTGAATCAACAGAACTCTCAATTTTAAAATTACAAGCCAAACAACATTTTCTCAATTTTTAGGTGGTGGTTGAAGCAGACAGCAAGTCTTAATAATCAGAGCTGGTGTATTGGGTGTGGCTAGGTGTCTTGACAATATTGTTCTCAAAGTAGTGTTGGTTAATGTTCATGAATGTTACATTTGAAATGTTGAACCCACTCCAGGGGTCATATACAACAGATCCAGCAACACTAAAGACTTGCTCAGACTGTACACTATCAGTGGACATCTTAGAGATTCTATTCAATCCTTCCCTTGTCACATGCTCACTCTTCGGAACTCAATCCTAGTATCGACTCGTATTGCCCCCACAATTCTGTAATTTTGCATATCTCTCAAAACCTGGCTATTTCACCAACACCTGACCCAGGACTAATCCCAATGGATGTACCGACCAACACACAGACCGCAAATAACAGTACTGTGCTAGTGTTGAAAGATGCCAGCCCATATGCTGGCTAACCACATCCTGTACAGCGCTCTGGTACTCTTGGGATAAGTCCAAGCTTTAAACAATAATATATAATAAAATAACATATAGCAACTCTCACAAGTAATTCATCACAGACAGAATCAGTACTGCATTAGATTATAATCCCAATGTGTGTGAGATGCCTCAAGCACATATGCATGTAGCATCCAAGCTTCTGAATGTCCACTGTATATTTGTCTAGCTCCATCTGCATTCATGATTCCCTACTGAGTGTTTACTGTATACTGCAGGCTTTGTTGCTCCTGCCTATTACTACTGTCAGTAGTGATTACAGAAAATGCGCATCTGGTATTGGCAACAAGAGCAATGTACTCCCTGATTATGAAAAAAAAACAATCTTCTTGACATCTCTGATGGTGATGTGTTAAGCACAGGGATTGTTGGCTTTTCTTCCTGACTCTTCTTCACTCAAATTAATTTCCACCCACTACATCATTTTTGTGCATCTTAACTGTGTCTCATTCTTCTATGTTAAAGTTCTCATGCTGCTGAAAAGCAACCACTTTTTACTAGAAGCATGGGTCAAGAAATGAGGCCAGAGAGTATTCAGTATTATCTTTCATTGACCCTACACATGGATATGGACACAAGGTTGAGAGAATATCCCTCACCAGATACACTGTATACACCTCCCCAGTGATTATCATGTTGGACAGGGTGAGTTTTACTACATTGGAAGTACCTCCTTGGGCAATGCAGAGTGCTACCTAAATTGCCTGGCGGCCTCCTCAAAATGCTGCAAGACACAAGAGACATCAGCAAAAGCTGCTACTGTCTTTGCCATATGAATACCCCATTTAGTAGACCTTTGACTGCTGCAATAATCAAAGATTCTATTGCATTGTTCAATTAGCCCATTGTAAGGGGGACATGGTATCACAAGTATGGCACTGACACAAGAAATACAATTTTAAAACCTTTATTATTAGATTTGTGGGGTTTGGAAATACTCCTACTTTGCCCTGTAGCTGTGATGGGAGTAGTCTCTACCGTCAAATAATAAAGAAAATTCAGTCCTAGTCAGTCACTGTCAAATCAAAATGGCCTATAGTAACAAAACCTAATGCCTGCGTATCTCTTATGCAAAAAGTGAGTATCCCTCCCTGGCCACCTGAGTCAGGGATCACCGTGAATAGCATGAGAGAAATGGCTCAGGTTTCTCACATACCTTTCCCTTATAATATTGTCTTTCCACCCAAGGAACATGAATGAAAGGTTGTCTAGAGAGCTTTTGTGGAGAAGATTCCTTTCCACAGAGCCCTTCCTGTATGGATGAGGTATCAGTGGTTGACGCAGTCTCCCCTTAGTCTTGGTTTGACCTTTGACCAAAAGGGGCTGAGTCATCATTGACAGGAGACACTATCTCTGGGTCTAGGGGTTCATACAGGGGCCATGATAGATCATAGGTTTCACTTTCACTTGCTTCCATCATCTCTTCTTCTAGGATTTTAGGACAAAGTTCTATAGGATGACCCGGGTCCCCACAGAAATAACATTGTTTCACATGAGAAGATTTGGAAGTAGTAGAGGATACTTTTCTCAGGTGGCCAAAATTTGTTGTGGAGTGGTTGTCCTCTCCTATTTCTCCCATACTTTCCGTAGGGTCGAGCTCCCAGGGTATCTTATTTTCTAAGCTACCCAAAGTTTCTTTCTCCTTTGCAATTAAGATGTTTGGAATTGGTTCATCTTCCAAATATCTTATTTCCCCTTGCAGTGAAATCGCAATAAATCTCTCTAGCAGTGGGGACTTTTGTTTCTTATGCTTAAGGGGATGGTCGGCTATTAGTACTTTTCTTTCCTGCACTAAGGAACTTGGGTCTTCCAGGGAGATGAAATGGTGATCCTTCTGGGGATTATCAACAAAATCTGTGTTTTTATTGGTTTTCTTGGATAGAGATTTCCACATATTCTCATACACAAGGGTTCCCAGTATTCACCTCTAATAATACTCATAGGAGTGGAAGAAATGTTGAGCAAAGCACATTTTAGCTCATCTGCATTAGACAGGAGGGGAAATATCTTTACACCCTTCTTACTGTGGGGTGCAACATAGATGGCTAAATTGGTGTAACAATTTATCTGTAAATCCAAAGAGATTATGATTTTATCGCTCCCTGCTATCAGATCATTTTGGGGACATTGGAGGTTATAGTCATTTCCCTCTACTACTTTCCTTTCATGAGGAAATGCCTTGGGATTTAAAGGATGAAGATAACCTCCATTCTAAAGACAGAGTCTGCGTGAGACTGGTCAACTTCCTTAAGGTTTAGTAGGTTACTTGTTATGGGATACTGGTCTCTGATTTGGTGGGATCCCCAACTTGTTTCAGTCGCGTCACATCCCACTTTAGACACCCTATGTTAGGGAGGCTTGTTATCACAAGTATGACAGTGACACAAGAGATACAAGTTAAAAACCTTTATTAGATTTGTGAGGTTTGTATAAATTCCTACTTTGCTCTATAGCTATGATGGGAGTAGTCTCTACCATCAAATAATAAAGAAAACACAGTCCTGGTCAGTCTCTGTCAAATCAAAATGGCCTATACTAACAAAAGTTAATGCCTGCCCTATCTCTTATACAAAAATTGTGTAAAGGGTGAACCCTTATGGTCCTTTAAATCGAGGAAACACATCACACGATGGATGGGATGGAGAATAACTCTCACACCAAATAAGAGGACCGACTCAGGAAGTTGGCAAAATGTCTCTGTTTTATTCTCATTTATCTAAAACAAGGAGTACAATGGACATCAATGGATGTTGCACAGCATAGTTTCAAAGCATTTAATAAAAAACAGTACATATGTAGCAAAAACTCATCATATGTGATGTCATAGTACGTGGCAAGCTAAGAAAACCTACGCGGGATTGTGATAGGACTAAGGAGAGTATCCAAGTATCCTTTCTATAAGGGATTGGATTGTGATTGGGTCTCTATAGTCAGGTGGGCCACTTATGCCCTCCCTTAGTGCAAGTCATCTATAACAGTTATTAGAAACACGATACATCATTGGCTCTCAACTACAAGGCCCTTCGTTATATGGCCCTCTACAATTGGTTGGTACACTTGTACCATTCTGGAACATTCAATTATCTAGTTCCCCAGGTGCTGGTGGGTGTACTTGACCGAACCTCCCACCCAATTAGCCCAACATCTCTCATCGATTATGCCTTCTGCCTTTCAGATTCTCTTTGAACTTGGCCTTTTAGTCGCTTTTGTCCACTTGGAATATATGGGGTGTGAGCATGTTCTTCCCAAGGTTCAGGTCTATATGCCCACTTCTATTTCCATCCTGGACTCCCCTGACAGGAGACCGTGAATTGGCCCATTTTATAGCATTTAATTGTCTTGAACAAAGAAACTTGGCACTCATGGTGTTCTCTCTTTGCAACTTAACAAGGGATGCCTCAGCATATCTCATTCACTGTTCTTCAAGGACTGATATCCTGTTTTGGCTGCCTTAGCCTTTGACACCAGGCCAATCAGCCTTCCTTTGGTCCATCTTCAAGCCTCAGCTTATTTCTTTGCTGTGACACACACACAGCTATCAATCCTCCTTTCTCCAAGGGTTAAGCTTACTAAAATCGTGACATTGAATCTCCAGATTCTATATACATATACATATTGGCGGCACCGCCTGCAGTCTATTCACTACGTAGAGCCAGACTTTATGATTACTTAGTCTACTTGCGTTATGGCTTCTGTACAGTTATAAAATGGCTTGCATTTTCTGCAGTTCTCTTCACACGTGCACTCTTCATTCCGCTCATGAACGTTTTCTCGATTCTTTACTTCACCATCAGATTCCACAAGGTCTTTGCCTTCTCTTCTTTCGGTCATGCATCATGCTTATTTCTTGTGACATCATCAGCCTCTCCTTTTCACATCTTCACTCTTCTTCTAGGATCTCCCTCAGGAGACCGTCATCTCTTTGGGGATACATCACATAGGGTTTTCTCAGTGGATACCTTGTCTCGACTGATTTTTGTGTAATCAGCACCATCACTGGCATTGCACATGTCACAATTTCTGGTGTCCAACATATAGGCAGAATAGGGGTGGGACTTTTTTGGAGAGGCATTCAGCTGCTCCTCTACATTGGGAATATGTATGCAAAGAAAAGTCAGTCTTATAAAATAAAGAATCAAGATGGCTGAGTCAGCTCTCCTTCTCACATTAGACAGCATGGAATAAGGTGCCCCCCTCCCCATAGACAGGATGTCACACTCTGAAGCAGGTTATCAAGAAGCAGTTCAAAATGTGGGTCGAGGCCTGCTTGTCCTTCCACATCAAAGTCACTGGTTTTCCAGTTCACAAAAGGTTTTTCACAGCTCAATAAAAAGTTTACATAGTTCTCCCTGTTGGGCTCAGACCTCTTAAAGCAAAAAGTTCACATAGGTCTCCCTCTCTCGGGCTCGGACCTCTCAAAGCATAAAGTTCACAAAGGTCTTCCTCTGTCGTGATCGGACCTCTCAATAAATCATAGTTCAACAAAAAGTTCACATAGTTCTACCTTTGTCGGGCTTGGAACTTTCAAAGCAAAATGTACCTTATTCAACGTAGATCTCCATCAGCCAGGCTTGGAAATCACAATCACAGCCCTTTCAGCGGTTCCCTTCGCCAAGCTTTATTCACATTTGTTAGGAGTTCCCTTCCCCTAACTTATTTCACATTCCAGGTCTCCCTCAGTCAGGCTCGGACCTTTCACCAATCTTGAAGACTTTCAAATGCGTGAGGCTTTTACAATGGTCGCAGGACCACTACGCTTTTCACTTCCACTCTCCTTTTTTGTTATTTGTCCCAGTGTCTCTTAGTCTTGGTAATTGCGTACCATAAGCAAAAGGTTCAAAGAAATATTTTTCTTTAACCATTCTCCTTTTCACTTTCCTTTTTTGCCGGGATTAAGCTTGACCATTATGCATTTCAGAGTTCATTCACTTTGTGGCTTCAATTCAGGAATCAAAGTTAATACCACAGGTTTGGCCTCGCCTCCCCAACTCTGTCGTTCACCAAGAAGGATCTGTTAGCGATCACTGGCGTCCTTGAAACACAATGCAGTCTTCTTGTCTGAGATTTGGCCCTCTCCCAGTTTTACAGAGGCAACAACCTCCTGCAGGGAACTTCAGGGTTTCCCCCAAGCTTCGCTCTGGTCCCTCGATTGGTCATTGTGCTCCAGTGGGTTTGCCTTTGCCCCAGGGGTTCTGCTTCTTTTCTTTTTCCTCCAAGCTCCAATTCTCATGGGTTTCCCTCAGTCGGGCTCAGACCCCTCCTTTAGCTTCTCGCACGGGTCTCCCTCAGTCAGGCTTGGACCCCTCCTTTGCATCTCACACGGGTCTCCCTCAGTCAGGTTCGGACCCTCTTGCTTTGCACAAATGTTCAATTAAAAAAGAATTCTATGGACTTCAGGTCGCACAATACAGCTTTCTTATTTTGCTCCCACTTTGCCAGCTCCCCTTTTTGGCACTCTGGCGATTTTGGTATTTGCTGTGGGCCTTAATAGGATGTCTCTGAGATCAGGGTCTCACCACCTGACCCTCAAAGGACTGGGCCTCTGTATCTGACCCAGGGAAGGAGCACTAGCTTGGGTGCTGCTGCCAGGTAGCCCCAGCTGCCCGTAGTTTGGCCTCCTTGAGGCACAGCTCCCTCATCACACTTTGGCCTCCTTTGTACTCACTGGCTCAGTGTACAGGCACTGCTTCTCCTTCCAGGCCCTCCAGGGCTTCTTCTTTTGCTGTTCCTCCCTTCCAGCCTCTATGCACCATCCAGCATCCCTGCTCACTCAAAGTGTGCCTGTATGCTCTGCCTTTTAGACTGGGAGGCTTAACAGGTTTCAGGTGGGAACGATTGTGGAGGGAGGCCTGACCTCATTATAAGGCCAAATGGAATCCCTGGTGCTTTGGATCCTCTAGGTAATCTGCATAGCTCCCTTTTCCCTCTTCTTCTTCTTAGTATTGTTCAAAAACGAGGGGGAACATGTAATTGCACTGCATATATTTCCTAAAGGCAGAGTGGAAGTGATAGTGACTCAGCGCCTGACCCTGCTTTATCTTATTAGTGGGGCAGGGACGTTGCATATCATTATATGCAATCTTCATAGTCTCTGCCTTTGGGTTTTTATAGTGGATGATGAGATTGTGGTAGATGTAGTTTCTCTTAGGGATCATGCAAAAACGATGTGGGTGTTTGTCAGCATGAAGGGGGCAGATGTATTAGTGTAGGTGAATAGGTTTTGGCCGATAATATCATATGATGACTGAGGGGATGTCGGGTAGGGATGTATTGATATGGAGGAATACCATATGGTGCTGTTGGTGTGGCCAACACACATCACATTTTGTGACTTCCATGCCTTACAGATTGTTTTTGAAAGACAGTGTGCACCGGTGGAAAAATAGCTTTATCTTTAAATCCATGGCCTGTTACTCCGGCCTTGTCCTCCTCCTCCTCAGTATCAGTGGTTTCCAGAATCATTTGTTCCTTCTGCCTGTAGTCAGATGGGGGTTTATTTTTTATGCAGCCGTTGGTCATTATGCTCAAACCCACTGGATGTGTGTGGTGGAGACCGGAACAATTCCCATTGCGTGCTCGTATACAATGTGTGCTCTTTCTCCTGATTCATAATGCTCCTCATAATGCTACTCTACATTGTGTGTTGTGTCGCTTGCTTTTCAGAAGGGGGAATCTTCATCCCTCCCCATACTGCCCAGAGACAGTGGACTGAAAAGTCTCCTTCAACCGCAAGACCTAAGCTGTTTGTTTGTTTGTTTGTTTAGAATTTATTGTGCGCGCCAGACCCACGGGTATATGGGCGCAAGAGCATAAGAAAATGTACAGCTTAGCGGAAAGGTTACAAAGTACAAGGTGTCAGTTGTGAGCAAAGGATTAAACAATACAACAGTTTAAGTTAACAATATGGACAAGACCATTGTAAGCAAAATCAGAAATATATATAGTATGGATGGATTTGTACATTTATTTGTCATTAGTTTCTATTAACCAGCTGATCAAGTTTTGCCTGAATTTAATGAAGGATTGCTCAATTCTCATTGAGGTGGGTAGCTCGTTCAATAGTTGGATGGCTTTGACAGGGAAGCTGGAGCTTCCAATAGTGGAGAGTTTGAAACGGGGTGCCTGAAGATGATTAGTGTTTTCTAATCTAGTCAGTCTGGAGGATGCTATTCTAGAGAATCTGTCTGCTAAGTATTGTGGGGCTTTGTTATTTAGACTTTTCTGTGTGAAGGAGGCAGTTTTAGTCTAATTTCCTCATGAGTAGAGAGCCATTTTCTCATGAGTTGAGAGCCATTGTACTTCCCTCTTGTTTCAGAGATGTGTTCTCTCACAGTGTTCTACAATCTCCTGTGCAGTGGGCACAGCTGAATGGAATATTGATGCCTACAATTCACCACTATCAATTCTGGCAGACATGGTGCACACAGAAGCTGCAATGATGTCATAAAATGACCATCTAGCTCCAGCTCTCCCTCTCCCACTTGGATGCTGAGGTGTTCTAGACTTGTTGGCGATGAATATTATTATAAGCTTTCTGCTGCATTTTATACGAGCGCTAATCCTAAACGCTGTGTTTGTGAATCTTGGCTGTGCCTGGAGTTGACGAACGCGGACCTTGCCGCCTTGCCACGCCCACCCCGGAAGCAGGGGAGTTAAAAGCACACGCCAGGAGCTTCCCAGGTGCTTTCTGCTGCATTTTATACGAGCGCTAACCCTGAACGCTGAATTTTTGAATCTTGGCTGTGCCTGGAGTGACGAACGCAGACCTTGCCGCCAGGCCACGCCCACCCTGGAAGCAGGGGAGTTAAAAGCACACGCCAGGAGCTTCCCAGGTGTTTTCTGCTGCATTTTATATGAGCGCTAACCCTAAACGCTGTGTTTGTGAATCTTGGCTGTGCCTGGAGTTGACGAACGCGGACCTTGCCACCAGGCCACGGCCACCCCGGAAGCAGGGGAGTTAAAAACACACACCGGAACCCTTGTGGCGTTAAGCCCGCAGTGGAGACAAGGGCACAGTGCTGTTAGGCTGTTGGGCGTGTTGTGGCGTGCCTACTCACTAGTGCCTGCAACAGTGCCCATTAACCTGTGAATGGACAAACTGCATGTAAGCAGATAGGTTCAGAAGTAAGCAAATCAGCTGAAACTCCTTTTATATAAAAGCCACCTGGTTGGGGGGACGATTCGGTCTAAGGCCGCTCCTCAAGCTGCTGGGCGTTCCCAAACCGGGTGGATATCTGGAATTGCTTCTATGGACCCTACTGGTTTTAGGTTTTTTGAGTGCTTTTTAATATTGGTCAAATTATTTTCTTGTCATGTGTGTGATCTTTCTAACAGTGTTTTTGTTTATTTTCTTATTTTGATAGTTAGGGGTTTTTACTGTTCCGATTTTATTCTGTGCTGCTCACTTTTATAGGCTGCTCCTTTTATAGTGATACCGTCAGCTGTTCCCCTGACGTTTTTTTGATTTGTTTCTGGGGCTGCAAAGCATTCTTCTCCCCTGTTAATTTTAGTAAATGGTGTGTATTTTGTATTAATGTATGTAGGTCATAGGCATCTTTTGCACAGTCACTTTTCACTTTAGTTATACACTATCTTGGTTAAGTGTATAATTACTACTGGTGCTCTTTTTTTGATTCTCTCACCCCTGTAGGCTGCAAGGTGGTTCCTTTCCTCAGGGGCTTAAAAGACTTCTGTATTTTCTCTACCCTACTTTAAGTAGAGGGTCAATCCTTTGACCTCCTACTATCATGGCTTCCAGTCCATGTTCACACAACCTTAGGTCGAAAAAGGGGAAAAAAAGTACACCAACACCTATTTTAAAATTAGGAACCCAGAAGTTGGGTAAAGGCAAAAACTCTAAGAAGGGAGGGAAGAAAGAGCTAACCTGCGGAATTAAAGGTGTACTAGAACAACCAAAGATACTCAGTTTTTTAACTATAAAAGAAACAATACTGGTATCTGAAACTGTACAACCTCAACCTCCCCCTTCCAACAGTTCGATGATTGACAATAACTCCTTGCTGACATTAGTACATAATCTCAGGCGTCAAGCTATGGAAACGGAAATTGATCTGGATATCTCTGCAGTAGAGGAAACCGATATGAATAATGTTATTGGAAAAATGTGTCCGCTACTCCAGATTTAAATAAATTCGCACAGAGAGAAGTTGAATTTAATGTGGGGGATGTGTCATGGAATTCTACTGGTAATTCCCTGGAAAATTCTCCGAATAGAGAAAGGAGTGGGGTAAGTGAAAACTCACTTAAAGTTGGAGAAAAATTCGATGCTCTAACTACCATGATGGATGTCCTCTTGACCATTTGCACTAAGTTGCTTAAGGAACAGTGACACCAAATCATTGGTACAACAGAATATTGATAACACCAGATCCCTTGGGATTATGGTAGATGAATACTGGGGAAACGGACTGTATAAGGGGAAAAAGTACTCCATGGAGGCAAATGATGCTCTAGGAGATCTGAGCGAGCTGGTTCAGGCGGCCGAAAATGAAAATGAGAAAGATGACGCTCAGTCAAATATTCCCCCTAAGAAGCTAAGGGGAAAAGAGAGAGTCATAAGCTACCCCTATTACACTGTTTAGGCTACGGTAGGTTTTCAAAAGGCAGGAAGCTAGTTTTTAAATGCTAGCTATCAAAAGTCACAAAAAATGGGAGAGGATAGAAATGTTTGTTTATTCAGATATACATATAGAATATAGAATTCATAGTAAAGAATACATAGTTTGAAACGAAAGATCACATGCAAGCCTCGTTTGGCTTGTAACAGAAAAACACAAAAAATGGTAATGAGTACAAAACTGTTGTTACATCACAGTTTGGTAGGTGAGGGTTAATAACATGTATTGTGGATTTCAAATACTACAATCAGATTGGTAGTATGTCATAGTGGTCGACACATTGTTATGGGTGTTTCTGGTTCGGCGGGTATTCAACCTTCACTGAGTAGAAATGTTCACAGATGAAGTGGCCGAACTTTAATCAGGACGTGTTTGGGAACGCCTATTGGGAGGGAGAGGAGAGTATGTCAAAGGGAAATGTGACCACACAGGGGAATCCATATGAAAACGTAATGCACTATAGAAACCTACCTATGTTCTGTCAACGGTTGAATTGAATTGAATTGAATTCAGGAAGTCAATTAGATTGGTCTGGTATCCATGGAGGTAATCTACAATAGGAAAAAGATGGCAATGAATGCACCTGGATGGTATGAAGGATCATACTGAATGGAACAAATAACGAGAGTATAGCATACCTTGGTTGATGGTATGCGGTCCAAGATGAAAATGTTTTTTCAAATTGTTTTATCACACGGGTACAATTGCTGTGTACTTGGATGTTTATTCAGGTTAGAAACTTTGCCTATGCCGCTGTGTAGGAAGGAAAAGGATATACCCATTTTAAGGCATAACTTGGCTGAAGAAATAAATTCAAGTGAGAGTGTTGTTGAAATAATGGTATCTCAAGGTTTAAAGAGACGCACTAGATGCAAAATAAAAAATAAAAGATCCACCCGAAATAGGGTGGCGATGGCCAAGGTTAAATCTACTAAGAATGTTAAAAAGAACACCTTGGCTCTTGCCACCACTGCCCCTTTAGATTCTGAATGTGTAGAAGTGGGGACCCATTATGAAATTATTCAATACCAGTGGAAGTCGGATGAAGGAAAAAAAGTGGTAATCAAAAATAGGGATTAGAAAATTGGTTAAAGGGCAATGAACATATGACGGATGAAATAGAACCTGAGGACATGGTACCTATGGGAAATAACTTTAAATAGGTTACAATCCCCTCTAACAGCAATGCTATGTCTCTCACAAAAAAGGAGAGGGAAATATATATTAAGGAGATGGAACAACTGGCCATGCATAGTAATATAAAAATGTTAATTTTTATATTACTATATAATTCTGCTAATTCTGCTGGAATGAATGAAGAACCCCAGCTCACAGTGGGGAAAAGCAATAAGATCATAGAAAAATCCACCACTGATGAAATCCCTTTTCTTAATCGGGCTTGGATACTGAACAAATTGTCACATATACCGCAGTTACAAAATATTAATACAGGGGATATTGAATCCATTATTTTACCGGTAATTGGGAGTTGGGAAAATTGGGTTTTTGTCCAATTTAGATCTGCGGTTTTTGTTGATCTCATACGGGAGTACTCTAATGGAGTATGGGGTAATAACTATGAAATTCTGATATGCCACTCTTCTATCTATAAAGATCTTAGCGATGAAAACAGGGACTTGGGGGGGATTTCTCTGACTAATATTGAATCAGGAGGTAAGCTAATAGAAGTAAGTCCCTTGGAGGGAAACTCTCTTATCCCAAACTGAGATGAGGCATGTATTAATGAATTTACTCTCCTTTATTGAAACAGTAGGGCTTTAACTCCCTACTACATAAGGACGGTATTCAATTGTTGTTGGAGAGTGATTTTTTTGCCCTTCAAGAAACTTGGGTCACTGGGGAAATTCTATTGGATGGATATAGTATATGGAGTAAAGTTGTCTCCAAAGGTGAAAAGGGCCGTCCGTATGGAGGGCTATGTATTGGTGTAAAAAATAAGTTTACTTATAAACCATATGAGAAGTATGGGAATTTTCCTAATGTTATGTGTGCAGTCATAGATAGGGGAAGCCTATCAGGGAAACTGCTTCTTATTAACATTTACTCCCAAACGGGGGGGACAATATTCGGGAGATTGGGGAGTTTCTAAATCTAACTATTGAAGGCTGGACATCGGAATCACCTGACTCTGAAATTTGTATAGTGGGAGATTTTAATGCCCATTGTGACTCTGCCGTAAGGGAAATGGATGGGTGCAAAGAATTGTGGGATGAAACGGTTATTACTGCATCATTGGAAACACAGGATTATCACTTGGTTGGGGGGTATAATCCCCAGGCCTTACAGGGATGCCGGTGGATGAATCTGATGTCTTGTTGGGGGCTTAAAAATTTGGAACCTAATATAGGGTCAGGTACCGGGGAAACCTGGACTAATGGGAAGGTTGGCTATAGGCTAGACTTCGTAAACAAAAATCCAAGTCATTCTATTATTTCTCTCGAACATGTAGATACCTCTTTGAGTGACCACACACCCCTTAGGGGTAAATTTACCAATGGCCCAAGAACCCAAAGATGGGCAGTAGGTAAGGCGATGAATATACAATTTTCAGCAGGTGGTAATAGGATCATTTGGTCTGATAAAAACGTAACCTCCTTCAATGGTTTGTTTGACCGCCTGACCATTGATGGCCAGGACATTGCCCTTAATGGTCTTAATTCGATCACTAATTTGTTGGGTATAATACGGAGAACAAACAGTAACATTATTTTGAAAAACATAAAGGGAAAAAATCACTCCCATAAATTTGACCAAGCGATTCATGATAGGAAAAAATAAATGATGCGTGATATTCGAGAACTTAAGCAGTTATGTGACTTAGATGATAAAGAGAGAAGTAAGAGATCCAGCAATATAAATACACACTATAAAAATTGGTTAAAGGATTATAAATATAATACCAATAATGCCAATTGGAGGTGTATATATAAGCTATGCAAAATCCATGATCCTAAAAAATTCTGGTAACTATATCTTCAATTCGTGATGGATGAAGATAATAGGGAAAACAACGACGTGGGCCAGGAGGTTTGGAAGCATTATATTACTGATCTCTTTTTCAAGACTAGTCACATATCTGCTGTCCCTATCTGTATAAACGCATATGGCACTGCTAAATTCCCCTTTGGTATTCTGGACATCCTTAAAGTGATCTCAAAAATGAAATCTTCATGTGCCCTAGGCCCAGATGGGTAGGCTAATATTAATCCTAAGAAATGGGCAGTGCTTTTCCTCCAGTTATTTACTGGTATATGGGAAACAGGCATAATTCCGGATAGCTGGAGGAAAGCCATAGTTGTCCCTATTTTTAAAAAAGGGGACAGCAAAATGCCTGATAACTACAGACTACTAGCAAAGGCCGATAGTAGCTGTAAGATTTTCTGTTCCCTTTTAGTGGACAGTTTGAACAACTGGATAGAGGAAAAGGGTCTCCTCTCTGCTCAACAAACTGGTTTTCGAAAAGGATATAGTACCCTGGATAATCTGACTATGTTGAAATACATCATAGCTGGTTCTAAGGATAAGGGTGAAAAACTATATGTGTGTTTTATAGATTATTCGAAAGCCTTCGACTGTGTCAATAGGGGCCTTTTGTGTGAGAAACTGAGAGGGAAAAAGATCTGCCCTAAAATCCTACACTTTTTTGGAGGAAATGTATAGGGAGACCACAGTGTCCATCTGTTTGGGTAATGGAGGGATATTATCATCTGAGATTAGTACTAACACTTGACTCAAGCAGGGATGTGTTACATCTCCTATACTGCATAACCTGTACGTTTCAGATATGTGGGAGAGTTTTGTTTTCTTAAATAATTTCACACCTATTGTGGCGGGAAAACCAATATGTGGCCTTATGTCTGCAGACAATACTATCCTTATGGATAAAACTCTGGTAGGACTGCAAATAATGTTGAATGGCCTGTTTGCTTACTCTGAGGCAAATAACCTTATCATTAATATAAATAAGACTAAGGTTATGGTATTCAGAGTCACAAAGCAGGAGAAGAAAAGACTTACCTCTAGATGGCATATTAATTCTATTTAACTGGAGGTTGTCGAGGCCTACCCTTATTTGGGGATGCCCATTCTGAGCAATCCCTGTATTAATTTTTTCAAGAGGCAGTTAACTTAAAAATATTAAAGAAATGGAATGTCAACAGGAAATATATGGCTAGTAAAGGAGGCCACTCCATTGAAGGATTCCTTGAGATATATAAGAGTTGTATCATTACCGGTATTATGTATGCTCTAGAAACAGCGGAGAGCAAATATTTGAGTAAACTAGATCAACTTGAAGGGAAGCTTTGGAGACCAGTCCTTGGACTACCCAACGCTGTGCCAATGCATGCAATAAGATGTGAGTTGGGGCTTATTTCCCTTTTGACTTTGTGGAAAATTGGATGTTGTAAACTCTATTTTAGAATAATATCAGGGGAAGGGGCGAAAGGAAATTTCCTTAACCTTGTAGGAAAACATAAAAGTGAAGGCAGGTTCAAGAATACCTATATGGTAAGTCTACAAAATACAGTATTATCCTTCCTTGAAGCCTTAGGCTTTAAGGAACCTATGGGAAAAGACAATATTGCGTGTATTTTGAAAAGTCTGAAGGAAAAAGCATGTACTTGGGACCTGTGTGAAAATCAATCCTATCTTTATACTAAGTCTCGATACATTGTCTATGCTCTTCAAGGCCTTAAACCTACCACTCCGAGACAGTACCTGTTAAATACGGGAAATAGGGCTTTGAGAAGATTTATTTTGCAATTACGCTTGAATACCCTCCCCTGTAATGAAATAATTGGGGCACGGATAAACATCCCTCGTGCTGAAAGATTGTGTAGGCACTGCAAAATAGAGGTGGAGACAGTAAGACATATTTTAACCATTTGTATCAAATTAAAGGAATGTTATTTTAAAGGGTATGCAAATATAGTTGGGGGTCTTCAAATGATTGAATCTGACCAATTTTGGTCAGTTATCTATGACGGAGAGATTAAGGTATTCATTGGGGCAGCCTTTTATTTTTGGAAGCGAGCAAATTGTTAGTATACTATTTGTAATTGTCTTTTAAATATGTGTAACCTTTATTTTTTCCTTTCTTTTATGTGTGTTTTTAGATTGGAAACAATAATTGACTGTAATATGTTTTCCAAATGGTTTCTTTTATGGTTAATATATAATTGTTTTTGCTGATATAATTCTCTTGTAGTGTATAACGTTTTAATTAACCAAAATGCACTTTAAACTAATAAAAAATAAAAAGAAATTATAATATATTCTCAACTGCCTCCAAAGAATTATAAGGCTTTTCTAAATAAGCAACACGTGTTTGATCTGGCAATATACAGTTGACACACTCATTAACATACACTGAATGCACTGTGTAATGGGGATGATCCTAACACATTGAAACAGAGACAGCTGTAGGTGGGTACAGCAATATACTTTTCAGACACTTTATCTTACTTTTAAATACTTAACCCGCCTCTTACCTGCCTCCAGCAAGCCCCTCTTACATGAGCTTGGGTTCACCCTGGTGCAACTTTCTGGAAAATGGATGTGGGATGAAAAGGCAAAAGGAAGAATTGGATTCCACCAAAAAACACTAAGAAACGAAAACACTAGATTGTAATAACTTTAAACACACAAAAGTGTTGATAGATATTTCCATTCACCCAGTTAAACCGTTATTTGTTTAAAGTGGGAAACAGGGATACGATATGATATGATATGATATGATATGATATGATATGGTAGGTTATATGTATAACGCGCTTAATGCCCAGAGGTTTCTAAGAGCGGCCCCGGGGATCGAACCTGTGTTGCGTTGTGTCGTCTTGTTTCCAAGGTGAGCATGTTGGACACAACAATGTCGAAACAATATAAAGGTTATTGAACAAATAAAAATCATTGTGCTTAAAAATATATTTAAAAAGTCCTTATACTATATTACTAACTATATTAATATTACGTTGCTATTATCCTAGCTTGCTCTGCTTTGGAAATTGTAGATTGTGGAAGCAATGGTTCTGACAACTGTAGGATCGATCCTAAAACTGTAGTACCAGTGCAATGCGTGTCTGACCCCGCTTGTGCCCCGAATGTTTCTTCAGCTGAGGTAACCTATTCCGTATTAAGTGAAAGTGAGGTCCTGTCAATTCTTTCTTGGAATGTTAATGGACTAGCCAATAAATATCTGCTTCCCGACTGGCACGACCTAATAGATAAATATAAAATAATATTCTTTCAAGAAACTTAGTTGGCGAATCCACTTTATAAGCCTGGTTATTGTAGCTTATTTTTCACAGCTGATAAAGCTGATAGGGCAGGCCTAGAGGCGGACTTCTAATATGGGTGCATACCAGCCTAGGCATATCATGTAAACAAAATGATATGGAGTCTCCAGATTTATTACACATGGTGCTTTGGACCAAAGAGGGTGGGGGGTCTAAGCATTTACAATTTAATGTATATTTACGACAGAACCAATGAGCAATACGATTATTGGACCACACCTTGGATAAAATAACTATTTCCACGGAGAAGCGTGCAACCATAGCTTTGATTGTGGTGGGAGACTTTAACTGTCAATTTAAAGACACAACTCTGTCCTCTGTGGCTTTAATATCAGAGGAGGATGCGGGGGTATCCCGATCCCTCAAGCTGCCCCACCTGCACATAACTATCCTTATGCAGATCCCATCCATATGATTCTTTATTCACATGGTTGAAGAGCCTGTAATGGGAGGGTTCCAGGGATGCCCCAGCCCACCCTACGTTTCGCACGCAGACTAACTCCAGTATAAGTGATCATGTATGGATTGATGTAACTATGGATTGGTGGGGATTGCTAGATTCATGAAGTGGTACTCAAAGGTTTGGAAAGTGATCATGATACTTTGATATAAAGTGGGCAAATAAGTGTACTTTACCGTTGAATAACACTAGAACTGATGATCTACTGAACCCAAAAGCAGTCAAGTGGATTTCTATTGTGAATAATGATCACCTTCCCATTCTTTAAACGTCTATTTTACTTTTATTGGAAGCCTAATCTTATCTTTTATGATTCTTTGCTCAAAAGGCTTCTTCCTACCCTGTCAGGAGTGACTACTGGGAAAGTTAACTCTGGTATCCATCCACGTGGTTGGTATGACCGTGGGTGCAAAACTGCTAAATCTGCACTAATTTCAGCATTGAGGGCTGAGGGTAGAAAACACATGGGAAGAGTCTATTTCTTAAGAGCTGAGTATAAGAACGTATTAAAGGAGAAGAAGGAAAAGATAGATGCTTACACCAGGGCCCTCTGGGCTTCGCTTGAGTGTCCAATAATTCTAAGGAGTTTTGGCACTCAGTAAGGACTTGTTCCAATATAGACGTGAGCCACAGGATATGTGACATATTCCTGACGGAGTGGCATAGGCATGTCCAATCTTTCTATTTCCATGAGAGTATTCCACGCTGGCCCATCAAAATGGCAACGTCCCCGCTGTGGAGTAAGCAAAGTCGCCTGATGATGGTACAGCCCTGGCTATTGAATTCCCATCCCTCGAAGTGGACCAGGAAATTGTTGCACAGCATAACGGCAAAGCGCCTGGACCAGACATAATTGCAGCCAACCTTTTTAAGAACAATCCTGATATATGAGTCCCCTTCCTTACAAAACGTTTCAATGAAGTAATTAGAACGTCTGCTCCTCCCTATAGTTGGAGACGGGCAACAATGATTCCAATCTATAAGAAAGAAGAGAGAGATCTATCTTCTAACTACAGACCCATTTCCCTGATGAATTTATTAGCAAACATTTATTCTAGATTATTGCTGTGTCATCTTGGATATTGGGCTGCTGATTGCAACATTCTTTCGCATGCCCAAGCTGGGTTTGTGAAGGGGATCTCAACATTAGATCAGGTGTTTAGGTTGCAATACATTTTACAAAAATGTGTGACTTTAGAAGCCCAAACCATCTTGCTGGCATTCGTATATCTACAGACAGAGTTTAATACAGTACCAAGAAATATTCTGTGGAGAACGTTAGAGGATCTCCCGGTACCTGTCTGGCTAATTACTGCAAACAGATCTTTGTATCAAAATAACATTGCATGCATTCATTGGGGGCCTGGTGGAGAACTTACAGACCCAGTACCCATAAATATAGACATTAGTCAAGAGTGCATGTTGGACTCTCTTTTATTATGTCACATGTAAATAATATTGTTTCTTCGATAAGTGCAATTCCATTGCAGCCCCTAAATTATGTGTACAGAAATGGAGCCTGCTTTTCTTTACCAACAACACAGTGCTTCTTGCCAAAACCCCAGCTGGTTTGCAACACCAGTATTCAATTGTTGAGGCCATTTACAAGAGTAAAGGCTTGACCATGAATACAGATAACCTTCCTCAGGTACCCCCTCACATTTTTATATAAACAATCTCTTGGTTGAATCAATGAATTCCTTTGACCATCTGGGTATATCTCTTGCAAGCAATCTTAAATAGACAAAAAAGATTGGCAAGAGTGTTTTGATTACGGCCAGGCACTGTGGTGCCCTAGTTGGCTTTTCCTCCAATTTTGGCCGGTAAGTACTTTCCTCTGGCATGAAGGTATACACAGTAACAGATATTCCAGAGAGTCCCTATTGAGCTGAACTATGTGTTTTGTACCCTGTAGCACTCTACAAGCATCAGAGAATACATTTTGAAGCTCCTCTTAGGAGTGCCATGTAGTGCCCCCTCAATCCCTGTGATATTTCAAGTTTGAAAAATAGAACAAAAGCAAAAATTAGGCTGAAGCCACCATTTCATTGGCTACAGATCTGGAGTACGGACTCACTTGCACTTTATAGAGAGGGCACGACCGAGGTATTAGACAGAAATGGTGGTAAATCATTAACTTGGTTTAAATATGTTAAACCTATGCTCCTGAACCTTGAACTGGAAGAGATATGGTTTGATCCCTCAAATTTTGGGCTCCAGACCAAGACTTTCCTTAAGAATTATTTTCATGATTGGGCTCCAAAAATAAGCCTAGATTTCTGCCAGACCTGACGGCTGTCTGCTAACTATATTTTAATTAAAACTAGCCTGGGCCTGGAATCTTATGTTGATTACAACGTTGAAAGGAAGATGACATCTTTACATTCTAAATTCCGTCTTGGCATCCTCCCGCTGCCAAAGTTCCCAGCGCATTGGGGAAGGGCATGTCAACACTAAGTCCAATCTGTGTCACGTGTGATGAAGATGAACAACATTTTATCTTTTTCTGTCATCTCTATGCTGTGACCAGGCACAACTGGCTTAAACCATTGTTATTGCAGTCTGGGGTTAGAACTATGAGGGATGCCATCCTCTTATTGCAATCTTATCCTTCGTGTATAGTGTTTCTGGAGGTTTCCTCTTCTTTAAGAACTGCTTTTAAACACAGAAAGCTGTATGTAAGTAGGTAGTTGGGGCAGAATTATCATATAACTTTTTATATTTAACGGGTAACAGCAGGGAACTGCACTACATGATTTGTGAAGTGGATATGGTGGCCATCTTATGACTTGGGATGTTTTTTGATGCACTTTACAGGCACTATTTGCAAATTGGTTGAATACAATTGAGATGAAATTGTCTAAATTATGGAACTATCTATATGTGGTCAATGTTGTGTTATGAATGCAGGGACATTGTAATATACCTTTTTGCTGTGACATTGTGATGTTGAATATGGTTTCACACTATGGGCCCGATTCATGGAATTTTTACACGGTTCAAAGTGACTTTGCACTGCTGAAAAATGACTTTGCACTGCTGACAGAAACCCTGTTTCATGGAACTGTGCAAAGTGCATTTTTGTAGTGCAAAGTCAGTGCAAGTGGTCATTGCTGCAGTACAAAATGACTTTGCACTGACTTTGCACTGCAGCAGCATAGGGGAGTCCCTTTATGGATGACTGACTGGGTTGAGTATGTCAGATGAAGTCCGGCATTCATTGCTGCATGGGGAGGCCCAATTTGTCACTCAACCGGGCTATATATGCCACCAGCAGGCTGGGGTGTCTATAGGGCCGGCTGTGTCAGAGCGGACCCTTTACAATTCACATGGCACTTGCCCCCTTCTCATCACGAGTGCTATATATGTGGCACCTGCAGCACGGGTGGTGATGTTGAACTTGAGCCCCTCCAGGTCTCCATGGGGAGTGCCAAGTAAAGGAACGAGGCCATTGACTGGGCAAGTCGCACCTGGAGGCGGAAGTGACATTGCGCACTCCTCTCCTTCTCAGGGAAGGGCCACACTTTAAGCCCGGACCGCAGCGGTGAAAAGTAGGACAGGATCAACCAGGTTAGCAGTTTCTTTATGCAGCGCTGAGCAATGCCCCTGTCCCAACCTGCGATGAGACACTGGGAATCAACAGCATGCCGTGCTGGGAGATCCTTTACTTTTTGTCTCTTGTTCTTCCATTTTGTGTCTTTCTCCCTGCAGCGACTTACACGTCTTGCCTAATGGGGATTCTTTTGATTCATTACTTAGACTGGCCACAAAGAAATAGCGCACTGTGTTACCGCCTCCTAATGTAATTTCCTGATTCCTGTTGCCCCCAAACTATTCTGTTAGGTTCTTCCTCTTCTCCTCAATCTCACAAACAATGGTATTCGAATTTACGTCAAGCAATGTAAGTTGGAGATATAAAAATGCCATATCCTATTTCTATAATTAAATCCTGTTTCCTTCCTCTCCCTGATCTAAATCCAATGCGTTTTCTACCTCTCAGCAATGTTATTTATAATGATGACACCAAATCACATGAATTGCCTGACCTAAACAACCCACAATGTTTTGGAAAGGCCATTTGGCCAAAGTTCGAGTGAATTGTAGCCAAATATGTTCGCCAATATCTTACAAGTGAGGTTATATTCGTGAAAGTGTTACATAAATTCACTGTACCTCAGCTCTCAAATATTCCTTTCCAATGATCTTTTCTTTCTTTCTCTCTGTTCAGTTACCTTTCCTTAAAGCTGCTTCACAATGTAAATGCTCCTTTCAGAAACTAACCCTGCCTCTTCTCTTTAAATTCACACAAACAAATAGACGCCACCTCTTCTCTATTCCTCACAGCTCCGGGTGTCCGAACACGAGCTCAATATGGCTGCCTGAACTTCATTATCAAAATCTTTTCAAAATTTTAGAAGTTTGGCAAATCCTGTAGGCAATGCAAATGTGAGGTATTTGGGATTTGGACAACTGTGTTCACCCAAGAGTACTCACCATTAAAATGGTTGTGGCAACAAGTTGGATGATGGTAGAAGCAGTGGCTAAGTATCTGTCTCCTGAGATTAAAAGGTTAGGATAGCACACAGGCTCCCTAGCATTAAGCATGTCGAAGCAAGAACATGGATGTAAACACCATTGATGGTTTTCCAAAAGCATTCAGACACTACTTGGGGTACGGGCAAGCAACCATGCTATTAACAAGTTTTGCAAAGCCTATAACATTTCCCTTTATTTAGGTACTTGTTACACATGTATCAGCGGCTGCCCTCATATACCCTGGTGCTCCAAGTATTTTCCTGCTGTTGGCACTATGTGGCCTGGCACCACTATCATGCACCAGGCATTTAGATCATATGCTCACACGCTATCATCATTGGTCTGTATTGTGCCATAGAATGAATCTATCACCATCTTATACAGGTGGCCCCCAAGTCCTCATTAATAGATTGACTCTATAGCCAACTGCAAAACCAATTTTCTCAGGTACTAAACCTAATTACTCACCAAGGGAGAATGGGAGGTAGGGCTTTCTCGGTTTCTATAGCAAACATCTCTGGAACTTGCTACCAGATTATTACTGTTGTGATTTGGTGCAGTATAGATAATTGGTAACATAACATAACAACACAACCTAATCATTGCCATCTTATCTTCTGTATGCAGCTTAAAACATGGGTATTTCTTCAGTAACGAAGCTTAACCAGAAGTCTTCAGATGCCCATAATGCCCTGGGAAGTGCATATTTTAGAATCAAATAACCCTAGCAGTGGTACCATAGAAACGAATCCCAAAAGGCGACTTGAGTCTTATTCAAGCACCTTAGAAACATATAAACAACCACCAGCCAAGATACATTCTTTTAATCACAACAATTTTGATCCTCTGGAGGTAAGGGACCTTGTATTGGATCACTACAGATCTACAGAGAGCAAATAGATACATTAAACTTCAGATCCACCACTTCAGATAGTGGCATATTTTTCCAACATGTTTTGGCTCTGTGACAAAACCACTGGTTTCTTCCTAAGCCGTTCAAACCCTGGGCACCAGCAGACTTGGAAACTTGCGCTGCTAAATATCTGGCTTGTTACAAGTAGCTTGAACCACTGTCCACACAGGTGGTGCATTGATCCATTGATGAATCTTGCTTGCTTTTTCTACAGTGCCAATTTGCCCACCTCACCATTTTAGGGGATGTGAGACTATATCATGACAAGTCAGTGTTCTGATACAAAAGGGTTTAGTTTTAAAGACATCTGTTGGTTTCAGTATGACAAATTAACTACATTGACACTGATATGAGAAATATAATTCTGAAGGAGGAGGCAGAATAAAATGTAACCAGGTTTTTTAGTTTAGCACAATGTCTTCCATATAGGCAGCCACGTGGCACTACAAAGGTTACGATCCGAGATGATGGATAAATCCATACCATCATTGTTTATCCTATCTGGCCGATTGCATGCACTCCAATCTTAGTCCTGCCATCAATGTGTAGTATAAAAGGTTTCTAGCAGCAATGCTAGTTTTTCTGCTTAATTTAAAATGTTCTATCCGTCAATTTTTAGATTTGGTGAAAAGAAGAGTGTCTTTAAAAAAACAAGGACTATCCAGTGTGTCATCCACAGGCACGTCTGTTGTCACTTCCAACGATGGAATGGAAATCCATTGGGGTTTGACTTTTTTCCCAGTGTCCAACATAAACACTGTCACTACTGTACATTTATTTACACCAATACTGTCTCGCATGAACCAGACCGTTTGACCCCAGAATGTCACATGGGACCTTGTTTGTTTATATGCTTGTCTAGTTCAATTTGGATGGACTAAAATGTCATTCCCCGATATGTAGGCATTTCGTCCCCTTTTGTTCTCCACTGCTTGTCATGTATAAATGTATTCTACACAAATGTGGTTATAACTAAAATTGATTCGGCTAACCAAAGCTATACCTAGAATTCTATGACTTTATGAATATTAGAGTGTGTTAGTTCCGCTTGGTCACCCTGATCATTTTGTTGTTGTGACTTCTAACGATATCACATTGGTTAAAAGTTAGGCCATAAGGTTTGACCCCCCCCCCCCAGTACATTTAACAGTTGGTACCCTTGTTGTGGCCTGTGTAACTAGATTCTTGCATAATTTATGGAAATCAGAACCCGCTTTGCGATGAGCACATCCTCTGTTACTGGTTTGTCTTGTTTTGGCTATGCCTTTGCCCTTCACATGATGGTTACTTGGTGCTTCATACTGCAGAGTTGTCTGTATCCTTCTGAGGACAAGATACAATTAAACATAGCTCAGGTGGTTCGTGCACATGCTACTGTGACCTCTGCCTATCCTACCAGTCACAGGTCCCAATGCCAATGAGGTAACCACTGGCGGAATATGTGCCTACTGCTGAGAAACGTGAGCATACCCATTAGGGTGCAGGCTCCAATTCAGTAAGACCATTCAAGGGTTACTTCGCTTCTTGCAGAGCTCTGTGTGTAACCTGTTTCTGTACCATGAATCATTTTATGAATGTTTTGATTGTATTTCAGGCATGTATGCTGTGCAAAATAAAGCCTTAACTGATTGATTCATTGTATAACTGTAGGTCACAGGTGCAATCTTGAATGCGTACCTCTGACTTACAATTTGCACTCATATCCCAACTTCCAGTGTATAGGATCAATGTAAAGGGATATAGCTATGATTACAAGAATGCTGTACCTAAACCACCCGACTAAGCCTTGGTCTGAAGTGAAACTCCCCTTTCAAAATGCTGTAGAGGTGTATGTCGTCAGGAAGGAATCTTAATTATTTTCTTTGTTTTACATTGATTTTTTAAGTACACATCACTGTGAAGATTGCCCCAGTACAATTTGCTTTGCTCTCCATAATATGTAGACATCAGAATAACAACGGGAGCATTGTTTTTTAAACAGCGTTGTTTAATGAAATCAGCAGCACTTAAGTAGCACTGCACACATTGGATAATGGGACATGGCTGCAAAGCCCCACAAGCTGTGGTGTAGCCAACATCGTAGGCAGAGGCAAACTGTGGAAAACGCCCTCTTCTTTCTTCCAATGTGCGGTCAAATGGGGGAGCGTGATCTAACCATCCACTTGCGTTGGCTCCCATGCCCTTTTCTGACAATACCACTGCGATCTCGTGCCGTGGTGGCTGGTGAATTATTTAAGTGGGTGGGCATTAATATTTTCCCTGAATTGACCCGAGTGTAGTGAGCAAGTCAGAAACAGCCATGAGGCTCGGGAAGGAAGGACTTGTGCTGTCTCCCCCAGAAAATATTTCTAAAATGATGGATTGCATCACAAATTTCCAAACAATTGGGTACAATGCTTTAAAATGTCCAATGGGTTCTGAAGGGCAACCAGTATATTCAATGTCAAAACCAGAAACCAAGAGCATTTTGAAAGGCAATTTCATGTTGGGTTTGCCCAAAGAAAAATAATGAGGTCTGTCTCACCAATATATTCATATGATTGCAGGGAAATATATACTGAAGGAAAGAATGCAAAGACAAATGCCAAAATTAAAAATAGATATGTGAACTGCATCCTGTGCACAGCATCTGCAAACGGCACTTGCAACGAAATGTGCAATGTCAGCCCATTTACAACAGGAGTATATGTCCAAAGTAGATGACAAGACACAAAATACATCTTATCAGTTACCGTAAAGTAACCAGCAAGCATTTATTAAAGGGAGAACAGTTCAATCTGGAACGAAAAGCACAGAATTTTGTAGAAAAGGTTTTTAAAAAACATACTTGGGCCTGCATTGTGTCTGTTTTCTTTTTTCAGGATTGAGAATCGACTTTTGTGTAAAAATAACATACAAAGACATGAAATAGAAGTATTTGACAGGAGTTTGATTGCAAAAATGTTATACTCTTGCCCCGCTTCAAGTGACAATAGCAGTGCAGAAGTGCTGAAAGCATATGATTTTAAGTGCTACATTGGTGGATAAAGCCAGCAACGTATCCTGGACAGCAAAATGGCTTTCCTTCCCTCAACAGATACAGGAGTGGAAGGCTTGCTCCAAGGAAATGAAACTCAGGGACTTTGAAGAAATGCCATAAAACGTTGACTCTGCCTGGATTAAAGGACAACATGTTTTGTTTTGCTTTTGTTCTCAGATGCCAGACCCTCCAGAGAAAAACAAATGCCTTATACATTCAAAGAAAGGATTCTGAGCAGTGGTCTACTCCCAAAATAATCAGATCTCCCCATAAACTAGGTCCTTCCAGGAGGATGCGATCCACATCATCAAATGTTTCATCACATGTTGTCCTAACTTGATCTGATGCCGCTTTGCCCCTTGTCTCTCTGAGTAGCCTGTGCTCTGATATGGTTTCTCCTTCCCTTTGTGTTTTTATGTTATCTGTCTTGTATGGTCCCTAATGCCCAGGGGTCTATGGCTGTGCTATATAAGTGAAGTAAAGTAAAGTAAAAGACCTGAAGTCTAGCTCAAATGACAGAACGTGGCTGTAGTCACTAAAGAGGCGGGGACATGTGTCATCAAATGGCACTGGGAAACCTAATAGAGAAGAGCCTTTGGATTAAGGGTCCCATGGCAACCACATTCTCAGGAGTCAGAAATTACCTTGCTCTGAGCTTCAAAAGGGACTAACATCATAGGACTGTTACCAGACAGGGATTGGAATGACAATTCATACTGTGATTCATGCCATTATAAGTAAAGAAAAAAAATGCAATGTGCACATTGTATATATGGAATCATGTTTGTGTTTATAACATTTGAAAAAAAAGCATAACGTTTACTTTTAATTCCATTTTTTACGGTTGGAAAGCTATATCAGCTGAATGAAAAACAATATTGTTTTTACGTTTGTTTATGTAAATTAAACAAATGTAGATATTATAGTTCATAAATACTGCACATGAGTGATTCATATATTTTAGCATCTGTAAGGCCATTATTTTTAGCTGAGAAAACAATATTTGTGTAAAAGTATCAGTGTTTGAAAAGCATCAATCTGTTACACACACATCACATGTCGTGCCAAAATAAAAATAACCTCATTGGATTCACCAGAGTAAGAGGAATCTGACAAACTAATTAATAACATGATTACATGTGGGAAACATGATGTTTCTGAAAAATACAATTGTTTAATGTTGCAATCCCCAAGATGACATCACATGAAATGGTCAGGAAACATGGTTTAGAAGTTACTCCCATTAGATTGTCTTCTTTGTTAATATGCCCAATGAGTAAGTAGGGAATGTCTTTTTTTATATCACTTTTGAAACATTGTCTAATCACATACACTTACCATTTAGATTAGAGAAATGATAAATACCTCTAAAGGAGGGATTTCTAATCTATCAATGTCCAAACCCATAGATTTTGTGGACTCGCTCACTAACTGTCTTACTGACTGATGGGAAGAAGGAGAGAAATGAGAATCAACAACATCAGAAAAGAGAATGGAACACATTGCTTTCATTTGGACCAATTTTGCTTTACTAGCAGTACACTTTAATAGCAACCAGGCTGAGTAGAGAAGCTGACCTCCTCTTGCTGACTGATGCTCACCTGTTACCAAAGGGGGAGAATGGAACCAGTCCTTAAGAGGGTGCCCACTTGTCTGAGAGACAGCAAAAAAGAAATTCCTATGTACGAATATTATTAAGGAGAAATCATTCAGAAGGGGAGCGTACCCCAAAGGGGAATCAATGAAATCATAAACCCTTTTATTTGTAAAAGAAAAGGGGGTATAGAAATGCTATCTACATCCTGGTAAAGAAATACATATTTCAGAAGCGTATGCACTTCCAGAATTGTAGATGTGATAAAAAAAGATCTGACTCTCTGTATATTGAGAGATCTCAACTCCTTCTCTATGTAATTCACAAGCACAGCATAATTTTTTTTTTTTTATTTGTTTTTGGTTTTAAAAGAAAAACCTTTACAAAAGAATAGTGCATTTCCTTAGATAAAATTACAATAGGTTCTCGGAAACCAGGGAATAACTAGAATAACTGAGAGGCCAAAGAATGTCAACCAGGAAGCTCAGTAGGCTGTGTCATCTTTTGATACTTTGTTAGAATAGTTGTGTCGATCCAGTCAGCCATTTTTAGTTTTTTTTTTACTTTCAAGGGGTTTTGTAGAAGGATTTCTGTTGGTAAATCAAGCTTATGCAGGATCTGTCTAATCTTTTCTTCTAGGCTCGATAGCTGGTTTGATTTTGCTTTCTTTAGATGTTGGTTTATATCGAAAAAAAGAGTGGCCTTACTGGCTGTGATTATATTACGGTAGAGTGAGAGGAGTTTCCACTCTGCATGGCAGCTCAATGAGGTCAAGCCTAGTTCGAACCTCAGACTGACTGTCGATGTGCACATTGGTAGCGAAATGGATGATTTCCAAATAAGGCCCTCAATTTTGTTCCAATTATAGTTCCTTAGCAAAGGTTTTGCCTCCAATCCATAGAGGAGGACAGGAACTGCTTTGCCTACGTAGAATTTCTTGAGTGGTGACAATGAAAATGTACAAAATTTTCCGTTTAAGTTTTTCATTTGCGCAATAATTTTCAAGGTCTTCTTGAGAATTGATGAGTTCACCTTATTTACAGTTGGATGGGCTAAGACTTCATATCCCAGGTATGTGAGCTCATCTACTCGGGGAATTTCCTCGTTGTCCAACACCCAGATCCTTGATGTTACCTTTTTTCTTGGATGTTTGAAAATCAGGACCTTAGATTTTAGTGGGTTGATTATTAGGCCATTTAACTTGGCATATTCATTGAGTTTGGATAAAAGATGTTGCAGTCCTAATGCTGATCCATCCAAAAGAACAAGATCATCCGCATAGGCCAGCCAGTGTAGTCTTCTGCTGTTAATCATGGGACAGATGAGCGACGCCGAGGCCAGAAAGTCTCCAATGTCTGATAGAAATAGGTTGAAAAGCAGTGGTGCACCCAAGCATCCTTGTCGTACCCCTTTAAGGACCTGGATTGCTTCTGAAAGGTTGCCGGCGTCATCCAGCCTCACTCTGATCGTAGTATTTTTATGTAGTTCGACGAGCATAGCCAGCAGGGGGGCTGGAATTCCCCAGTTGTTCAGTTTCTGCCAGAGGAGTGATCTGTCCACCAGGTCAAATGCCTTGGACAGATCTACCCATGCCCCATACAGCGGCGAGCCTTCTTTCTCATTTGAGCTTTCGCTCAACAGGTTCAGTGTAAGGCCATTAAGGCTGGTAGAAAGACCCTTCCTGAAACCTGTTTGGTGCGGGGGGAGAATCTCATTTGAGTCCACCCAAAGAGAAAGTTCCCTCATTAATATTCTCATGAATATTTTACTGTCTATATCCAAGAGGGCTATGGGTCGATAGCATGTTGGACTTAGCCTATCACCCCCTTTGAAGAATGGAATAATCACTGCATTCTTCCACGATGGTGGAAACGTTTTTTCCCTCAAGATTCCTTGAAAGAGATGGGATAGCATTTTTGACCAGAGTTTTGGCTGATTTTTTAACACCTGATATGTGAGGCCGTTCGGACCTGCGGCTTTCGAGGTAGAGGATGATGTTATGAGTTCTGCAATATCCTCTTCGGTAAAATCCAGAGACCAGGTGATGTTGCTGATGCTAATGTCTCTTGAGCCTGTTGCTTTGAAGTTCTTGGCCAGATGGTCTACCCACTTGTGTTCCGACACTAAGTTGCAAAGAGAACTATTTTGGCCAGTTTCAAGTTGATTTAGAACTGCCCAAAAATTTCTGCAGTTATTTGTACTAAGAAGCAAAAGCATTCTCTCCCCATCCTCTTGTATTTTTAAATGTTTGTGATTCTTGGACCAGTTTCTATAAATTTGTTTGGTTTTTTTAAGTTTTTGAATACAGCCTAGAGGATCTTCTGCTCTGGTCTGTCTTATGCTTCGCAGTGTTTGTCGCAGAATTCTTTTTCTTTTGAAAGTTTCCTCGTCGAAGTGATGGAGATGTGTCTGTTTCCCCACTATTTGTACTTCACTTGGTCGGCAAGTGGACCATATAAACTTTCCGAATCTTTCTGGATGGCACTTTTCGGCCACTATTGAGGGATGAATTATTGCTAGCTGATCATTCAAATTCCCCCCCCCATGTTTGTACTTGACTACTTTCAGTTTCCCTTTAGAGCCCTCCAAGTCCTGTCTGATGCGTGGGTTTGCAGAACACTGAATTTCAGGAAAGTAGAGTTCCATCCTCGCGTGATCACTTCCCCCTTCCCAATCTAAGGTGAGATGATGTGGGTGCAGGGTAAGTGATGGTGAGGCGAAGATGTAGTCTATTATTGATTGCAACCTTCCCTGCCGCCATGTTGGTCCGGGGTTGTCCGTACTGCTATCGTCTTCAGATATCATGTCGAGATCCCATGATTGGAAGAAGTCCCACCATTGTTTACCTTTCTGTGTGGTACTGTGTTTAGGTAAGCTGTTTTTCCTATTTCCTACACTAATGAGATCTGTGTTCAGGTCCCCTGCTACAACGATCTGTGCTCCTATGTGATTAATCTTGACCATGGAGAAGAGTTCATTTAGAGGTTCTATGAAGTCTCGGAGTTTGGAAATGGCTCGGTTCCAATAAATGTTTACCAGAATGAGATTGGCCCGGCAGTCACTCTGTCTTATCTCTGCTTTACAGGCCTGAATGCCCACTGGATTATTGCAGAGCGTAACCACATTTTTAATGGTGGAATTTTTGGTTGCTATTATCATTCCTCCTGCTGGTCTTCCTTTGGCTTTTTGAGAGGCCTTGAGGTTTTGCACTGTGAAGCCCTCTATCTCGATGGGGTTAGCTAACCATGTCTCCTGGAATAATAAGATGTCATTGCGCTCTAAGAGGTCGTTTTTGAGTTGCTTTTTCTTCAAAAGGCTTGGGCCTCTGGTATTCCAGGAGACTAATCTAAGGCCTCTCCGACTAAAGACTGTTCTGTTCCTCGCCCAGTTTCTGGAGGATTTGCAAGATGATTTCTGGATGTTTAGTTATCAGATCGTCTTTTAATCTGAGACCACTTGTTACGTTGCTTTGGAGCCCTCTAGTAGTTCCGGCAATACCCACAGCAGTGGGTGCGGATTCCTCTACGGTCTGATTATGCCACCGGTAATTTCCAGATATGCCTTCTTCCTCTGATTCATAAACCCAGAGCCCTTCTTTAGCCAGATCGTCTTTATTATTGATAAGCGCCTGCTGTGCCTTTCTTGAGGTAAGAGCTATCTCCACAAAGAATTTATCCTCCCTAAATGGGAAGGCTAAATATTCAATGTCCTCTGAATCGAAAAAAAAGAGATTGTAATTCTTTTGAATTTCTGACAATAAGACAGATCTACATAGTGATGTCTTTGTACTCTGATTCTCTAGTCTAAGCCACAATCTTGGGATTGTAAAGTTTGATGCCGCTACTTCCTCTTTTCCTGCAATAGGGGTTTGTTGTTTTTGTTCGTTTTTCTCTCTTTCTCCATATTGAGGACACATTTCCAGGTTTTTAAATTTCCCGGACCCGTTCCAGCAGACAACTTCATTGAATGAGAGGCTTGGTGATGTCACATCTTTGATGGCTGACACGGGAGGTGTATTTTTTTCTTGTAATGCAGGAGCCTTTTTACCTGACGGTTTTAGAAAAACGGGGGCCATTTTTATAAATGCTTGCTTGGGCTCCCCGCTAAGTTCCTTTCTTGGTTCTTTATGTAAATTTTGTTTTAGAAATATTGGAGCAAACTTGATGTTTGTAGAGACCGGTGTGCTTTTTTGATTGTCGGAAGCTGCAGGTAATGGAAATATAAAATCCGTTTGCATACCAAAGTTTGATGTTTGAACCTTGATTTTACTAGGACTCTCTCTGCCCGTTGAGCACGTCTTTTTGCCCTGGGTTCTCTCAGGAGCACACTTGCTTACGAGGGCATCATGTACTTTTGATGTTTGTGAGAAGTTGGTAACTGGAGATGCAATAGCGATGGAATCAGCTGTCTTTTCAGCTGTGGGAGTAGTTAGATTTTTCAGGGATGTGTTTGTCCCTGCTTTCTTTTTTGCCTTGTTTTTCTGTTTTTTGGGTTTCTTCATTGTTCCACCTGAAGGTTGAGAAGAGGTAGCCTCTCTTTGTTTGCCCCTTTTGTTCCTTTTGTGACATTTTCTCCTTCTAAATATCTGTGGTGCCTCGATATTCTGATTTAAACTGTCGGTTTTCTTTTCTTCCTCCTCTTGGGTTTTTTGAGGGCTGTTGTTGATAACTTCTATATAGTCAACATCAACATTTGCCAGCCTTCGAAATTCTTCCAAGATTGAGTCTGAGAGTGGTGTGTCATCGAAGAGATCTTTTGGCCCTTCTTCGTTTAGAGTCTTGTTCTGGATTTGCAGTTTTTGAATTTCCGAGGGTATTGTCTTTAAGAGTTCATGAGTGGTTGAATTACTTTTTGCCCCCTCCTTCAGTAGGCTTTGAATTTGGGCGATGTCTAGCCCATGTTTGATGCCCTCTATTTGTGTTTCCTTTAGAATTGGAATCAGAATGCTATTCATGATATTGTTTACAGCAACCATAGATTATTCGTTTTTCGCAATTTCCTGCGACATTTCCAAGAGATGGCCTGCTTGTGTTTGCACCTCTGTTCTTAGTAGTTCGAACACTGAGACCAGAGAATTTAAAACATAGCTCAGGGCTGCCAGTGTGTTTTCAGATGCCAATGGAGGCCCTTCTGGTGAGATGGCCAATGGCTCTTCTTGTTGGCTACGGTTTCTCAGTAAGATTGCCCTGGTTCCTTGAGTTTTGTTTGTTGAGGTAGTGTTTACTTCTGACCCCTCTGTTGGTGTATTTGTGGCCGGGGTATTGGGTTTATGTGTTGGTAATTGCCAGGTAGTGTCAATAATGTCCTCTAGGTCATTGGTACTCTTGTTCCTTTTACTAGGGAAGTGATCGTTGATTCTTGTCTGGATTTTTTCAGTTGTCAGAGTGTACTCTAGCCCTCTTTTCCAAATTTTTTGAATGTTAAGATTGGGGAATCTTCCCGCTGGAGTTTGTTGTGCGTCAATATGGGTTTGAGTCTCCTGTGAGGCTACTGGATCTGCGTCTGAGACAATAGATGCCCCCCTCCCTGGCTCGCACCCTGCCTCTAGGTAAGACCCCTCTTGTACATCCATGTCTTCTTCGAGAGGTGAGCTGCGCAGTATCATTACGGATGTTATAATTATTGCTTGATGGTGTAAGTGCGCGCAAGACGCGCTAGTTATTTACCTGTTGGGTGCGCCACAGACCGCCAAACAGCCGCACAACAGCCGATGGGCTTGTCTCCTGCCGGGCTTAGCGCCGCGAGGGTGGTAAACTCCGTCCTTTGAATCCGCCCCAGATCATGTGATCAGATCACGTGTCCAAACGAAGCCGCGCCTCCTCCAGGAAGCGCGTTGCAGTGATCGTTGCTGGCAAGAGTCTGGGAGAGAACTCGCAGTGCCAGATAGGATGTAAAAGGTAGGTCCACTTCCAATCTCAGCGCTTTTGTGACTGAGAACACAGCGGAACGGGCGGCAAACTCCGTCCTTTGAGTCCGCCCCAGATCACGTGATCAGATCACGTGTCCAAACGAAGCCGCGCCTCCTCCAGGAAGCGCGTTGCAGTGATCGTTGCTGGCAAGAGTCTGGGAGAGAACTCACAGTGCCAGATAGGATGTAAAAGGTAGGTCCGCTTCCAATCTCAGCACAGCATAATTATTTTGGTAATCAAATGGATATCTCAGTGTGTTCATATCTAGAACAAATATGTTATATTTATTTGTATTTGTATCTGTTTGTTTATTATTTGTATCGCGCACCTAACCCTGGGCACTGGACAACTTAACATGTTGCAAGAAGCAAACTTACATAAATAGGCATAGATAGGACATAGGCAGGTAGATCGACCAGGGTTATAAGGAGGTCTGGCAGTCAAGAATAAATACAGTTAGGTAAATAATCATCAGAACAATGAAGATACTATACATTTCCATTGGTAGCTTCAGTTATTAGACTTATGATTGAGGCAGAGTTTAACTCTGGTTTTGAAGACACAGAAGGATGGTTCCAATCTAATGGAGGGAGGTAGGGAGTTCCAATAGTTGGCGGCTCGGATGGGGAAGCTGGCTCCACCTACAGTTTTTAGGTTAAACCTGGGAACTGAGAGGAGGTGTGTTTGGGTGGATCTGGTGGGTCGGGCTGATTGGTATATAGAGAACTTGTCTGAGAGATATTTAGGGGCAGAGTTGGACATACATTTGTGTGTGATTGCCAGACTGCGAAGTGCGATTCTATCGCACACTGGGAGCCAGATAGATTTCTGTCTGTGGCTGGAGATATGGCTGGATCTAGGAATGTTTAGTGCAGCTCTTAAGGAGTTGTTTTGTAGGACTTGAAGTCTGTTGAGATTCTGTTCAGAGGATCCTAGGAAGAGCGTGTTGCAGTAATCTAATTTAGAAAGCGCTAGAGCTTTAGCTAACATCATGCAACTAATGGGGGACAATTATTATTTAAAGGCACTGATTAGCTTGTTTGTGTAGGCTGTTGACGAGGCAATGGAGCTCGCTTGTTTCTTTAAGGATAGGGTAGAGTCAAGATAAACACCTATGGTTTTTATCTCCTTCGCAACTTTAATCTAGTTCCCATCCAGGATGAAGGACATATACTGCGGGTCAAGCTTGTTAAGGCGAGCCTGGCAGCCAACAATCAGGAGCTCTGTTTTTTCATCATTGAGGCAGAGGCTGTGGGCAGCCATCTATTCCTGTATTTCCAGGTAAATATCGTTGATTAGTTTAGGGTCATCATCGTAGCATCCTGACAACATGATGAAAACCTGGGTGTCATCTGCGTAGTTTGTGTAGATTTGTATTTGTATTTTATTTATTGATTTATTAAGCGCTTTACGCCAAGCACTGTACAATTGAACAACATATTACATAAACAAACAATAACAGTATGAATCAATCGACAAAACAATGAAAAGAGCAATTAACTGAGGGAGTTAGGTTGGGAAGGGGAGAGGGAGTGGATGGGAGGGGAGTGGTGAAAAATGGTAGGAGGAGGGAAGGGGGAGGGTGAAAGGAGGAGAGGTGTGGGAGGGGGGATAGTTAGGGGAAAGAATAGGGAGGAGAGTGGAGAAGCAGGAGGCGGGAGGTGATTCAGGGAGGAGAATGGAGGAGGAGAGATTTAAGGGAAGAGTGGAAGGAGGTGAAGGTGGGGGTAGAGCGGATGGCAAGAGAAAGGGAGTTCCAGTGTAGAGGTGCTAGGAGTTGGAAGGAGCGGAAGTGGGAAGAGGCACAGGGGGAGGGAGGTACAGTGAGAAGGAAGTGGTCAGCTGACCGAAGGGAACGGGAGGGAGAGTAGAAGGAGAGAAGGGACGAGGGATAAGGCGGAGCAAGACCATAGAGAGATTTAAAGACAAGGCAGAGAAATTAAAATTTAAGTTGGGAGTGGAAAGGAAGCCAGTCAAGGGAAGAGAGAGAGGTAGAGATGGAGTCACGGGTGGTAAGTAGAAAAGGGTACGAACCGCAGAGTGGTAGATGGATTTAAGAGGGGCAAGGTGAGAAGTAGGAAGCCCAACGAGTATGGAGGAGCAGTAGAAGAGGTGGGAAAAGATGAGGGAGGAGATTAAGAGTTCAGTAGCGTGGAAGGTGAGAGAAGGACAGATTTTGCGGATATTGAAGAGGCGGTAGCGACAGGTGCGGGAAGTGAGGGAAATATGTCGGGAGAAGGAGAGAGAGGAGTCAAAGAGAACCCCTTAATTACGAGCTTGAAGAGAGATAGCAAGATTGGAGGGAGGAAAGTGAATGAATGGGGGAGGGGAGGGAAGGGGAAGAGAGTTAGAGGGAAAGAATACAACTTTGGTTTTGTCCGTGTTAAGAGAAAGAAATCTGGAAGACATCCAGTTTTTAATAGCAGTAAGGCAGGAGGAGAGTTTTTGGTGAAGGTCAGGTGAGAAGAAGGGAAAGAGAGAAAGAGTTGAGTGTCATCGACATAAAAGTGGTGGGAGAAACCAAACGAGGAGATAACAGGGGCAATGAGGGAGGTGTAAAGAGAGAAGAGGAAAGGACCAAGTACGGATCGTTGCGGTACACCGTATTCAAGAGGATAGTTAGGAGAGGAGCGAGCACCCCAGTAGACAGTAAAGGAGCGTGAAGAGAGGTAAGAGGATAGCCAGTTGAGGACGGAGCATTTGAAACCAAAGGAAGAAAGAGTGTGAATAAGGAGGGGATGATCGACAGTGTCAAAGGCTGCAGAGAGGTCTAGGAGAATAAGTATAGAGGATTGTTTGGCGTGGCGAGCAGAGAGAAGGGAGTTGAGAATAGAGGTGAGAGCAGTTTCTGCAGAATGGTTGGGACAGAAGCCTGATTGGTAGGGTGGTAGGAGAGAGGAGTTAGTAACAAAGGATGAGATCTGGGAGCAGGCAAGGTGCTCGAGAAGCTTGGAGAGGAATGGGAGAAAAGAGATGGGTCCAAAGTTAGAGGTGAGAAGAGGATCAGCAGAAGGTTTCTTCAAAATAGGGATGATTGTAGCATGCTTGAAAGCAGAGGGAAACGTAGCTGAGGAGAGACAGATGTTGAAGAAGGAGGTGAGATAGGGGATAAGAAGAGAGTACATTTTAGGGATGAGAAGGGAAGGGAGAGGGTCAGAAGGGGCAGCTGTGGGGTGGGCTTTGGATAGTAGGGTGGAGACTTCAGAAGGGGAGACGGGAGAGAAGATGGACATGTAGGATGAGGGGGGCGGAGGAGTAGAAAAGAAGTCAGAGGGGGTGTGGATTTTTTGACGAAGAGTAAGAATTTTAGAGGAAAAGAAGTTGGTGAAGTCAGAAGGGGAGAGTGTAGAATTGGAGGAGGGATCAGGAGTGGGGGGGAGAGAAGTCGAGAAAGAGTTTGGAAGATAAGGCGAGGGTGAGTTGCTTGAGATTGAAGTAGGCTAGAGAAGTAAGAGGATTTAGCCGAGGCAAGACAAGAGTCGTAGAGTGCGTAGTAAGAGAAGTAAGAGGTTTGGTTAGAAAGCGAGGGAATTTTGAGCGAAAGTCTCTCGAGACGACAGAAAAAGAGTCGCATGGAGAGGAGTTGGGGAGTAAGCCAAGGTTGAGAGGGTTTCCGGGTTGGGCGGAAAAGAGAAAGGGGGTAGAGTCTGTCAAGGGAGGAGGAGATAGCAGAGGAGAGGGAGGATAGAGCATCATCCGCAGATAATAAGGAGAAGTCTTGGAGAGTTGGAAGGAAAGAAGAGCAATTGTCAGTAAAGAGGGAGGGGTCAAAGTTGTGAAAATCACGCCACGAGTAGGTTAGGAGGGGTGGAGTGTGGGAGAGAAGAAAGGGAGAAAGAGAGTAAGGCATGGTCAGAGAGATAGATAGGAAGAGTAGAGACAGGGGAAGAGGGGTAGGAAGAATTGAAGATGAGGTCCACGGTTGAGCCAGAGGTTTGGGTGGTGGAATAAGGAAGAGGGGAAAGGAGATAGGAGTCAAAGATAGAGAAGAGGGGAGAGGATTGAGGGGGAGAAGGGAGATGGAGATTGAAGTCACCAAGCACAGATAGAGGAGAGGGGGAGGGAGAGATGAGCGAGAGGAGGTGATCCAGGTCTTCATAGAAGGAAGAGAGAGGGCCAAGGGGATGGTATATGATCAGAAAAGAAATAGGGTGGGGCGAGGAGAAAGATTTGTAGAGGAATTCAAAGGTAGGGAAAGAAGGGAGAGATGGTGAGGAGAAAGAGGAGATGCACTTGGGGTGGTAGAGGAGGCCAACGCCTCCGCCACGGCCAGTAGTGCGTGGGGTATGTGTAAAGGAGGAAGAGGAGGTGGTTAAGGAAGCGTGGACAGAAGTGTTATGGGGGGGATCCAGGTTTCAGTTAGGCATACAAAATGGAGGTTAAGGCGAAAGAATAGGTCGAGAACAGCTGCGGTTTTGTTGCAGATGGATCTGCCGTTCCAGAGTGCCATGTTCAAGTGGGTGGAGTGATGGACGGTAGGGGGGTATAGAAGGTTAGGGCAGTGAGAGAGGGAAGGAGAGTAACAGGAGGAGTGTGGGTAGGATAGGGGGAGGGCTGGGCATTAGGAGGGAAAAGGAGAGTAGAAGGGAGAGGAGAAGGTGGGAGTAGGGGAAAGGGGGGAGGAGGGAAGGAAGGGTGGGGAGAAGGAGATTTGGAGAATTGCATAACAGAGGACTCAATTAAAGGGCGAGTACGTATGGGTCGATCCTGTAAAGTCTTGTGATGGGGGGGAACAGAGATCAGTGTGGCAGTTTCAGGTAGGGGCGGTGGTCAGGGAAATGAGTTAGGAGAGTGATGGGGAGAGGATGGGGGGGCTGCAGGCAGTACCAGTCTCAGCAGAAAGGTGTTACAGGAGGAAAACAGGTAGTGGATGGTTCAAAGCAGGGGTCCACCATAGCTGCACTCGCACTTGAGTTGGAAGGGCCATAGGCGATGGGACCAGGAGTGGTGTGGGCACAAGAGAAGAACAGAGTCAGGCAAGGAGGGTGGGCAGAAGCAGTGAAGTTGTGTGAGTGGACCCGCACTAGAGTGGGAAGGGTTGCTGGCGGCGAAGAAGGGTTGGAGTCCTAAGCAGCCGCGATGGGAGAACCTCCAGCTTCAGAGACAGTGAGGCTGGACAGAATCCCAAGTAGTCAGCCAGGAGGAGCAAGGCTAAAGAGGGAAAACCCAAGTAGCCGGATCGCTGTCAGGCGGGGCGGGCCGGTGGCAGAGGCTCAGAGATGTCAGGAGGTACCCCTAGCAGTCACGGCCCTGACAGGACCCTGAGAGTTAGTGTGACAGGTGGATGGGTCAGGGGCAGAGCAGAGGCGATCCGAGGATTGAGAAAGGTACTGGGTGACTCGAGGAGTTGGATACTCACTGCAGATGTTATTGATGACTGTAGGCGCCGAGACCTCCCTCGCACTAGGTCCAGGAGCAGAGTGGAGGTGATCCAGGGATTGAGAGAAGGTGCTGGGTGATACAGGGAGTTGGAGACTCACTGTGGACCCATGTTGTCAAGATGGTCCAAAAGGAGCTTTGTGAATATGTTGTATAGCATTGGTGAGACGCATGAGCCTTGGGGCACCCAACAGTGGATGGGTACGGGGCTGCTGAGGCAGATGGCGAGAAGACTCTGGTGGTGCGGTTGTATAAGAATGATTAAGAAGAGTTGGATGCGTTGGTAGAGAAGGCCACTGCAGTGGTTAAATGTTCAGTGAGAATCTGGTGATCTACCAAATCAAATGCAGCCGAAAGGTCTAACAAGAGGAGAATGGCCAGTTTGCCTTTGTCTCTCACCTCATCCATCTGTATTTTCAGGTCCAGGAGCGCCGTCTCCATGCCATGTTTGGCCCAAAATCCAGTTTGTCAGAGACCAGGTAGATTATTGTCCTCCTTCTGGATTTGAAGGTATGCAACTTTGTGAAGAATTTTTAAGAGGAAGGGGACGGTTGTGATTGGCCTATAGTTTGTTGGTATGTTCAGATCTAAATTGTTTTAAGAGAGGCATGACCCAAGCCTCCTTGGGGTTGTTGGGGATGAGGCTGACCTTGAAAGAGGAGTTGTGCCGATAAATGGAGACAGTTCTTCAGCAAAATCCTTAATGATAGGAGCCGGGTACTTGTCTCCTTGACATCTTGAAGGCTTAATGCCTCTGATGATCTACTTCCTTGGCATTGACCGGGCAGAATGTAAACGGCGGGCACTGAGGCAGTTGAATCTTAGGAGGGTGTTTATCAGAAGAGCTGCTCAATAGGCTGTTCTTTTTGGCTTCTATTTTGGTTTGGAGTGAGGCTATTTTGTCAGCTAGGGCTTGTATTTTGGTACACCAGGCAGCATCCTTAGTGCAGTCCACTGATGGCGGAGCTGGGGATTCCAGTTCCTTTAGGATGCTGAAGAGCTCCTTGGACCTAGATTTAGCATTAAGGATTCTGTTATTATAGATTTCTTTTTTTGTGGTGAGGATGGCAGATTTTGTAGGAAACCGCTGCTGTGGTGAACAATGCCCTGTTGTTAGTGGTGGGTGCTTTACACCAGGCAGATTCTCCCACTCTTTTTTTGTTGCTCAGGATTTTTAGTTCTGGTGTGAACCAGTTTTTGAAGTGGGCAACTGTTTGGCTTTTTTTACTTTGAGTGGGGCGATACTGTTCAAGGCTGACACTAAGGTATTATTATAGAGGTTGACCAGGTTAGTGGGATCAAGGTGTTTGTAATTAGTATCATCCAAGATGTTATTGATTAGAGGGAATAGATTGGGCAGTGTTGTGTTGTGGGAGTTCCTGGAAAGAGATGGGGGGGCAATAATAGGACTCGATGGTGTGGTCCCCTGAATGGCAAAGGATATGTAGTGGTGATCTGTCCAGGCAATGGGTTCATTCTGAAGAACTTTAATGGAGCAATTTAGGTCCAACAGCCAATTTAGGGTGCGCCCCTTGGCGTGTGTAGGTTCCGTGATTCGATGTTTAAACCCGAGCTGGGATATGGAATTTTCGAGAGCTAGAGCATTGGTGTCATTACGGTCCTGTAACCCAAGCTTAAGGTCTCCAGGAAGTATCATTTGAGAACCTGGTTTTACATTGGAAGTTAAGAGGCCTGTGATGTCTTCCACGAAGGAGGTGATGGGGCCTGGTGATTGGTAAACGAGGTGTAGGAGGATGGTTTGGGTGGCTGTGAATGGGAGTTTAGCTGATAGGAGTTCGGCAGATGGTAGGCTAGTGAGGGTGGTATCTCTGAAGCCCAGATGGGTTTTTGTTATAAGGGTGAGTCCTCCTCTTCTGCTGGAGTTTCTGTCGGCTTTAATAATTGTGTAGCCCTCTGGGAGGTCTAGGGAGAGTGCAGGGCCTGCTGCCTGATTCAGCCAGGTTTCTGGGATGGCAAGAAAATCCAGGTCAATTTCAGAGATGAGGTCTGCAATATTGGGTGAATGGGCAACTAGAATCCATGCATTTATTAGTGCACCTTTAATGGTGGGTGGCATTGCTACGGGGCATAGATTGTGCAGGCTTGGTGAGACAATAGGTGATGGGATCCTGGTAGGGGCAGCGGCTGTGGGAATTGGAAGATTAAGTATCTCTTTAGATACTGAGGGAAGAATGGTAGGTGAACACATTTTAGATTTAGAGGTGGGATTGGGAGTTTGGGGAGGCAACCTAGTGGGTGTCGTATGAGTGATGTATCGAGATCCTAGTCTTGTATTCCTGACATTCTGGGGCATGGCACCAGCGGTGTGGGTGGTGTGGTGAAGTGTTGGATCCGTTCAATGGGACTGAGTAGGTTGGCGGGAGTATCCCCGGGGTGAGTGTTGATTTCCGGTGTGTAGTTTTTCTACCCAGCTTGGAGTGGCGGGAGCAAGTTTGTAGGCGAGATGGATTGGAATAGTGGGAGGATAGAGGCCATGGCAAGGGTGACTCTTTGGAGGTCTGCAATGAGGGCAGGGAAGGTGTCTTGGCAGTTGCAGCCGAGAATGTGCCGGTGGGGCAGTGGGGGCCTTAATTGTAAAAGCAAAAGAGAAATATCGAGGCTGAGTACCACAAAAGGAAATACACCAAACACAGGATTATAAAGATTCTCAGATCTTTATTCAAATAACTGTACAGTTTACAAAGAAACAAGTATCAGATATCTATCTGGCCCTGAGTACATCACAACGAATACCAGCCCTTTCGGTGTGAGAAGTGAGAGGTACTGGACGTCTACATATTCACATCTTTTATACAATTCTCAATCGCAATGTCCAGCCCCTCTGCAAGTCAATCATTCTCCGACTAGGGTTTGTGCCGAGTTCGCCTCTAGTTAGTCCAACTATATGCATGTGGATTACGTCTAGTTTATAAAACAACAAGTCACAATGGCAACAGTGTATCTTAGAATTTAACATTAAGCCTTAGTACATGTTTTATACGATGTAGTTCAACAAGTGCTCACATTCAGTATTTAAACAACATTGTGTTCAATGTATGTCCACGGATCAGACATGTTGGCGCGAGTAATCCTTTGATCTTCAGGTCAAACATAGGACATGGTCTTATTACACGACCCAAACATTTAACCTACAGGCAGTTTAGGCATTAACCTGTGTAAAGGTCAGGACGGCTAAGGTTACGAGCAGGAGAACACTGTCCACCATTTTAGAATACAGAGTGACTTTGAGGTGGAAATCAAAATGGCGGATGTTCCCAAAATGGCGGCTAGGTCGATCTAAGGTCGGAACCTTGCAACCCGGATTTCTTCGCAGAGCGACTGGGCTTAGGCCAATATATACAATAAAGGGGGCATAATATGATATCCCGTTTAACATGATGACACCCTAGGGAGCCAAGGGTGATGCTCTGAGTAAGGTGGGATTGAGGAGAGCAAATGCATGTGTAGAGTCCTACAATGCTTTGGACAGGCTGGATGATGATTCGTAATGACATGAAGGAGAGTCCTAATAAAGGTGGATGCTGCTGACCAGGATGGGACCGGATAATAAATGTAAAGGCAAGCTAGACACAGTAGAGCTCAGAACATAGGTAAATCAGAAAGTTATAGTGCATGTCAACATAATATGATGCCAGGGCAGGGTAAGGAGTATCAGGTCTGTAGGTTGGTAGAAGCTAGTAAGATGCGAAGAATGCCGGGCACAACACAGCCCAATTCACAGGGGAATCAACAAAGTATAGTGCAGGGCAGGCTGAGCACAACACAGCACAATTCACAGGGGAATCAGCAAAGCATAGTGCAGGGCATACTGGGCATAACCCATCACAATTCATAGGAGAATGAACAAAGTAAAGTGCAGGAACTGGGTAGAGGTACCCTGGTGTAAGAGCTGAACTAGCATAGTGCAGAACAAAGATCGACTAAGTGACATACAATGCAAAGGCAGAATATTTGTAATATAGTGCAATACTATATTATGGTAAAAACTAGCGCACAAGGTCCTGTGGCTTTAGGGATTGGTATTGTGCGGATCTAGGCGAGCAGTACATAGAGTGTAGGAAAAGTCAACATGCAGTGCTACTCACGTTAGGTAGTGGATCAAGGCAGTTCAATGACAAGGTGCTCTGGAGGCGGTGGGCGGTAAGTGAAAGTTGCTAGAGTCACAGTTAGTGCCGTTAGTCGTTGCGCCCCAGGGCGAACAGGGGTAGAACAGGGCCTTTATCTGGCCTTCGTCGTGGCCTACGCTGGCTCCTTCCTCCTGCCGGCAGATGTTATGGGAAGATATGCTAGCATGTTGCTTAGCAACACTCTAGACGCAGAACCTCGCTTTGGCACTGCGTTGTGCCCGACATTTGTAGGAGGATCGAACGATGAGGACGAGCGGCTCTGGTCGCAGCTCCAATGCAAGTGGGGCAAAAGGTTGGAGAGTGCGCTCAGGGAGGCGCTCAATCATGGGGCAGCCTTATCAAAGAGCAGAGCAGCCTCACCAGGTATGAAGAAGATCGTTGCTGAGATGGTCGCAGGTTGGTGTGGTTTGAGCGTCTCTCAGTCAGCGACGGCGGATCAGCTGCAGGTGTAGAAGGGGTACAGGGGGCTCCTGCTCGCTCCACTTTACGTAGGGACGTGCTGTAGGGAATGATTTAATCACTTGCTTTCATCACCAAGCAGAGTTCAGTTACTGGAGTTGAACCACTCAAGTATAAGGGGGGAAGGGTTATTACCTGATTCCAATTTTTTCATCTTCGAGTTGTCAATTTAAAATGATAAATGTACACTTTTACACCTTAAGGAAACCACTGGAGGGAATCTAGCAAACGTACATGTTAAGCATACATTGGGCCTTATTACTATGTTGCCGGTAAAAAAAGAAAATGACTGGCATGCCGGTGCTACCGTTTCCGTGTAGCACTGCTGCCGGAATCTACAGTGGATTCTGAGTCAGCATGCACATGCATTCCGGCATGCCGGAAACGCTAGCACTGGCATGCCAGTAACAGCCCCTAAACTCCTGATACTGGCATCCTCGATGCCGCAGACACTGACTCCGGCACTGAAAATTCCGTAATTAATGGTACCGGTAATACGGGCACCGGAAGCAACGTTATTTCGTCAGAACGAGAAATGCACCAGTGGCCATCTTCAAAATGCAATCCATTGCAATCCTCATTCTACAGGAGTCTAACTGGAAAACCAAGTAGATACCGACAAAGTACACCATGTCAGCTAGGTAAGGCTCCACCTGTCGCCGAAAACCCTGTTTCAGTGAGCAGGAGCTCAATATGTTAGCAGACACCCTTGTTAAACATGCAGATGCGGTGTTCTGCGCTGATGTGCGGAGGCCAGCACAACTTAGGAAAAATGTAATATGGGAGGAAGTGGCCTGCAAATTCTCGGCAGTGGGGCAACACCCCAGACCATCCGAGAATGTCGGAAGAGGTGGGACGATCTACTTCTCTGTGTCTGCAACCTCCTCGCTGCAGAGTGCACCCAGGGGCTGGCCACAGGAGGTGGCGCACCATCCCCCATCAAACTCCAGGCGTGGGAGGAGACCTGCAGCATCGTACTCCACATGGAGAGCATTGAGGGAGTAGGAGATACGGAGATGGGAGCAGCAGCTCTGATGATGACGGTGGGTGTCCGCCGTAATCCCAAAGTCACACCACACACCTTTATCCCCAATGCCTATGATGAAGTCCAAATGTAAAGTGGCACCAGCTCTCTGCTGCATTTGCACTCACCAAAAGCATCCCACACAAGTACAATGTGCCTGCCACATAGACAATCAACAAACCCCACTGACACACCCCACATGTCCCCTTTATTGCATGCGCACAGACACACATCACTGTCCAACTGCTGCCGTCACCACCATGCCTCCACAGGGCCAAAGCCACCTCATGTCAAGATGCACACATCAACAGCACCAGTTGCACACCTGTCACACCCACCATGTCCATACCCACAGAGTAAACATCAATGCATCAACAATGGGAACACATCAGTTTGACAATCAAACTCCACATGGCACACAGCCCTTGTGGCATGGCCACAATACCCAAGCCACTAGACACCAGTACCACAGCCAACAGACACTGTGCACTACATGGCCGCACCACAAGGTTGCTCCCACAGTGCGTCCCCCCACATTCTTGTGTGCACCATGACAGGCGCACCAACCTGTCCATGACAATGCACATTACTCTGAATGACCTAGCATCAATGTATGTCAGATGGATGCACAGCCATTACTAATGCCCTGCCTCACTGTCCTCCACAGGCACATCATCTGACAGCGAGTGTGAACATGCCACCACACCCCAGTCAACCGCTGCACGTTGCTGCCGCCGCAAAGCTACCACCTGTTGCCAGGAGCCAGGCACCTCCACGGCAATACCCGAGCATGCCACAGCATCTACTGCACACCCCCCCACCACCAGGAAACACCGGCTGCCCAGCATCCCCTGCTCCCACCAACAACTGCCAGCAAGGACCCCCGGCAGTCTACTTCACCTGCCAGCAAGGCCCCTGGAAGTCCCCAACACCTGCCAGCAAGGACCCCCGGCAGTCCTCAACACCTGCCAGCAAGGACCCCCGGCAGTCCTCAACACCTGCCAGCAAGGACACCCAGCGGTCCTCAACACCTGCCAGCACTGCCCCGCGGCAGTCCACTACACTTGCCAGCAAGGCCCTCCTGGCAGTCTACTACACCCACCAGTAAGGCCCTCCAGCACTCTACAACATCTGCTGCCAAGCAGGCACATCATCTGGAAGAGCCGGAATCCCCAGTGCACAGCGAGCAGGAGGAGGCACAATCCCCAGTGCACAGCCAGCAGGAGAAGCCAGACTCCCCAGTGCACAGCGAGCAGAAGGAGGCACAATCCCCAGTGCACAGCCAGCTGGATGAGCCAGACTCCCCAGTGCACAGCCAGCAGGAAGAGGCAGAATCCACACCACCCAGGCAGGCAAGCATACATGCTACACCTACAAATGGCTCAGGAGCACACAGCACAGTGGAGGCCCGTGGACCTGACACACATAGCGACGGTGGACATGACGATGATGCTGTGTTCACTCCCCCAGGCCCTCGAAGCCCACCTCCCTTGCCATTACCAGGTCTCTGCCACATCAGAGACATCCAGGGGCGCCTCACTCGAATGGAAGGGCGGCAGCAGGCAATGCAAACATTAGTCAGCCAGTACATCCCGGAGGCGCAACTAACCCGGCAGACCATGCAGGACTCCATGCGCAACATGCGAAGAATGCTTGGCAGAGCCACGGAGGATCTCTACCACTTTGTGAGGCATGTGCGAGAGGGTAATGGGGTGATGTCCAATATGGCTGAGTCACTTGACAGGTTGGTGACCACCATAGCCGCACAATGGAACATCACCACCACACTCGGCCCATCCACCAGCACTACACCCAGCACCTCCATTCAGAGTAGCCCTGTGCGTCGCTTGCAGCGACTAAATAGCTCGCAAGAGCCTCACCCCCATCCTCCAAAAAGGGGGCGTAAATAGGCCCAGTGACTACTGCATGTGTGGATGGAATAGTTAGGATGGGGTAGTGGCGGTAGTGGTGGAGGGGGTGTTGGGGTATTGGGTGTGGGGGTAGTGGGGTATTGGGTGTGGGGGTAGTGTTGGAGTGGGTGTTGGGGTATTGGATGTGGGAGTAGTGGGGGAGGGGGTGTTGGGGTATTGGTTGTGTGGTTAGTGGGGGAGGGGGTGTTGGGATATTGGGTGTGAGGGTATTGGGGGAGGGGGTGTTGAGGTATTGGGTAGTGGGGGCAGTGGGGGAAGGGGCATGGGGTCCATTTAACATGATAGTAGTGTTAGGTAAATAATGCAACTGTACGTTTATCCATATCCAATAGACCTGAGATGACTGGACATTGCTTCTTGAGTGTGTGTCTATTTTATCATGTACAGTGTCCAGTGTGACCCATGCCCAGTGCTGTTTTTTTACAGTTCATCAAAAGTAGTGGTCAATTCAATCTTGCAGTGTCGCACGTCCATCATTGCCATTGTGGCGCAGAGTCATTTCAGCTTCTTCCTCATCCTCATCTTTATCCTCAGGTGGCATCATGTCCATGTCAGGGGGTAGGGGCCATTGTGCCAGGTGCACATGTTGTGCAGCATGGCACATACTAGCACAATTTTGCCCCCCTTCTCAGTGCCATAAATTAGGGCACCGCCCGACCTGCTGAGACAGCGGATCTTGGCCTTCAACAGATGATGACACGAGTGCGGGCATGTGCACGGTTTTAGGCCTGTTTGCGCCTGTTGTGTGGTTGCCTGATGGGGATCATGAGCCATCCCATCACGGGATAGCCGGCATCACCTGCATGGGAGCAAGAGAAAGGGTACTTGTGATCAATTTGGTCATTCCATGTAAGCACTGGCTCTACAGTGTTTATATAAAAATGCAACTAAGCACAGGGGTGCATAACTGTACATGGCATTTTTCATTCTGTATGTACCCGGTAAGTGAATTTAGGGCTGATCATGGGTTGGGGGGGGCATGGTGGGTGCAGTTGCTGTGACATGGCCCATTGAATGTGAACCTGCACTCTCACAATTCAAGTACAACATACCACAATGGTCTCAGATCTCACTGATGTGTTACCAATGCAAATGGCCTATTCATACACAGTGGCAACTCACACATATGCCTGATTAGCTTCATGTAATACAGCGGTATCCCCAGTATGCATTGTACATATACAGGTCTCCATGTACACATCCATAGACGCCTTCCCCCATATGACTAGGTCAGATTTCCATTGGTGGTACGTATCACGGATGAAGGGTTGTGTTACTGTAATAAGGCTGGGTGGGTGTTAGCATGGTGGAACAAAGCTACAGTGCTCTCAATCATATCTTGGTGGTAGTCAATAATTTTCATTTTTTTTTTATTTTCATACTTGACCCATTGAACTTGGAGTTGTCCCTTAATGTGACATGACAGGCATACTGATCTGTGATGTACCTGTGGACTTGGTGCAGTGAAAGATTATTTCTGTGTGGCAGATGGTGGTCTCTCTGGCAGGGCAGCATGACTCGTGAATTGCTCTGCTGAGATCATGTATGTCATGTATTTTAACTACAGAGTGGTGCACTGTGATGCATGTGGTTCATGTTTTGTTATGTACCTGATACATGTGCTGGTGTGTGCACTGTGTTTGTTGATTGCATGTAGACACGGCTGTGAAGGCCTTACACATCTGCATGCATTAGCTGTGTTGCACATTCTGCTTTATTTACAATGGTCACAGTTGAAGGCACCCAGAACGCTGTGCATGGTCTTGTTCCATACAATGTGTGTGCTTTCATTTTGTACAGGTTGGGGATGATGAGGTTGCTAGGTCTAATTCCTCATCTGACTTAGCGTTCTATTGCCCTACCCATGGCCCCTCATGGCCCACACCGCAGATAGATTGCCTATGCTGGTAACTGCCCCACCATTCAACGCCCTTCATGGCCCACCCAGCAGACAGGTTAACTTTGCTGGTAACTGCCCCTCCCCCATGCAACGCCCCTCATGGCCCACGCAGCAGACAGGTTGCCTATGCTGGTAACTGCCCCCCCATTCAACGCCCCTCGTGGCCCACCCAGCAGACAGGCTGCCTGTACTGGTAACTGCCCCCCCATTCAACGCCCCTCATGGCCCACCCAGCAGACAGGTTGCCTATGCTGCTAACTGCCCCCCCCATTCAAGGCCCCTCATGGCCCACCCAGCAGACAGTTTGCCTACGCTGGTAACTGCCCCCCATTCAACAGCCCTCATGCCCCTGTGGTTAGAGTCACTGAACAGCCAGGTACTATGTCCAGCGTGTCGTGCCATGTAGCGGGGCAGCGTGGAGTTGCGCAGCACAATGGTGTCATGTGTGGATCCAGGGAATCTTGCACAGCAATGCATGATTAATGTGCGTGCATTGCACACCATCTGTACATTCAGGAAATGGTACAGCTTCCTGTTGCGGTACACTAGCTCCACAGCATGCCGGACAACCAGCTCCACATTTGTAAAGTTGAGCACACCTATTACATTTGATATGCCTGTAAGTCCATGGAATGCTATTTTTGTTGCATTCACCTCCTCTGCAGTCCATGGTAAGCTGATGTGGTCGCGTACGTGGGACAGGAGTGCAACTAGCAACTGGGTTAGCACACGGGAGAAACAGGGTTGGTAGATTCCATGCAGCTGCCCCACTGTGTACTGGTAAGTGCCTGCGGTGCCTGTGGCAAGTAATTGTAGCACTGACACTACCTTCAGAAGGGGGGGTGGCTGTCCGGATATTGATTAGGCTCACCAGGTCATCATATATGAGGTCCACTTTTGTGGTGATGGTGTCCCTGCCCAGCCGGTACAGGGTGTGGATCTGAGCAGGGGTTAGATTGAATGGGCTGGTCCTTAGGCGAATGATTGGTGGCTGCCTGCGGGGTACAACTGCCTGCACAATGGGTATCTGCTAGCCCATTCTCGCCCTCCTTATCCTCCTACGCCTCCACTGCATACTCTGGATCAGTGCCTCCTCAATGAGTAGCTGTGAAGGCATGTCCTCCAGCTCCAGCACTGCTAGTGCTAATCGTAGCTTTGTGGATTTGGGACAGGTGTGGTGTGTGGGTGTACTCCTTTTGTGCTGTGCCAGACTCCATTGCCTCCACCTGTACTGATTGTGAGCACCTGTGGCAGGTTTCTACACACTATATCCATATTAACATTTGCTACATGATGCCAGTGTGTATTGTTAAGGATTTCAATCAGGTGTTACACCCTGGTCTCAGCCTAGTATGCAGCGCACAACTGAAATGCTTATTTTGTTATATAAAGGGTCAATATTTGAGCGATACACCACTCATATCACACACCATTTTCAAACACCCCGGATCACAATGGACCAGGAAGCAGGCTGGTTGGTAAAGGTAATATGTTTTTACTTATTTATAATTCAATCAATCATATACTTTTTAATATGGAGCAGCAATTACCAATGTGGTGACAACAACAAATAGGAAGGTAGGCAACACACTTAATTCAACCGTTTAGCAACACAGATAGAAAACACCAGAGAATAGAAACACTTGAAATTTTCAGAAAGATTGCACTCAAGTTAGGATTTCCCCCTGCACAATTCCCTCAGCCCACAAATAATCAAATCTGAATAGATACATAAAAGAAGCAGGTAATCAGGAATAAGGAATAAGGAAACAAAATTCGAATCTAACCTCCACCTTTAAACAAGAGAGAAAATGGGACTTGAAACTCTTGCAATGTTAAAATGACACTTGGAAATGGCTGAACAAAACAATGAATGTGTGCAGAAATCCTTATATAAGTACAATTCTTTGCTGGAGCAACACTGGAAAGATACCAGCAATCATAAGCAATAGATTGAGCAAAATCATACATTTCGAAATTGAATGGAACTTTTAAAATAATTTATAATCGAAATCACATGTATAAAACTTTGCAAAAATGTCAATTCCTGCCTGAAATTAACCAGACAGTTTTTTATCAAAACTGGTGAAAATCACTGATTTGGAGTGTTTTTATTTAGTTGGGTTGTAGCTATAGATATTAGATACAATCTGGAATTAATTGAAATAAGGTCTCTAGCTGTTAAATTGAGTGAGTTATATAAGATCTAGTGAGGTGTGTTTTTGAGAAAATGAAGGCGGGAAAAAGGAACAGAAATCAATTTTGACAAGGAACAGTTTTACTCTATGAGAGAGCATTCACGCTAGACTACCAGATTGAGACACAATAAGTTCCAGGGTTGATCCGCAGAATTAACCCTAGTTCCCCAGTGCCCGCCTTGCGGAACCAGTCCGATCACTCGAAATAGGATTGATAGTTTAGGAGTTACCCAAGACAGAATTACAAAAAAGATGTTGGCACTATCACAATAAATCAATGACAGGGTGGCAAGAATGATTTTGACAATATTACCAGTTATCAGGATACACATAGGATGACTTAGAGATGGGATAGAGAGAAAGCAGTATATGTAGACTATGGATTTCTATGGGGTTGGAATGATAATTACAGTCCACTTTATTTTAGGATATTGGGCCATCAAGGGTTCTGGTCACTACACGACAAAGCGCCTGGCAAGACAGCTGGGCAGTTCGTTCAGCGGAGGGCACTGGACTGGCACTCGACTGGCACTGGATTGGCACCTCTGGTCACTGGATACTAAGAATCAGCTGGATGGCAGGTTTGCAGCAGGCATGCATTTAGTGAGCAGCAAGCCAGGTTAATTCAGGATGCTTCCCAAAATATCACAGCTTCCCTTTGTTATTCATATTTTTAGAATTGAGGCCAGCTGAAGTAGGGTCAGCAATGTTTTGGCCTTATAAGCAATAAACAAGTTAAAAACGTTTTTAAAAGTTGGTCAATATGTGGCTATGGAAGTTGGATGCACCACAGGTTAAATATAGCATAAAACAAGATTGAATTGCATATAGCAGGGTACATGACATTACTTTTGACATTAAGTAGTTCTATAGAGGAAGTAAGACATGTGTTATCATGAGATAATACATTTATTTCTCAACAATTGTAAAGTATTAGAATCATATTTAGTGTTTGCATTTCCACAATCTGCATGTTCTTAGCTCTTCCCCTGTGTCTAATCAGTGAACATGAAGGTGCTATTGCTATCAAATGGAATCACAGACTTCACCACAAAGGGCCAAAGGGATAACAAAACGTCCTAATACAATTCAAAGAGGTGGGCTAAACACATATGTCTACAGCAGATTCTCAACACACAGGCTTAACTTAAAGGCTAACAATAGATTCCACCATGTTACCCTGGTTCTAAATATTTTCTGGCCCAGCCCTTAATTTTTGACCTGTAAAATGAGAAACACAATTTGCTACAAAATAAATAAAAAATTAAAATAGGTACAGGGGTATAATGGCAATTCCCCTGAATAAGTAAGTGTAATGCCAGGAACACATTTGTTGTGTCAAGTGAGTGTACACCGAAATTTGAAACTGTGATGGCACATCATTTGTTCTCAGTTGCATGGGGTGTTTGGCAGTTAGGGAGGACTTTGCCCATGTTGCAGTGGTCTGTGTGAAAGCTGCAAGTAAAACATTTGTATTCTGGATGAGCTGGCAAAGTATTTCATCCTTCCGAGGCTGATAAAATCTGTAACATTGGGGTGGATCATGCCCCCCAGTCTGTGGAAGGAAGCAGAAGGAGTGAACTGCCAACTTAGGCTTTAGACACTAGAGGTTAGTCAGTCGCCAAGAAGGCACAAGTGGGAGCACCGGGCAGCATCCACATGTTCTGGATAATAGGAGGGTGGAGAGAAAAACTAGAGTAATGGGTGGATGGAAGAAAGCCTCAAGATTAGACATACATCGCCCATGTGCATGACCAGTGTGGCTCCTCCACTGCCCAATTCATGAACTGGGAAATAGTTTGAGACCTATGGCCAAAGTCCAAAGGTGGATGAGGTGAGGGGCAAGAGTAAAATCAATAATGCTGGGAGACATTTTACACAATCTAGCTCAGGGTATCCCTCTTTGATTTATTTATCTATTGTATTTGCCATGTGCATAGACAGGGCCCATGGGCCTAATAGTGCAAGGACAATAAAAACAGGATCAGAGGGCAGGGCTAGATCGGAGAAGTGAGAGGCTTAGCAGAATAGAATGGTCTTGAGATCACGTTTACATTTCTCAAAGCTAGTGCAGGCTATCAAATCCGGTAGGAGATCCTTCCAAAGCCTTGGTGCTGTGTGAGAAAAAGGGTTCTGTGTGACAACATCCGGTCTTGTCTTGTGGCTAATTAAAAGCTTGGAGTTGTTAGATCAAAGGACTCTCCTCTCCGGCAATCATACCAATTTCTCTGTGAGATATTGGGGGATATCTCTTTGCAGGCGTTGATGTGTGATGCGGAGTGCTCAAAATATTACACTCTTCTTCACTGGAAGACAGAGGAGATTTTGTCTTGCGATCGAGACGTGGTCAGATCTCTTTAGATCTTCCACCATCCTCACTGCATTATTTTGACTGACCTTCAATCTGGCCAGCTCCCCTTTACCGATGCCCTCGAGAAGGCTGGCACAATAGTATATATACGGGTCCCAATAATTGCTCTTGCGATCGTTGCACAGTTGGATCTATTGAGAAAGGGTCTGATTTGTATCAATAGTTTCAAGTAGTAGCCAGTGCTAGACACCAGGCTACTAATATATGCTTTCATGGAGAGCTCCTGATCCAGTGCCACCTCCAAAGTCTTTACCTTGTTGAGCGTCTTGATTTCACGGCCTGAGATGGTAAAGGCTCGGTATTCACTCCAAAGTTTTCTAGTCTGGACAAAAGTGCTGGCAATCATCAGCTCAGCTCTGTTTTTTTGGCATTCAGTGCTAGCCCATTGTCCCTCATCCAGGATTCAATGAGGCTAAATATGCGGTTGACCGAGATGGTATGTTTGGCATAGTTCCTGTGTCAAAAGAGAAATTATATTGTGCCTCCTATTGCAATAAATATATGAATATTGGCCTACGTCAAGCTGCTCGAAAGTCGCTTGCGAAAGTATCCGTGTTGCAAGGTCCTGACCTTAAATCAATGTAAGCCGCCATTTTAGGTCAATCTGCCATTTTAGGATTCGCTTTGTAAAAGTCACCCGGTGAGCTAAAATGGTGGACGATGTCATTCGAAAATACAACATGGCCGTCTTGACCTCTGTACATAGCTAATATGTAACTTGCCTGCAGGCCACTTGTTGAGGTCGTGAACTGAGACCTTGTCCTTCGTTGGCCTGTGTGTAAAAGGATTACTTGTGCAATTAAACTAATCCACGAGCATATGTTGAAACAATGTATTCAAACACTGAACGTAGAACACTTGTTAAACTACATTGTATTTATGTTTGAGAAGGCCTGCATGGAAAATCTTAGAATACACAGTTATTGCATATGTTTGTTGATACATGTATTAAAGGCAAACCAGTCATATGCGGTTGTTCGAGACTTGGCACGAACCCTAGATCGGTGATGTATTACATGGAATATTAACCCGAAGTGGGGCTGGACATCGTGCCCACCAAGTGTATAAAAAGCTAATGCATTCTAATGTACAAGGTCCCTCACTGAACACACTGAACCATGCTCGAGTTCGTTGTGTTGTACTGAGGGCCGATAGCTATCTGATTTTGCTCTGTTTTTGTAACTGGATTCAGTATAAAATAAAGTACTTTGTATGTTCCTTTGTAACCCGTGTTCGGTGTATTTCCTTTTGGGGTACTCAGCCTCGATATTTTGATTCTGTTTTTACACCCGGTGAGGCGCATCAGGCACTGAGTGTCATCAGCATAGTTAGCATACAGGTTGCCTTCCTCAACCAGCATTTTAAAGTGGGGATGTGCCACTTCAGCCCTGCAGCATCGGATCTGTCCCTCTAATGCGGGTTCGTTCTGACGCCACAGGGTCCTTTTTTTTTCTATTTTTTCTTCCGCGTCCCCCACCTCGATGGTGGGGGACAACCCTGCAACCCCCAAGGCCAATACACATTGATCATGGGGAGTGGGGGACAACCCCGCAAGCCCCACTCCCCATGGTCGGTGTGTATCAGCCAATTTGTTTGAATATATATTCGGTCAAATGGTACATGCCAAATTCAGTCAAATGTACCATTCGGCCAAATGTATTCGAACAAATCTGCTAATACCTAGAAAACAGTATCACAGAGTCTCAGTACCAATATACCATGGTCCACCACATCAAACGCAGAAGCCAAATTAAGCAGCATAAACATAACTGTGCTGCTCTCTTTGAAAGGTTGTAGGATGTTGGATTTAATGTCCAGTAGAGTGGAGTAGTGCCATGTGATTTTCGGAAGCCCGACTGTTTGTATCCTAGAAGATTGTGGGTCTCCAGGAAACCCTGAATCTCGTTATATGCTACCCTATTCAACATTTTTAGCAGAAAAGATATGTTTGTAATAGGACGGTAATTCAATGGCAGAGCTGGATCAAGAGATGGCTTCTTTACAAGAGGGGTGACCCATGGCTGTTTGATGGAACTGGTAACATCCTCTTAAAAAGAAACAATTGACACATTTCCTTATTACTCTCAGGAGTTGAGTGGCACAAGCCTTAACAGTCACTGCTGGACAGATGTCCCCCTTGCATGCAGTGGGCTTAAGGCTGGACAGTATTACCACCATTGCTATTTCTGTAACCTCCATGAAGAAAAAAGGTGAGGGGATATGTGAGGGAAGATCATTAGTCATGGAGACTTGCACAGGTTTTAGGATGGTATAGTTTATTGTGGTGTTTTCTCTAATATTTTACATTTTTCCTCTCAATGCTTCCTGTATGCTGGTATACCAGGTGACATCCTTACCAGCTTCTGTTGAGACGGGGCATGGAGACTCAAGTTCCTTTAGGATCCTAAACAGCTCCTTAGTATTGGATGGTGCTTCAGTGATTCTGTTATCATACAGCTGTCTTTTTACCTCATAAATAGCTGCTTCATACTGTTTAGCGGCACTAGAATAGTCCAATTTATTGGCAGTAGATGGATTACTCTTCCAGCTTTGGAAAGCCTTTCTGTTAAGGCACCTGAGTTTGTGAATGTCAATAGAGAACCAATCTTTGGACTTGTTGGCCTTAGTGAGGCGTGATTTTTCTGGTGCTAGTTGGTTAACTGCCTTAGTCAGCATAGTATGATATGCTTTCGCCAATTCGCTGGCACTGGTAAGGTCTGGAAGGAAATCAAGTATGGAAGAAATAAATGGTTCCAGAGTCGTTGGCACAAGCCTACGCAGGTTACTGCATTTGACCCAGGTTCTGGGTCCTCGATTACTTGTATGCTGTTTAGTGCAAGGAAGGGAGAAATGCACAAAAACGTGATCAGACCAGGGTCACAGGGCTATGTCGAGACTCTAGAGATCTACATTATGTGTAGCTACCCAGTCAAGTGTCCTTCCCTTATGGTGGGCTGCAGACTGCACCCATTGAGAGAAACTCAGCGCTGTCAGTGTTGAGCCGTTTTATCAGTGGGGTCCCAAAATGAACTGATGTGCTTCCTTTATATTACACCCTTGTCCTTTTCATTGTTTGAAACAGCCTTTATCTATTTTTTAAACATTTTCGAATATTGTGTTATGAAGGTGAACGGTGGGGAGTGTTTTTCAAGCAAAGTCCACACAGGTTTTTTAGAGATGACCCCATACACTGTGCTTAAGCAAACAGGGTGTCACAGCAGGCGTGAATTTCATTCTGTCCTATTGGCGGCCCTCCATCACACTGCTGAGAACCCTGCTTTGTGTGCTCTGGCTGACGTTAATCACAGCCGGCTCTGGCCAGAGCAGAAAAAGAAAATGTGCCGGGCTATACCAGGCCTCTACTCATCATGTGCCCCTTGTGCTCTGCTGCTGGTAGGTTGTCATTGTGGTTTCGCTTCTTTAGGCCACACCCTCAAGTATAATTTTGGAAACGTTATGTTCTCCAACCTCACACTTTTTTCAACTCACTTGAAACACTATAGAACTTGGAAACTTGTCCATAGCTCTCACATTAATACCCTTGCTCAGTATAGCTGCGGTCCCCCTCAGAAGGAGTGTGGAGGTTGTGTACTTAGGGATGCACCATGCGGGTACAGTTGCGGTCCCACCAAGCAGTGTGCACAAATTTAGTACAAGGAGCCATGCATAGCGGCTACCCATGGCTCTGGGAGCTGTCAGTGTGCTCAAGGCTGTGGTTGCTCATGCGGCCCGTGGCGGCTGCTGATGCAATTGCTGCACCCACAATGTGTATCAACAGAATGATCGGAGGAAGGGGTATTTACATCAGTGACCTGGCGGTGATGCCAGCCTTGAATGTATACATTAATTTTCCAATCTCCTGCCCCAAGACAGGTACTGTCCCCACCACCAATCACCATTTAAAACATTGGCCCTTAGCTTTCACTTCACACAGGATTCTCCTAGGGAGGCATCCTGCAGTCCTAGTGTGGCCTCTGACTGCATCTGACTGCCCTGCAAGGGTGTGGAAGCACATAAAAACCCGAGACACAATCCAAATATATAGAGGCAGACATTTTCACTGTCCAAATGGCAAAAGTTGATTTGAAGGATGGAATTGCATTTTTTTATTTTAAATGTATTAATGAAGAAAAGCTTCTGAAAATTCATTTTAATTACAACGTTTAAGTAACAACGTTTTTATTTTTAAAATCCCAGCCTATAATCATATAACCTCCACGAGATGCACTAGATGCACAGTCCAGTGGCCCCATTCATGGAAAAGTGTGCAGAAAACATGCAAGGTCTGTGCGCCGAGAACGTCACTGCTCAAGTCAGAGTGCAGAAGTTTGCACGCCTTGTGTATTCATGGAATTGTCCACACAAAGTAACCGTATACGAAAGTCACGGCCGGAAGCTCCCGAAGCACCCTCACGCAAATCAAAAACCACCAGAAACAGCCACCTTTGCGTGCTCCTAGGGCCTGAATAGATGCACCCTCAAAACAGTGTGTGGGCCCCCCCCCCGCAAGCAGGCCTGCATCTCGGGGACCCTGAGCAGGTTCCCCCGTATCTGTTACCAGCTCCCCGACAAAATGCGTACAATTTATCGTAACTCGGGTAAAACTCCGAAAATCTGCATGCAAATCCCTGTAAACCATTCCTGCACCCTGCTACTCTGCGTACGAGCACCCCTAAACTAGACTGGAACCTCGGCTGCATGCACGCACCCCTAAATCTGACACCCGATCTTACCTATGCGTGGTGAATCCTACCACAAGAGTATGTACACCTGTCTTCGGGTGACTGAAAGTATGAGGGCTTTGCGTGGCCATTTCCCAGGAGGTTGCACGGTCAGATCCCTCTCAATACAAATTGTTCAGCACAATATTGGGCGTGCGATTGACTGTCCCTTGTAATTCCCACTTTTTTGCATGTTCTTCCCCATTTTCTGTTTTCAGCCGTGGTGTCTCGCACAAAGCACTCGCCCGCTTGCAGGGGTATGCCAGTCCGCCAAAAAATCAAAAAATCCACACAAGTCCAAGGAGGATCCCACACATTCGATTCCATGAATCGACAAATGGGATTACGCACACAGTTTGGCGTGCAAGTTCCCTATTTTCTACGCAAATAATTCCATGAATCCGGCCCTTAGTACATAGACTAACACACATGCAAACACCAGTTGAGACAAACTTAGTTTTTTAAATATTTTTTGATTTGTTCCTACTTTCCATCATGTTTCCCTTGTCACTTTAAAAACTATTTGTTTTCATATTTAAAACGTATTTTGGGGGTAATGCTAGCGTTATGTAGACCAGGCATCGAGTTGTACTGGGCGTTATGGCCCCTTAAACCTAGTGGAACGTCTTGGCTACACTTGACCCTTTAACCTGGTCTTCAGGCCACAAAGCCCTTTCCGGCTCTCGGACTGTGTTTCCAAAGTTTATTATTGCCCAGGGAGTGACGGGCACTTGCCTATTGACCAATTTCCAGGCCATACTTCGTGGGTTGGCTCGCAAATGCAATAAAAGGCTCAGAAATTGGCTATTGAGTGGGGATCCATGTGACTCCCCAGCCAACGCCACGGGCAAGGCCCTCGGTATGTCACTCTCAAGTAGAGAGGGAACGCCGTGCTGACACCTCTGTCGCCGTCAGAGCTTTCAGCGTGGTGCTCCTTCATCACGGGAGCACTGCACCCACACAATAAAGTCTCACCCGGTCTACACCAGATATATTCAGCCTGGCCACTGTGACTCCTCTGCCCCCACCCACCCACTCCTCCTTACCTTATTAAGGTGGGAGAAGATGGCTCCGCCGCCTTACTAAATCTTCTCCAGCTACACCTTGCAGACACGGCCAGGATTCTCCACCACTGCCACTCACTCACCTTGCCGAGCCGTAACCAGCAGCTACGCCCCACACCTCACTCCTCATTATGCAGTAAGTGGTTGCTGAGAACTAGTTAGTTCCCAGCAACCACTCCAGGCAGATTGCTTTATTTTAAATCCTCCTTCACCCAAAAGGGCCATCATAGATTTAAAGACCATACCCTCCAAAATAATAGCTTTAGGACCATTTCCTCTCTCGTGATAGCTTTATAGACAATTCCCTCTGGCCGTACCTGTAGTTAAGGGTGGTAAACCTTGCTAAAGGCCTTTGCTGAGCTCAGGCTTTTAACTCGGCGTTTACGGTCCATAACTTCAGGTACAGCCCTTGGGAGCACTGCGCCCACACAATAAAGTCTCACCCGGGCTACACCTGATATACTCAGCCTGGCCACTGTGACTCCTCTGCCCCACCCACTCCTCCTAACCTTATTAAGGAGGGGGAGGATGGCTCTGCCCCTTACTAAATCTTCTCCAGCTGCACCTTACATATGCAGCCGGGCTGCTCCACCACAGTCACTCACTCACCTTGCCGAGCCTTAGACAGCAGCTACGCCCTGCCTCTCACTCCTCATTACGCAGTAAGTGGTTGCTGGGAAATAGTTCGTTAATTTAAAGACCATACCCTCCACACTGATAGTTTTATGACCATTTCCTCTCTCATAATAGCTTTATAGACAATTCCCTCTGGCCGTACCTGTAGTTAAGGGCGGTAAACCTTGCTAAAGGCCTTTGCTGAGCTCAGGCTTTTAACTCAGCGTTTACGGTCCATAACTTCAGGTACAGCCCTTGGGCTAGGTCTATGAAACTTAATTACAACATGCAAATGTTGGCAGTTCCAATTCAAAGAATGCAGTTACATTGGACATTAATGTCTTGTGTAAGATGTCTCTCTTAATATATTGCAATGGCGAGAGATGCAAATGGATGAGAAGGGAAAACAGAGCATGCATTTTTCTGAGTTAGTTTGTCCCACGTTTGTTTCTAGTAGTTTGCACACAACAATGCAATATACGGAATTTCGAGATGCCGTAGTACGATTCAGAATAAAACCCAAATACAAGGTGGCACCCAATTGGTTCAACCAATCTATACATAGTTGGGACCGCATCTATTGGAATCTACAGTCTGTACATCTCAAAGCATTGAAACATGAACACTGTCCGTGACCGTCAGGTATTCATGGGCCATTTTCAGCTTGTACTCTTTCCAGAAGGAAATCGAGTGATGGCCTGTTGATTGTCGGAAGATGCAAGGACCAAGTTCGAATATTATCTCGGCAGGGCACGCGTCCTGCTAACAGACAGGGTTAACGGAATGGAAACTTCGATGCCTTCCTTTCATGTTCACAGCTGTGCCGAGTGCGTAAGCAGCGGGCTCTGGAGGATGATAATGGAGGAATGCTCGCTAAAAATAACCTGCTCATGGCTCTAAATACCCGCAAGAACCAGGGGTTAGTCTGCCAGCGCTGGCCTCTTTCTCCCGCCAAGACCTGCCCTCCCCCCATTCCAGACTGAGATGTACACAACACAGCTGGCCGGCCGGGGAATCAGGCATTGGAGACGAGACGCATCTCCGAAAGCGCGCCATTTCCATAAACCTTTTTTCCCCCCTTCAAGTGGATGAATTAGCTGGTTGTCAGATTAGATTGATGGAGCAATCCGACGAAGATGCGGGCATTTGCGGCAGACGTTCCAAGGGATTTCACGACTGATATAAAATGTACCAGAAAACTTTTCTCAGTTTTTCCTATTAATTTCTTCACCGCGAGATGGGCGACTAGGCGTAGAGCAATATAATCCCTCTTGCAGAAACTAGACGAAAAGCACACAGGGAACAATGCGAATTGTGATAAGAAGCACATTTTTTAAAACTCAATTCCAGTTAAATTATAGCATCTTCAGCTCTGTCGCAGCAGACGCATCAGTCACATGGGAACGATGGCGGCGGGCGCGCCAGGACTATGATACGTGCCAGGTATTACGCAGAACTGTTAGAAATGACAGGCATGCACCTACCGAAGAAAAGTGGAGAAGTTTTTTTTCTTCTTAGTATCATCTTAGTGTAATCAGGGCCTGGTGTTGGCAAGTCAAGCATTGGCAAAAGCACATTTCTTGTCTAATCGCTGGGGGCTGCGAGCTGCAGCTCTCTCGTTGTTTTGGACTATTGCCCCTTGAACCCTCATCATTGACCATACATTCTAGGGCTGATTTGCAGTCGTAGCCCAATCCAAAGATTGCAGCCCCCTGGTCTAATATATAAGCATTGTAGAGGCATTGGCAACATGTCCACCAGTCCTCACCTCACTCGCCAGCTATTGCCAGGAACCAGCCTGGAAACATAATTTGTCAGCTATTGGCATGGTATTCTCTCTGTTAATGACGTCATATGTCAGTGTGTGCGTAAAGCGAATATGCAAGCGGACAACTATGGTACGAGAAAGAAAAAACTACATCTGTTTCTCAACGTTATTCAGTTAAACTGTACCATATTGTGATTCCATTGCATGCTCTCTCCATGATGCCTTCATCCTTTTAAAGTCCTTGTCGACTTCACTAACTGCACTGCCACTTCTGTTATGTTACGTTATGTTAGTTGGCATTTATATAGCGCTCCTATATATCATTGGTATGACCTTAAAGCGCTGGTAGGTTGAACGCCCTCGGAAACCGTAGTTCTGGTCAGTAGAGAGAGGTAGAGTCATAGGGTGCGTGGGTGCGCCAGATATATGGGCAGCTGATGTAAATGCCGGGTGTTAGCTGAAACTTAGCCATTGGTGTGGTTCTGAAGCTATCAGTTGGATGTGTGCAGTCTGGTGGGTGGACACCTAGACTCGGCTCTGGCTGCGTTAGGCCTAATGGACGCATATGTGAGAAACTAGGCCAGAATGTGCTCGGCTAGCAGCATTTTATTAGGGTGATGAGGTGTTCATGGGGTCGTATTCGTATGTGAACAGCTAGGCCGAATTAATCAGGGGTACAGCTGTGTTCTAATTGTATGATGGTGTATAGTAGAGAGTAAGCGTAGGGATGTGATATGATGGTTGTCTTTAAAGCACCTTAGATCGGTCACGTGAGCAGGGTGGCAGGGAACGCAGCGACACACGGACACATAGAGACAGGGGGCTGGGCTTACAGCGACGGGGGTATGGGAAATCTATAGAAACAGCATGGGCAACAGGAAAGCAGGGTACACAGTGATACACAGGGGCATGTTAACATTTATATGCTAACATCAATGTGTTTCATCCATCCGTTCCATCCATCTGTTTCATCCTTCCTTCCAGACATCGATGCATTTGTTTGTTCATTCCATCTGTTCCATCCATCCTTTCCATTCATCAATCCGTTTCATCCATCCATCCATCCTTTACTTCCATCCGTTCCATCCATTCATCCATCCATCCGTTCATTCCATCCATCCATCAATTGGTTTGTTCCATCCATTCCATCCATCCATTTCATCCATCCATTCTATCCCATGGTTCCTTCCATCCATCTATCCATTCCATTCATCCATCAGTTTCATACATCTGTTCAGTCCATTCATCCATCTACCCATTCCATCCGTTCCATCCATCCATCCATCCATCCATCCATCCATTCCATCCATCATCTGTTCTATCCATCTGTTCCATCCATCCATCTGTTGCATCCATCCATCCATCCGTCCATTCCTTCCATCCATCTGTCCGTTCCATCCATCCGTCCATTCCATCCATAAATCCGTCCCATCCATCCATTCCATCCATCTTGCCGTTCCATCCATCCATCTGTTCCATCCATCCATCCTTCCGTCCGATCCATCCGTTCCACCCATCCACCGATCAATCCGTTTGTTCCATCCATTCCATCGATCCGTTCCATTCATCTATCCGTTTCAGCGATCTATCCATCCATCCATTCCATCCATCCGTTCCATTCAGCCATCCGTTCTATCTCTAAGTTCCATATACACATATACGCATATTTCTTAAATTCCAACCATTCTATCTGTAAGTTCCATATACATATACTCCTTCAATTACATCCCTTCCATTCATTAATTCTCTATACATACATTCCAATTATTCCACATGCATCCACATGTAACCATCACATCCAATTCCATCTACACCATCCATTCTGTCTGTAAATTATATACACATATATTCTATCCATTCATCCATTGCATTAATCAATTCCCTATGCATGCCTTCCATTCATTCCACATGCATCCGCACTATCTATTCATTCTATTAATTTCATCTATTCTCTCGATTTTCATCAATTCTATCCATTTCATGTACTCATCTTCCATTCAGTTCACTTGCATCCGTGCCATACATTCGAACCATTCATCCATCATTCCTTCATTTCCATCTATTCTGTCCGTTCATTCCATCCATCATTCCGTACATCTATCTCTTCCATCCGTCCACACCAACCATCCATTTTGTCAATCCCTTCGCTCCATCATTCCATCCATCCATTTCGTCTATCCAACCAATCCTTCCTTTCCATCCGTTCATTCTATTCGTCATTCCATCTCTTCCTTCCTTCTAAACCATCCACTCCATTCATCCATTTCGTCGATCCCTTCGCTCCATCATTCCATTCGTCCATTCCCCCATCCATTCCCTCCATCCATCCTATCCTGTGGGTAGGATCAGAGGTCATTGACGAGATGGTAGAGAGTCCCATTCTGTTTTTGTCATTGGGTTGTTGGGTGTTCAGACATATCTTTGGGTTGTTGTTGGTGTTATGGAAAGAGTCATGTTTTTAGTAATTTGCAGAATGTCATATAGTCTTGGGTGTGTCGGATGTGAGGTGGAAGCGAATTCCAAAGAGTCTGGGACCAATGCTGAGAAAGAGGATCCTCCGATGCTGACGGAGTTAGTGATTGGGATTACTAAAAGGAGGGCAGAGCTTGATCTTAGGGTGCAGGATGGGAGGTAAGGTTGTAACTTATCTTGTAGGTACAGAGGGCAGGTCTTGTGCACTGTACAATGAGTGATGCACAGGGTCTTAAATGTTGCCTTTCGTCCGAATGGGAGCCAGTCTAGTGTTCTGAGAGCTGGAGAGGTGTGGTCTCTTGCACCCAGGGCTAGGAGCATTTTAGCAGCAGTGTTTTGCTCTCTTTGGATTTTATTAAGGTGCTATGCCGGGACTCCTAGTGTTTGTGCCCTCCCTGTCTCACGCGTGCAAGAAAATAAAACAGACACTCCCCGGACAGAGAATAAGGCAAAAGAGAGCAGGCTGTGAGGGTTCAAGGAAAAGTTTATCTAGATCTCTGAGAGCGCTCCGACAAAGCCAATGTTACATCACATTATATAGGCACATTGTCATATCTAACATATGATGCTACGTTGGACGCGGATTGGTCAGCCAGGGTGGTGTCTTAGGTGTGGGCATCATCTCTTCCTCCTGGTTGGTTGCTTGGTTGGCGGGAGGATGGACGTCAGATATCTGTGCTCCGAATGGGTGAAGGTCAGGTCGCCGTGAAGCAGGGTGATCATTATCTAAGCTAATGAATACATTCTAAATAATGCATGCACTAAATAATGGTTGATCAAAAGACCCTTAGTAGTTTATCATGCCACTATACAAATCACACTGGTGTCTATATCATCTATAACATTTGGGTTATACAGGTCACAGGTTTAAGGGTCTTGTCCACTATAATACTCTCATTGAACTGTGGGGTTAGTCTCACAAGAATCTCAGGTATGTGGCATTTGTTAGTATTAGGCACGATATACTGCAGCAGTAGTCTAATGTTAGTTGGGGGTCTGTTGGGTGGGCCTCATAGCATGGTCAGCGGTCTGGCACATGAAAGGAATATCTTGCAGGGACACAGGGTCAGAATGGCAGTAAGTTTCCATTGGCGAGGGTGCGGGGGCAAGGACACGTTTGTGGAGATGAATGAGCTATGTGCTTAGTTCATGCTGGTTCACATGCAGGACAGTGATCTCAGAGGAAGACTGATGTGATACATTTATTAGTTGTTGCAAATACCTCCGGCTTCGGAGTGAGAATTGAGCCGCAGAGTTTTCTAGTCAGAGTGGGATTGAGGGTGGGGGCCGTGTGCTCTGAGCCTGGCTGCTGCGGGGAAAGGGAGAGAAGCATTTCATACTATCGCAGTGAGTGGCCTGGTCACCAAGATGGAGTCGAAAGGCGGTATGAAAATGGATGCCCTGTGTCCTGCTCAGTGGTCCCATATATGCGAATGTAACCCAAAGTTAACATTGCATAAGGGCAAGGGGCGAACCCACTACTGGAGGCACTTGGTCCGAGTCTTGTACTGAGAAGTGAAGGATGCGAGGGGCCTGATGGCCCCTCACTTCCACACATTCCCCCCTTACGTTACATCTAAAGTAACGAATATTTATTTTTTATTATTTTTGTTCTCCCTCCGGTAGTACTCAGCCTCTGCAACTGCTTCGTCCCACGCTGGGGTACCCTTTATTGGCATCCATGCCCTGCACACGCTTCTCAAGCTATTCCCTCTTCTTGCATATTTGTCTGGCGTACACATCAAGTAGATCCCACCATCTCCGTCTAAGTCCACCCATACCTCTCTGTACCATTGCAACTCCTTGGTTCCCTTATCGTTGTATGATGCAAATTATCAACCCTGTCCCCATATTGCCTGTAAATGGCTGTCATCCTGTATTGCGGTGTGGTGTATTCCCCTGTTTGTATTTGTGCATCTATCATGGTAGCTACCGTCGTTGGTCGGCCCATTGTTACCATCATCATAGCTGAGGTAGGCATGCTTTCTTCACAACATCGGAGTCCCAGTTGGCACACACAGAAGAATAGGAGCGCAAAGACGAGGATGGGGACGAGTATTTTCATTGCCACATTTACCCATTATGGTATCCAGCTGAACAGATTGTCGAACCATGTGCTTTCCTCTGCGCCTCCTTCTGTTCTCATCCTCTCTCCTAGATTGTGTACTGCTGTGATCACATGTGAGAGTGTCCCGTTATCATCATCTTCAGTTGGCAGGAACGTGCAACACGCCCCCCCCAATTTTTTGGCAAACACCACCGTCCATCGCCGTGAGGAGATCTAGGACATATCTGTTTTGCATTGTCATTAGGCGCAGTGAGCGGAGCTCTATTTTTATAATGTTGAACCCTTCTTCAGTGTCGTTAGCCAGTTGGATGAGCTCCCAGCACACTATCTGTAACCATTTGGCGTTTGTTCGTGCTTGCAGTCCGGGACAAGAAGTGAGACGAAAAATATCTCTGCTGATGAAAAGAGCTTGTACTTCTGCGGGATCTCAGCAAGGAGTTTCGATGATTCGGATGAGATATAGTTGGAGGATCTTTTGCTCCGTGACAGTTTTCTCTTTAGTTCATCTTCTTACAAAAGTTCGTAAGCTGGAGCATCTGTTATCATTAGTTTGGGCGCTGTCGATGGTTCAGCCGATTGCCCTGCTGCCGATATGCCAGCCGATTCTCCCGTCGTTCCTTGGATATGGCTTTCAGGTATTACCATCAGTGCTGTATGGAGGGTGGCTAAGGCACATGTAGCTTTCCATGCTGTTGGGAGGTGTAGATAGGCTTATTTGCCACAAATCCAGTATATGTCCATGAGTACAGCGGTGCCTTTCTTCATGTCAGGTATGATTACCGTCTTGTTGCATCTCCGTGTCTCCCCCATGTTCACCCTTCCTTCCCCATGGAAACACAGTTCATGTGGTATCTCTTTCTGTATTTTGATAGGTTTTTCCAGGGCTGTGACCCACGTTAGCTTTGTGACATGTTGCGACCAGATGGGGGCACATACTTCTTTTATCCATTGGAAGGTGTTGCTGGATAGCCCTCGGAGTGCCTCTGCTTTACATTCGATAGTTTCCTCATGCCATTTATTTTCTGCATACCTCGCCCCCCTGCTAACAAGAAATGGTTCCTTAAGGCAAATTACTCCTTGGCGTCTGCTTGTGCATGTTCTCTCATTTTCCAGTTTTTCCATTTTGACGGTGTGCGCTTGGAAGGTGCTTTTTATCCTGCACAAAACCAATTGAATCAAACACTGGGCCTCCGGCAAGGGCACCTCCTGTGGCACTAACATTTTTGGTGTCCCTGATGCATGTGGTATTAGCGAACAAACGTAACAGCTCTTATTTGTCTCCTGCTTTGCCGTGGCACTCATGTCCGAGTACCACTTGTTTGATTGATCTGGGTGGCGGGGGTCTTCTATCTCATCCAACCCCAGGTCATGATAAATGTCTTATCTTTTCCCTTCTGCTCCCCTCTTCTTTCTCCTTCTTCGTCCCTCCTTGTGGCTCCTCACTCTTTGGTAGTGTATTGGGAACATACCCGCCTAAGCTGTGTCATTACCGTTAAATATGTCATCATGTGTGTATTCATTAGTGGCAGCAGCGTAATATGAGGTAGGCTCTACTGTTATTTGTGCATGCGAGCTTGTGTTAGCTACGTTGCTTGGCCAATAGTAGTCGCCATCATATATATTCAATTCATAATCATTACTTATATTTATACTCGGATGTAACAAGGACACACTTGTTGGATCGGCGGCAGAGTGTTCTGAAGGTTTCATTGCATTTGTATCATTAGCATCAATGTCATACGTTTCTTTCCTCATGGTCTTTACTCCAGTCCATATCAAGTGCGACCCTTCTTGTATCAAGTTAGCCCCGCCCCCCCCCTTGTGCATGTCATTAACCAAAGATAAAAGTGTGTAGTACCAGGCCATGAAAAACAACATCACTGAGAACAAAACTGCAGTACATTTCAGAACACTTTCAACATTGCTGAACCTATTAACCCTAATTGCGTCCCTATCGCTATCTAACATAATGGTGTTTTCGGTGATTGCGCTGCGTTGGTCCTTTTGCCACCTGGAGGGGCAATACAAAGCTGTTAAGTCACCAGAATAAATACATTTGTATATCTACATATTTACTTTTTCATTATTTACTTATTTCTGCTATTCACTTTGTTCACTGTTATCTTAATTACATCCTTTGCTTTAAGCATTTCATGTCAATATTGAGAGAGATAGTGGTGAAAAGAAAGTGGAAGGAGAAAAATGACACGGACATAGTTCATTTTAACCAGAGGGTGTGTCGTCACTTTCGCCCTTTACATGTTCTATTTACTTAAATCACATTATCATTTTCATTATTTACTTATTTCTGCTATTCACTTTGTTCACTGTTATCTTAATTACATCCTTTTCTTTAAGCATTTCGTGTCAATATTGAGAGAGATAGTGGTGAAAAGAAAGTGGAAGGAGAAAAATGACACGGACATAGTTCATTTTAACCAGAGTGTGTGTCGTCACTTTCGCCCTTTACATGTTCTATTTACTTAAATCACATTATCATTGTGTCTGAACCTCATCCTCGGTGCCGCTTGCACATTCCTGTTCAGTCTGAGGGTGTGCACTATCGCGTGCCCTTCTCACACCTGAGAGGTGCACCCAATATTTCAGTCCCTTAACTTTAACTGCGGTGGGAGTACTATAAATGACCTCTTAGGGGCCATGGAACCTCGGTGAATTCCATCTCCTCAGAAAGCTTCTAACGTAGATTTGTGCTCCTGGCATCAGTGGCCCGCTTGGGCTGTCTGCAGCTGGCATGGTAGTATCAGTCGCTGCATTCTCAGTAAATGGTGGTGCAATTTGTTGCGCTATGCTGCATACTACGCGTGTCAGTTGGGTCAGGTATTCCTTAAATTCCTTCCCCAGCACTGTGGCAGCTTTGTGCGCATCTGATGCTCTCCTAATCGGGGAGAGTGGTGTGTGTATTCGCCTCCCAGTCACAATCTCATGGGGGCTCAGATGGTGGTCCTTGCATGGTTGCGTTCTGAGTTGAAACCGTGCTAGGGGTAAGCAATACACCCTATTCTTTTTCAGCTTTTTACACAAATTTGATAGTTTACTCTTTAGTAATCCGTTGATCTTTTCCACCATCCCATTCGCCATCGGATGATAAATGGAACACAGTCTGTGTTTCACCCCCAAGAGTGACGTCAGTTCCTTGAAAAGGTCATTCACAAAGTGTGTGTCGTTGTCTGATCTTATCACATCACATATTCCCAAATGAGAAAAGACCTCTCGCACCAGGAACTTTGCTGCACACCTCGCGTCTGGGTGGGGATATGGACCCTCTTCCACCCACCTTGAAAAGGGACATACCACTACAATTCAATACCTTGCTCCGTTACATCGCTCTCCCATGTCAGCGTGATCTATGTGTAGTTCTCTAAATGGTCCTACTGGTCGTGGCAGTGTGCCATGCAGTGTTCTCAATGTCATTCCTGAATTGTATGTTTGGCATGTTGTGCATTCTACTACAAATTTTGACAAATGCTCCTGTAAATTGGGGACAAACCAATGTTCCTGGATGTCTGCAGCAATATGTTGTTTTGCTACGTGGGCTGGGAAGTGCTGCTGTTGGAATGCTACCTCTAGCAATTCTACTGGCATCACTACCTTTCCTGTTGTCTCCTGTCTCCAAATTAGGTCTGTGGCTGATTGTTTGCACCCCGTTTGCTCCACAACTCTTGCTCCTCCTGTGGTGCTCTCCTTTGTAGTTCTATTATCTGTGCTATTTGTGTGTTACTGTACGCCTCTTCCAATGGCTCTGTAATGGCTGATTTTACAACGCACTCGACTGTTGGTGTTGTATTGAAATACGAGGCCTCCTTCGCTGCTCTGTCAGCTGCCACGTTTCCCAATGAGACTGCATCTGTGTTGTTGGTATGGGCTTGGCATTTCACCACTGCCACTACCGATGGTTCTGCTAATGCATCTATCAGTTCAGTCAATAGTGCGGCGTGCTGTACTGGTGAGCCATCCGCTCTTCTGAACCCCCTCCCAGGCCAGCGGGATAGGTCTGAATGGACTGTGGTTTTAGCGTATGCTGAGTCTGAGTATATTGCTCCTGTGCATCCTTTGGCTGTATGCAGTGCCTCAATCAATGCAGTTAGTTCTGCTGCTTGTGCGGAGTAATGGGACAGGAGGTGCTCCTGGACAATTGTTTCATAGCCATCTTCCTCCATGCGTACTACGGCCATTCCTACATGCTCTCCCCCGTTTTAGGGTTTATCGATGCTGACCCATCTATGAAATATATCTCTCCTTCATTCAGGGCGTTTTCGCTCGCTTTGGGAATGTCATCGCCCTCCCCTTCATAGGTGGCGCAGTCGTTTTCTTGCATGTCCTCTGTGGTGCATGGCTCTGTAATAAATGTTGCTGGGTTTACTGTTTTGCACCTGACAACATGTACATTGGGGCTCAAAATTATTATCTCATATGCTGGTGCTCTCTGTGTTGTTAATGTTGATTTTGACCTATCAAGAATTGCAAATAAGGAGTGTTCTGCATATAGTGTTACCGAACATCCCATCACGATTGTGGCGCTTTTTTCAATGGCGAAAGCTGAGGCAGCGAGGGACTATTCACACGCGAAGTTTCCATGCATCACTGCATCTAATGTTCCGCTGCAATAGGCTAATGGTTTGTATCCTAATGATGTTTTCTGTGTGAGCACTGCTGTCATCAGTGTTCCATTGCAGTGTGAAAATAAGAAAAATTCCCTCTCATAATCTGGGTTTGCGAGTACTGGAGCATCTGCAATGAGGTCTTTTAATCTAAAGTACTGTGCCATCAAGTCATGTGTCCATTTTATTGGGGCCCTACTCTTCTGCGCTTATTTCAATGCTTGTAGCAATGGGCGTGTGTATGCTGCATAATCAAGGATCCATGCTCGGCAATAATTACATATACCGAGGAATTTTTGCATTTCTTTAACCGTTTTAGGTATGATCATGTTGCATATAGCAGCTGCCCTTTCTGGGAGTATCCGTTTCCCATCTTTTGATATTAGCTGTCCGAGGTATACAAGGTCAGCCAGGCAGTATTGCAATTTTCCTTTGTCCACTTTATACCCCTTGACAGCCAACACGTTTAATAGTGTTATAGTCTTCTCTGCACTTTTCTTCTGTGGGGCTGCAGACGAGTAAATTGTCTACGTATTGTATAATGGTGCTCTCTACATCTATGTTTCTAATATCTTCATGCAATACTCTGTTGAAAATGCTGGGGCTTTCGCAATACCCCTGTGGGAGTCTGCGATGTTCATACCTGTTGTTCCCTAATGTGAATGCTGTCAGGTACTGCGAGCCTGGGTCGAGCGGTATGGAGAAGAAAGCATTCTTCAAATCCACCACAGTAAAACATGTAGATTCTTTGGGTATGCTGCACAGTATTGATGCCGGGTTAGGCACTAATGGGAACTCTTTTTTGATGATGTCATTGAGTGGGCAGAGATCTTGGATCATCCTCCACGCCCCTCCCTTTGCTTTTTTTGATCGGGAAGATGGCGTGTTACAGGGGGAGTTTGATGGCACTATAACACCTTGTTTTAGGAGTGCATTTATTGTTTCCCTAATCCCTTCTTCTGCTTCTCTGGATATAGGGTATTGTTTCACACGTGGTGGTATGGCACCTGGTTTTAGTTTTATCTTTATTGGTGTCACCTCATGGAGTAATCCTACATCGTGGGGGCCTGTAGTCCAAATTTCAGGTGCCACCTTGGCCATGTCTTCCTCAAATATTGTCGGCGGGGCATTAATGCTAGCCATAAGTGGGTTGTGTACCTCTCTGTACTGAATCATGATGTCACATGGTATGCTTATTTCCATTATTATCTCTTCGTCATCTTCATTATCAGTGAATAATTCCTCATGAGTTATGTCTGTTAGCATTATATTGGGGTCTATGCATAACACAGTGCTCCACTCACACCCATGCACGTCCAATCCTATGACCACAATGCGTTTGCTTGATACCTGAACTCCCTCGATGTCTATGGACATGATCATGCCTGGCACAACATCTGTGTGTGCAATTGGGCGGAATATAAAATCTGATGGTGTTCTCCATTTCTTTCTCGTTGTCTCTGGTACCACTCGGGCTAATACTTTGATGCCATAAATAAACATGTCTATGTCAATGGGTATTCCTCACACCACAACTTCATTCATCACTGTGCTAATCATCCACATTGCTCGTACTGGGCATACTCCTGGGGTGGAGCACACTATTCCCCGCTCAGTAAACAAAATGGTCATGTTTAATTTACTCAGCAAATCTCAGCCCAGTAAATTGATTGGCGCGTCTTCATGGTACAGTAAGGATGCGCGCACGGTTTCCCCCCCCCACTGTTATATCAAGATCTTTAGTGTAAGGAACTTTTAAAATAGCCCCAGAGAACCCCTGTGTTTCCAAATTCCTGCCTAAGACCAGAAACCGCCCTTCCATAAGACATGATTTTTCTGCTCCCGAGTCTACCATGAAGATAAACTGTTTGTTTCCTATCTCTGCCCCCACTAGTGGTTCCTCTTCTACACGTAGGGTGGTGGATAGGACTGGACATGCAAGTGTTCCCTGTGGGCTGTCGTAGTCTGCATACCTTTCTTGCCCTGGTACTGAAAAGACATTGTCTCCGACCACTGCCACGCCGCAGAATGGCGCAGGTGCGCCATTTGCAGCCGTTGCGAAACCGTTACTATTTGCATTGCCTACAGCGTTTTGTCTCGCCATGTGTTGCTGTGCACTGTGATGCGGTTGTGGGGTTGGCTGTCTTTGCTGCATTTGGGGTTCGTTATAGCACTGGTAATGTTGTATTCCCCCTCCCATTGGTAACCCATAGGGGCTACCTGGGTGTGGGCATCCCCATCCTTGTTCATTTTCCATGGGTTGCTGCCCTTGGAAATGCCCTGAAGGCCGCGTTCTGCAATCCCTCGAATAATGTTACCATCTCCCACAGTTCCAACAAGACCCTTGCGGTCCTCCTCTCATCCCCTGCCCACCAAATCCTCTATTCCCCATACCCCAAATCCTCCTCTCTGGCCATGGTACCCACCTCTTCCTCTTGCCGGTCTTTCTTGCCACTGTGGTCCGCTGTTGTACGAATCCTCTCCGTTGCACAGTCCTTGTTCTCCTGCCGTCCGCAACACTGCTATTGTCACTGGCCTACTTCCCACTCTTTCATCCTCCTCGTTTTCTCTATCTGCGGCTACGCTGGCATTTACGGCGGCGACCTTCACCAATTTGTTATGTACCAGTTTCGCTTTGTCTGCCAGCCTCTCTGTGCTAGCTCCTTTTCCCTCTCTTCTCTTTGATCCTCCTGCAGTGGTGTACAATTATACTCTGAATCTCAGGCCAACCCTCGGCTTCTATCCCAGCTATTTTATCCAAGGCCTTCTGTACCTCCTTCGGGAGCCCCTTTTTGATGATAAAATAGAACAAGGCGGTGGACTGATTCCACGCAATGGCAGTTTCGCTTCTCCACAAATCTTGCACCCGCAGTATGAATTGCGGTAGGATCCTCGTTTTCTTCTATTGTACACTGCATCACTAAATGTAAATCTGGAATGTCTGGAAACGTGCGCCGCAATGCGTCCCATACTTGCGCTCGAACTTTGTTGAACGGCGATCCATCATGGCGGTCACAACTCATCGTTACTCCTGGGAATCCTGCCTTTTCCCATACTGCGTCTGCCTGATCGCCGACTGCCGATACTAACAAACTTTTTACGTTGCCTATGGCTAATGGCACCCCTGCCGTCTGTTTTTCAAACGCGTCTATCCATTTCCCAGCTCCTCCCGATAGTGTTTGGAGAACTTTCAACAAGTTATTTTTATCCATTTGGGCCCATGGAATGTAGTGTGGCCTACCTGCCCCCTTGTGTATCAACGGCATCTGTAACTTATGTTTCTTTCCTGTTTTACTTACCGTCCCTTTCTTTATCTTACTTACCAACATATTCCCTGTTCGCTGTCTTAATCTACCCTGCCATCGTGGGGGTGATCGCAGATCCATGTCATCGAAATGATGTGGCAGTGGGGACCCTGCGGCCGCCACTCCTTCTTCATATTCGTCTAGATCACTCCACACCTCTTCTATCTCTGTTTCTTGTTCATAATTCTCCTCCTGTCCTTCCCCTTGCTGACTTTCTGGAGTGGATGGACGTATAATCCTCACTGGTTTGTCATTTATATGAAACAGGAACTCTCCTGATTGCCATTCTTTTTCTCGCCCTTTTGGTATGTGTGTCCCCTGTGATGATATCGATCGTGCAGGCTCTGACATTGCTGACGCCATCTCCCGTGCTGTTTATTGATGGTGTGAGATCTGCCGTAGACAATGGTGGTATCTCCCCTCCCCCCGGCAGCATTTGTCCTCTGTCGCACAATGCTCTCAGCTGTGTTATTTCCATCTGTGCATGTGCTAGCTGGCAGTCTAACTCTCCGGTTAAGTGTGCTAAATTCACGGGGGGGTGCACTTGTAGGGCCATACAAACCTCCTTTATCATAGGGTGGTGGTGCTGTAGCTACCGCTCCGTTTGAGGATGTGGGGGTGAGACATGCCGGTATGTATAGAGGCTCGCTGTACCCTACTGCTGGTCTTGACATTAAGGGATATATTTTAGTTGTGTCATCCTCAGCTGTAGTGGTTGTGCACTTGCCCTTTGGCGTTCCGCTTGCCTCTTCCTGCGTTTTTGGGTTTTGACTCGTTCTTTCTTTACCTACCTCTGCTGTGGGTGTAACTTCCTCGAACATTCGCCACAGGTCCAGTACTTCTCTTCTATTTTGTAACTGTTTCCCCTTATATCTTGCAAACAAGTGTGTGGACACTAAATCTAACACCCGTTTATCGAATGACCCACCTTCTGGCCAAATCGGTGTCACACTATCTCCTTTTATCTCCGTCAACCATTGATCATGGTACTTTTGTATCTTTTCACTGTATAGCGGAAGGTGTTGACAAATATGGGCTAGTGGTGTTATTCCCCCCATGATGATGGTTCTCCTTGTGCATGTGTGTATGGTTGAATCTCAGTCTCCTTCTAATCACCCCTCCACCCACTCGTTCTTCCTTCTAGATCAACAATATATTACGGGTCTTTCAATTACTGATAGTTTCTTCGTGCACATATATCTATCAACACATGTCAGTATGCAATGTCACTAATTTGATTATTGTCTTTCCAAATTCAACAGTTCACTTTTGCATGTATACAATTTTATCAACATATTAATTGCAATACCTTGATATTCTTGAAAACAAATAGATGGAACATGAAAAACATATAACACATATCATGCACATGCACTACCTGCGCGCTTTTATTTCCCCTTTGTTCCCGTTACCACTTCATGCCCATTTCACCTATTCTCCTCATTCAATCCCCACCTCTTACACCTTCTTACTCGTTCCCAAGAATTCTCACTTACACGGAAAAAGAATATTCTAAATAACTGCTCCGAGTCTACTCAATATACGAGACTCCTACTATTTCCTCTTTATCTTCACTTATTTATTCTGCACTGGACGAGACAATGCTACGCGGCGCCGCCTTCTACCCCGTTCAGGCTAGGATACCTCTTCTCTTCTTCTCTTTACTTCTCACAAAACCTAATGGCCATATAAAGGACAGATCAGAAATGCCTCATCATCACTCACACAGGCCATACTCTTCCTTATAATCTGTTACCACCTGTTCCCCTGTTCCCTCCTATTCCCCCTTACCTTTCCTTGGTAACCTTTGCAACCGGCACTCACGTGTTCAGTCAGGTGATCCGAGGGTCACCGTTCGTGGTCCGACCCCAGTTGGGCCTGCACCACAACCAAGCCGTGGCCCGCCTCGGCGAGCAGCTTTTCAGTTGGGTATTCGGCAACCGGGAACCCTTGACCCTTTCTTGTAGTGCGCACAGGCTGGTCGGCCGCGGAGGCGATGGTTTTGCTGGGGGGCGTCCCGGATCTCGCCACACAGTGCGGGCCTCAAGGCACCGCTCCAAATCACGTCACAGGGGGTCAACAAATAGTTGTGCCCTCCCTGACAAAGTCAATGTTACATCACATTATATAGGCACATTGTCATATCTAACATATGATGCTACGTTGGACCCGGATTGGTCAGCCAGGGTGGTGTCTTAGGTGTGGGCATCATCTCTTCCTCCTGGTTGGTTGCTTGGTTGGTGGGAGGATGGACGTCAGATATCTGTGCTCCGAATGGGTGAAGGTCAGGTCGCCGTGAAGCAGGGTGGTCACTATCTAAGCTAATGAATACATTCTAAATAATGCATGCACTAAATAATGGTTGATCAAAAAAACCTCAGTAGTTTATCATGTCACTATACAATTCACACAGGTGTCTATATCATCTATAACATTTGGGTTATACAGGTCACAGGTTTAAGGGTCTTGACCACTATAATACTCTCATTGAACTGTGGGGTTAGTCTCACAAGAATCTCAGGTATGTGGCATTTGTTAGTATTAGGCGCGATATACTGCAGCAGGGGTCTAATGTTAGTTGGGGGTCTGTTGGGTGGGTCTCATAGCATAGTCAGCGGTCTGGCACATGGAAGGAATATCTTGCAGGGACACAGGGTCAGAATGGCAGTAAGTTTCCATTGGCGAGGGTGCGGGGGCAAGGGCACATTTGTTGAGATGAACGAGCTATGTGCTTAGTTCATGCTGGTTCACATGCAGGACAGCGATCTCGGAGGAAGACTGATGTGATACATTTATTAGTTGTTGCAAATACCTCCGGCTTCAGCGTGAGAATGGAGCCACAGAGTTTTCCAGTCAGAGTGCGAACGAGGGTGGGGGCCGTGTGCTCTGAGCCTGGCTGCTGCGGGGAAAAGGAGAGAAGCATTTCGTACTATCGCAGTGAGGCCTGGTCACCAAGATGGAGTCGAAAGGGGGTACAAAAATGGATGCCCTGTGTCTTGCTCAGTGGTCCCATCTACGCAAATGTAACCCAAAGTTAACTTCGCATAAGGGCAAGGGGCGAACCCACTACTGGAGGCACTTGGTCCGAGTCTTGTACTGAGAAGTGAAGGATGCACTCCCACACACTAGGTAAAGGGAGTTGGCATAGTCCAGTCTTGACATTACAATAGACATACTGCAGCAAGTCTGTTCAGGAAGGAGAGGTAAGGAAAAATGCACCTGAGAATTTTGAGATGGTAGTGACAAGATTTGGATATGTTGCTGATCTGTCAGGAGAGGGTTAGGCCAGAGTCCATAGAGTATCCAAGGTTTTTTACAGTGACGGAGAGGGTGGGCGATTGGCCCATGGAAGGGAGTCAAAGGAGTGGAAGAGGTAGAAGCTCAGTGTTGCCGCACACCATGATTTTGGTTTTAGTGGGGTTTAAGAGGAGGTTGTTTGTAGTCATCCAATGAGCCATATCTGGGAGGCAGGCTGTGTGGTTGGTCTGAGAGTTGGAGTCTGAGTTGTGGAGTTTACAATGATTTGGGTATCGTCGGTGTAGTTGTAGCACAGGATATTGTCCAGGCCGATGATTCCATCAGGTTGGACATATAGAGATTGAATAGTAGAGCTGATAGACATGCTGTTGAGGGACTCCAATATTAACTGGGCATGCAGCCGAGAAACAAGGGGAGAGGAGGGTTATTTGTTTCCTGTTGTTGAGGAAGGAGGCAATCCATTTGAGAGCAGTTCCACAGATTCCTAGGGAGTGGAGGCGGTCAAGAAGGATTGAGTGGTTGATTTTGTCAAAGGTTGCAGAGAGGTCAAGGAGAATTAGTGCAGGGCAACCTGCAGAGTTTGCAGTGATCTTTAGATCATCCCAGATTGAGGCCAGAGTGGTTACGGTTCCATGACGCAGTCTGAAGCCTGATTGTGAGGGGTCAAGGAGGTTGTTGGATTCGACAAAGGTGTTTAGTTAGGAGTATGCTGTTTGGTCGATGACTTTTGCAAGTAATCTGTTGTTCGAGATGGAGCGGTAACTTTTGGTGTCAAGGGGGTCAAAGGATGTTTTTTTTTTAAGTAGAGGCTTGACATGTGCAACTTTGAAGGCATCGGGAAAGATTCCAGAGCAGAGGGATTCATTTAGGATGGTTCTTGCATGCTCTGCTGCACAGGTGGATGAGAATATTTCTTTCCGGACTGAGGCGGGGCATGGGTCTAGGAGGGAGCCAGAAGGTTTGCGAGCAGATCGAAGGTCACGAAATTCTTCTCTGGAGATGGGTTTGGAGGAGTCAAAGATGGGTATGGTGGGGGTTGTGGCGGCGGTGGGGTTAGGTGTGGTTGTTGGATGGGTTGGTATTTGGGGAGAGGAGGGACAGTTGGTTGTTAAGGGAAGTCGTTCTGTCGAGAGCAGTGGTGTAGAAGTGGCGGGAGAGCGAGTCGCAGAGCATTTGTGATGGGACAGATTGGGCAGAGGTGCAAGTGGGTTTGACGAATTCGGATATGATTCTGTGAAGTTCTTTGCTGTGAATTCCACAGCTGAGAATCTGATTGTTGTAGTGGGCTTTTTGGCTTTCCGGATTTCTGCTTTGTAGTTGCGATGGTGCAAGGGGAAGGTGGATCTGCTGAGATTGTTTTTTTGTGCACACCATTTGCATTCCAAGGAATTCTTTAGTATTTTGGCATTTCTCAGTTCGGACGTAAACCATTTGGGAAATGGTCTGAGGCGTGAGGAACAGGGGTGCGAGCAGGGCCATCTTAAGCACTTTGGGGGCCCGGGGTATGGACACCTCTGGGGTCCCCCTCCAACAGACCAAAGGAATTAAGGGATATAGAATATCTAGTGAGCCCCACCCTGTGACACGATAACAACCCGTAGCTTGATATGCTGTCTCGTAGAGATCAAAATAAGCATGGTAAACTTCCTTTCAGATACCTTACACTCTTCATTCATGTTGTAATCAGAGTGATAAACAAGTAACATTTCAAGGGCAACATTAGCAGTCTGCTCGAGGGTACTTGTGTTCAAGCATAGGTACAGCAAACATTTTATCAATAGCAGCCAAGTGTAAGGTATACTCGACATAGTATAACTGCAGGACACAGATTTTATGACAAAGGTACACATAATCCAGAATAGTCTGAGGTTAGCGTCCTCAGAGACAGCAAAAGTGCTCAAGCATGGATACAGACGAACAAGGGGAAGCAAGGATCAAACTACACATACCATACCATAGCATAGAGAGTGGATGACGATTTGAAGATACCAGGAAGGTGCCTGTATCCAGACAGACTGAGATTAATAGTGGGACATTGTTTTCAAGCAGTGTCGCCGTTCGAGAGCAAAGAAACAGGTGGCTTTGGTGTGCAATATATCAATGCTCACTATCATTGTAGAGAAAGCAATACTATATATAGACAGTGAAACCATGAATGAGTCTTTTTTAAAGATCGTACCCTGAGAACGAAATCACTCTGAAGGGCTGAAAATTTTGAAAGGTTTAGGGACTTGCAATTTTGACAAGTGAGGAAATACAAGATTAAATGAGATAACCAGGATCACACATTGATTAAGAGGTGAAGCTGAGATTTGTACTCACAATTCCTGGTCTTACCAATTTATTTTCTAGTATTTACAGAACTGACTTGGAAAATATTAAAATCACATAACCAAATATAAACATTTAAAAAACAAAACATTATAGAAACATATTGTTCCAAATGGGAATGATTCTAGCTTCATTGTCTCCATCAAGGAAAGTATATAAATACCAGCATACTAATGGATGTGATCGTAAAAGATTTCAGATAGGTATCTCTTTTGTATTGTAAAGCTTTAAATACACCCCAAACACTGGCTTGTGCAATGGTATTTAGAAATGTGCAGAAAAACCGTTTTGTTGTCACATAAGCAAACCTTAAAATATGCTGGTAAGAAGCCTGCAATATCTGGTCTGCTCTCTTTTGTCTAGAACTCCTTCCACTCAAATGGCCTACATGATAGGAAAGATCAGGTAATTGGCCAAACAATGCCACTAGTATGTGAGAAGAAAACCTTTCATAGAAAGCAGTACAGTACTGTCAGTGATGTAAGATTCGTCCAGGATCACTGTATCGCCTGCTGGCAAAGCCAGGATCCAAGCATGAACGCTTTGGTTCCACATTCTGGAATTCGGATACTTAAACACCTCTAACACTTTATTGTCATCATTGGAGGTGCCTCAGATGAAGAATCAGTGATGACTCGAAACACGTGTCAGGCTACTTCGTTATTAAACTCATTGGACTCATGAGAAATCCCTCCTTCTTTGAATTACTTGGAACACCTGTCACTATTGCACTGTTCAGCGCAGAGAGACTGAACTGTCTGTGTTCATTTAAGTTATTCAGTGCACTGTGTAGGTTTGGTAGGCTAGTAGGGTGATATGCAATACAATATCTCTTGGGCACAATATCTTGGTGCGATACATTCTTAGGAGGCAGAGTACAGCAGAGGAATGATTGAGCGGACTATCTAGATGTGACACAGGTTAGAATAAAACACAGTAGACTTTCGGTGCACTATCTAGATGTGACACAATCTTAAGAGGCAGTTGCAATAATAGACAAATCTGTCTGGGTCCAGCGGAGGCATAATTTCACAATTCTATCTAAATATGGTACTTGCTGACATGCAAAATTGTATCTAGAGGCGACGCAGACTACTGTTCTCAATTACATGTAGGTGTAGAGCATGGTAACATTTACAATTGCATCCAAGTATGGCATATGCAAGCATTCATAGTTCAGGGGTAGGATAATGTAGATTGGCAGGGCTTTCAGGAATAGAGTAATTGCTCTACTCCCCACCCATGCCATGCTTACTTTGGTGGTTGGTGCTGGTTGACAGCTGGCTACTGGCTTCTCCTGGCGTCTCCTGCGGACACCTGCAGACACGATCAGGAGCCACCTCTGAGTGAGCCGCCCCTTTGCTTCGGGGTCCTTAGATTCAGGGGCTGCCTGGCAGAGGACTGCCTCGGTAGGGTGGTTAAGATTTCACAGGCACAGAGCTGAGCTCCAATCAGAGCAAGGGGGTGGGATGGAAAGCGGGAGGTTGGGAAACCAGGAAGAGGGAGATCGGTGGCAAGGGGCTTGGTCACGGATACATTTTAAAAATAAAGGCAGCACAGATCACAGGTCTTACCTCAGGTGCTGCGATGAAAAATACTGAGTGCAGCCCGCGTAGGTCAGTAGGCCTACAGTACACAGAGCTAAGCTCCAATCAGAGCAGGGGGGCGGAATGGGAGGCGGGAGGTCGGGAAACCAGTAAGAGGGAGATTGGTAGCAATGCAAGGGGCCTGGGCATGGATACTTTAAAAAAATAAAGGCAGCACAGATCACAAGCAGGAGCTAGCTGTAGAGAAGGTCCTACATTGGGTGCGGCTGTGAAAATGCAGAGTGCAGTCCAAGTAGGTCAGTATGCCTACAGTACACAGAGCTAGGCTCCAATCAGAGCAGGGTGGCCGGATCGGAGGTGGGAGGTTGGGAAACCAGGAAGAAGGAGATTGGTAACAATGCAAGGGGCCTGGGCACGGATACTTTTTCAAAATAAAGGCAGCACAGATCACAAGCAAGCGCTAGCTGTAGAGAGGGTCCTACCTCAGGTGCGGCTGTGAAAATGCATATTGCAGCCTGTGTAGGTTTGTACGCCTAAAGTACACAGAGCTAGGCTCCAATCAGAACAGGAAGGCCGGAAGGGAGGTGGGAGGTTGGGAAACCAGGAAGAGGGAGATCGGTAACAAGGCAAGGGACTTGGGGACGGATACTTTAAAAAAAGAGAGGCAGCACAGATCACAGGTCTTACCTCGGGTGCGGCGGTGAAAAATGCTGATCTCAGCCCGCATAGGTCAGTAGGTCTACAGTGCACGGAGCTAAACTCCAATCAGAGCAGGAGGGTTGGATGGGAGGCGGGAGGTTGGGAAACCAGGAAGAGGGAAATTGGTAACAATGCAATGGGCATGGATACTTTCTAAAAATAAAGGCAGCACAGATCACAAGCAGGAGCTAGCTTTCGAGAAGGTCCTACCTCGGGTGCATGCAGGGGCGTAGGAGACACATAAAATCTGGGGGGGACAGGGGACATCTTGGGGACTTTGCTTTATTTATTTATTATGTTTTAGTCAAAGATCTCGACTTTTCACAACATTAGAATTAAAATAGCAGTACTTATTAAATTACAAATATCACTGTATAAAACAAGAGAAAAGAAGAAAAGAAAACATAAGAAAATTAAAGGATGCACCAGCAAAGAACACGGGCCTCATTCCGAGCAGGGTGCAAATGGATACCGGGCACCGTTAAGGACATTGGTGCCGGTAATCCCTTTGCGCCCTACTACGAGGTCCCTTTGCGGGTCCCGCTAAGGCCGCCTGGTTTTACCAGGCAGCCTTAGTGGGAGCCGTAAAGGGTCCAGGGAGCAAATTGCGTTACCGTTATTTGCACCTTCCCCATTCCCATTGAGCTCTATGGGGGCTCAAATGGGAATGGGGAATGGTATTTTCAATGGGGATTTACCGGTCCCGCAAAGGTCTGACTAGACCGGTAAGTCCCCATTGAATGAGGGCGGACTCGGTACCGTTATTGGAGTCAGCCATTTCTGGAGTTTTCATCTGACTATGAGCTCATGGTAAGAGAGAGGAAATAACAATTACTTCCAGTGGGCCACAGCTCAATGCCAGCTTGTTAAGAGGCAGATCACCTGTTAGTGGGCTCCTGCCAAATAAAGGAGTTGAAGCCTTTTCTGCCAACTGCAAGTTGCTCGTTTTTTTGTGTGGGGCAAGGAGACGTATGTGTCTCTTCGAATGGAAAGATGGGGGTTTCAAAGAAAGAGGAAATCTTGTCTGTACCTCTGAGTAAACCCTGTTATGGAAGTAGAGGGACCAGGTGTGATGTTGCTGCTTTGACTGTCCTCCGGAGGGGTGGGGTACAGCAAACAAGGAGGATGAGCAATCGCAATCCCACCCCCTTATAAGCACTCCCCAGATCCGCTGCCGGATGTGTCGGACCCGGGGGATGCCTAGCAGGTGGGTTGTATGTGCACCCAGGGGGGTGGAAAGAGGGGCAGCCCGCTATGTGGGCTGCCCTTCTAGCGCCCCTGTGAGGGCTGGGCCAGCCTCTCACGAAGAGTCTGGTCTCTCTTATTCCATCTCATACTGGCTTCAGAGCCTAGCCTTTCTTTGCCTTTGTTATTCTGAATGCAGAGCTGGACTCTGTTCTTTCTCGTTTAACATTTGCTGCACAGTCTGATCTATTTGATTCTCTCATATGTTACTAGGAAAGCAGAGCATGGGTCCTCTGCCCTGTTACTTTATTCAAGGAGCCCCTCTGGCCTTTCTTTGCCTCTGCCTTGTCTCACTGCTTGCTTGCTTAATACATACCTCCTTGCTTGAACACTCAACATATTCTCCCTAACACAGCAAATGCAGCTGCAGTCTGTCTTAACTTCTATTTGTTCCGTGTCTTGATTTGGCCTCTTATTTCCGATTTTCTGTCTGCAGGGGAAAGGCATTTGCCAGTCACTGCCATGATGGTTCTACCTGGCCATAAGAGGGCACAGCTAGCCAATATAGGAAGAACATGGGCATATTATGCCAGAGGCTGGCAACTGCCTTCCTAATGCCTACACAAGAGAGACAACTCTTGCCTTTGTTTGTAACAGTAATTCAGTGGATGAAGAAACGTGAGAGCACACATATTGCTTATAAAGGAAGGGGATGATGTCACACTTGGTTAAGACATTTTGATCACGCCGGGAGCTAATTTCCAGCTGCAATTAAGCGATTACCTTTTAGACTTCTGGCTTTAAATAATGTTAACATCACCTGGAAAGCACAGAGGTTGCTCAGCACGGTTCCTGGAGAGAGGGGTACCCTACTCGTGGGCATGGATGATTGGAGGTCATTCTTGCTCTGTTTTTGAGCCTGGCCCCTACATCCATGATGGGGGGAGTAGCCTATTTCTTTTGGTTGTACGTACCCTTTGAGGATGGGCAGACATTGCCTCCTGCTTTAGCCCACTAACAGCTCTGCTTTGCAACTTTATCACACATACCTGTCAGGTGGCATTTAACTCAATGCTACTAATGTTATCAGCCTCAGAAGTCTGGAATCCTTTGCCACATAGACTAGAGTACAGGCTTGCCACCTGAGACTTACGCATGTCTGAGTTGACATCTGTCGCCCTGTGGGTAAGACACACACAGAAAGAGAAGGGCAAAGTGCCCTTGTGGCTTTTTCACACTTCTTCCTTGGGGTGGGCACAATTCACTCCGCAGAGAAAGTAGCACATGCTGGGCAACATTCTCCCACTTTGACAATGTCACCCAAAGAGCAAAATTGGCCGTTTGAAATATCTCTGTCGACTTATTATTGCGCAAACCACACTGATGTGTTTCAGCACCTCCTTAAAACGAAATGGCACTTAAGGGAATTTGCCAACGCATTCAAGAGCACAGGACACCCTCTTATCAGCGGCATGCCATGCTCACTCATTCTGATCACGAATTATCATTTATCTGGGGTCATGTTAAATGTATTTATTACATGTGTAGCATCACGCAAAACCCCCAAGCATCAAGGCGCAAAGTAAACTTCATGGAGTTTTTAGTTTTCCTCCACAAAATGGAAGATTTTAGCTTAAAAGGCAGGTGAAATCACATTGCTTTTCCACTTTGGAAGAGTGTAAATACCTCACGCAATTAGCGATTGCTGGCGGAATTGACAATGGCTTCCTCTGGACTCCGTCCGCTTTTACCAGGTTTCATTTCCAAGCAGATCCCAGAGGATTTCCTTTCCTTATTTCCAGCATGAGAATCCATGCTGGCAGTAAGGCCGCCTTTGTCTGGTGGAGCGGGAAATACAGCGGGTACTGGTGTGTCCACTGGGCTCCCGAACTCCACCCAGAAAATTCACGAAAATCTGGCCAATTAGAAAAAGCGACAGTGATAAAGCTGAATGTATTCACTCTGCCTATTATCCCACCGGAAGATTAAGCCAGGTGCTGAACACAGGTGTTACATATTTTTGTGCACAATCTGCATTTGGAGAATTAACTAACTGAGCTACCTTACAAATGATATCTCCTCTGGGGCTTTACCATCTTAACCCCTTAACTGCCATTGGTATTTCCCCCCAGTGCCAAGGCCTTTTTTGGTGATATCGTTATGTCGCCATTCAATCCCTTGTAACTTCTTTGTTACATGAGATATCTCGGCCAAAGTTGGCCCCTTTTTTCCCACATGCAGTCGTAATGCTACCCAAGAATCCTAGTTTTCTGTAGGGGGGTGAAGAAAATGACCAAAGAGGAGAACATTTGTTTTTTTTCTTCAGAAAATGGCAATAAAATGTTGTACAAAGAGGCCTGTGGTGTTTTCCTTGTAAGAGCTAGTGTAAGCGATATTCAATCAACACTACAGCTAAGTCAATGCCTAGCCTGGGATGCTGAGGAAAACCCTTATTGATGTATTTTTATATCCAGTTCAGTACTCTGGATGACAACCCTTGTATAACACCCCCCTCTTAGAATCCCCCTGACCCCACTGAGCCAAGAAGTAGGTTTGTTTTGCAAATTAAAAGGTTTATTTGGGCAATTCAACAATATATATCTATCACACTTTATAATAAATTGATAACTGATATCACACTTCAGAATATGACCGTGATCAACAATGGATAATGTTACAGGGGTACACTGATTTGGTTACTTAGGAGTAGTATAGAGGATGAGGTAGCTGAAAATGCTTGATGGTTTCAATGAAATGCAAGGTGGAATAAAATGCAGTACAGAAATAACTTGTTATGATTTTAGCAAAAGGTAATATGATCACTTTTTCTTTTGACAATTCACTCCCCCCCTATGCAATACAAGAAATGGAAGGAGAGCACACAGTCTTCAAGAATCCCAACAAATCACACTTTATAATGCAATACACAGTTCCAGTTCCCCCAGCAAGCTTAGAGAAAACAGGGATGAGTTTTAAACACAGGCAAATTACTTTAATGTGGTTTGCAAGGAAGTGAAAATGTGCTATAATTGCTTTTAATTCCCTCGAGAGGTTCAGGGTAGGTGATGGCTACTTTATATTAGTGCAGGCTCACTCTAACAATACTCTATGAATGATTAGCAGATTGCAAACGAATTTTAGCAAAGAGAAGCAAAAAGCTGCGGATTTCTACAGATGAAGAAATCGGGCCAAATCGCAAATTGCGGTAAATTTCGCGAGTGCGTGTCTCGTGATTGCGGAAAAAGTATAAGGAGTAGGAAGTCGGATCTAGGTTCGTTGGAAAGCGTAGAATCACAGCTTTAAAATGAAAGTCAAACCACGTTCCTAGCCCAAACGGTTCCAGAGATACGGACGATTTAATAAAGGTAGATTTTCGGATTTAAAGTAAAACTCAAAATGACAGGTGACAGCTTGCAGCTGCAGAATTGACAGGTGACAGTTGTGCAGCTTTAAAAATGACAGATGACACGATTTCTAGGAGGCTATTCTACTTAGGTTAAAATAGTTTGGATTAGATTATTTTAACTAAGAGATTGGTTCTGCAGAGTTCTGCTAGGTACTCACAATATCAATTTGAAATAGGCCTCGTCACGGTCTGGTCAGGTTGGACGGGACTTCCGGCGGGTGGTTCTGAAGTCCCGGCTATCTGGGTCAGCTCTGCTCTCTGGGTCTGTCAAGCACCGGATCTGCTCACAACGGTCTGGTTTGTGTTTCTCTCGGGTTCCGGATACAGCACTGCTTTCTGGATACTGCTACAGGTTCTTGCAAAAATTCTTGGCAAAAATTCAAACAGCTCGCCCGGCTGTTGAACAGTTTGGTTGGTTTTGAGGCCTGCTGAAGAGGATTCAGCTGGTGGATTCAGGCCTCTCTGCTACAAATTCTGGAGTTAATTTCTGCTACAGGTTCTGGAGATTGATGGATTTGAAGTCTGGATCTCTGGATGTGAAGTCGTCGGTCAGCATGCTCCGCAGCAAATGGAATTGAATGTCTCTACCTGTCCCAGCAGTCTCTTTTTATGTGTTTTGGAAAGTGGGTGTGTGCGTTGGTCATAACTAAACCTGCCCCTCTCACTTATCATTGGCCAATTCCTCCTCTCTCCCTTGATTGGGGGAAGGAAATGGATTGTCATCATGAGGAGGTCTGTTTATGGGTCAGAGGATCCTCCCCTGGTCAATTTGCACACACATCTATTTCTGACCCAAATACATATTTATCTATGTACCATTTTTCTAATATTATAGGTCCAGTCAACATATTTTCTGTAGCACCAAACCATCCGATCCCTGTCTTTGTACGATGTTGTGTCCACTGATGACAGAATTCTCCCCTTTTCATCCAGATAACGACCTCTAAACCTTTCCAGCTTTTACACAAATGTGCACCAGGGATATGGGTTACAGATGATAAAGTGTCAGATTTTTAACATGCATACATTTGGAGTAACAACCTTTTTTCCGCTGCCATCCCCAGGAATATACCACAGGGTCCTAACACCTCTTAAAATGTGCACAGAAAACTCACAAGAATAATGATATTATTTATATAATTTTGACAGGTCCGTACTATGAATTATCCATCTTTTTAAAAGTATGCCCTGGCCAAAAAGGGGTGTGACTTCCCACATCACATGGTGGAATAACTGGTTTATCCACTTCCCCCAAGCTCAGCTGGCTTGCAGAGGCACTGCCCCTGCCAGTTTCCCCTAAGAGGAAGCCACTTTACGGCCCCCCCAATATAACATTTGCCTGAGTCCAGGACAAGGCTTTGTTCAACCTCCTGCAGTCTGCAGTTCCCCTCCCTTAATTCAATCAGGGAGGTGTGAGCTCCTTTTGGCAGGGGCAGCATGATGCAGCCAGGCCTGGGAAGAGTGGCTGAGCAGGTTTCTCCTGTCGGGGGTAGTTGTCAGGCAGCATTCAGCTAAATGTCAATTTAGTTCCCAGTTTAAATCAAAACTTACAATTTTTACATGTACATTAAATAATTACTTCCTTCAAGTCATTTCAGAATATAGTTTTACATTGTATCCACCTCTTAGCAAGTCTTTCCTAGGCCTGGTTTTGTTTCCTTTGTTCAGTTTTACACAAAAGTCTGGTGGTTTTAAAACGCCGGCTTTCTGATAGTGGTGAGTACCGGTATTGCAACCATTTTTGGGATTAAGAAAATGAATTCCCCACAGTTCTGAGTTGCTTTTTGGCAATCAGCATTGCCATTCCCAATGATTTCAGGCTACTGTGTGTGTAGCCCAAAGGTGGTTTTAGGCAGTGCCCTCCTTTGCTCACGACACAGGCAAAAATGGGTGGCAGCCTATTCTTCATGTTTTTCCTGTGCACTCTCTGGGGAGTTCTGGCCATCATGATGTTTTCCATGCCAGTACTGCACAGTTTTATGGTAGGGCTTGGATGCATGGGTAAAAACATCCCACACTAGGAACAAATGGTTATTTTTGCTGGATTCACCATTTTCCAGGCTTTCAAGAACAGATTGAGTGGAAACCAAAATAACATATTTTGATATGCTAATCAGCCATTTTGTGAGAGATAGGTGATTTTGGCATTTTTTGTCCAATAGGACATGCGTGGACGGAATGGAAGAAAAGGGTAGGAAAGCTGAACGGGAAGCCAGAAAGGCATACATTTCTGGAAAGTAGACAATATTCCAAGTTTAGGAAGGGGTGATTTGCACAGGTCAGGCAACAACTATGTAGGGAAAGATTCCATAGTTTGGGGGGGAAATCGGGAAAATGACAGAAAAAAAACACAATTTCTGCACATTTCACTCTGGTCACCCACCGAAACACGCAGCCAGCAACACATGGCCTACCTTCCTGCGTTCCCACAAGTTTCCCGATGAAAACAGTACCTCACATGTGTGGGTGTACCTACCAAGGTGCAAAGGGAAAAGCCTAAAACACGGGTAACCCTAAGTATTTTTGCACAGCAGATTTTCAGGAATTTTGTTCATGTGGACAACCTACAGATTTGGGCCTAGGGTGTCAAAGCCACAAAGGAAAACAGGGAACCCCATGCATTTCTGAAAAGAAAACACCTGTGGGAATCCACAGAGGTCTGACTTGTGCGAATCGCCCCATAATTTATGACCCACAATCCCTGACAAAGTCTGAAATTTAGTGGAAAAACACAATTTTCACTTTGTCTGGGATTGTGGGTATTCAATTCTAGGGCGATTCATGCAAGTCAGACCTCTGCGGATTCCCACGGGTGTCTTCTTTTCAGAAATCCATGGGGTACCCTGTTTTCCTTCGTGGCTTCGACACCCTAGGCCCAAATCTGTAGGTTGTCTCCCCAAACCATTTGGGGGTTACCAGTGGTTTAGCCTTTTCCCTTTGCGCCCAGGTAGATGCACCCACACATGTGAGGTACTGTTTATATTGGGACACCTGTGGGAACGCGGGAAGGTAGGACATGTGGTGTTGGCGGCGTGTTTCTGTGGGTGGCAAGAGGGAAATGTCTGAAAATTGTAGTTTTTTAACAAAATTTCAGATTTTGCTGGGGATTGTGGGTAATACATTCTGGGGCGATTTTCGCAAGTCAGACCTCTGTGGATTCCCACGAGTGTCCTCTTTTTGGAAATGCATGGGGTTCTCTGCTTTGCTTTGTGGCTTCGACACCCTAGGCCCAAACCTGTATGTTGTCCACATGAGCAAAATCTGCTCTGTCGAAAGGCTTGGGCTTACCAGTGGGTTAGCCTTTTCCATTTGTGCCCAGGTAGGTGCACCCACACATGTGAGGTGCCGTTTTTGTCGGGACACCTGTGGGAACGCAGGATGGTAGGACATGTGTTGTTGGCGGCATGTTTCAGTGGGTGGCCAGAGTGAAATGTCTGAAAATTGTGTTTTTTTCCAACAGATTTCAGAGACATTTCCCTCTGCCCACCCACCGAAACACGTTGCCAACAACAGATGTCCTACCTTCCGGCGTTCCCACACGTGTCCCGACGGAAATGGTACCTCACATGTGTGGATGCCCCTACCTCGGTGCAAAGGGAAAAGGCTAACCCACTGATAGCCCCGAGCCTTTCGGTAAAGCAGATTTTGCTCATGTGGGCAACCTACAGATTTGGGCCTACGTGTCGAAGCCACCAAGGAAAACAGAGAACCCCATGCATTTCTGAAAAGAAGACACCCGTGGGCACCCCCCTTTCCACTAAAAACATCCATAGTGGTTTAGTGACCACCACACCCACCCAAAACAAGTTATCATTTTTTTTTTGCCTCTTTCCTAGGGGCAGATTGTGCTAGCAATCTGCCCCCAGGGAGGGGTACATGAGATGCCCCCATAAATGTGTGGTGGGGGGAGAGGGCCACCCCCCTTTCCACTAAAAACATCCATGGTGGTACAGTGGACCCCCACACCCATCCAAAACAAGTTATAATGTGTTTTATTTTTGTTTTGCCCCTTTCCTAGGGCATGTGTGTGGCCATCTGTCCCCCCGGGGGGGGGGGAAACAAACTGCCCAGGCTTGGGGGGTGGCTCTGCCAATATTTGCAGTGGCCCCCCACCCCACATGGCTGGGGGCATCTCATGTACCCCTTCCTAGGGACAGAAATCCACTTAGGGTGGGGGGAGATGGCCACCCCCCCTTTCAAACACAAAAAATCCTGGTGGTCTAGTGGGCCCCCCACCCAAAACAAGTTATAATATATATATATGTGTGTTTTTCCCTTCCCTAGGGGCAGTGTGTGACCATCTGCCCCCAGGGGCAAAAATACTACAACAGGCTTGGGGGACGGGGTGGCTCTGCCCATATTTGCAGTGGCCTCTCCCCTCACCCCAAATGGATGGGGGCATCTCAAATTACCCCTTCCTAGGGGCAGAAATCTGCCCCCAGGGAGGGCTACATAAGGTGCCCCCTCATCCACTTAGGGTGGGGGGAGGGCCATCCCCCTTTCAAACACAAATAATCCTGGGGTCTAGTGGGGCCCCCCTCTGCCCCCACCCAAAACAAGTTATATATATATTTTTATTTTGCCCTTTCCTAGGGGCAGGTGGGCACATATGTGTGACCATCTGCCCCTGGAGGGGGTCAAAACGTACTGCCCCAGGCTTGGGAGAGGTGGCGCTGCCAATATTTGCGGTGACCTCTCCCCCCAACCCCAAATGGATGGGGGCATCTCATGCACCCCTTCCTAGGGGCAGAAATCTGCCCCCAGGGAGGGCTACATAAGGTGCCCCCATCCACTTAGGGTGGGGGGAGAGGACCATCGCCCTTGCAAAAATCCCTGGTGGCTAGTGGTCCCACCCGCACCCACCCCACCCAAAACTACGTTTAAAGAAATGTTTTTGTTTGCCCCCCTTCCCTGGGGGCAGATGATCAGCCATCTGCCCCCAGGATATTGCCCCCATGCTTTGGGGGAGAGGGGGGAGAGGGCACCTTCCATAGTAAGCAGCCCCTCCCCCCACTTCAAAAAGATATCCCTGCACAACACACCAAACACATATTCTGGGGGGGATAAATGACATTACATCCCCCCCACTTAAAATTGTGGGGGGGATTTGTCCCCCCAGTTTCCCCCATGTCCTACGCCCATGGGTGCATGCCTCTGTAACTCTCTGTAATGCCTGTCATTTCATGTAGTACGATGCATCATCTCTGTAACTCATGCTCCCAGTGTATACTATGACTCATTTGCGACAACTTACCTTTATGCAATATTGTATTGTTAATTCATTCTGTACTGTAACCGTTGATATTAAGAATGTGCCCAGATACCTCTGGGTTAGGTGTGCTATATAAATACCAAAATAAAAATATAAGTAAATAAATCCTTACTTTCATAATAAATCAAACATACTTGTGAGACGTTTGTGGGGTGACACATGTTTCGATCAACAAGTGCCACTTCAGGACAGCCAAATAAGCTACAGTGAAATTGATATAACATGCTGTGCTATTTTGTTAAATCTGTAGTTTTTCAAACGGAAAGGTTATCAAAAGATCATATTCCCATTTTCATTCACAAAATATGAACATCATGTCACATTATAAAGCCTGGGTCTGCCCAGCTTCCATAAGTGTACTAGACATGAACAAGGGACCGTTCATCATTATGTGATCCAGATGTACGGACATGAACTAATCTTACATTGGTGGTGTCCTCAAAAACTTCCCTTTTAGTTCCTGACTTTATAGGAAGCAAGGACAGGGTTTATTTGTATGTATGATGAACATCCATTTACTCTTACCATCTTTGTTTGTATTGCCTAGTGCATGTTATCGTATTTACATGCATAAGGAAATATGTTGCATTATTATGTAGTTACATTAAACAAATCTTAGTTATAACCTGACCAGTGTGCTTAACCTTATGCTGACCATGCTTTTATTCCTAATGTTGCTTTTGTAACTCATCATAAATGAAGTTCATTTTCATTCTGATGTTCATTCATTTTTGCCACCACCATCCTCTCCACCATACAGGTACACCAGCATTTACTCCAGCATGGCATGTACATGCTAGCATAAAATCCATTGCAAATGCTGCCAGCCATGCCTAAAATAGTAGTAGTGCAAATGAGGAAATTGCCTGAAGGGCCCTTTTGCATCTAAGTTCAAATGTAGCAGATCCACTCTGGGCAATTCACATCCAGGAGCAAAATGAGCTCCAGTGTGATGTACCTGTATCCTTAAAACAATTAGAGTGATATTGTTTTATCCTTCCCTTACTATATTAGCTGTAGGTATCTGTTATATGCTAGTTCAATATTATTTTCAGATCAGTTATCTAACAATGTATGTTCCTTATTTGAACCATTTTTTAATGCTTGTGTTTCCTATCAGAAAAGTGTCTTGGAACACAAAGAAATTGCACAGATTCTCTAAAATGTATAGATGAAGAAGAGTTGTTGCCAATCACTTCTGAAGTAGAAGATATGATGCAGAGAATCTCATGAAATAAAAACAAAACATGAGATATACCAAGGACATGCTTACAAACAGGCACCAGCAAAATAGAAAGGAAATCACAGATAATATTATAACGATTAACACATATGAATTAAGTAGTACAAAAGTGCACACAAATCTGTTGACACATTAGCATCTTTTTGAAATGGAAAGTGATATTAGACCATTTTTTTTCTATACAATCCCATGGTAAAATACAATACAGCATCAAGTATTTAAAACATAATTTGCCCAATCATAGTATCGATAAGGAAGAACTTGGTTATGCATGTCACCATACATGGAACTCAAGATTGTTTCTATAAAGCAAACTGATTCCAAAAAACTGCAGCCTGTGCTGCTTCTTTTGAGTTTAAGGCAGATGGCTTAGTGAGGGGTGAATCAAAGACAAGGGGAGAATGTTTCAAGTTTAACTGAGAGGAGTGCCAGGAAATGCATAATTTTATCTATGATTTCTGCCTCTTACTCACTGCCAGGACAAGGGTGCACTTGCAGGATGTAGGTAATCACCTGCATACCTGGGAGATGCAACTCGACACATGGGAATGGTACTCCAATCTTTCCAAAGAACAATATTGGGCCCTTGAGCACATTTCACCCAAAGACTGGATTTTTCCCAGCGCCAGAACAAACACCTTGGGCCCGATTCACAGAGCATTTTCCAATGGGAATCCACCATTATAAAATGCTTCTGCGAATCAGGCCCTTTGTGTTAAAAGTCGCAAAGCGTCAAGAATATTCCAATATAAACAGTGTTATTTATTTCTCCTTCAACTGTCAGATTATTGTACAACGCATATAATATTATGCTGTATTTAAATCATTTATTGTGATGTAAATATGTTAAAAAAGGAATGGTTCTATGTTGGTTTGAAAATCACTTGTATTCATATCAGCTTGATATTTTGCTGACTTCAAGTTGACCCAGAATTCACTTAAAATGGAAGCCTTTGGGAAACACCTTTAAAAGGGAGAATGTTAGAAATAATGTGTTGTCTTTGGAAAGACAGTGACACCTGGAGTGACCAATTGGTCTTATTTAGAAACCAGACAAGCCTCAAAGGCAAATCCATCCTTTGGTAAAGCACTCTCCATTGCTCTCCCTCTCCCCTCTAAGTATGCTATACATAGAGAAGACAGGCCAGACAGCAAAGGCGGTGGAATGGCCTTTATGTACAAGGCATCTATCCCACTTCACCGGACCACCACTGCACTAATCCCGAATTGCAAAATACTACCCACCAAGCTCAGCTGCTACCCAAACTGCTCTATCTCACTGCTCCTCCTCTCCCGACCTCCATGCCCCCCTAACACCTTTGGGGATGGCCTTCTCCAAACTGTAAATGCCCACCTCAAGCCCAATACATAGCTCTTTGTTCTAGATTTCAACCTTGGATTCAATGATCCGATAGACACCCACACCTCAGCCTTTGCCACAGCCAGCTTCTCCTTTGATTGCTCTCAACAGATACTAGATCCCACACACACTCCCGGCTGCATGTTAGACCAGTTACTTGACCACAACTGCAACACAGTAGTCTTCTCTAATGCTGCCTGCCATTAGACAGACCACCACTGTGTCATCTTCTCTCGACCTATGCCACAGAAATACAGTATACCATCCTCCCGCCTGCCCTCCACAGTAGCTTGCTACACCTGGAACCTCACTAGTGATCAGCTACTACCTCGGCTCACCACAGAGTTACCATCGAATTACAATGCCAACTCCCTAGTACAACAGTATAATTCCCTACTATCCAATGCAGTGGAGTCCCGAGCCCCACTCAAGTTATGCAAAGAAAAGAATTCCAACTACCTACATACATGGTTCACTGCACAACGCCACACCTTACGAGCAGAAAAGCTAGCCATCGAAATTGCCTGGCAGAAAGATCAAGTGCAATCAATAAACACTGTACATAAAAATGTATTTGTGCTCATTCAAGTTATCTTATAATTAGCACACTAGCCTATGGAGCCACTAGTTAACACGTGTGCATTTTGTGCCTGGGAAAGAACATGGTTTACCTCACGGATATTGCCCAACAAGGCAGAAACACTTGTCTGGCTTTGCAGTTGGTGTTTTTGTTCAAAGAAGAATTGCCTCACATTGTAGTGCTGGTCTTGCCCTTGGTGGAAGGACCAAAATGATATGCAAATGGGTGTTTCTCCTCTGTGGAATCTAAAGTCAGCTAAAATTTGCTTGTAGACTGCCCTGAGCAGAGAATGTTCCGGGAGAACAGGTTATTTGGCTATGTTCGTTCTCAGTTGTGGCACCTTCATTTAATTTTAATTTTTATTAATTTTCTGTGCTGTACCATTTTATCTATAAGTAAAGTATATACATCTATCCACTCTCTGACTTATGTTATGTTATATAGCATTTGTATAGTGCCTACTGCTATGGCCTCAAAGCGGTGTGGGGGTAAATACCCTTAGGAGGACCGTGGTCTGATATGTGAGATGCGAAGGGAGGGTTCTAAAATGCATGTGTGATTTTTTTGCCAGCACAAAGGTAGGTCGCGAGTGGCTAGGTCCATATTAGTGGCACATAGAACTTGGAGGAGAGGATGGGTGCCGCGACGAACTCTCGGGCAGGAGGAGAGTCAATGAGAATGATAACGTGCACAGCTGGACTGAATTTTTAAGTTGAACTGTATTTATTGCAGATACACGGAGGGAGTTACCATGCACCAGGAGGGGTACAGCTAATTTCCATTGTGATAGAGTGCAAGGCGTTGCAGAGGAGCAAGGTTGAGACTTGTTTGGAGCAATGCCATACAGGTATTCTCATAGTGCCTTGCTGGGATGTTTTCTATGGATGACTAAGATCAAGCTTGTTGATTTATCATGTGCCCCTGCATTCCTGTCAGGAGGCGGAAATAGTTCACCCAGGGGATGGACTATGTCTGTCAAGATGCTGATAGGAAAAGCCAGGCTTTGAGGGCCTTCCTGAAGGGGAGCTGGTCCTCTATGCAGCAGATGGTAAGTGGGAGTGAGTTCCATATAGTGGGTGCTTGAGCTGAGAAGGACAAGCCCAATATTCAGAATGATTTTGGCCCCTGGCATGACGAGGAGGACTGCTGCTAACATGCTGATGTATTGTGATTTTAAACAGTGGAATTTACAATTGCCTGTATTTAATTGTAATTGTTTTTTGTTGGTGGTATAGATATAGTAGGTACAGAGCCAAAAGTAAATCATATGCTGGAAGATGGAGGATGGGAGTGGGCGTGAACCTTGGGGCCTGAGACCTCCAACTGTTCCATGATACAGGCCAGAGAGGCAGTATACAAAGGTTGCCTGAGGCTCTCCACTCAACCCTGCAGCAGATGCGGAGAGAAAAGCTGCGGTGACTCATCCATGGCCGTAATTTCAGGAAATAGACGTCACGTTGCCAAGTGATGGATCAATCAAGCAGCAGTTGATGCTGGATGTCTTTAAATTACAACACTGTGAGTTGCTGGTGGCTGATAGTGAACGTCTTTGGGCACTAATTCGGAAGATTGACAGCGGTACTGGTTCACAGTCGTCTCTCCGGAGATGCTCATGGTGAATTTGCTACAACATAATACTTTTTTTCAACGAGGAATGACACACATTTTGATATGTTAGATATGTTAACAATTACTGCCACTCATCTATCAAGCATGCAGTTGCCAAGAAGAAGGCTCGGTCTTTGTAAATCATTAACCCTACCAGCCGAAACTCGAGTTGGCAAGAGAATTTATTGCAGAAAGTAGACACATGTATTCATACCCTTGGTTTAATTTAACTGGACCTTGGTGTTGTTAGTAATTAACTAATTGGCAATGTGGCACATGAAACTAGACATTAGAGAGGATTAGATACTTGTCACATGTACAGACGATATATATTTTGAGTTTTTTGCACTTAATGGTGTGGTGATGGGATGAATGTTTGAAGTTGGATGTAGATGATGTGGTATGCTAGAGAATGAAGAGAGAGTGAGATTTAACAATTTTTTCTGAAGGCTCGAAGATAAATGTTTTGAACTTTGTTGTTTGCACATGTCAAATTTTAGAACTTATGACTTTGTATCAAAATAAAATAAACCATTTTTATTAGATTACTTGTTCTGATTACGGATGGTTGACTATCAGATCTCATTTGTTTACATGGAATCCTTTTGATGTGTATAGTCTGGCTGCCCCACTGTTCCTATGTAGTAACTGATAGTGTGGGCAGACCTTGTGTGTGTGATTAAGCACAGCAATCAAGACCTTTTCCATCTGAATGCAGTGAAGACCTACAACAAAATTCAGTCTAGCTGGACACTTACAAATTCTTTCTTGGTATAACACATATTCCTCTCCAGTCAGCACCCATCCATGTGCCTGACGTCATGGGTAGCTGTTATGGAGGCCGGCCAGCCCTCCTAACTCTGTATCTTGGCCAAATGCACACATTCATTCTAGCCTTCACATTACTTCCCACACCTTGGACATAGGTCCCCGGAGGGCGTTCCCACCCCAAGCTCATTGAGGCCATGCTAATGGGATGAAGGCGCTATACATATGATCACTACTACTACTACATTCTCAGACATATTTCACTGAATAAACATTTCACATCTGGCTTCTCAGGAGATGTCACTATGTCAATGATGGTAAAATGTAAATTTGCACATATTTTGTAATTTGGTCATCACTGTGTTAACATTCATATGTGCAGTTTACATCAATAGTTCCTCAAATCCATACATTATGGATTTAGAGTGGAAATCCATCAAAATTAAAATAATTCCTGAAGCATATCTCCGGCACTTATACCATGACAAGCCAATAGCCATACGTAATTTAACACCAGTAGGAAAGGGTCACAATGCTTATGAGAGGTAAGGCTGTATTTAATTTTGCGATATACCTGTCAGACCCAACCTGTGTAAGGCAAAGTGAGGCTTGGGACTTTTTTCTGCTCAAAGACACTGCATGTATAGGAAAGGGAAAAGGGTGCCATGCTTTTCATTACTTACTGACGACAATCTCCAAAAACCAAAGGCTCATGTGTCTCAGAACCCCTACTACGTAAGGACTCCTACTACGTAAGGAAATCAGGGCAGTACCCAGATGCTGCATACTCACTTGACTTCTCTGACACTAGCTGCATAATATGCACATATATTTATTGAAAGAGAGACAGACAGAGAGAGGGTCAGAGAGAGCGATAAAGAGGGATACAGAGAGTAGAACACTCTAGCCTTACCTCCTGAACTTGATGTTCCCCAGCACCAGACACCTGCAGAGGCCCATCTTTAGTGATAACAGTGTTCACCTCAGTCTGCTCTACCCTTAAAGATCATAAGGTATCCACTCACACCTAACCAGCGCTCCTTGATCTTCATACCACATGCTGATCAACAGGTTACATTTCCCCCTACATTTGCACTCCTCTGAGCCAGGTGCAGTTAGCGGCTAGTGATTCTTTTAATTGGAGGGGCTTCAATGATTCCGACCAAAGCGTGTGAGCAACGAACGAACGTAGCGATGGAGAACGAAAGAACCAATGGATGTTCAGGGGGTTTCTCACCCCGGAGAATATGTTAAAACTGGTGAATTTTACAGCATACATTATTTGAAAAATTGGGTCAAAAGCCACACAGTTTGCATTTAGCCTGGTAAGTGTAAGTGATTTTAATCCCAACAAGCATGTAGTGCGCCAATGAAACCCTTATTTATTTTTATCTATGAGTTCAATATTCTGAATGATATACCACTCATATCACACCCTTCATAAAATACCCCCCAGGTTACACTGAAACAGGAATCAGGCTAGTTGTAAAGGTAAATATTTGTTTATTTATTCAGAATTTAAAATCACAATATAGTTTTAATAGGCAACAACAATCACCAAGAACAACGAATAATAGCTTTAATGCACTAGGAATCAACTAATGGACACAAAAAAAATGCACCAAAGAAAAGAATACTTTTGGGTTGGTTTGGAACCGATAGCACTATGGTTAGAGGTTCCCCCTGCAACACCCCTCAACCCACCAATAGGCAATTTAAATAGATGAGGGGAGAGAGCAGGTACTCAGGAATAACAGAGTCCAAACCAAATATCACTCCCACCTTCCCCCTTTAAACACAAGAGAAATACGGATTTGACATTTCAACTGTCAGGATGGGTTTGAAATTGGCTGAGAATAACACAAAATATGTTCAAAAATGCTTAATTTATTATGAATTCCTACGGGAGCCACGTTGAACAGATGCAAGCAAACACAAGCAATAATTTAATCAAAAAGAAACAGATGAGATCTCAAAGGCCAAGTGGGAAATAATTGAAATGTAATTCACACGTGTAAAACCTTTCCAAATGTTAATTTGCAGCAAACTTTTACTTATGCGATGTTTGATATAATGGGTCAACCACACTGCTTTGCAATGCAATTGGAGTTGTGAATGTAGCTGAGGATGTTAGGTACAATGGGAGTTGAAATTTGGTTTCTATCCTAAAAACTGAGGAAGTTATGGAGGTTTTAGTGAGAGGTGTTTTTCGAAAATAAAGACACGACTTTGGACAAGGACTTCAGTTTAGAATCAGAAAATATGGCTTATGTTTTCATTCAAGGCTAGAGCGTTCAGGCTAGGCAACCAAGTCGGGATGAAGTAAGCTCTGAGACCGATTCATGACTTCAGTAACACATCCCCACCACCTTCCACGGCGGCACCAGTAAAAACACTCAAAGTGGGATTTATGGATCAGAGTTACACAGATAAAGATGACAATGAAAATGGTGCTTTAGCAACTAGACAGAATAAGAAAGCACTAAAGATTTTGAAACTATTACTGGTTATGAAAGTAGGCATAGTTCGGAGATGAGAGTGCAACAAGATAAGCATGGTATAGAATAGTTCTCTAGCGTCCTGTTAATACTCACAATCGACTGGGATTTAAGATTTCTGGACAGTCACGGGTCTGGTCAATGCATTGAGTCTATCAAGGAAAGACAGCACATCAGGCTTGGGACTGGATCAGCTAGGACGGTCACTGGAACTGCACAGGAAATGTCCTTCTTTTTTCTGGGTATTTCAAATCAGCGGGATGGCAAGTTCATCAGGCAAGCATTATGGTAGCAAGCCAGATAGTTTCAGAATGCTAGTTTCAGGATGCGTTCTCACACCACAGCGCTTCACTGGGTTGTAAGAATTAGTTTGAGGATTGAGGCCTTGCTGAAAATGGTTCGGCTGCTGCTTGGCCTGGTCCTTGGCATCTGGATTTGGAAGGATTTTGAATGCTGGATGTTGAATGCTGGATCAGTGTGCTTCGCTGGAATCACAAGAGTGAGTCCATATGTGTTGTCAGCTGTCTCTATTTATCCTTTCAAATGACATCACAAAAATTGATGTATGGGCCGGCTTAACTAAACTCTCCCCTGTGGACTGGGATTGGATCAGAGCCTCATCTCCGCCTTGCATCTGACTGATTCGCTCAAACACAGGTGATGTCAAGTTTATGGTTTGGTTTTTACAATACTTAGAAACCTCCTCTAGCCACTAGTATCAAAATCGAATTTTGTGCTAAATACATATTTATACATGTGTAACCTCTATGAAAATTACACACAAGGATTCCATATTTTATGGAGTATCTGTTCATCAAAATCCTGCAGCTTTGAGATCTTGTTTCACCTTTCTACAGCATTTTGTCCATTTCTCCATGAAAACATTTTTCAAACTTTCTCCAAATTTCCACAAATATGTGTGTTTACCATAGGGATGTGTGTGTAAAGTTTAACAATTCTAGCATAAATACAGTTCCCATAAAACCACATATATCGCCATTCCTGTTCCGAATATGTTACATAGTTCCACTACCTTTTGAAACGTAGTGCTAAAAATTAGACTAACAAATCTGCCCTTTTTATATTTTTCACTATTTATGATACCAAGTTATGAGTCTCTAAAAATTGTTCATTACATGTTCTTAGCAGCAAATGGTCCGCCTTTTGTCTCTCCCTGGAACTCAAGAAGTAGCCCCCACCTTTGGGAACCTTCTGCAAGCCAAGATTACAACCTCTTCACACAACCATTTCCTGGCCTGGAGAATCTGGTATTGTTCAGTCGCTGGCTGCAGACAAAAGTCTGTCCTACACCACAATTATCATATGTCAGTAAGTATCTGCTGAGAGGAATGCCCTGCCTTTGGGGGAAAACTGTTTTTCCACTTCTTGCAGCCCAGCCAGGCTAATTTATTCTTAATTTCTTGACCTAAAATCCAGCAGAAAACAAACTTGTTGCATCAAATGACATAGATAAATTAATTTCTTAGATTTAAACCTTTGGGATCAAAAACAACTGAAATCTGTGTTTCTTTCAGCAACAATCCTTTTATATTTCCTAATCTGCCAGGCTTTTAGTTTAAATAACTTTAAAGTTTAATCAGGAGAGCCCATTTGACAGGGACTGTCATTCAGAGGTAGCCCAGTGTGGCTGCACTCATATTTTTGACAGGAGCTGTCATTCACAGGCAATCCAGTTTTGCTGAAAAATGTTTTGCTCTTAACCTTTCAAGACTTTGTACATTCACAGTGCTTCATTAGGTTAAATGGATTTTAGCTCCAAGTTTGAGTGTTGGGAAGTGTTGTGTACAGGCATTTTGGAGTTTTAGCAGCAAAGTAAATGTCATTTACGGCGAATTTGTGAGTTTTACTTGCAAAGCACTGCTTTTCTCTCTGCACTCTGTTTCTTGTCATGGAGCCCACTGGCACTTTTTCTGCAGCGTGTGCTCTGTTCCACCGCACATGCACCATGGTTGGCAGGTTGTGCAGCCATCTTTTTGTGTGTTGAAAAACGCGCTTTTAGAGGTTTTGGCATGCACAAAGGTTTTTGCCACCATTTTAATGTTTCTTGCACCATAGATAGCAGAGTGAGGCTGCATAGTATGGCAAAGTGGGACAATACATCCCACAAATCCCCCCTCAGGACTTCATTTTGACTTCCAGTCAAGAGGGAGTCGGGCGATTGGAATGTTCTTTTCCGTCCATGTAGAGAAATTCAGTTTCTTCTCTTGTCAATGATTGAGATGACACGCTCTCCTCGCCGGGACAGGTTAGGATGGGACAATACTCCAGATTCCTTGGGATTGTTCTCCCGGTCCCCGAGTGGTCCTCCTTGGTGATTCTTGGGATGTTTCTTAGTTCAAATGCTAGAAAACAGAACATAGCATGGTTATGGAAATGTTTACACTACTGTGTCCACACATCTTCGGGGGATGTCAGCAATGGGAAAGACACTTGAATTCCTTAACATTTGCCCATCTTCCCCGTCTATTATCAGTGGTCATTTACCCATTTTCACAGGTGTAATCAACTAATATTTAATAATTTTTCTAGCTGTCCCGATTTTCTTCCTCTTGGTTTCCGGTAAGGCCTTCTATCTGCCGCAAAGTATGGCTGGGGTGGCAACTCTTTAGCTGTTTTACGTGGACCCAAACCTCCCTTGGGGATGCGGATTCTGTAGGCGACTGGTGAGATTCTGTCCACAATTTCAAAAAGACCCCGCCAAGTTGGGAGGAATTTGCGCTCTTTGGCTTGGTTCCTTTGGAAATTGTACAAGTAGACCCGGTCTCCTACTTGATATTCTTTTTTAGTTGTTTTAAGGTCATAGTGGGTCTTCATACTGTCTGCAGATTTTTCTAGATTCCGCTGACCATAGACAAAAGCATTTTGAAGGTGTTTTCTTAGATTCTCAACATACTCATGAGTTGTGGAGGCATTTATCAATGTCTGCTCTTGGGTTCTGTAGAGCAGATGCTGGGGAAGCACCATCCTTCATCCAGTCATCAGCTCAAATAGAGACATTTTTGTTGCAGAAGAAGGGGTAGATCTGATGGCAATCAGGACAAGGGGTTGTCAAATGTCCCAACTTGGCCCAGAATCTGCCACAAACTGTTTTAATATGCTCACAACGGTTTTATTGTACCTCTCAACTCCACCACTAGAGGACACCCGTAGGTAGTGTGTAGTTTCCTTTTTACCCCAAGTATCTCCCACATCTTTGTCATCACTTCGCTAGTGAAGTGACTACCTCGGTCTGACTCAATCCTTTGGGGTACTCCAAAACGCGAAAAGATGTGATTGATCATCAGGGCAGCTGCTGTTTCTGCCTTGCAATTTGGGGCCGGGAGACATTCCACCCATTTAGTAAACAAGCATGTTACGGTCAACATGTACTTATTCCCCCTAGAGGAGCGAATCACGGGCCTGATAAAATTGACTTGCAAATCTGACCAAGGCAGGGTTATCCCCCTCTTTTGGAGGGGAGCACGGTGTGTGAGTGATGTTGGCTGAAATTGTGCACACACAAGACACCCCTTCAAGTATTGGTCGAGGTCCTGCCCCATGTGTGGCCAGTATGAAACCTCTCGTAAGATTTCTAATGTCATATGAAACCCTGATGACCGTCTGTGGCCGCATCATGGGCGTGACTTAGCATCAGGCTTCGGAATGGTCATGGCCAGATATGGACCTCCTCACCAACAAACCGTCTTGGATTCGGAACATTTTTGGACATTTCATCAACACTATGAGGTCCTCTTTCCCAATGCAATCGGTATCCATCAGGGGAAAGTTCTCAGGGTCCTCAATGTGTTATTAAAACTTACCAATTATTGGATGCCCTTTTTGAGCCGTAATCAAATCAGCATCTGGGTTCTCCTTACTCCATTGGACAGTTCAGAGTTAATTGTGAGCATTTGTCTGGGATCTAGTGATAGCAGTGACCTAGATTTCCCTCAACAGGGACTCGATCTCCAGTAGATCCCCTTGGATGGCTCTGGTTTTAGCCAGCTGACAAGCTAGGTCATTTCCAGTTTTGCAAGGTCCCTCTACTTTAGAATGACTCTTGATCTTTTTCCAGTCGATGGTCATCCCATTCGAGGTGACTAGATCATCAGTATTTTTTATTCATTTTCCATGTTTTAGTGGTTTATTTTTAGCACATAGCATGCCTCTGGTTGTCCAATTAACCAGGTGCTCCACAAACCTGTTCCATACATAATCTGAATTAGTGATTATGACCAGTTCGTGGAGTTGGTGTTGGACAGCAGTGAGGGTGGCTTGATGCACAGCCATCATCTCTGCCACTTGACTATTGCTGGGACCGATTTTGTAGCCAGCGGAGGGCTCTGGGGCATCATTCACCCATGCATTCCCCACACCAGCCACAAGTTCCTTTTCCCCGTTGTTGTCAACATGATAGGAGCACCCATCCACATAGACAGTGGGCATTCCCTCACACTGGTCTTCTTCATAGACTCTGTGTGGGTAATTAAGGTATGCCTCCATGCTGTCCGTGATTTTAAGACTTTCGTCCTCAAGACAGTTTTCTCTGGCACAATCATGCAAGTCAGCCAGCCCTTGCACGAGGGGACTCTTCTTTTTTTTGGCCATATCTGACCTCCACAGGAAAGCCTTGCATTGTCAGAATCCAAGAAGTAATTCTGGAATTACTCACATTTCCGGCCCATATTCTGTCACTTTGAAGATATTGCAGAGGCTGGTATGGACTCTCCACTATGCTGTGTACCGCCTGGATAAACGGGCGATAATTCTTCAATGCCCACACCGCTGCGAGGTGTTAAGCGACTTCAATTCAGCACTCCAATTAAATCAATGCCGAGTCTGGGATGCCCAAGGGAAGCCCTTAATTATATATTTTTATGACAAGTTCATGGATCTGAATGATAAACCCTTGTATAATGCCCCTCTATTTGAATCCCCCTGACCTCACTGAGCCAGGAAGTAGGTTTGTTTTGCAAATTAACAGATTTATTTGAAAATTAAACAATATGTATATATATATATATCACACTTTTATTATAAATTAATATTTGATCCCACACTTATGAATATGACAGTGATCAACAATGGATAATATTACACTAGCACACTTTTGTAATCACTTAGGAGTTGGTATAGGAAGGATTAGGTAGCTGAGAATTCCTTTATGGTTTCAAGGAAAAAAAATGATGGAAAGAATGCAGCACAGAAATAAACTGATATGGTTTCAACAGGAGATAATATAATCACTTTTCCCCTTGTGGCAATTCACTCCCCCCTATGCAAGATAAAGAGATGGAAGGAAAGCACACAGTTTTCAGGAATACAATCAACAGGCGATACAGATTCAGTTCAAATTCGAGTAATCTTGGAGCAACTGGTATGCCTTTAAAACATGCAGAAATATTTTGAATGTGATTTGTACTGAAGTGAAAATATGCTAAAAATGATTTTAATTCCCTATAGGAGATTCAGGGTAGGTGACAGCTACTTTGAATTAGTTCAGGTCTACCATAGCAATGATTCATGAGGGATTATCAAGTTGAAAACGAATTTCAGCAATGCAAGCAAAAGACAGCTATTTTTGACAGATGAAGAAGTTTGAGCTAGTTTTCAATTCGCGGCACTTTTTCCGAATGTGTCGAGCGCGATTACGGAAAAACTATAAGGAGTAGAAAGTCACTTTAAAATGAAAGTTAAATCTTGTTCCTAGCACATGCGGTTCCAAAGATATGGACAATTTTGTGGAGGTAGATTTTCAGAAATGAAATAATGATTCAGAATGGCAAATGACACTTTCGCAGCTTTAAAATCAGAGAATGGACACACGATTTCTATAATGCAGTTCTGGACAGGTTAAAATGGTTTGAATCAGATTATTTTAGACTAAGAGATTGATTCTGGCACAGTTTTCAGGATACTCACTCCTAGTCTTGGAAGGAATGGGCCTTCGTCACAGATCTGGTCAACAGGTTTAGCTGCGGTTCTCTCGCCACGGATGGTCTCTAGTACCGGATCTGCTCACAGCGATCTGGGTCAGCTCTGCTCTGCTGGTCTGGATCTCTGGTTCTGGCAAAAGTTCTTGGCACTGCACAACGGTCTGGTCTTCTGGAACTGTATCAAGTGGTTCTGGATACAGCACTGCTTTCTGGGTTCTGGCACAGGGTTCTAGCCAGAATCAAACAGCACAGCCCGGCTGTAGAATAGTTTGGTTAGGTTGCTGGATTCTGAGGCCTGCTGAGAAGGATTCCGCTTTTGGACTTGGCCTCCCTGCTTCAAGTTCTAGCTTCTGGAATCTAAGTTCTGGTTCTGGAGTCTTCTGTATATTGTCTGGTCCGGCAAAATGCTTCACAAGAAATCAGTTTGAAGTGGAAAGTGAATGTCCTTCCTGTCCAAAGCAGTCTCTTTTTATGTGTTTTAAAAGTGGGTGGTCGGCTGATTTTCTATGCCCAACCCTTTCATGATTTGATAGGCTATAGACTTTTCTGTCTTCTGACTGGAGAATGGAGTAGTGAGTCAGGATGAGTCAGAGTGATGCTATTTTTATGGCTGGCTGAAGTCCCTCCCCTTTGCATTTACTTAGAAAATCAATTTTACCCAAAACACATATTTCCCAGATACACAAGTTGTTGAAAATACATGTACACATGATGGATGAATTAAGACAGGTGTCTGATCAAGCCCCATGTTCCTGCGAGATTGGGTTCAGAAATGACAACATTTTGCGCTTTTTAGTAGCTTTTGCAACATTGGTTTTTCCTCAAAATTTACACAGAGGTAAACCCCCTCCCTGAGCACATTTTAATAAGTTTTCAATTCTCTAGTATAAGCACAGTGTCTGCAATATTAATAAATAGCAGGGTTCGGTCATCCTACGGAATTGAGTTTAGACTCAAATTGTAGGTACATTTTTCATATTAAGGATCTCCAAATTGTACATTTCTGTCATCTAGTTACAATTAGTTATCAGTATTCTTATAAAATATATATTTGCCTTCAATTCACAAAAGTGTCTGGGTCTGCCCCCAGAAACTTGGTGAGTCAGAGATCACATGTCCTTCCTTCCAGGCAGAGCACTGTTTACAGTCACACCTCAAATCAGCATATTCTTTTAAATTGAAAGAGTCTATTGTGTTGTTTCCTGCAGGCTGCAAGGAAGTCCCCTCCCTCCCAATCAACAGGGCCGCGTGATATCCTGGGCTGTTGCTGGGAAGCACAGTTCTGCAAGACAGCTCTCCTGTCAGGATTTATAGAGCACCAGCGCCGGTCAGTGGCGTGCAATGGTACTGCACCAATTTTCTTTTTGACAGCTGTTCTTAAATTTAAAAGGGGAATTTGGCTTGACGGTTATGATCCTAGCTGACAATGTTTTGATGGGGATCCTTGCAGTAGAGTGATGTGAAACCCACAAGAAGGTTGAATCTTTTTAGTGGTCTTGTGGGCCATGATTTTAGCAAATTTTTACACCAATGAAACAAATTTGGAACAGAACCATCTCTCTTTGCACTGGTTGGTGGCAGGGTAGGCGACCATTTTGGTGTGCGCAAAACTGCACGGTTTTCCTGGATTCTGGCGCAAATGTGGGCTTTTCTGCCATCTTGGATTTTCTAAGCCCACAGCACCCAATGTTGTAGCATGATAGTTCAAAGGTGGGGTCAAGACACCTGACAGAGGAGTGCCTTCTCACAATCGTTGAATTTTTCGTCCACAGAGGATAAAGTCTTACTCGCATAGGAGATTACTTTATTGACCTTGTCATGCTTTCGGTATAATACTGCAGTACAAGCATGTATTTGAGAACCCTGTCTCCAAGAAGAATTCCTTGTTTTTGACAGGGTAAGCTAGGCAAGGTGCTTGTGAGAGGCTTCTTTTGAGTTGTCGTACTGCCTCGGCTTGTTCTGGACCCCACTCCCACATGACCACCCCCTTCAACAGATGGATCAGTGGTCTGATGATCTCTGCGTAATCCTCAATGAACTTTCTACTGTAATTAGTCAGTCCAAGGAGGCTCCTCAGCTCCCGCAGAGTTGTGGGGTCTCTTAGTTTCTGGAGTGATTCTACTTTCTTTTCCTGGGCACAGAGGCCCTCAGGAGTTATCTCATACCCCAAGAAGTTGACACGGGTCCTGCACCACTGCACCTTTTGGAAAGAGAGTTTTGCTCTGGAAGCCCTTAACTGTGTCAGAACATAACGGATCTAAGCTATGTGTTCCTCCACAGTTGAGCTTTTGATTAGAACATCATCTACATAGGCCAGGTTACCCCTTTCACCCAAGTCAGGCATGGCCTTATGCAGAAAGATATTAAATTAAGTGCCGGAGTTGATGGATCCGAAGGGAGTCCGGGTCCAAGTGTACTGCTGCCCCCCAAAGGTAAAGGCCAGCTTGTATTGGTCCTCCCTACTGACAGGTACAGTACAGTACCCATAGGTCAGGTCAATGGCAGTGTATACATTTGACCCCTGGATCTGGGCCAGCCCTTGTTCAATGTAGGGCAGAGGCCATTGGGAAGTGTGGACCCATTTATTGAGCTCCCTTAGGTCAGCACAGAGTCTCCACTGGCTGTTTGGTTTCAAAATCCCCAGCACCAGATTATTGAAGGTGCTGTGGACAGGACAAATTATCCCACGGGACTCAAGGTTCTTAATTATTTCAGTAAGGGACTCCATTGATGCGAGAGGCAAGCGATATTGCTTCAAAAACACTGGAGTCATGCCAGGGTCCGTTGGAATTGTTGTTGTGTGGATTTCGGTGCAAGTCATATGAGTCCACTGCAAAGAGATCTTGAAAATCTAAGAAAACTTGTTTCAATTTTTGCTTCTGCTCCAGAGTCTCACAGGCATCGGCTAGGTTGACTCTCTCTTCAACCATCTGCCTGAAGCCCGGAAAGACTTCTGGTTTGGCTATCTCAGCGGCCTCTTCCAGCTGGGTGGAGAAGTCCCTGGTTAAAGTGGTGACTTGGACTGATGGCTTCAGATGGGGAAGGCAGTCCTGGTGGACTTGAAATATCACCACATCCCTCCTGAAGTCACAGGTCACATCTTCCTTACGATAAGGGCACGAAGAGTACACCAGGAAATTCCACCCATGCCGGGTGAAGATTCTGTCTGGTGCTGTGTCATTGTCGCTATCACTGTCAAAACAGTCATTGGGGATTGGTCCAACCAGTTTGTTACCTAAATCTATGGAAAAATGTCGGTCATCAACCGCCATTCCAATAAAGGTGCCTGCACCCAGAGTGATGCTCCTAAGGCTGCTGTTATCCACCACTATTGGAATGGTGTCGTGTTCTGTATTGACTAGTGGTGTTGGGGTTAACCCCAACCCTTGCTGTTGGAAACGGGCATTGAGGTGAACATAGGCATCAGGATTTTTCAGTTTCTGTCCTCTTTTAATTTTTACTTTAAGTGTGAATTGTCGGGTCCGTTCTGGGATGGTGACTTCCTCTCCAATCTGAATTTCAACTGCATATGGCAGCAGTTGAGCAGACCGAAATGCTTTCTCTGGGTCATCAAAGTCCATGGGATTACCCGCTAATCGGGACCAGGCTTTGAAGTTTATTAGGTCAAAGCGATTGAGAATGTCACTGCCTAAATGAAATGCAGCTGGGACATCTCGCATGACCCAAGAATTATGGACTATGCTCTTGTTGCCAATGGAGATTTTGAGCATACACCTGCTAGGCAGGAGATGTTTGGAATTGGGGGTTTCCAGGTCCATTTCCCATGTGTCTATCAATTTAAATGTGGGAATGGTTGGATCTTTTGGGAGTTTTCGGAACATGGCCTCACTGATGAAGCTCTTACCGTTGTTCACACACACACACTAGGGCGAGAACAGAGCCCCTCCCCCTTTTAACAGAATGGGGATGAACAACTGTGTTGTTCCAGTGTGGAATGTCACTTGAGACTGGAAGGAAGGTTGATTTTCGGAAATAGAGAGGACTTCCCATCACCAGTTTGTTGTCCTACTGCAATTACTGTCACGTTAGGGATTTGGTTGTTTTGGAAATGGAATTCAATTTGGTCAGGTTTTTGTTCAACCATGTGGCATGTGCCATTTAAACTAACATGGTTGACAATATATTTAAATTTCATTGGTCGGTTAGTCTGGGTCCAGAGGACCTTGTTTACACAATCTATGAGGGGAGACAATCTACGCAGGACGTCATTCCCTAGTAAACATGGTGTACCCTCTGGAGTCACAACTATGACCGGGTGTTTCACCTTGTGTCGGCCAATTTTAATGTCTAAATCTGCAGTCCCCTCGACAGGAATTTACTTCCCATCGAAGTTCTGAAGTTGTCCAGGAAAAGGGGTGAGAGGGATTTGGTATTTCTCCCCCTTCCCGAATTCAGCTGATCAAAGGCCACTTTTGACAGAAGGGTGGCTTGGGAGCCAGTGTCCACCAGTGCCAAAAATGTACATTGCTCCTGTATTTGGACCGGGACATCAAATCTTCCCTCCTTTTCCTCAAGGGGGCAAAGATAATGCGCATTTTGGGCCAATTGGTGAGTTAATTTGTTTGCTCTGGATTCTGACAGAGGGGTAGTTTGGACAGGATTTTGTTTGGGATTTTGGGAACCTGTAAGAAAAAGGTGACAGTTGTATATATTTGGAGGGGTTTTGAACTCCCATGGTTCTGATTCTGGGCTGCACCCCTCTTTTTGGAGGTAGTCACCAGAATTGGTTTGGGCAAGGTAATTTTCTGGCTGGTCATTTTGGGGTTCAATGCTGGGCGGCTTTAACTCAGTCCCCACATCTACCCAGTCTGAATTAGGATCTATCGGGACCCATTTTTCTTTGGGAGGAGTTCCCCCATCCCTGAAGGAGAAGATCCTTTCCCCAGAATCCTCTGAGGACTCCTCTCCTTCAAATTGGAAGATTCTAACCTCCTCCGCAAAATGGGTCTTTTTAGGCCTTTTATTTCTCCTACCTGCCCTTTGTTCCTTAGGTTGCAGATTTTGGGTGGCATGAGATTTTGGTTCTGGTTCCTGGGTTTCCATGGGCTGTTCACAAGTGGGGAAGGAAGCTTCCTCTAAGTCTTTACACCCCCTTTACCCCTGTGCCTCCTCCCTGGGAACCGGTGGGTTGGTGGGGTTCTATCCCGTCATTGCTCTGGAGTACCAGACCCTTAATTTGAGGGGTTCTGGGCTGTCATGTTCATCTGAGGGTTCTGCTGAACCCTCAACATGTGACCAAGATCATGTGCCAAGTTCTGGACCTGTCGCTCCAGTTGAGACACCCGCTCTAGCTGGTACGGGGTTCTCTGGTCTATCCTAGTTTGATCACGGGAAGGGTAACTGTCCCTTCTCCCACAATACCCTTGGTTGGGATAGTTCTGTTACCCCCCCACCCTTGGCCTCCCCTCTCCTGGATTGGGCTTTCTGGGCTCAGGAAAGTGGGGAAAGAAGGGTTGTTTTGGGGTTTGATGTTTGGCGGGTACCGGGGAAAGAAACTCAACCCGGCATTTAGGGGATTACTGCCCTCATGGGGGAAGTTAGGAGGGACGTTTCCTCTGTTGGCTGCTGCTTGGTTGGATCCTCCCCCTTGGGGTGGGCGAGTCCACATATAGCCCTTGATGGGTCTGCTGCCCTTGTAACAGGGGCTGATATAGTCAGGGGAGTTAGGGGTCCCATTATAGGGTTACCTCCCTGACTCCCTGTTTGGGATTGTCCTGAGGGCCTTCTGGGTCTCTGGTTAGGAGGACTTTGCGCAGGAATGTTTTTAGGCCCCCCCCATCTCCAGATCTAAAATGGGGGTAACCTTCACCTCCGCCACCTTAGCAGTAGGAGGGGTGTTGGTTGGTTTGGGATTTTTATTGGTACTTTTGTTTTCTACCAGTTTCTGCACTTCATAAATGCGAGTTGCGTGTTCAATGACCCAGTCTAGTGATCTCTTCTCATGAAAGTCCTTCACCAGCTGGGTCATGATGTATTTAGGGAGTGCATGAAAGAAGGCATTGATGAACTCCCTACTGTCTGTGCGCACCCTCCTGGTGGTCTGCGCAAAGGCACGTTTCAACTCTTGTACAAACTCTTGTGAGGCCTGGTCTTCCCCACATTGCAGATTGTAGGCCGCCTTGCGGGCCTCCTGAGGTTTTCTATGTATAGAGAAGTGTTTTTAGATGTCTGCCCTATAGGTGGACCATCTTGAGTGGTTCTGATCCTCCAGCCCCGCAAAGAAGCTGAAGTATTCAGGGGAAAATGTCCACTTGACATATTGAATGCAACTTTGGTTATCCTTTAGGTGGAACGTATCCATCATTTGCTCATACAACTCGAGGTGCTCCCACACTGAATATTTGGCTTTTTTATGATAGGGAGTGATTACGCTCCTAATGGCATTGATTTGTTTCAGGGGATCTTTCAGTAGGGCCCTCTTAACTTTGTTGGCTTTTTTAGTTTTGGTCACCCTTGTCCACTCATCCTCTGACTTAGAGGCACTGCTACAGGAGGTGGCTATCTGATCCTCTAGGCTCTCCCTGATTCTGCGAGCTTGGGAATCGCTTGCAGAATGTGGGGACCTAGTCTCTTGAGAACTGTGTCGCTCAGAAGAGTCTTTTGACTATCCCTTGCTTCCAGGATTGGCTGAGTACCCCCCCCCCACTGCCCTAGCTGGGAAGTGGTTTTTAAGATGCTCTTGGTGGGTCTAGTCTCATGAAGTTCCCCACCAAATTTGACAGTTTGATGGCTTGGTAGGCAATATTTTTGAGTACCCAATTCTCTGATTCTCCCCTTACTGGAGTCTTCCTGATCAGAGAGCCTAGCCCTCACATTTGGGAATCTGTACGGTGATGCCCGCCCATCCATTTCTGGGAGTCGCTGATCTGTCAGTCCCATATTTCCCATTGTGCTGAAGTCTACCATCCACATGGCCCTTGGTTCATATGAGCCAGTGGACATGAGGGTGTCAGAGTCCATGGACCTGAAGGAATTAAAGTCCCTGATGACAGGGGTCCTGAGGTTATGCTCAGGGACTTCTCTTTCCATCTTACCTCATCTATTTCAGCCCCTATTCCCTGATGACATACCAAAATCTGACTCTTTTGCTCCTCTATTAAGGCCTTACTGGTCTCTATGATTTGTTCCTGCACAGCTATCTGCTTGTGGAGACTTTCATTCTTTTCACAGAGAGCCTTATTGTCTCTCTATGCTTCTTGCCTAGATTGGAAATACTGGGACAATTTTGCTCACCTCCTGAGTTTGGTCGTTATTGGTCTGATTGTTCTTTGCCAGAGCATCCTCCATCCGCCTGGTGTGCTCTAGTAGCTTTCATAATCAATTTTGATTTCACTAAACTCCTTAAGGGCCAGCTTTATTTCCTCTAACTTAGTTTTTAAATGGCTGACTTCCTGGCCTAGGGCATCCCTCTCCTGAGTTAGAGTGCCCCTCTTTGCAGCCAGGTCATCCCTCTGTTTTTTAAATGCACCAGATTTCTGGCGCTCCTCAACAAATTCTTCTTGAGAATGGATATCTTTAATAATTAATGTAGTATTTTCCTCTTTCAAGGATTCTAGGTGGTTCTCTAAAGTGACTATCTGTTCTGCGCATGCTCTGTTAAAAGTTAATCACTGCGTCAGTTTCTGTTGACTCTGTTGTAGAGAATTCACCTTTTCTGACACTCTTTTTGCAGTGTCTGTACCTGGGTATCTTGCTCTGCATTCTTTTGCAGTAAGAGAGCCAGATCTTCTTGGAGTTTGTTGATATATTACCTCGCCTCTGTTTCAGATTCTTGGCTATCCTGGAACCTTTGCTCTACAGAGTCCAGATTGGTTTGGATTTTCTGCAGTGCTTCCCCTTGCCTATTTGACAAATCTATATTGTCTGCATGCTTTTCCAGTATAATTCCTATGTGGAGGTACAGGTAGGCCGCTATTTTGGCAATTTTACACTGCTCCTCTTTTATTTTTGGGGCCATGTACAGCTCGCTAAGTGCTTGATGTAATGGACCCTTGTCCTGCCAGGTATCAAGGTTGATTGCAGTGACTTGTTGTTTAATTTCCTGCAACCATACCTGTTCATCCTGTTCTGGCCACTCACCCATGACAAACAGTTTGTACAGAAGGTGTTCCCTAGCAATATTAATTTCCATTGGGGTCGCCATTCCATAAATATTAATTTCCTTCTGACTTATCTCAAGGTTAATTTACCTTTGCAAACAGGCCCAATTCTTTTGAGTATTTCTTTTGAGGGGTGCTTGTACAGTGTAGCACAGTATGCCAATCCAACCAGGTGTATGTGACCTGCCAGCTAATATGCTGTGTTAGACTGTCACGAGTGGTATTTCAAATTCAGGATCCCGGACACGAGCCCCCAAGCTGTAAGTGATTTCAATCAGGCACACACCCAAGTCGCGCCCAGCATGTAGTGCGGCAATGAAACCCTTATTTATTTTTATCTTTAAGTTCAATATTCTGAATGATATACCACTCATATCACACCCTTCTCAAAATACCCGCCAGGTTACACTGAACCAGGAATCAGGCTAGTAAAGGTAAATATTTGTTTATTTATTTACAATTTAAAATCACAATATAGTTTTAATAGGTAACAACAATCACCAATGGGGTGACAGGAACAATGAACAATATCTTTAATGCACTAGGAATCAAGTAATGGACACAAAAAGAATGCACCAAAGAAAAGAATACTTTTGGGTTGGTTTGGAACCGATAGCACTAATGTTAGAGGTTGCCCTGCAACACCCCTCAACCCACCAATAGGCAATTTAAATAGATGTGGGGAGAGAGCAGGTACTCAGGAATAACACAGACCAAACCAAATATCACTCCCACCTTCCCCCTTTAAACACAAGAGAAATGCAGATTTAACTTTTCAACTGCTTTGAAATTGGCTGAGCAAAAACACAAAATATGTTCAAAAATGCTTAATTTATTATAAATTCCTATGGGAGCCGCTATGAACAGATGCAAGCAAACACAAGCAATGATGTAATCAAAAGGAAACAGCTCGGATTTCAAAGGCCAAGTGGGAAATAATGTAAATGTAATTCACACATGTAAAACTTTTCCAAATGTCAATTTGTGGCAAACGTTTAATTATGCGATTTCTGATATAACGGATCGACCGTACTGTTTCGCAATTCGGAGATGAGCATGTAGCTGAGGATGTTAGGTACATATGGGAGTTGAAATTTCATTTCTATCTTCAAAACTGATGGAGTTATGGAGGTTTTAGTGAGAGGTGTTTTTCGAAAATAAAGACACGGCTTTGGACAAGGACTTCAGTTTAGAATCAGAAAATATGGCTTATGTTTTCATTCAAGACTAGAGCGTTCAGGCTAGGCAACCCAGTCAGGATGAAGTAAGCCCTGAGACTGATTCACGACTTCAGTAACAGATCCCCATCACCTTCCCTGGCGGCACCAGTCCAAACATTCAAAGTGGGATTTATGGATCAGAGTTACAAAATTAAAGATGCCTATGAAAATGATGCTTTAGCAACTAGACAGAATAAGATAGCACTAAAGATTTTGACACTGTTACTGGTTATGAAAGTAGGGATAGTTCAGAGTTTAGAGTGGAACAAGATAAGCAAGGTATACAATAGTTCTCTAGCATCCTGTTAATACTCACAATCCACTGGGATTTAAGATTTTTGAACAGTCACGGTTCTGGTCAATGGATTGGGTCTATCAAGAAAAGACAGCACATAAGGTGCGGGACCGGATCAGCTAGGCCGGTCACCGGAACTGCACAGGATCTGCCCTTCTTGTTTCTGGGTATTTCAAATCAGCGGGAGGCAAGTTCATCAGGCAAACATTATGGTAGCAAGCCAGATCATTTCAGGATGCTTGTTTCAGGATGCTTTCTCACACCACAGTGTTTCACTGGGTTGTAAGAATTAGTTTGAGGGTTGAGGCCTTGCTGAAAATGGTTCAGCTTTGGCTTCGCCTGGTCCTTGGCATCTGGATCTGGAAGGATGTTGAATGCTGGATGTTGAATGCTGGATCAGAGTGCTTCACTGGAATCAGAAGAGTGAGTCCATATGTGTTGTCAGCTGTCTCTATTTATCCTTTCAAATTACATCACAAAAATGGGTGTATGGGCCGGCTTAACTACACTCCCCCCTATGGACTGGGATCGGATCAGAGCCTCATCTCTGCCTTGCATCTGAGTGATTGGCTCAAAAACAGGTGATGTCAAGTTTATGGTTTGGTTTTTACAATCCTTAGAAACCTCCCCTAGCCACTTGTATCAAAATCGAATTTTGTCCTAAATACATATTTATACATTTGTAACCTCTATGAAGATTACATACAAGGATTCCATATTTTATGAAGTATCTGTTCATCAAAATCCTGCAGCTGTGAGATCTTGTTTCGCCTTTCTGCAGCATTTTGTCCATTTCTCCATGAAAACATTTTCAAACTTTCTCCAAATTTCCACAAATATGTGTGTTTACCATAGGTATGTGTGTGTAAAGTTTAACAATTCTAGCATAAATACAGTTCCCTTAAAACCACATATATCGCCATTCCTGTTCCGAATATGTTACATAGTTCCACTACATTTTGAAACGTTGTGCCAAAAATTAGACTAACAAATCTGCCCTTTTTATATTTTTCACTATTTATGATAACAACTTATGAGTCTCTAAAATTGTTCATTACATGTTCTTAGCAGCAAATGGTCCGCCTATTGTCTCTCCCTGGAGCTCAAGGAGTAGCCCCCACCTTTGGGAACCTTCTGCAAGCTAAGTTTACAACCTCTTCACACGTCCATTTCCTGGCCTGGAGAATGTGTCATTGTTCAGTCTCTGGCTGCAGACAAAAGTCTGTCCTACCCCACAATTATCATATGTCAGTGAGTATCTGCTGAGAGGCATGCCCTCCCTTTGGGGGAAACCTGTTTTTCCACTTCTTGCAGCCCAGTCAGGCTAATTTGTTCTTAATTTCTTGACTTGAAATCCAGCAGAGATCAAACTTGTTGCATCAAATGACATAGATAAATTACTTTCTTAGATTTAAACCTGTGGGATCAAAAACAACTGAAATCTGTGTTTCTTTCAGCAACAATCCTTTTATATTTACTAATCCGGCAGGCTTTTAGTTTAGATAACTTTAAAGTCTAATCAGGAGAGCCCATTTGACAGGAACTGTCATTCACATGTAGCCCAGTGTGCTGCACTCAGATTTTTGACAGTAGCTGTCATTCACAGGCAATCCAGTTTTTCTGAAAAATGTTTTGCTCTTAAACCTTCAGGACTTTGTACATTCACAGTGCTTCATTAGGTTAAATGAATTTTAGCGCCAAGCAAGATTTTGAGTGTTGGGAAGTGTTGTGTACAGGCATTTTGGAGTTTGACTTGCAAAGCGCTGCTTTTCCCTCTGCACTCTATGTTTCTTGTCATGGAGCCCACTGGCTCTGTTCCACCAGACATGCACCATGGGTGGCAGGTTGTGCAGCCATCTTTTTGTGTGTTGAAAAACGCGGTTTTGGAGGTTTTGGAGGTTTTGGCGCACACAAAGGTCTTTGCAGCCATTCTAATGTTTCTTGCACCACAGATAGCAGAGTGAGGCCGCATAGTATAGCAAAGTGGGTCAATATATCCCACATAAGGTAAAACAAGAAAATATTCCAATGGGTACAAGTCGCCAACATCAGCATAGTATTAGTGCAGACTTCCAAATAGAACTATTCAGAAAGCATTAAACATTGATACAATAATAACCACTGGATGTGAGGAGATATGGGAGCTCATTTTTTGTATGCTTATGTTTCCCACAGAAATACTACCATACTCATTTACCATTACTGTTTTTCATATTGGCAGTAAAATTGCTTGATTGTAAATAGTGTGTTAGTCCCCATTCATTGAGTTTCAGAGGAATCTATTGGGGCCTGAGAGGAATCTGGACTGGTTTAACTCCCATTTCCGTAGGTAAAATGGAGGAAATACCTTTAGCTAAGTACTGGAGGCGGTTCTCCTACCTAATGACTAGTAATATGGAAGTTTGGTGAAAGCTGGTAAAATGTGTTACATCCACTTTTTAATGCACCACCATACTCATAATCTTCTCCAGAGTCTACTGTATATATTACAAATGACAGAACTAGTTACCTGGCCACAGGTTCTCTACTTGACCAAAGTATATGATCGCAGATAAATCAGCTTTTATCTCTGTTCCTCTGCTTCCATACCCAACAAGAATCGCCATTTCCTTGAATTGGTTTGATTAGTTACACCCTATACAGAGACCCACTCATGCCTGCCTTAATAGGCTGCTGTGGTCCAATATATAGGGCCTCATTACACGGACGGCGGTAAGGGTTAACGGTCACCGTCAATGGTACAGGTGACCGTTAACCCTTACCGCCTTACTACGAGGTCACTTTGCGGGTTGGAGACTTTAACGCCTGCTTTTTGCAGGCGTTAAAAACCAACCCGCAAAGGGACCAGGGTGCTAATTACGGTACCGCAATTTGCGGCACCGTAATTAACACCTTTTCCATTCCCATAGAGCCCTTTTGGGGCAAAAATGGGAATGGGGAAGGGAAATGGAGGAAAGGGGAATTACCGCCATGCCAACCTTGGAATAGGGCGGTAATTCCCCTTTCCACCAAGGCGGTGCCGGTATTTTCCCGGCATAGCACCTTGGTCCGCCTACCGTGTAATGAGGCCCATAGAAATATATAGTGCATTCCACAGGCTGAAGAGTCCCTGTTAGTTGCATTAAGTGTGAGCCATGTTCTCTTCTCATATATTAAATAAAATAAATAATACTACAATGTTAGAAACAGGGGTGCAGGATGGCTGGAGTAGCGGTTTGAGAGCACACACGTGAATGTTGTGTAGAAGGCATGAGAGGATGTGATTAAGAGCAAGATACATCCTGCATTAGGACAATACAACAAAAGAAATGAAGACACATCAGGAACGGTAAAATATAGCTATTTGTATGAAAAGAAGGTAATAAAAGGGCTATCAACAAAGCACTCTCCTTTGGGTGTACCAGATAATTTGCTGGGAACTTTTAGAACCTTCACCTCAACCAGTATTATTGACTATGCTCTGACCCAGGCAAGTAGGACACTCTCAGAGCTCACCTTTCAGAACTCGCATCACAGCACACTCCTCGGGAGACTAGCTGAGGGGCAACGTGCTTGCCTTGGAGGCAAAATGACACAGAGCAACACAGGTTCGATTCCCCAGGGCGAGATTATTAAGTGCGTTGTAAATAACCAATCATATCATTACTAACGTTTCATAATATGTAGATGTATATCCCCACAAGCACAGGGAGAAAAGGAATTCTCGGGATTTCCCGTTGGGCCTTTGCACCCCTGGCCTTTTTTGTGTGCTAATTTATTTTATTTCCAAATGTTCTCATAGGAAAAGGTTTGGGCTTGCTGAAAATGTGTAACATAGGGCCACTTTGTGAATTATTCCAGGGCCTCTTTTGGTTCCACCCCTGCACACAAGTGTACACTTTCTACCATCAAACTCACCCACCATTTCCGCAATAGCAACCTTACTCTTCTCCTCCAAATGGCTAGCTACCCACCTCACTTCCACTAAGGACCCCGTGCACCACAAGGATATGCAAATGAAAGAAGTGAGTTATATGAAACCCTATAACCTAAAGGAAGAACGAAGACGACACACCAATGTTTAACCCCTTAAGTGCCAAGGACGAGTATGCTCATCCTTTTTGCATAGACTTCCATAATAGCCTGGCACTTGAAAAGATCCATGACTGTTCAAGCAGCGAGGCAAACAAGTGTACCATCCACAAAATACACTTCATGAACTGGGAAACTGCAAACTGATAAAACAACAATGGCAGTCCTAAAATGGCGACAGAGCTGGAGCAGATTCCTGGCGTTCAAAAGGCAAATGCTTGAAAAGAGAAATGCCACCTACACCACCCGCCTACAACGCAATTGCACTGCAAACAAGGGACTTAAAAGGGATACAGATGCTGCAACTGGATTAGGATTGTTTTTATATAAATTAATCAAGACTTCAACTCCCAGAATGCACTCTTTTTTAAATGAAAACCTCGTTTTGGAAAACTGCTGTCGCAGAGACATTGAATCTTCTGGTCATTCCTCCAGCAGCAGTGGACAGTTTTGCAGATTTGAAATCTGCGTGCCTTTGCCTCCTAGCAGTGACAAGGGAAAAATGTCACACCATCACATGAGCACGCTATGTAAAAAGTGCTAACCTGACACACGAAGGAAACAATGTGACACCTATTTACACCCATTCAGCTTGCGACGACCTTCCGTGGCAGCAGGGAGTGTTGTCATTGTCCTCCTACTGTTGCACTGAAGTCACTGTAATTAAAATTAGCATTCGTCGCTAAGGGACACTCTCCTGTCCACGTTTAATTTTAATTTCAGCTGCTCGGTACACAGGATAATGCAGAACGAAAGCTGGGCACATTCATTGTGAGCTGTCACGATTTAAACAATAAAGGGTCATTCTGCACGGCAGCATTTCACCCGGCAACTATCTGGGCTTGATTTACAAAGCAGCACTGTAGACCGCTTTTGTACACGTTTGTGTCTTAAGGTTTAATGGTAAGCCATGCAAAGCCCTAAGGTGCATATTCTGGACATACAGCAAATCATTTGGGATAGCAATCTTGCAATCTTGTCACAAACACAAACAACCTTCAATACTGCTGGACTTGATATTACATATGATATGACATGGTATTTATAACGCGCCTATACAGAAGTGTTTCAACTGCGGTTAAGTTTCTGATCTTTGACGATGGGACCTTCCCTGAGCTTCAATTTGCAAATGCATGTACTCTAAATAGGTACAAATTGTACAGTGCATGGTCTATTTTTGGCAGAACTAGTGTGGGTGCTGGAAGTGCTGCCCCCTAGTCCTGGCCCTCCTCCTGCCCCTCCTGTCTCCCCAGCCCTCCACCCCCAAAGAACTTCAGTCCGACTTGGTGGTCTCCTCAGCCTTCGGTTTGTAAAGTAGTGCAATGGTATTGACCTGTGGCCCATGGGGAGACCTTCGCCCCCTGCAGCAGCAACATTTGACAGTGCTGTAGTGATCGATTACCAAGGCAAGGAATTGCTCCACCCAGACCCACCTGCCCAAACATACCTACACTACTCCAAAGACAGTAATAATGTCTATTAGAAAAGACTGAGAGCATGAGCTCTCCAGCCAAAAAGATGAGAAAGAGGATGACGCGCGGGGAAACACTATAGGGAATTTGTTAAGAAGGGGTGTGGAATCCCTTTTAAGAATTGGAGGGATATTTCTGAAGAGTGCAAACGTGTGTACAAAAGAGTTTGAGTAATCTACCCGTTTCAGCAGAAGGTTACTACAAACAGTCAACACCCATCATTGTCCTGTTAGAATGCTGGTTCTCTGTGCAGTACACTGCAGGGCCTTGGAGTTCAGCCCACGCTACCATACATCAAATAACTCAAATAAATGTCAAATAATGAGAACAAGGTTCGCATCTGGGCCCTAGAAATGTTACTCTTCTCCAGAGCGGCCAAGAACATACGTAAGTATATTACAATAAAATGATATTTGTCAAGGTTCCAATTGCGCCACAATATGCCCCATGAGCCTAACTAGATTTCAAAACATCGTAAAACATGAATACAAAAGAACATATAACAGATAATAGAGGAGTATCTTATTCCAATCATTTCCTCACACTCTGTCGTTTTGTGTAAAATATTGTCTATTTTTGACCAGTTAAGCAATTTATCAGTAAGAAGCAGTGTTCTCATGGTCAATGTGTTATTTTTCGTTCCAGGTCCTTGTAGAGTAATATGTTGTGTAATAGTTTATTGTCCTAAAATGACACTTAAAGAGGACCCCTCTATCCATCTGCCTACAATTTGTTTAAATCTGCCTCTGGGAAGTAGCCAAATCTGCACTAACAATACAAAGCTCCATTTATTATCACTGTTGGGATTGTAATCTGAGCATATGACAGGGTGCCATTAGAGCTTGCAAAGAAAATGATTATCAGCTACAATGCTTCAAAATGACTTCAGGATTTCATTTCGAGGTGAATTAGAGCTACAATCCCCTCTACATATCCCGTATCTTTGATATGAAATATGAAACTCCGCTGCAGTGCCAACAAGCACGCATTTTACAGCAAATGGGTGTCAAGTGGCTTACACCACTGTTCTTTCCTGTAAGCGTAGTACTAAACGTGTGGGGCTATGTCGACTTCTAAACATTGACAACTGGAAACGCAATTCAGACGCGGCTCGTTCAGAGGCCGTGTGCAAAGAAATACATTCTAGAGGTCCCAGAATATATGGAAAAGAGATGTTGCAAGCGTTATGGATTCATTGAGTTATCGACTGGGTTGTTTTTGTTTTGATCGGTTTTAATTTTTTCAGTCTACCAGTGTGGCACTTTCAGTAATTTGAAGTAGGTGTAGAAGACAAGTGCCATCAGGTCAGACTAGAGAGAGGGAACCCCCAAGAGTGAGATCAGCATGGGTGTCGATAGACACACTCACGTGACATTTGCTTGTGTCTGACAGCTGTAGAAGTCTGGAGAAAATACAAGTTATTGTGGCAAGCAGGAGATACCAGTCATTCAGTGTATTGTAAGAGGATTCAATTCAACACTACAGCTAAGTCAATGCCTAGTCTGGGATACTGAATGGAAACCCTTATTGATATATCTTTATGTCCAGTTCATGAGTTCTGGATGACTACCCCTATATAACACCCCTCTCTTGGAATCCCCCTGACCCCACTGAGCCAAGAAGTAGTTCTGTTTTGCAAGTTAAAAGGTTTATTTGAGAATTTAAACAATATATATATATATATATATATCACACTTTATAATAAATTAATAATTGAATATCACATTTAATCTGAGCAGTAATCAATAATGGATAGTCTGGCACTAGCACACTTCTTTATAATCAATGATGAGTGGTTATAGGATGGATAAGATAGCAACAATACTTTTATGGTTTCAAATGGATGCAAGGTGGAATGAAAATGCAGTACAGAAAATAACTTGATATGATTTCAACAAAACAATGTAATCACTTTTCTCTGGCAATCCACTCCCCCCCTTTATGCAATGCAAGGAAATGGAAGGAAAGCACACAGTTCTCAGAAATGCAATCAAATGTAATTCAGTTCACCCCAGCAATCTTAGACTACAGAAGTTTGAAACACAGGCCCAAAATGCTTTTATATGTGCTGGCAATGAAGTGAGGAATATGCTGAAAATGGTTTTAATTCCCTTTAGGAGGTTCAGGTGAGTGAAATATACTTGGGATGAGTTCAGGCTCACTTTAGCAAGGATCTAGGATGGTTCTTAAGAGGCAAACAAATGTTTAGCAAGGAAAGAGATGACTGCTGATGGTTACACGTGGCTGGATTTTTAACCAAATCGCAAATCGCGGTAAAATTCGCGAGTGCGAGAATCGTGATTATGGCAAAAGTTCCTAGCCCAAACGGTTCCAGAGATACAGACGATTCAATAAAGGTAGTTTTTCGGATTTGAAATTTTAAAAGTTCAAAGCGACAGGTTACAGCTTGCAGCTAGAAAATGACAGGTGACAGTTAGGAGGCAGTTCTGGTTAGATTTAAAATAGATTGAATTATATTATTTTAACTAAGAGATTGGTTCTGCACAGTTCTGCTAGGTACTCACAATATATTTAGAAATAGGCCTCGCCACGGATCTGGTCAGGTTTTGGACTGGACTCCGGTTCTGGTCTCGGCACTTCACAGTGATCTGTGTATCACATGAGGTAGTCTCTGTCCCAAATCTGCTCTTCCTGAGGGCTTGCATTCAGAAACGGCAACATAGTGGGTTATGCAACCTTGGTTCTTCATTAAAAATTATACACATATACACGGCCTGTCCTTACATACTCCAGTAAATTCCCATGTCTCTAGCTTAAACACAGAGTCTGTAGTATCCATAAATAGCGGGGTTTTGCCCCAGAACATCACACAAATTCCCAACGTGTCTTAAAACGTGAACAGAAAATTCACAAGAATTATGGTATCATTTAAATAATTTTGACAAATCCGCACTGTGAGTTATACATCTTTCTTAGAATCATATTCTGGCCAACAGGGGTGTGTCTTTTCAGGTCACATGGTGTAGAAACCAGTTTATCCAGTTTCTGCCAAGCTCAGAGACCCTGCCCAACCCAGCTTCTGCCAAGAGGAAGCTATTTTACGGCCACCCTAATAAACCATCTGCCTGAGTCAAGGAAGGGCTTTGTTCAAAAGGAAGCCATTTACGACTACCCTAATAAACCATCTGCCTGGGCCCAGGACAGGCCTTTGTTCAACTCCCTGTAGCTGCTCCACCCCTAATCTAATCAGAGAGGTGACAACTCCTTTTGGCAAGGGGAAGAGTGGCTGAGCAGGTTTTAACTCATGTGGGGGTAGATGTCAAGCAGAATTCAGTTTCATTAAGCCAGGTTTCAGATAAAATGTCATTTTTTTGTTCCCCAGTTTAAGTCAAGACAATTTTTACATATGCAGCTAGAATGCTGATTCTAAGTTCAAAACTATGACATTTCAACAGTGACAAACTATGTGACACTCAAAGTAGGTCACTCAGTTAATTTAAACATTTTCGATTTTTGGTAGTTTTAAATCCAGTTTCAGTTAGGCTGCTGCAAACCTGCAGAGCTCAGCCAGTCTTGTTATGAACATTGTTTTGGGGCTCTTCAACTTCCCAGATTTAGTATGCACACATACTTCATTCTGCCAGATGTCCGCTGGTGTTCAGTGAGATTTTTGGATGTGTTGCAATGTTTGAAAATAGGCACTTTGAGCTGGCATTCAGAGAAACAAAAGGTGATTTTAAAGTGTGGTTTTTCCTTTGGCACACATTTCACTCATGGCACCCCGGCCCATCCTGTTCGCACTGGTGGGTGGCAAGTTAGGCAACCATTTTAGTGTGCACAAACTGCGTGGTTCTCCTGGATTCTGGCGCACATGTGGGCTTTTTGGCCATCTTGGATTTTCTAAGCCCACAGCACCAAATGTTGCAGCATGATAGCTCAAACGTGGGTCAGGACACCCAACAGTATTTAAGTGACTTAAATGACAGATGAGCCAGGCTGGATAAAAAAGGCTCTCAGTTTATGCTTCACACTAAGGAGAAAGAGGGGGAGGAGTCAGGGACGTCATTTGGGGGTAGCCAGGGGTAGCAACTGCTACCCCTAGCTCCCCCTCTGCTAACCCTAGACCTGTCCTTGCTACCCCAGGGCCACTGGACAAAGAGGCAGTGCCAAGAGCAGATGTATGTGCTGTTCCTGAAAATGGCAGTTGTAAATGCAGCTAAACTTGCCACACCTTTTTTTCACCAGGAATCTATATGTTTGCTGAAGAAATAACGGATGCAGGACAAGCCACGAGGCCACCATCACTCACAGGTTGGCAGTCCATTAGTGACGAATGCCTGAATGCTTGGGTTCTGAGGCGAGGTGGTCTGTGCAGCTCATACCCAGTACAGGAAGGGTATGGGGGCTATGCATAGCTAGTTGGAAATGGGTAAGAGCAGCCTGCCATACTCAGTGACAGCCCGGCATGAATGCAAATCTCTGTTTCTCATTGTCTGCTTTGCACTTCCAGTAAGCCACTGGGCCCGTGGTGAGAGAGATGTGCCCCAGTGCCTTCTGCCACCAATCATGTCTGTGCACTGTGTGACCTCACCCAGATCTGCCAGACCTGCATTACAAGCACACTGCAGATAGACACAAGGTGAGATAATTAATGTACATAAAGTTGCCCTCTGCATTTGAAGTAAACCATCTGTTGCTTCCGCAAGCAAAAAATATATATATTTGAAAGGATAGCTGAGGGGTAACAAACTTTCTTTGGGAAGAAGAGGGTGCAGACCAATGTGGGTCCAGTTCCTGTTCCAGTGATTAGAAGATGGAGGAGGCTGGCATTAAGCAAGATATAAAGGACCAAAGAAAATAATGACATCAGCCATTTTTAGCAGTGATGTCATGGGACTGCTGCTGCTGTTTACAATTTAAAATTTAAAAACGCAATTACTGTGACCTGCAATACATGCTTCCCCTCCATCTCCCATTTAACAGAAAAATGGTGGGTTACTTACCAAATAAGCAAAACAGAAAGGTGATGGCTGGAAAGTTTGAAATCATGCAGAACCACTGGAAGAGCTATGGGCAACCTTCCAGACCATCGTTTTTCAGGTTGGACTTGTGTTGGTCAGTTGCTGTTTCCAGTGTGTGGCCAGACACTTGACAGGCACTGGAAGTCTGTGCTTTGGGGATAAGGCCTCTTCGAGCATCGCTGTCTGTTTACAGTTTAACCCTATAATAGTCCAAGTTATTGTGTTGGAGGTCTGCTTACATTCACAGTCATTTGGTAATATGAGCCGATACACACTGATATTAACTTTACATATGGTGGTCCATTCTTGTATGAAATGTGCATCATATTATAGTGATATCATAACCATATTTTTCTTAGTGTACTGAGGAACAATGCTATTTGATGTCACTTCCTGTTTTGTCAAGGGACGAAAGGTTTGTGCCATCACTTCCTGTGATGGCACTTACGGGTGGAGTCAAGGTCAAGGGTCGTGTGATGTCACTTCCACTACTCCTAGCGTTTTGGTGAAATGACATCCCTGTGAGGAGTAGAGATTTTATCAGCCCAGAATGTACTGTGGGATGAAAGGACAGCCCCAGAGTGACAGAGATGGAGAGGCCATGCTAGGCCCTGTTGCGAGAGTGAAGCTGGCTAATGTGGAGTTCCATTGAAATATAAAAGCCAGTACAAAACAATGATTTTTGAGGTAAGGCCTAGTGAAATGAAAAGAAATGGGCTTTGCCAAATCTACTAAAATGGACAGGTACACAAATGAAGGGGAATCTACCTGAGAGCTTAAAACAGATGGATATGCCCAATTAATGGGCAATAGCATGTGGTGATATACTGATTTCATTTGAACTGGGAAAAGGCACCTTTTGACAGATTCAAAACTGCAGCAGTGCACATGGGAAATATACATGGAAAGGATAGGCATGTGAAAAAATATCAAGGAGGAATTGTGCCTTACATTTGAAACGTGGAGCCAACTGACATATTTCGGAAAATGACTCTTACTTTTCACAAATAAACTGACATTCAAATGGAAAGGCCCACTTGTTGGATTATTCTATGTAACTGTGGCCTATGTGTGAATAATACCTAACATGAACTTATATCTGTCCAAACTGTCTGTCAAGAAAGATTTTATTTCAAACAACATGCCCACATTTAATGCTAAAATGTTATATGTAAGCACATCTTGTCGATTTAAAGCTGTATTTTCTGAAGTATGGATGCAGCAGTGTTTTCCCTCTGAACTGAAAGGTCTGTGCCTATGAACCTTTGACCTCAAGACCTGGGGGCTAGGCCCACCAGGAAAAGCAGGCCTGGTTCAGTTACAAATACCATTTATAAATTTAAAGTTATGAATATAATAATTAACAGAGAATTAGATCAACATTGTGGGAGTTTCAGATAACACAGACAGCAGAAATGTCCTTTCAGGCCAGGCCTCCCCATTAACTGTGCATTAGTGGCCAACAGAAATGATCTTTTCATGGATAACTCAACCTCAAGAAATGGCTTCAGAGCCACTAATGGATGATCAAACATTGTGTATGAAACAGATTTCTGATAAGCAGATGTTCTGATCAGGTGATGGTGGAGAAATGCAACTGTGGAATAGGTTGGGGCTATGTAAAACTGAGGGACCCATGTGATGCCTTGCTGTATGATTAACGTTGGACCACATTTTCTATAATTAAAAGTGAATTGTATGTCCCAGTGAGCTGACCCCAGACACAGATTAAAGGGGATAACACGCCTTACGTGCATGTAAATATGAATCCTTTGTGATGTATACAATTTAAGCTATGCAGACAATTATGATTGCGGCATTCTCATAATTCTGAGGGAATAGAAAGTCATGTGATGATAGGTTATGGAAGTAAGGTTTGAATGAGGAAGGGGCAGATGTGTGACTTTTTTGGCTCATAAGTAAATTGATAAAGATGGTAGCTCTTCCCAGGAAGGGCTTGCAGAGATATGATTGGTATTTTCCTACTCGCCATAAAATATAGAACTCAAATATATATATGTGTCTCCAGTTATCTGAAAAATTAGGGTAGCTGCCATGTTGTTGGATTTTAAGGTCACTGAAAAAGTTAAACCCACTTGTCATTTTGGGATGATGAATCTTTCTCCTCCCTCACCCTCCATCATTCACAGCCACTAACTCCTTGCCCTATTAGCAGGTAGTGGGCGCATTGTGGTGGGGGGGAGATGGAGAGAGCTGGCAAATCCATAGCATGGTAAGTGTCACCAGCCCAATAAGAGATCAGTGTTCAATCTGAGAGGGATCTTCTTTCTTTGCCTTTTGGACTCTTGGGACCTTTCTTTGCACTTTTGAATTTTCCCCTCGGCTTTCCCACTCCATTGCTGGGCCTTAAACATTGCATGGGATGCAGAGACTAGGGCATCCATAAGCTAGCTGGGCCTGCCATTTGAGGAGCCAGAGGAAGCCTGGGTGATGGGGACTACTCTTGACTGAAGCCTTTGACCAGATTTGTGCTGTCCTCATAGGAGCCCTGCTGTTTCCCTGTATGTCCCATAACCAAGGCCTCCCATGTAAGTTGATTAATCCAAATGCCACCAAATTGTTGGGGGGGGTTGCCAGCCTTAACCTCCACTTTACAGAGCAGGTAGGGGGGTAGAACTGGGAGAGGCCCTTGGCACATTTCATTAAATCCAATTCCAATTAATTCCACTATAGAACATCTGTCCATTTAAATTGAATTGTGTTGGGAACTGCCTGCTTTAATCCTTTCCATTAAATTGTGTAGAGGGGGGAAGCTGTGTAGATCCTTAGCACATTAAATGGAAGTTAAATCAATTAATTCCCATATAGAAAATCATGGGATGAGTGTTGTTAGAGTTCAAAACTAACAAATTCATACCCAGTGAGTTAGAACTGGTATAGACAATAAAGTATGTGGGGGACTCACCCTTTCTGAAGCCCCTGTCTTCTGTACGGAAGGGGGATTTCCATAATCCCAAAATACGGAACACTAAAACGCTGCCATTCAAGTGAATTTAAAATACGCAAAACAACATTTTCCATGTGTTTACTTGCATCCCAAAACAATTTCCCCAAGGCCCTACAGTTCATGCAAATAAAAAGGCCAAAACGATTTTCCCATTGAGTTTCTTTCCTGACTTTTCCTTTTGATTAAAAGACCAAAATGTTTTTTTTTCATTGTGTCTATTTGTCATACCCTGCCTTTTAATAAAAATCCAAAACGAAGTTGCTACTGTTTTTCCACTCCCTGTACCTTGTCTTCAAATTAAGGGGTCATAAATAACTGATGCCTGGGGGTGGGGGTTGCTAGGAGAGAAGAGCATTGTGATAACCCAAGTAGTAACTGGGGGTTGATCAGATTTCATAATTGTTAATGTGAAAGAAATCCTGCATGTGTGTTTGATGTACAGTCTCTATATTGTACCTGTGTGTTGTAGTATCTGTAAGTTCATTAGAAATACAAGTCAGTCAATTGGTGCAAGTAATTTCAAATTGTGACATTGTGTTGTGCCACGGCTTTGGTGGTTGGTGTTTTGGTTGCTATTATTCTTTGTGAAACCTTAAATAAATATATATATTCTTACTATACACCGGCCTGGTTCCTAGCTCTTTGGTGGTACAGTGGGTATTTGCTGGGGTGGTGCGAAGTAGGTTGGAGGCCTCACTAAAGTTGAATCGGTATAAGTGCTGTGGGTGCGTAACCCTTTGCTTTTGGGGGGGGGGGAAAGGAACACCCTGAGTTCAGAGTGACCGCCTAATACATCTCAACAGTGCAAGACACACACTCACACACAATTGTGGTAAAATGTATCAGAGATTAAAGGATTCAAATGTTACTATTCAGTGGTAGCGAGTGAATGACACATGGGACATCTGGTGACTTTTGGGTAGAGGAGAGGACAAGATAAGCAGGAAATGTGTAAGGTGAACATGTGCAAGACACTCGCTGGTATGATATTTGTTGGAGAATGTAGCAGATATTCATGAATGAGGGATATAATATTCATAGTTGATGTGTCATTGGGTGACACTTGGGTGGGGGAGTATGAGTAGGGAATCCACAGAGGCAGCTGACGTGACATCTGTGCAATACGGTAGCTGAGATTCTGTCAGGTGGGAGACAGTATTCAGTTTCCATCTCTTGAAATGAGTGAATGGCACAAGTGCCATCGGGTAACCCTTGGTTTAGGAGGGGAGCAGCGGATCCCTGAGGGCAGCTTATATGAGGCCCATGTTTGCAAGATATTGCGGGAGAATGTAGCATGCAATTCGGATTCTGTCTCTTGAAGTGACTGAATGACATTCATGCCATCACGTGACACCTGGGTGGAGGTGGAGGATCAGGACATTTCTGAGGGCAGTTGTTAAAATACAGATGGTCTTGTGATATTTGTGGGAGACAGTAGTCGATATTTAGGGATGTGATAGTTTGAATTGAGTTGCCATCTCTGGAAGTGAGTGAATGATATAAGGAGGTGCAATGAATCTCAGAGGGCAGCTTGGGTGACATACACACCCATGTGATATTTGTGGGAGAAAGTAGCAAATATTCAGGGACGTAGGCAATACCATTTGGTGAGTGAACAACATTATTGAACAACACGTGCTGGGACAGCTCTTCCATAATTGGCAATGGGGCGCTGACCCACCATCCATTATTGATGGGCGAAGCCAGCCCAATTTAAATACCGAGTACACAGCAATCAGGGAGGTCTTTCAGCATGTCTTTAACTGTACATGGAAACGTAGTTTCCCTCTGACAGGTTTAAGATCGCAGCACACATGCCCAGTGGGCCACGCAAGGATGGGGTGTTATGCTTCCTCAACCTTGCATGACCCATTTGGGGTTGCAGGCTGTGGTAATGCAGCACAAAATACACTACACACAGAGGGTTCTCCTTCTCCATCTCGCACATTTACAGGCCCTGGTTCCGCATCTTTACCATGCTTCCTGGTTCCTGTTGCATGCTGCTTGAAAGCCAGAGGGCCATCAGGAAGGGTCATGTGAGAAGACTTCTGGATTTCACAATAGTCCTGCAAGTAAGAAAAAAACATGTATACGTATTTATGTAGGCCTGTGTGAATGAGAGAGTAGGAACAAGTTACTTACCTGTAACTGTTGTTCTCCAGCATGGGTCTGGCATGGATTCACATGCTCATGAATATTCCCCGTCGTCAGGCCGGGAATCCTCGATATAGAAAAAATCAGTATTAGTTTCGTTTCTGATCTGTCTTTCTTAGTAGTAACCAATCACTGGTTTCTCGGTCATACTGTCCCCAGCCAATGACTGCCCTCTCCCTAAGCCCCGCCTCTGGCAGCCATCCTCAGATTTGATAGCACGTGAAGTGGCAGTATGACCAAGTGAAGAGCCGCAGAGGGGTAGGCGGGAGGGTTCGCATGTGAATCCATGCAAGACCCATGCTGGAGAACAACAGTTACAGGTAAGTAAATTGTTCCTTCTCCAGCATGGGGTCTGGCATGGTTCACATGCTCATGAATATAAGAATACATAGCAGTATACACATGCACAACCACGGGAGGTGGCAACAGGCTCAACATTAAGCAATACAAAAATCTCAACATTAAGCATCTCTTACCTCCTCACCAGGCTCACCTTAAGCGAACAGGTTGCGCAGCACTGCTTGGCCCACCCTGGACTCCTCCCTGGAGTCCCGATCGACGCAGTAGAATCTCATGAAGGTGTGCGTCGACCTCCACGTAGCAGCCCTGCAGATGTCGAGCAGGGGCACACCAGACAGGAACGCCGTGGTAGCAGCAACCGCTTTGGTCGAATGGGCTCTCGGACGGCCGGGCAGCGGTCGGTTTGCCAACCGGTGACAGTGCATGATGCAGCAGGAGAGCCATCTGGAAATGGAAGCCTTCGAGAGAGCCTTCCCTTGATTCACAGGTCCAAAGTTTACAAACAGCTGTGATGTCTTCGGAAAACTCTTTGTGCGGTCCACGTAGAACTTCAGCGCTCTAGCTACGTCCAGCGAGTGCAGAGTCCTCTCAGCCGGCGACGAAGGCGACGGGAAGAAAACTGGCAACACCAAGGGTTCGTTGAGGTGGAAGTCCGACGGTACCTTGGGCATGAAGGAGGGACGCGTCCTCAGCACCACTCTCGTGTCGTGAAAAGTCAAGTATGGTGGCTTGCAAGATAGGGCCTGGATCTCTCCCACTCGTCGTGTGGAGATGATGGCCACGAGAAAAGCTGTCTTCCACGACAGAAACTTCAATGGCGCCGAATGCATAGGCTCAAATGGGGCCCCCATGAGCCTGGTCAGCACCACGTTGAGCTCCCACGCCGGGGCCGGGGCCTTCACCGGCAGGAACGATCGGAACAATCCTTTCATAAATTCCTTCACCAGCCGATGAGACCACAAGGACGCCCGTCCTGTAGTTCTGGTGTATCGTGAGATGGCGGCCAGATGTATCTTGATGGAAGCGTGAGCTAGTCCAGCCTTGACCAATGACAGTAGGTACGGCAATACTTGACGGGCCGTAATCCGCAGAGGGTTAAACTTCTGTTCACGGCACCAGACAGAGAACCTCTTCCATTTATGTCCGTAGCACTTGAGAGTTGAGGACGCCCTGGCCTTTACAAGAACCTCTCTGCAGTCGGCCGGGATGTCGTACCCTCCAAACTCTAGTGCTGCAGGAGCCAGGCCTGCAAGTTCAGCGACTCTGGGTTGTGATGAAGAATGGCGCCTCCTTCGCTGGAGAGAAGATCTGCGTCCGTCGGCAGCTTGACTGGTGTGGACGCTGACAAGTCCAGAAAGTCCGGGAACCAGATCTGTCTCGGCCATGCCGGTGCGACAAGGATCATCCTGCACCGGGACCTCTTGAGCTGGTTGATGAGCCGGAGCAGCAACGGCAACGGAGGGAACGCATAAAGAAATAGGCCATCCCAGGGGAACGAGAAAGCATCGCCCATACTCCTCGGCTGGGGAAACCTGCTGGCGGACCTCCGGCACTTGGAGTTCGTCGCGGTCGCGAAGAGATCGATCTGGGGTTCGCCCCATCGTCGGAAGAGTCGATCCACTTTATTCTGGCGTAGTTCCCACTCATATCACAAGCGCAGCTCTCTGCTGAGTGAGTCGGCGATGGTGTTTTTTACTCCTGCCAGATGAAAAGGCACCAGAAACATCCCTTGGGTGATGGGCCAATGCCACAGATCCTGGGCTTCCTTGGATAGGGCAGGGGATCTGGTTCCGCCCTGCTTCCGGATGTAGACCATTGTGGTGGTGTTGTCGGTGAAGATCCTCACCACCTTGCCCTTGAGGAATGGAAGAAAAGACCTGAGGGCCCAGAACACTGCACGGAGCTCCAAGATGTTGATGTGGAGTGGCTTCTCCTCCGGGAGCCAAAGGCCTCTCGCGTGAAGATCTCCGGAGTGCGCTCCCAACCCTCCAGGGAGGCATTCGTCGTCACCGTCACCTGGTGAGCTGGGGTCTGAAAGTCCGTGCCCGCCGACAGATGAGAGCGGGTACCCCACCACCGGATCGCCTGACAGAACGTCTCATTGAGTGGGATCCTGTCCTCGAAGCTGCCCGTCGACTGGATCCAGCGGGCGTCGAGGAACTCTTGTAAGGTGCGCATCCGAAGTCTGCAAAGGCGCACCAGATAAATGCAGGAGGACATCATCCCGAGGAGGGACTTGATAGATCTTACCCTGGCCACGTCCGTGGCCAGCAGACGCTGCACCTTGCCCAGGATGGTCCTGGTCCTTTCCTCTGACGGCGAGGCCAGCCGCGCCACTGTGTCGAGCTTGGCTCCCAGAAACAGGGCGTCTTGCGACGGGACCAGGTGGGATTTTGGAAAGTTGATGGAGAACCCCAGGTCCGTGAGCAGCTGGACGGTCTTCGCAGTGTGCTTCACAGCGAGCTACCTTGTCCTTGCTCGGATGAGCCAGTTGTCCAGGTAGGGGTAGATGTGGATCCCCTGCAGACTCAGCTGCGCCACCACCGGTGTGAGGCACTTTGTGAACACCCTGGGTGCGACTTCAATCCGAACGGGAGAGCCTTGAACTGGTAGTGCCGCCCTTGGACCACAAACCTGAGGAACTTTCGGTGTCTTTTTAGAATAGGGATGTGGAAGTACGCATCCTCCAAGTTTAACGACAACAGGAAGTCACCCTCCTCCAGCTGTCCCAGCACGTGCTGGAGGGTGACCATCCGGAACTTCTGTGCCTTGATGTACTTGTTCAGTCATCGCAGGTCCAGGATGGGACGCCATCCTCCTGTCTTCTTCTTTACGAGGAAGTACCTTCAGTAAACTCCGGAGCCCCGAAGCCTCTTTGGGACAAGCTCGATGCACCTTTCTTGAGCATCGCCCTTACTTCCAACAGTAGTTGAGGGACGTGATTTTACTTCCTGGCCACGGGTGGAACGCGAGGGGACTTCTTCTGGAACTCGAGGGCGTGCCCTTGGGCCAGGGCGTCCAGCACCCAACGGTCGGTGGAGATGGACTCCCACACGCTGACGAACCTCGTCAGCCGGCCTCCCACCGAGGTGCTTCGGCGGGGGCCCGACCCTAGGGTCGGTTCAATCTTGTTTGGAAGCCGCCTCGCCTCCTTGACCTCCCTGTCGACGACAACGGGCACCACCTGATTTGCCACATCCCCTGTAGGCCTCCTGAGATGAAGATCTTGCCGCTTGGCGGTATGTCGAGGATCCACTGCCGGATCCCTTGGAGGCACCTTGTCTGCCTCCGGAGCTCCGAAAGACGGCCGTCGTTGTTGGAGCAATCCCAGTGCCAGGGCAGTCTCCGTGTCCGTCTTGATAGCCTGAAGGGACTCATCAACCGCCTTCCCAAACAGGTTGTTCCCGTCGAAGGGCATGTCCAAAACTTTGGTTTGTACGTCCTGGCAGAAATCTGTCGCCTCGAGCCATCCTCGTCGTCTCAGGCAAACGCTGTTGCCCAACTGACGGAAATCAGTGTCGGCGATGTCCGTTGCCACCGTGATGGCGTGGTCCGAAGCAATCTCACCTTCCTGCAAGATTTCAAGGGCCTCAGCCCTTTTGGCATCCGGAAGGAAGTCCAATAGTGGGGCAATTTTGAACCAAAACTCCCTTTTGTAGCGGGCTACGATAGCCAGGGCGTTGGCCGCCTTGATAGTCGTTGCTGCGGATGAGATGACCTGTCGTCCCATTGCGTCCAGCTTCCTGCCCTCGCCGTCCGGCGGGGAAGTTGATGTCGAAGCCGATGCCCCCCAGCTTTCTTCTTTGCCGCCGCCAAGTCTACCGAATCTGGGGTAGGTTGCGCCCGAAGGCACAAGGGGGCAGCGTCGGGGACCCGGTACTTCTTCTCGTATCGGTCCCTCTTTGCAGGCGCCATGGCAGGGTACTTGAGGAGGGAGAGCCCCTCATCCAGATGTCATCAAGAAGTGGTACGGCGAGGACCGTCTTCCTTTTAACCTTGCGCCGTTGGTAAAGGTACCTTTCCTTCTTTTTCTCTTCGACGACGAGCTGGAAGAGCTCGGATGCCCTGGAAATCATGGCATGGAAGGATCCAATCTTGTCAGGTGGGACGCCCGCGCAGGGGGTGATGGGGGACACGTCCCGTCGTCGCCTCCGTCGTCATCTGTACCTGTCGTAGCCGTGTCCGTGCCCGTATTATCCACTTGGGTAGTTGACTGGGGGGAAGGCAAAGCAGGCCGCAGAGGTGGAAGAGGTGGCGGAGGATGCGTCCTCCTCTTCTTATGCAGTGGACTTTCCGAAGGTCCTGGCTCCGGTTCCCCCGTCGGGTCTGGCTCAGGTACCTTCCGTCGGGGGGAGGGGCAACCTTGTCCTTATCTCCAAGCATAAGGACTGAATTGCTGACAAAATGGCCGCCGAAGTGTCCTGTGGCACCAGAAACGACGGGCGCGAGGGCTCTTCATCAACCTCGTCGGCGCCACCGTCGCTCTCGTCGTCGCCCTCGTCAGGATCCCTCCCGATGGGCTGGGCTTCCTCCACAACTTCGATGAGCTCTTCTTCAGAGGTCGTGTCCGTATCCACGATGCACACCTGCACCTCCCCCTCTTTTTCCAACGGGGACTTCGTGGGGGTCTTCTCGATGGGCCTGAAAGACGACTCCGCCCGCGGTGGCAGGGAGACTCTGGATCCTGAGGTCGCCTCCACTGGCGTAGCCTCCACAGGCTGAGCCAGGGCCGCTGCGACATCCTCAATCGAGGTCTTAGCAGGGTGAATTAAGGCCGTCGTAACCTTCTGCATGCCTGGGGCCTTCACCTTGGGGGGAGGGTCCAAGCCTCGCTCCCCCTCTACCGGAGTCTTCGAGATCGACCGGGGCCTCTCCAGAAGCTTTGCTGGGTTCTCGGACTTCCTCTTACCCAAGCCAGAGCATTGGCTCGTGGTTGATGGCGCCGGGGAGGATGCGCCCTGCCTGGCAGCCAAGGAGCCCGACCGTTCGGCGCTCCCGGTGCCTACGGACTCGCAGTGCTTGGCCTTTTGTTGGCCCCCCGTCGCCGGGGCGCCCTCACAGGTCTTAGAAGACCGCTCATACTTTTTCTTCTTCTTCTCGCCTGACGGGCTCTTCCCTTCCAGCCAGTTGGCGAGGCAGAGGTGGCGATCCTTCATGGTCCGCTCCGACATGTTCTCACAAAACGCACAGTCCTTCTCCACACGCGTCTTGTCCTCCTTGAACACATTCTGAAGCTGGCATCCAGGGCAGGTCCTGAACAGCTTCCCGGGCGTCGAGCTTCCTTTCTCCTGGGCCATGTCAGGGTAGGCCTCGGAACTTCTGGAATCCTCCAAAAGCGTAACTCGATGAAATCTTCACCCTTGAGGGGCATAGAAACTCCGAAACGGGTCCCCGTTGATCGGATGTAGAAACGGTGGAGCTTGAGGCTGTATTTAACCGAAAAATGAGAAAAATCTCCTGAAAAAAGTGCGAAAACACATCAAAAGCTCGAGAGCTACAGCACGAGGATTCCCAACACTTGAACGTGCGGTAAAAATCTGAGGATGGCTGCCAGAGGCAGGGCTTAGAGAGAGGGCAGTCATTGGCTGGCGGCAGTTTGACCCAGAGACAAGTGATTGGTTACTACTAAGAAAGACAGATCAGAAACGAAACTGATACTGATGTTTTCTATACCGAGGATTCCCGGCCTGACGACAGGGAATATTCATGAGCATGTGAATCCATGCCAGACCCCATCCTGGAGAATATGTTGTTTAGGTGTACTTGTGAATGAAAAAATGTATGTTGTACGGGTGTGCGATTAAAATAGAGAGTGTATGTTGTATGAATTCATGTGCCTGCTTTTCTGTGAGTGCCATGTGGGGAAAAGGGCTCTGTTCTGGGCTGGTGTGTGTAATAGGCAATTGTAACATTTGTTTCTTATTGTAGAATGGCATATTTTACTGGCATCATGCAAAAAGCCAACATGAAGTACATTCTTACCTGTCCATCCTCGCCTATATTGGTGCAGAAATTCTGGACATGTTTGCTTATTGTTGCCTGGTATTTATTACTGGCATTATGTGTAAAGCCAACATGAGGCGTGTTCTTATGTGGCCATTCACACCTATATTGGTGCAACCAATCTGGATATTACTAATTACAAAACAATGCATGTTCCCTATTTTGTGGGTTTGCTTGACCTCATAATCACGTGCTTTATCTACAATTGTTAGTATATGAAGTAAATGGTCTCTCTGGACAGGAAGATCAGCTCATATTTCTGAAATTTATCATGGCGAAAATGTACTGCATTACCTGCAGTTGCATTACAAGTTGGCACTGCACAACCTGAAGACTTGCCGTTGGAATTCAGCTGCTCATAAGTGACAGCATCAGTGCTGAGCACATAACTAACACCCGTTGAAAGCTTTGCGAGAAGTGTGGGTACAGTCTTTGGAGAGGAGATGCTTTTGGACACACTCCTCAGTGGCTCAGGCATCTTGAATACAGATGGGTCACCAATAACAACAGAGAGTGGACAAGCAGCTGCGCATATCCTTAATGCCTACTTACTGGACACTTTACAAGTGGAAAATATGATGGCCCAAGTACAAAATACGTATAGAAAATGATCTATGGCCTGTTCAGAGGCACTTGAACATGTTTCTGCTGAATTTCAAGGCTGCCTCTCTGGGAGTGTGGAGAGAGTGTTCAGTGAGACCCAAACACCTAAACCCTAAACACAAGAGATGCCTCTCCGTGCCGAACAGTTGACATTTAATATAATGAACAATTAGTCTGTTGAAGCAGACTATGCAACAACTTCTATTCTTAGCCAACACGATCTTAGATGATGGCAGTGACTTGTTACTTAGTACATGTCAGACACGAACAGGTGATTAAGGGTTGTTGTGTGGTGTGTGGTTCACAAACCAATAGCTGTATTTGCAGCTAATAGGCTATAACCAGGTTCTGACATGCTGCTGACAAAATGACATTGATTTGTTTTATCCGTTCTATTTCCTAAGCCTAATTTTGTCATGACTGACACTCATCAAATGTTCACATTCTCTCCCAGAGAGCACAGCCACCCACTGAAGTTTGCAGGCACCCCCACCGTGCATGGCCACCCCTAAAGATGTTTGGACACTCCCACAAAACGCAGACACCACCTATAGTTATCAGGAAATCCCACAGAGCACAGCCACCCTAAAGTTCTCAGGATTTCTTGTAGAATGTAGCCACACACTAACGTTTACTGGATCCTCACAGTGTGCAGTCACTGCATGCAGTGTACACACTGTCACTGTCACGTGTCGAGTCTCCCTGAGAGGACAACAATTACCCCATGACTGCCTCATATCGTTTCCCCCTCCACAGACATCTATAGGTGGGAATCTACAGGAGGGAAGGATGATATATCATATGGCTCCCCACAACAGACTCCATTGCTGATTTCCCAGCTAAGAGGCAACAGGAAATGAAACGAGTAACTGTTTGCATGCCTTATTAGCATATACCATTGATTCTACCTAAACGAAGGCACTGCCATGTGCATGCTACCTCATCCGCTCCTCTACTACACCTGCTAGGGCACCACCACAGTCTTCCCCCTAAGCTCCTCTCTAAGATGAAGCTTGTCAATGTTCTCACCCTCATTTTCACCCTACACTGAAGGGTCAAGACCATGCACCCCTCGGCAATGGGCCCCAACTAGGAAGGAATCTGTGAAATCTCCTACAGTCTGATTGCAGCAACTGTCCCTCTTGCCACGAGTGGAATTTGCCTGAGTCTTCTTCCTGCACATCCTCCTGAACCATGCCCTTCTGCTCAAGTACAGACCTTGCCTGTTCTGCCTCCATGAGCAATGGAATCTCCATGACAGGCCTGGCCTTCCCTGCATTAGTTAGTGACTGCAATACAGACCCTGCCTCCCTAATAGCACCGCCTCCTCCTCCTCCTGTGGCCACAACAATGCCTTAGCCTTCTCCATTGAAGCAGAAACCTGACAGCTCTAGGTCTTTATCATCCAGCACAATTGTTCACGTAGTCCGTACCACTTGTCAAAACAACATCACAAAGGAAAGCATTCAACAGAATAAAAATAACAAGTAATGTTCTTAGCAATATTTGTCATTTGGACTCTTAATACCAAGTGATGGCTCATTTGCTGGAAAAATGGCCCACCTTTGCAATGCACACTGAAGTCATGTTGTCAGTTTGTAGGGTGATCTAACTGATTTGCTAAATGTATCTTAGCCTTACCATTCATTCCATGGCACCAGCATATCTGATCTAATATCCCCCGTTACACAATCCCATCCCTAAAGTCTGGAGCAAGAAAGAGGATATATTTGATCAAAATATTTTGTTTCATTAAAATAGTAAATCAAAACGCATGGTTGTCCCCTAACTTTAAGCTGGAGATCTCCTCAACAACAATATACTATTAAAGGCAGCTGTCTGCAGAAGGGGAGCATAATCTTCCTGCTGTTATCGCTCTAATTTAAAAGGGACATAAACATCAATTCATATCAATCAAATCAATATATATGTATATCTTGACACGATACGAGAAACACATAACATAATGCGCTTGTCGGCTTGCACATATTTTCTTGTTCTAATTGGTCACAGACAATGGGATACATTTTATGTGCTCCATTATCAACAACAAGTGTTGGTATTAGAGCGAATATTTCAAAATAGTCACTTCACTTGACTTTCTCTAAGGACAAGTATTGATAACAGACAAAATCTATATCACCCACATTACATTCAAAGAAAGTTCATCATTCATAAAATGGTGAACTGCAGGTGGATGTTTCTGTTGGTGTTTAGTCTTAGCGTGTATCTGAAATACACAGTGTGATGTGTTGCATTAGTAATCTATAGGCTTGGGTTTGGGAAACTCATTTCCTTTTTAGAGAGCAAAAGGAATATCTGTCCCATTCAAAGTCATATGAACAGGAAAATATAGTTTTCTGAAGGGATTGAAACAACCTCCCAAATCCTACTTAACATGTGTAATCCTTGTAATACATGGTTGTTACTTTTCAGGATATGTTAGCAGGATTTTAATAGTTATTTACATTAGCATCATTTTCTGGGATGGAAATTGACAAACTAACCTCTGTCTCATCCTTCTAGAATAGTACGGCTTTTCTCAGACTTTTTCCTTTTTAACTAGCTGTGGCTTTCACAGGTAAACACTTTAATAATGCTCTGTAAACTGTAACATGTTGTATACCAGTTCACTGTTCCAGTCTTATAGCACACATGCAAAAGTGCAGGCTTTGGTTTACACTGTGCAAGTTGTGCTGAATATGCTATGGCATTCTATTTTAAATCACTTCCTCCAATTGTTTCTCCTACATACATACATGTGGTGGCTTAGCTGGTAAAGCATTTCCGTAATGGATTTTCATTTGCTTTCAGGAGGTTGTATACTCACTTCTGGGTTTACTTTTAACACACAGAACATGTATGGCAACTCACAGTTCGAGTAGCCTTACCCAGTCAGCTATGCCTCATGACTCTTATCATTCTCTAGGAATCTAGTACCATTTAGTCAAGTCCTGCTTCAGGTTTCCTCTTGACAAGGCCTTTGCAGGGGGTCCATAAATTACCTCCAAGATACTAGCATACTTCATCACCTTTCCTGTGGAACATAAATCCCCATCTGTAGACATGTCAGGCTCCCAGAGCTCTCTTTACTACATTTTCCAGTGGAGTATCATCATTTATAATAATTTTCCTTTGGTTGAGCTTTCTCATTGGTTTCATTCAAACTTTGACAATCTCAATGAAACACCACGTTCCTGTGATGGATCAAAATATTTAGCCATGTAACAAGGGGAAGTTCTGATCAGATTTTGATAGAAATAAATTGTTTCTCCATATGTTTAATACTAGACCTGACACACTATTGAAGTGTTCATGTTTGGGATTGCACAGCAAACCCATATTCAGGTATATCTGACATGCCTCCACAGTATAAAACATTACACAGCTATTAAATTAATTAAATGTATTAATAATTGATGTATACATATGTTAACATATCATGTTTGGACTCATACAGTGGTGTGTACTCCAATACATCTGAAACGGTCTACACCGTCTCAAAAAAGCCGAGCTTTGCCTAGTTCTAAGTGAATATGTAATTTACATTATGTGCATTTTAAACTGATCATTTTTAATGGACAATTGTGTACATGGAGGTCCATTTAAGCCAATAATTTACTCAAGGCTGGGTTATTTTCCAAGCTACCCATTAGAAATGAGCAGATGTTATTTTATGGCTGGGAAAGAGTTTGTTAAGGTTGAAGTTGAGTGGATCTTAAACACTTTCAAGCATTGTTCTGTGGAAAGCAGACCTCGGCCATAAAAACTGGGGGTATGTCATATCATGCTCGCAAACAGTGTTCTAAACCTTGAACTCAGATTTTTAGAATGTGTAATAAATGCCTTTCTCATTTTCTTTCTGAGTTCACTTATGTTCATAAGACACTTTGTATTTGGTTAGCTTAACTTATGGACATTTCCTGATTTATAACAGGTACTGCTCTACCAGAAGGCTGATCTCTGTTCAGGAGGACTGTTTTAAAAGACCTGCTTACCTATGACTAAATATTAATGATGTCATCCCTTTCAGGGTCAGACACATTAGATCAAAGAGAATGATATAACATGTCTCTACTGTAGCAATCTGTAATACCAGTTACTTGAATGCACATTGTCATATCAGTTTACAAAACAAATGTCCTTTCTTTGTGCATTTAATGCATGCAAACCTTAATCCTAGCAATGTTATCAAGATACTTTTTATGAACTCATATATTATGGAGTGTTACAGTGTGTTTTATAACAAAGGGTCTGAGTCATTTTTGCAATATTGACTGATACATGATCTGAATGAGATGAACATTACAGAAATGAAAAGCAATGCACATATGCAATTAGGTGATATTGAAGTATAGGGATACATTTCTGTTATACATATGTAGTTACCATTCTTTCAGTCCATCAGGGCTGTGCTTCTAAAACATGTCCTCTTAACCTCTGTCTCCCTTGTAACTTGGGGAGGTTCTTACTTACTTTAGGATAGAAATGACAAGTCAAGCACATTGGGTTTGATTCAATAAACTGAATTCCATTTACACTAAACATTCCTTTAAGCTCTTATTATAAAATATTCAAAGTTAACGCAGAAATTTAAATGTAATTATTTTGTGAACAATAATTATAAACTCAACACGTATCATGATGCTTTATTTGTCTTTGTTATGGAACTGAAAAGTGTACAAAACAGCAAAATGATTTCAGATTGTTTCGCAGCACAGGGACATTTATTATACATGATGTACTTTTACAACTTACCTTCAACTATCCCTCCGTAAATACCTCCCCTCTCGAGCCCTTCACTTGTCTACCTCTAACTCCCTCAAGACCAGTCGTTTTTCAAAGATACGAGCACGGGGTAGATCACTGTCTTCAGCTGGGGCCTCCCTTTGGAACAGCCTCCAGTCTGTATCTGTACCCAAACAGTCCCCCACCCACTGTTCTTTGCACTTATCAGATACACCCTATCTGACTACCCTAGCACTTTGCCACTTCCTGGCTGCACTACCTCTGTTTATCGCCTTTATTTATTTATTTTACTTAGTATTATTTATTCTGTTCTCTCCTATGTTCCGCACTTTCCACTTCTCCCCCTTCCATGCACTTTCCCCCTTTCCCATGCACTTGTGCGCTCTTAATGTCACTGGGCAAGGTAAGATTGATGTTTTTGTTCTCCCCTGTTCCCCTCCCTTTGCCTGGTCGCGCTCTGAAACACTTGTGTATGAGCGCAATATAATTAAAATATCATATCTTATCATAACTAACATTCATGTCAGGTGGATGGGAAGTAATTATCAGACATCTGACAGTTTTTCATCACTGTGATAGTGAGACGAGGGTGCTCTGAGATGTGAGCACCTTTTCAAATATGTACGTGGAGTTTGTGAGCAGAGATTTTGTCAGAAACTGTTGGGTGAGGGTCACAGAGAGGGTGATTCAGGTGTTGATTCAGGTAATTCATAATAATTGAAAAACATAATAGATGCAACCACAATTTAAGTTCTGTGCCTATTCAGCACATCATGGCTGTGGAACATGTTCAAATAATGAATATGTGCAAACATGCATCTTTCAGCATCTTCATTACATGAAATAAGATGTGCTACTTCTGAAATTGATGAAATTGAGACACATGACCTGCAGGCTGACTATCACTCACCCAGAATGATTGCCAAATTAGGTTGGAGTATAGTTTACTATCCAAGTGTCACTTTACTATCCACATCCAAGTGTCACTCATGACATCTGAGAGCTGAGATTTATTTTGTTCGCATGATGTATGTGTTCACTGAACAGGCACCATGGTTCTCTCATAAAAGGAACGCCATTGCACCCTCTTGCCTTTTAATATCGTGTGTCCTGCACATCATAGACATGGTATTTGAAAACAATGAGTAATTTATCACGTGCGTCCTATGCTGCTGTTGATTTTATTATACTGTTGAAAAAACAGTCGGTTAGGTCACCAAATGGCTTACAGTCGCTCATTTGCAGAACTATCCACAACTGTGTTGATTTATTTCACACTCATCCGTTATTTTGCCCACAGCAGTCTTTCCATACCATGAACTGTGCCCATACCATCAGTGATTCAGGCCGTTCTACTTATTGCTGCTTCAGGTATGCTCCCACTAACACTGCATACATTCCCTAGTACTTTCAACATCTGTGATTTTACATAATTCCTAAGAATCCGTTTGCATATTTGACCCCACTATACGCTGTCACTTTTTACTCATGTGACATCCTCCATTTTGTTCTAGATTGCTTAACCTGTTAATCCTTGGGGCAAGGTACTTCACATTGATTCTTGAAGTAGATGTCTATTTATCTTCACTTTCAAATGTCATAAGGTTTGCACATTTGCGTCATAGATTGTCTTAAAATGAGATTGTGTTTACTTCTGCAGTAATCCCCCAAGAACAGGTGGCAACTGTCTGTGACAAATTGTTCCATATTCATTAGAGGGCGACCACTACTGTTGTGATGTTTTGTAGTTTTCTGTCAACTTTGTCGACATTGACTGCATTGTCATGCAAAATGACACATTCCATGATTTGTGGCCAATTTATAAAACGTGTGCACAAAAAAAATATGCAAACGAATTTAGCCCCAATGTTGCTGATTAAATAATATGGAAAGGAACAAAGAGGTTTACAGGTTTAACCCCAATTCTTTTTATCTAAAAACCTTTCCGCTACAGCAAAAGGGAGACAGACTGCTTGATTTACTATATGTCTGCGTAGCATGAAAAGAAATGTAGTAAACAATTATTATCATGTTACCAGCAAACGTAGTACGAAAACAGCCTCATTCATTTTTTTCTTGCCAGTGCAAATATTTTTCAATAATACGGATTGTGACAGAACCTATTTACTAAATTTCATATTATCTAAGCATTTGCTCAATGTTTTGCAGCAGTGTAAATATTAGATCCGTTGCTCCATGTTGTACATCATTTTTATCTTTGCCCATTCAGCTTTTTGTCAATTTATTTGAGGGCCATTATCTGATATTGAATCACTGGTAACACCCCAACGAACATATAATGTAGTGCCATGTCACTTTCCATGTGACTTGCAAGTTACACTAATGGCAATGTTAACTGCTACAAAATATCACGGTTTGAGTAATTGTGTGAACACTACCAGGATTTGCAACAGCTTGATTCCGTTGAAAGCACTTTCCGATTATGTCAAATACATGCACCCAGCCTCAATTTCTTTTATTTTTCTTACATTTTTATTGGTTAAAGCGTTGGCCTAGCTTGAGAGCAGTGGAACCCTGTAAAGAGTGTTGGCAGCCAGCAGGTGGCTGCCATCTTTTAACAGTAACGCAGTACTGTGAGATCTGTGCATCGGTACATGTGTCCATTGGAATTAGTCCTTGGTCATTATTGTTGAAAGAGCCATGTTTTGAGAGTTTTGCGGACTATGAGAATTGTTGGGGCATTCCGAGGTGACACCGAGTTCGAGTTCCAGAGGGTGGGTGCATGACAAGAGAAGGGTTATTTGTGGGCCCTCTCTTTACAGACGAGTTGTGAATCAAGCCGGTTGTTAGATTTGCTGCACAAGCAGAATGTGACATCAGATATGAGGAGCTTGGCCGTATTTGTGACTGCTTTGTAGATGATACATGCAGTCTTGAACATCATCCTGGTTTGGAGTGGAAGCCAATTTAGTTTTTATAGAATGGGGATAATTTGTTCAGTGGACTGCTTTTGGGGAAGCCAACTGAGCAACTAGGAACCCTGTCAGGAGAGCATTTCCCTCATCAATGTGCGAGACCAAAAGGGCCTGCACTACGGTCTGGAAGTCCTGCTCTCGGATGAAGGGTTTCATTTTTTCAAAGGGTAGAGATTCTGAGCCAGGCTGTTTGGGCCTTCTTGGCTATGTGTTTCTGAAAGTACAGTCTGTTGTGGATAGTAAAGCCTATGGATTTTGAGTCTGAAAGATATGGATCAATTCTTCTAAGGCAGCTGAGACAGTTTCAGGAAGCAGGAGTATATATGCATGCATGTGTGCTTTGGTGAACAAATGGGAACCAAAGTGAATGTTCTACTGCCGAAAGCACACATACAATATGCTACTATCCTCTGCCCTGATAAATGCCATCAGTATCTCAATCATGCCAAAGTATTTGTGTGAAAATTTAGGTTGCTGTATGAAAAGAACGATGCTCAAGAATGTGCTCTGTGTTCTTCCTTATCGGCTGCATTTATGTAGCTCAGTTGATATCTCTATGAACAATTTCATAATGCCTGACTGACTAAGGCAACACATCTTATTTATGTATTTATTTATTTATATATGCAGTAGGGACAACGCTCTTTTGATCTTAAAAGAATGTACAATAGATAAGAAATCTAATAAGAAAAAGATATGATGGGAAGCAATGAGCTTCTTACAATGGGGTGATTTTGAATGACATTGGGCCTCATTACAACCTGCCAGTCCGGGACCGTGCAAAATCCCTGACGGCGGTAAAAACGTTTCCGTGTGCGCAAGGTTGCGGAAAAACCATCCGATTACACGCTGTCGGTCGCGCGCACCACACGGACTCGGAAACGTTGTTACCGCCGTCACGGAAAACCCCACGCAAATGGAAAGAACGCAGCCACAAGTGGCGCTAAACCCGTTTCCGCCTCCGCCGCCAGGGACACGGAACCGGAAATACCATGATCGCCAAAACAGGAAACAGAGAGGCGGCCATCATATAAAAGCACAATCCATTGCCATCCAGAGCCAGCGCAAGCACAATCCTAACTCTGAGAAGCCAAAAGGGACCACCAGCATGTCTGCCAGGATTCCTGCTCAGAGGCAGCGCAAACAGCGCTTCAGCGAGGCGGAGCTAACCGTCTTGGTGGAGCACATTGTGGACAATGCAGAGATGCTGTTCAGCGCCGACCAACGGTGTGCCACACAGCAGCGGAGGAAGGAGGTGTGGGCCGAAGCTGCACGTAAGTGCACCGATGTGGGCATGGCAGTGAGGAGCGTGAAGGACTGCCACAAGTGGTGGGATGACCTGAGGCTGAGGGTACGCAACCTAATTTCCATGCACCGCCAACGCAGCAGTGGGACAGGCGTAGGACCCCCTTCCCCACTGAGGCTGCAAGCATGGGAGGAGCGTTGCAGCAGCGTCCTCCACCTAGAGGGAATCCATGGGATCGGGGAGGCTGGGGCAGGAGTGAGCCCACCTGCAGATGCCGGTAAGTGCCCAAACATGAATGCCACATGTAAATATGCAGTTGTGAGTACTGGGCCAAAGGACCCATTAATAACCCCCCCCCAGGCAGTGCATGTGTGGGCCAAAGGACCCATTAACAACCCCCCCCCCCGGGCAGTGCATGTGTGGGCCAAAGGACCCATTAACAACCCACCCCCCCAGGCAGTGACCCATCATGATCCGTATGGCAACCAATATCACAGAATGCATACACCAGCAATCAGATGCATGTGACTAACACTATTCAATGTACAATCTTAATGACGCATGTGATGCACCCATCTGCCACCACAACAACACTAATTGCATGCCCTTTGTGTCCCCACAGCCATTTCAAGTGACAGTGATACTGCACAACAGGCCAGCCAATCTGCACCGGCAAGTACACAAGCCACCGCCACCACACAGGAGGATGCTGCCTGCAGTTCTGCACCTCTGGCCACATTACCAGCCACTACAGATGTGCGGCCCACCACCACCACCGACATCCCCACTGTCTCCACACTGGCTGAGTCTAGACAGGTGCCACGGCAACCTATCATGGCCACCCAACACAACACCGAAGGCAGCAGCACTGCAGAGGGGGCGGCCTGCAGTGATAACAGTGCCCCGCAAGAGCACTCGGAAACGGGGCCACAGGGGGAGATGCCCACATTGGAAGACCTGGGCTCCTTCCATGAGCTGGGGTTCAGCCCCACATCACTGGGGAGTCCCATGAGGTTGCCCACCCCATCCATGGCCGAACTGAATGCCCGCATGCAGCGGATGGAGGACCAGCAGTCTACGCTCACCCAGCTGGTGGAGAGGCAGCTAGAGGAATCCAGGCTGCAGAGGGAGAGCTACAGCGCCTCAGTGCGTCGCCTGTCGAGGTCCATCGGACGCTTTGCGAGCACTATAGTAACCCTTGCACGCCATGTGCGGGAGGGCAACGACCACACCTCCAGGCTTGTAGAGGCCATGTTGGTTGGCCAACAGGCAAATCTGGCACGGATGCCCTCAATCCCAGATTCTGGCCAATCAAACACAACCACCCCATCCAGCTCCACTACTGCCAGTCCAAGGAGGCGCTCGAGTAGGCTAACGGGTCCCTCGGGCAAGGTTGCACAGGCACAGAAGCGCACACGGAATTGATGGCATGTGTGTGGGGCAGTGCAGGACACATGTGGACTACAAGGGTGTGGGAGGGTGGGCAGGTTTGGGTGGTGGGGTAGGTAGTTTTGGGGGTTTGAACAATGGGGTCTGGGTGGGGGTGGGCACGTTTGGGTGGTGGGGTAGGTAGTTTTGGGGGTTTGAACAATGGGGTCTGGGTGGGGGTGGGCACGTTTGGGTGGTGGGTGGCCCCGGGTGTACAGCTTCCCTAACCAATGCACCTCCTTCCCTGTTATTATTACATCAATACATCACCATTTTGAATCAAGACATACATGTGTGGACATTGATCATTTATTTTGCTGTGCAACTATTAATTCATTGTCGTCACCATGTTCGTGCATTTCTGTGAATGTGCTGTGACTCAAAAGTAAATGCGAATCAGGGCATCCGGTGCTCTCTGGCCATCATGTGGACCCCCAGGGGGAGGCGGTGCCATCCCATCCCCATCCCCATCTCCATCTCCATCCCCATCCCCATCCCCATCCCCATCTTCCTCATCTGCGTCTGGTGGCATTGGGATGTTCCTGCGCAGGCATATATTGTGCAGCATGGCACATACGAGCGTGATTTTACCCGTCTTCACTGGGCTGTACAGCAGTGATCCGCCAGATCTGCTCAGACAGCGGAAACGGTCCTTCAGCAGTCCAAATGTCCTCTCAATCATTCCACGTGTGCGGATATGTGCCCTATTGTATGCCTCTTCATGCCTGTTCCTTGGTCTCCGTACAGGTGTCATCATCCATGGCGTGAGTGCATATCCTGCATCACCTACATGGGATGTAGATGGGGGAACATGTCAGTGTTTGTGGCATCATGTCCTCATCTGCTGCTGTGCATTCTTGTATCATCCTTCATTCATGCATATGTACCATGCAGTGTATGGAGGTATGTTTTGGGCATCACGATGTATGTCGCTGACTGGATATGGGCCTACACATTAACCTGCATGTTTACTGTGCCCTGCGGGTGACATGTCACGGTGCAGTGCTGTCCACACATGGCAGAGTGACTCCACTGTACGGAAGTAGTAAATACACGTTGTCTCATTTACACGCCTCTCGTGCCTTTTGAGGCAGTGTTTCAATTGAGGGTGGGTGTCTGCAGTGGCACAGGGTTCATGGGACAGTGACTGGATTGGCTGTGCCAGCGTGTGCACGGGCACATTGTGGTGCCCTGTCATGTCTTCCTTCATGATGTTTGGCATCCGCTGTGTATTTGGTAGATGGAAGGGGGGTGATGCATGTGCGGTCACAGCGGCACACTCACAATGCTCATTGGCCTGGACACACACACACCACTTTGACAGGGTTGTAGCATCGTCAGCTGTACTCACCCAATAGCCATGTGCTTTGTCCGGCATAGCAGAATTCCGCAGTACCATTGAGTCATGTGATGAGCCTGGGAAACGTGCGCAGCAGTGTGTAATCAGTTACATGGCATCACAAATCATCTGGACATTCAAAGAGTGATACTGTTTCCTATTGCGGAACACCGCCTCAATTGCACGTGGTACTGTCAGCTCAACGTGGGTGCAGTCAACTGCGCCTATGCAATTTGGCATGCCTGCTATGGCATGGAAGGCCAACTTGGTGGCAATGACCTCGGGGAGGGTGCGGGGTAGGGCTATGTGTTCCGACACATGGCCTAACAGGGCATCCAGTACCTGTACCAGGATTTTGGAGAAACAGGCTTGTGATATGCCGTGCAGCTCACCAACCGTGTGTTGATAGGTGCCAGTGCCAAGGAAATGCAGTACTGAGACAACCTCCAAGAGGGGGGGGGTGGCGGTGGGGGTGTCAATTAGGCTGTCAATTAGGCTGCTGATGTTGTCCTCAATCATGGCGGTGATGTGCAGGATTGTTGCACGGTCCAGCCGGTATAGTGTGTGGATCTGTTCTGGGGTGAGGTTCGAGGGTGAGGCCCTGATGCGTGGTACTGCTGGCTGGCGGCGGGGTCGGGCTGGCTGGGCAATGGGGTTTGCCATAGCTGCAGGGTTGGCTGGTTGCCGCCTGCGCCTCCTCCGCCTACGCCTCCTCCTCTGCGCCATTACTGCCACCATGTGCAGTGCTGCCTGTTGGTTGAGTAGGCCCAGTCCCAGTGCTACTAGACCTGCTGCCTGCATGGTTCTGTGTTGTGTTGGGCTGGGTGTGGCCCTTTTGTAGGCTCCAAGTAGCCTGCTAGGTCCAGCTGGGCTGATTTGGTGCACCTGTGCCCTGATTCAGTTCAGCAGGCAGTGTATAACGCCATGTTCGCGGTGGCGGCGGTTCCGCCATTTCTTTGCTGGTATTTCCGTGTCCGCGCTAGTTGTGATGCTCACGGTGTTTTGTGTTGACGGTAACAGAGGGATTTCCGTGCAGACGGACTTAACGGGACCCCTATTTCTGCGGTGGCGGTTTAGGGTGGTGCTATTACCGGGGCTGCGGGTCATGATTGGGCGGACATGGAAACGGTGCCGGTGTGGTTTTACCGGCAGTGTTAATTCCGGACCGGAGTACTTGTAATGAGACCCATTCTGACCAGTTTGTTGAGGGGAGTAAATGGAGCAGTCATCGGGGACAATACACAAGTGTACATACACAGATTAAGGACAGAGATCATTGGATATTTTAAAATGCAGGTATGCGGGACAGCCAGCTGTGCTCGGGGAGTGACCAGGATGGGTGAAGTGTTATAGTGGAGGCAGTAGAAGTGAGGGACAGAGGCAGGTTAGAGGTGAGGGAACATGTTGAGCTAGCAGGCAGATGAGAGGTAGGTGAAGAGGATAACTCAGAGGCGAAGTTGTAGTCTGGTTTTGAACAAATCCATGTGGCCTGTTGCTCAGATGTCCGGGGGAAGAGAATTCCACGCAAGTCGAGCAAGAAGAGAGAAAAATAGTGGAAGTGAGAGGAGGCACAAGGAGCCACAAGGGTGGTTGAGGAGGCAGAGCAGAGATTATGAGAAGGTTTGTACAGTTGGGTAGAGGAGGATAGATACAGTGGTGCCTTACCATGGATAGATTTGTGAACCAGGCGAAGAAATTTAATTTTGCATCGTCAGCCATCCAGCCTGGTGACGGTATAAGGAAGTAGGTGTGAAGTGAGGGCGTTCAAAGAGAGTCCGAGTAGCGAAGTTAGTGATCTTGTAGAGAGGACAGATGGCATAGCTGGGGAGACCAAACAGGATGCTGCCACAGTAGTCCAGTTTGACGAGAACCAGAGTGGTGAAGAGATGCTTGGTGGTGTTGAATAGATGGAGGTTGCAATTTTCCTAATATTTACTAGGTTGAGGCAAGCTTCTGCTCCAGTTTTGGAGATGAAAGTAGAGAAGGGGTGAGAAGGGTCATAGATGACGGAGAGGTTTCTAGCTGAAGAAGAGTAGAGTTTAACATCAGAGAGTGCAAAGCCATTCAATAAATATCAGAGGAGAGTTCAGGAAAACAGAAGAAGATTTGGGTGTCGTCCACAAAGAGTTGGTGCGAGAGCCCAAAGGAGGAGATTAGTGGCACAAGGGCGGAGTTGTAGAGTACAAAGAGGAGCCTTGTGGAACACAAACAGAGGAGTGAGCTCAGAGGTGTTGTTGCTCCAGGAGACAGAGAATTGGCTTGCTGCAAGGCATAATTCAATCCAAGCATGGGCTCGAGAGCAAATCCCATGAAGAAAGAGAGTATTAAGGAGAAAACAGTGATCAACAGTGTCAAAGGCAGCAGACAGGTCAAGTAGAATTAGGATATAGGATAGTTGGGAGTGCTTAGCAGAGGCAATGAAGTTGGACACATTCAAGAGAGTAGTTTCCGTGGAGTGACAGTAGCAGAAACGTGCTTGTAGGGGGTCTTGAAGATTGTGGATTGCCCATAAATTGCTAAGACGGTTGAACACAACCCTTTCAAGCACTTTAGAGTAGTGTGGAAGGGGAGATACAAGGCAAATGTTAGCCGGTAGGTTTGGGTCTACCAACAACTTCCTGTATGCATGAGGTTATAAACAGAGTGCTTTGCAACACAAAAGGTAAAGGGGTGAAAACTGGAACAAGGTGTGCCCCAGAACTAACATGGCAGAAACCTTTCTCTCATCAGAAAGAGCTTTGGGATCACTCCCTTTTGCTACTAAGTCCTATCTCCCTGTCTGTTGTGTTCAAATGGTATCTCTGGTTAATGTTCCTCCCTGTGTGGTCCCTGTTAAATCGACAGGTCTCTCGTGAAGCTGCGGCAAGATCAGATTCTTTGGATCCTACAAACCACATGTCATTCTTTATGTTTGGGTTCTGCATAGCAGGATGGCCTCCTGTAAACAGTCCCAGACATGGCAATTGACTGCCATTGATACTGAGAGGTGTGGGCTGGCTTCAGGCTGACACAGTTGCATATGAGAAGTTGTTGGGTTTCCGTCTCCTTTGTTATCCTCTGCAGCCAGGCCCTGTGTGGGTCTTTTTGAAGTACCCCCTTTTGGTATGATAATCACTGCCACAAGCTGCAGGCCCTAACAAAAGGGCAGGGCGGATCCAGGAGCCTTTGTCAATTAATCACACTGCCCATGGCAGGGAGAAGGTTGGTCCCCCCCCTTCCCGGAGATGACATTGTGTACTCCTTGGCTGTCACATTCCCAATAAAATATGATGGGGGTGGACGGTGCCTGTAGGTGTTATCTATGCTTTTGTCATGGTGTGAGCATAGGAAAATGTGGGTGCATTAGCCCCACACATTTTTCTGAGGTTGGTCTACCTCATTCCATTTATTTAAACATTTCAAAAAAGCTCAGTCAAGCACACACCCACTATGTGGTAGGTCGAATTTCTCACAAGATGTTTAAATACACCAGGATGCCATTGCTGTCTGTTGTCAACCAATTTAATAAACGTTCTTCATAGTTGTAAGTACTACGTCATATGTAGTGGGATGTACAGTTAGTTCACTGTTGTTGCAGGATTGGAATCTAAACAATCATGCAAAATCATAACAGCTTTTGGTGATTTTCACTGAGTGATTGCTGGAGAGCAACTAGTCCATCTATTCCGAGCAATACCTGAACACCATGCACATGTAAATACCCTCTGACAAGTTTGCACGCGATTTTCAGATGCCAGTGCTGTTATTGATATTGATTGTGTCAGCACTCACAGGACTACCATTTATTGATGTGATTTCATCGTTTTGATTTAGAAAGTGTTGTGGACATTCCATTAGTTGTGCATTAATTTCATTGTTATCGCATGTTGCATGCAAATATACACCAACAACGGTATTTGCTTTTTTCAGCAGCGCATCAGGTGCAATTCATTAGAATGAAGGTGATGATGGATAAAAATGGAGGAGGTGCCCGCATAACATTGGCAGGGTCCTCCTCCCTCCCCCCCAGGGTAAGGGGGAGGGTCGTGGCAAGCACTCCAAAGGCAAGCAAAAGCCTGCGACCGCCGACACAGGAAGGGGGCGTGCCAATCAGCATATAAGCCGGCGGGCGACCTGCTGCAGGAGCATCCAGCCCCAAGCAGAAGGATGCCCGCCGCACCGGAGAACTTGTTTTCGTTTAGAAAAGCATAAGTATAGAACATGTTTCCACCTGGTAGAATGATGAAGGAGGTTATGGTAGGCACCGCTTTGTTGACTTGGTAAAAAATATAGTGTCATTTGGATTACTCCCACATGTTCGGGTTGGACACAAGGGAGAAGTAATGGTGGCTCTTTTGCACTGCACTTCTTGTGGGCGTGTGTGTAGCCAGGATGTTAAATATCAGTTGTTACCTTCAATTAATGAGTTGCGATTGGCACCAGTTGGAGGGGGGTTCCATGGCAGCGTTTGAAAGCACGTGCGGCTTGGTGAAGGCGAGTGGCAGATTGAGCAGGAGCACCCCGTTTACATCGAGAAAAGAGAACACTTTATAGGAGCGCAGTAAAATAATAAGTGGTCCCTGCCATTAGTTGCCAAGGGCTAATTCACTCCAAAGAGCTGTGTTGCAACGTGCTTCTTCGATTGTTGGATAAGGAAAGAGCTTAAGGCCACAATAAGGGCAGGGGACTTGTTAGCATCACACAAGGCGGTGAAAGGAGCTATTCGGGTTGTATACGGGGTCATGTTCCCAGTAATGTCGTCAGTTATCCATTTCCTGGGTGCACAGTAATGGCGGGGTGTGGCGGGGGAGCGAGTCACAATGGCTGCGGTCTAAGATAGAGGGACAGGTGGCCTGGGTTTTTAACAGAAGCAAGCGCGGGACCTAGTGTGTAGGGGCCGTGAGCAGTAAAAAGGCTATTATCCGTCTTGTACGTCTGGCACTTGTTGGTTATGATTGTCACAGTGTGTTTCAACCAGGGGATAGGCTGGGGCACAGGGGTACGGTACAGACCTGAGATTTGCTCACTAATATCTCACTGGTTGTTGGTCATTACTCGCCTGTCCCCAACCACTGGGGGTTTATTACTGAGGTGATGGGGAAGCTATACATGCTAGAATTGAAGGCTTCTACCTGTTCTAGAGGGCCTAGGTTTTAAATGAAGAGAGCGTGGGACCTAGTGTGTAAAAATGCAGAGTTGTAGGGAGGGATGCGTTTATGGTGGCTTACCACCCACGCTCCCGATCCCTGCCTGGTTGAGGGGACGGGGGGGTATAGAGGTTGATAGCAACAGATTGTAGGGGCTTCATGCAAGTAACCACAGGGTTATGCGCCTGCAGCACACTGGCGGTTGGCGGTCAGTTGTTGTGCACTGCGGAATGAGCTATGGGGTAATTAATACTGGGCCTGGGACAAGAGTGAGCTGGATATTTGTGGTAGGGTTAGGTTATGGAAGGTTTAAGCGGATTCCTGGGTTATTATCCTGCACTTTTCTGTTGTAGCAGTGTGATGCCCCTGAAGGTTACAGGGCGGCAGACACTGTGCAAGTTGTGCTCAATATGCTATGGCATTCTATTTTAAATCACTTCCTCCAATTGTTTCTCCGACATACATACATGTGGTGGCTTAGCTGGTAAAGCATTTCCGTAATGGATTTACAATTGCTTTCAGGGGGTTGTATACTCAGTTCTGGGTTTACTTTTAACACACAGAACATGTATGGCAACTCACAGTTCGAGTAGCCTTACCCAGTCAGCTATGCCTCATGACTCTCATCATTCTCTAGGAATCTGGTACCATTTAGTCAAGGCCTGCCACAGGTTTCCTCTTGACAAGGCCTTTTCAGGGGGTCCATAAATTACCTCCAAGATACTAGCATACTTCATCACCTTTCCTCTGGAAGATAATTCCAGCTGGCAGCTGGGTCTTTATGGAGATGGAGGGGGGTCAGCAGGAGAACCAACAGATTTTTAACATATTATGTGTAGTAGCATCACTGCTCGGGAATGATGTGGGGGTGTACATTTTGGGTAGGGCTGGTCATTTTGCACTCAGTACGGATCTGGAGGAGCCCAGAGGGATGTAGGAGCTTAAAAAACCCAAATGGCTCCGGGCAGGAGCAGCTGGCAGTGGTAACAACAAATGCCAGATTGCAATTTAGTAAGGTTTGGCAGAACATGTGGCAGTGGTCTCTTCAAAGGCCAGAAAGCAAAAGAGTGGGTAAATATTTTATGGGGATACCCTACACTGGCTATGCGTAGCTTATCGGTACTGATTGCTGGCTATGCATAACTTACTGAGCTGCATGCTCGGTGGCTGGCTGAGTATAACAATATAGCGCCAGGGGTATAAAACAAAAGGCGGCATACGTTTAGCGCTCGATTGGGAGTTGGGTTTTGAGCACCATAACAAGAGTTGAAATTATCGAGAGTTATATCATGCTTCGTAGGTTATGTATCATTGCCTTCACAAGGTTACATAAGCAGCATATAAGTGGGAGCAGCTGGCAGTGGTAACTACAAATGCCAGATTGCAATTTGGTGAGTACATAATTGGAGATTCTACATTAGCACCTGGCTTAATGCTGAGGGCAGATTTTAACTTACCGATCTTTTGGCTTGGTGGCGGGCGGTTGGTAACAACAAAGAGCCAGGGGTATAAAATAAATGTTTGGACACTTTAAGTGCATGCTTAGGGGTTAAGATTTGAACAGCATAACAGGAAGGGGAATAATAGCTGGATTCCTGGGTTAGGTAGCATCGTCTCTACAAGGCGACGAAAGCGGCTTTCATCTAAAGGCGAACATGACTCTTTTAACGTTGTGGCTGACCCAGGCAATATCGAGATCCAGAGCTTATGATTAGGGTGCCAGGGATCATGCATTAGGAACGCTTCACCTTAAGTGAGAAAAAGGGACGGGGGCGCAGATTGAAGGCGGGGGCCAAGAGTTACTAGCCAAATGCATCGGGGCATAATTTTCAGGAATAAGGTAGTAAGCAATGCATTGGGGTACATCGATAGCATGGGGAGCCAGGATACCTCCCAAGATGCCCCAGTTGCCCCAGGCAGGATCATTGGGCAAGGGTCTATACAAATGTCAAAAGGCAATTGAGGGAGGAAAGAATTTGCCAGGCTACCCAACACTGGCTGTGCGTAATTTATTGGTACCGAGTACTGGCCATGCATACCGTACTGAGCTGCATGGCCGGTGGCCGGCCGAGTGCAACAATACAACACCAGTGGTATAGGCCAAAAGGCGGGGTACGTTTAGTGCTTGATGCAAGTGTTCCAGCAACCAACACATTAAAGTTGGTTGCTGGAAGGGGTGGCGCAGAGTTCATTGGCACCATAGATTCATTAACTAAGAGCATGGGGCATCCATCTTTAAAGAAAGGTACTGAGCCATTGCAGTATGTAGGTAGCAGCATGAACTGGGTTTTCAGAGCAACATCTCCAGCTTAACGTAACAGTAAAAGATAGTAGTGGTTACGAGATGGATTAGAACAGTTTGGGCTCAGAAGCTTATAAGTGATAGGGAGCTTGCCAACAACCCAGGAGGGGTTTTGTCTCTCCCATGGTGAGCTTCCCTCTGAAGCCCAGCGGCAAGGGGCCATGTAATACAGGTATTAGAGAAGTCAAGCTTCCCCTGTCGGAAACGGCGCTCCTCTGACACGTGATCGACTGTTAGGGCAGGCAGACAGATGATTCCTGTGGTAGTGAGTTTAGCCTAAGGACATATGGAGAGTACTGGGGCAAGTGGGAAGGAAGACAGATTTGGTCAAACATGGTATCAAAGGAATAAAGCCTACATATGAAGTATAAAAATGGAGGTAGCGAGCTTCCCTTTGAAGCCCAGCGGCGAGGGGGGCTTTAATAAAGGAATTACGAAGGAGTAAAGCTCAGCTTCACCTGTCAGGTAACAGCGCTCCCCCAGCATGGTAACTCCTGCGAGGGCAGGCAGAGCAATGAGACTTTTGGTTGGGGAGCTTTGGCCAATACAATGCAGAGAGGAGCATATTGAGCGTGAAGTATGACAAATGAGTTGACCTCACAGTTGGGGGAAGCCAAGATTCAGTGGTCCGAGATCATTGCAGGGCAAGAATGGAGGGGTGATGGAAGCCATTCAGCAGTGGAAAAGGAAGGAAGGAAGCGGAATGGGGCAACAGGAAAATGTTGCATGAAGTCCCCGGTAGACTATATGCAAAGGTCGGAGTGCATCAGTGAGCATTGGGCATGGATGTTTTACTGGGAATTGTGCATAAAGCCACTGGAATTAGGAAGTAGGAAAGGGGGAGCTGCGACGGGCGGTAACCCACCTTTGGCATGGCAGTGTTTTGGCGACCAGTGACAAGATACAGACTCCCAATGAGCCATCGGAAAGCCGGAGGGGTCTTCGCTCTTCTCAGGACCAGCACCTCTTGGGGACCTAAGCGGCGGGGGCGTCTGGTTGTAACAATGACGGCTTAGCTTCCCCCAAGTAAACCGCACTCCCCCAGTCCAGGAACACCTGCAAGGACAGGCGGGGCTCAGACATGAAGGGTTGGGGGGTGTTGGGTCTACTGTGGACTTTGTTAGGAAAAGGGGGAAGCAGGTTTGTGACACAAAGCAGTCGCCGCACCTTCGGAACTATTTTCACAAAGTTGTGTGTAGTGTTTAGAATGTATTATGTTGTGCAAATAAATCTGCAGCCTTTTTTATGCCAAAAAGAAGACATGTCTCATTCTGCACCATACTGGGTGGGAGAGGAAAGGGGCAAGAAGAATGAGCAAGTGTGATGGTACAAAGATGGATTCATGCCCAGGTTATCTTTTATGCTCAGTAGCCAAACAAAAACAATAATTATTTAGTTTCTAACAGAATACGATTCAGCGCTGCTTTCTGTCCAATTATATAGAACAGCAACAGAATGTCCCCGGTAAATAGAGTTATTTATCCTACAAGAGTTCTCAGAAAATTCTGCCTGCCTGGCTGAAAAATCCCTTTCCATGAATTCGGCAGAGCAAAGAATTCTATAGCGGATTGCAAATGGCTCAGCGCATAGTGCATCATCCACTTGGACTTCTGCAGAGGACAAAGATTCTAATAGGATATTGAAGCAGTATTGACTACATCCTCTTCATGCTAAGCTCTTTAACTCGTCAATCACTTCTGATGATGGAACAGGGCTTTCAAAGACCATCGCTGATTTGCCTCGCGTATTTGCTGTTAAAGGTGAAATGCGAATGGCTCGCCTCTAACTGACCAATGAGCGTCTGTTTCAATGTACTACTGGCTACGATCAGGTCACAGTGACTACCAATTTCAGTGAGATGTTTTCCGAGAAGTGTTGTTGCCATTCCTTCGGTGGACAGTTTACCCTGAATCCCTGTCATTAGGTGTTAATCTGTGCAATATAACCATTGATGTGTTTTTTAAACCAGGTTGGCAATTCCAGAAAAGTCATACCGCTTTTTTAAGGTAGGATGCTCTGCTCTGATCTTGGTGCGAAAAACCTGCCACAAAAAGCCCTTGACATAGCTCTTTCTCTGCAGACAACCGCCCACGCATTTTTGTGTACTATTTGTGTACTATTTGGCAAAACACACAGAGCTCCATCCACACGCATTTGTCATTGATTCCATGCATCACAATTTTTGTGGCGTTGAACATGGATTGTGTAGTTCCTAAAGAATTGAAATAAATGCAAACATCACCAGTAAAACAGTGTGTAGGCACAAACACGAAGAAACAAGCATGACACATAAGAGTACCTAAGAACAGACAGATAATAACCAGCACTTCTGGAAAAGGAAGGCCATTGGATACGGCCAGTGAGAAGAGGAAATGAGATTAGGAAATAGTGCAGAAGTCTAAGTCACCTGAGTGGACAAAAGAGAATGCTTCAAAACAATTCCACGGATGTACAAAACGTAATATACAGCTGAAGAGCATTCTGTAAGCAACTTCCTTTCACTGTAAACCACATGGCACCCATTCAAAATGTTGAGGCTCGACCAGGCTGGTTTCAGACAACCAAAATGGTCAAGCATAAAGGCGGCACCCCACGCTCTGGGAAAGTCACCAGCTGTGATTACTCTTCCTATTCTTTTGCTCAATCCAGCTCCTACTAGTACTGTGTTTAATGATTCACTCTATGCCGCATAAGAATTGCAGTGATGTGTATCTCATGTACACCTTAAAATGTCACAAAGAGAAACAGCATTTAGTTGAATAATAACAGATAATTATAAAGCAGGACAAAACGGGGAACATTCCATAAGAACATCCAAACACGTGCATTCCTTCATAAGACTTCATGATGTGGTGGCGTCTTCTCTACACAGCTGGTGCAATCTTCTCTACACTTGTCAACAGTGGTGGCTGGTGAATTTTTTAATTGGAGTGGTGTACATTTTTTTCGCTGATATGGCCGAGCGACCGAGCTCACACCGAGATATTTTCTTAAATAATGGGTGAAAATGGTGCATTTTAGAGCACACCTTTTTAGAAAGATTGGGTAAAAAGCCAAACAGTTTACAATGGTAACTTTGTAGGGTAACTCGTGAAAAAAATCTAATAAATGGAAGTAACCAACAGTGCACAGGAGCATTTTGTCACACATATTCATGATGCCGTTTCCCACATTATGTGCCAGTAAAACACATTTTCACACTGGCTGTGCCCATACATTTCCATTATATACATTATACCCTATGAGAACATACTCATGTTTGCTTTGTGCATAATGTCAGTAATGATATTATAAGAAAACATATCTATGTTTGTTCTGCCAATATATGGCAGTAGCCCCACAAAAGAACACACTACAGTTGGCTGTACCATTATAAATGCATGGCAAAGTATGAACACATGTCCAAACTGACTGCACTAAAATGCCAGTTGAGCTTCATAATAACACTTATCATGCTTGCTTTACACCGATGCCCAATACAAAATGCCATACCACACTCTGAAATGACTGAACTGGCTCCATTGAAATGCCAGTCTAGCTATATAAAAACTCTTATCCTTGTTTTTACTGAAGGTGCCTGATACAAAATGTCATGCCACAGTAAGAACAATACCACTGATCCTGCTTGCTTTATCAAAGATGCCCAATGCAAAATGTCATAGCACAATAAAAAATGGCTAGACTGGTTTCATCAAAATGCAAGTCTAGCTACATAATAACACTTATCGTGCTAGCTTTATCAATCATGCACAGTAAAACATGCCATGCCTGCTCCATGGTGTGCCAGTGCCTTGCAGCCATATATAATCACAATAATGATGAATGTGATTATGTGTGATTGCTAGGCGCTGGGGGGAATTGGGGTAAGGCATGTGTTGTTTTTTTTACTGGCCATATATCACGGATGCCCAATAAAAACATGGCATGCCTGTCCACTGGGTCCCAAGCTTCTCACACATGCACATAATCAAAGTTATTATGTGTGTATGCCAGGCACCTGGGTAGCAGGGGGCGGGTATGCTATATTTTACTGGACATCTATCAAAAATATCCATTAAAAAAATACCATACCTATCGCCGGGTCTCACAGCGGCAAACACACACACACAATTAAAGTGATTATGTTTGCATTCAAGACGCTGGGAAACCAGAGGGGCAGGTATGGTCATTTTATACTAGACATCTATCATAGATGTCCAGTAAATAAATACCATGCCTGTCCCTTGGGCCTCAATGCGCCAAACACATACACACAATCAAAGTGATTATGTGTGTATGCAAGATGCTGGGGGAACAGGTGGGCAGGTATGGTATTTTTACTAGACATCAATCATAGATGTCCAGTAACAAAATACCATCCCTGCACCTCTGGACCCATAGCACCTCAGACGGAGAGCTGAGTTCGCCCATTCACACTAACATCCATCATCATACATTCACTTAACAACACAAGTATCCGTGCATCAATACAGATAATTTAAATAAAAAAATTAACACAAACAAACTCACCTTCTGCAGTGGGTGTGGAGGTTCCAGTGCTCCAGCCCCTGCAAGCATAAGCAGGAATCAGGAAGTTCCCTGGTTCCTGAACATGCGTACAAGGGGCCTGAGCGTGGTCCGTAGATGCCCCACTCAAGCCTGCTTCGCCTGTATGTGCGAGGAAGCACATACAGACGTGAAGTTCCCCAGCCAGCATTTCCTATGTGCCATGCAATGATTTGGAAGCAAATGCCCCCAGCCTTGCATGGCTCATTGAGTTTGCACTGCTGTGGACATTTCACAGTTAAGAGCACTCCCTGAGCTAAAAAAAAAAAAAAAACAGCTCAGGGAGTGCTCGTATTTTACTGAGCTGGTTCCTTCATAGTGGGTGAGAAGTGGTCAGGACCCGGTGGGTTGACACCCCCTCACTCATGATGGACAAGCTGCCCCTGCTTGTCACACTGGTTTACTGCATTGTTACTTGCTGCTCGTCTATCAAAGAGCTCACAAACATAGACTTCAAAGGCTTCCCCGACTTGTTGGAGGAAATTAGCATTGACATGACCTACATTCATCAGATGTGTAACGTAGATCTGATGAATGTAGGAAACAAAGATTGTTTATTAGGATTACACATTATGAATAGAATATTCCACTAAAGTGTAAGACTGTTTTTGCTCTTCTGCGACAATAGGTTTCAGAGGTGACATCATGAGAAGTGTCATGAGCTTGGCTATCAACAGCTATTTGTGATTTTGGCAGCATTTTGGAATAGGTCTGCAGAGAAAATAATGCTGACAATAATACATTTTAACCTCCCCAATTGGATAATTTTGAATTATGGTGGGAGAAGGAGAGATTACTCCCCCGCCCCTCTCCAGACAGAGAAAGTGCATTTAAACTTGGATGGAACTTAAACAAGTCATGGCTCATTTGGCATTGACAGATCACAGAGACGATTAAAGTTATGGAAGAGGAAGTGGGCCAGAGAAAATCCCCCACACTCAAACAAGTAAGAGTCCAGAAATGTGACAAATCTTTCAGTTTATTAAAAGCTGTTGTAACAGGGATTGAGAAGCAGACATATCATGATTTCCAAGCTCTCTCTCACTGTATCAGGCCTGTCACGGAAGTGTTAAGCCCCAGGGACATCACAAACTGTTGTATCCTGCATGTGTATGAATGAGGTCTGAGCTGAGTCAGTGTAAGAGCTGTGTTAGAATGCTAGTGGGGCTTAGAGTGTTGGGGCACCTGGTGATTCCAGGAGAGACGGATAGGGACTGGGAGCTGGGCAGGGAACCAGGGTAGAAGCTACTGATGAACTCTCTCTCCTATATTCTATACTGAACCTGTAACCAAGACAATAAAGTGTGTTCATTTTATACATACCTGGGTCAGCCTGGTTCCTGCTCCTTGTTGTTACTGGCCCAGGGCAGATCCTGCAGGAGGCAGGATACATCACAAACAAAAGATAGATTCTAAACCTTCAGGTGAGACAGGATTCAGTGAACAGTATGAATAGGTATACATTCCATATGGGATAGGTGATCTAATTTGTCTGACCATATCGGGTAGCTCTGCCTGGGACCACCTACAAGATGTTGCAAGTGAGATAATGTTATGCTGGTGTGATGTGAGTGGCTGCTGCAACAAATAGTAAGCAGCGTTAGAGAAGGGTGAGGATTGGCCAGTGTGAGATTACTCAGCCTGGGAAAATGACCTTCATATGAGCACAATGAAGGGTGGGGAAAAGAGCACCAGATTGCCGCCTTTAGTCAATAAGGTGAAGTGGGAGAATGGAAGAACAGGCTCCCGCCCTTCCCCTCTCGCGCTTGGCCTAGAGGATCACGGCCTAGACACCCGCCACCAGAGGAGTTTGCCTATCTACCAGACGACCAAATACCCTGGTACAGGAACATACGGATGTGCCCACCTACCTGCCCAGCAGCCCGCCCTGCCCATGCTGACACCTGCGGCATGGATCAACTCGACTAAACCTACACGTCGTTAGAGATGCCATGACGACCTAGCCAACGGTCAGCACACCTGTGCAAACATGCACACCGGACACTCCCACACCAATCCACACGAAGAACATACTCAGTGCTATGACGTAGGCGACAGACATACCCACGGACGTGCATCTTTATTATTTCCCACATAGGCTCTCAAAATGCAGAAACGCAAGACGCATAATGAACTTATCTAAAAAGGCTTGCTCACGCTTCTTCTAAGAACCATGTACCATAATGAAGAATATAACGGAGACACGATACTGGGGATAGAGCAATATGACACCGTAACCTAAAGCGCTCTGCATCAAACGGTTCCACCTACACACCAGGCCCAAGTAGGCCGCAAGCAAAAGCTTCCATGAACATTGAATGAGCAAGAGCTTGGTTGCTGACCCTGCAGAATGAGCCCAGCGAAAGCACACAGCCAAGGGCACGATGTTGCAATCTCGCACGCCGCAAGCAGACGCCAAGGTCGCACCTGCAAGATAAACCAGGCACACAGTGGGAAAAACAATATTAATTGTGCTGCATTCTGCCTCAAACACGGTCCCACCTCACGTGACAAAGCCAAACCTGACAGGATGCCAAGCCCAGGAGGAAGGAGACGCCTGAATCCCACGTTTCAAGACACAGGCAGATACAATTAAAAGACTCATTGGACATCTGCAGCAGTGGGAGTAGTCGACCTCCCAACATATGAATGAATCCTCACATTGTTTACACCTACCCATAGTAAAACATTGTTGCAAATGACAGGTGCACCGCGAGCTGGGAACAGCGATAGTCCCAGACTGGGAGGCTCGCGAGCGGACCAATCAGAACATGGGGCTCTCATCACTGACGCCATTAACATTGACCAATCCTCAGAGGTCTTCATGTAACAATTTTCATGTATCAAATTGAAGGGACAGCCCAAGTATATCACCTGACTAACCCTCAACCACTAACACCGTTATCTATATGTATGCTATACTAACCCTACCACTCGAGTAACCAATCCAGAGTGGAAATAGGTTTTTTGCTAAACTTTCTAAGGTGACGCAAGTAGCGCGTCATACTAAGGTAAAAAGGGCCTGCGAGCCCCACGATTGTGTGTGCATCAGGACGGACGCGTACGATCCTTGACCCATCCCTGCCGTTTTGTCTAATAAACAGCAGAATCACCTTGCTTCTTGCGTGTGTCTCATACTCTATCTCTTTTGGGATATACGGGAGGAGTTGGGGCCTCCCTGCCCGGAGGTCTACGGACGGCCCGGCCGACCCCGGCAGAATTTCCCCCCCGACAAGTTGGAGGCACTGCTGAAATCTGTTTAAGATCTGCTTTTTTATTTTTATTTTTCCAGGTACTCCCGTTGCGAGGAGGCCCGGCGGCGTGGCCCCCTCTGCCATTGCCCCCTTCTGAGGACTACAGGACCATCGCGGAACTGCGAGATGACCGGACAGCGCAATCCAGATATTGGCCTTCGGGAGCCGGAGAGAAGTATCCCGCCCGCGGTTGGCGAGTGTCCAGACATGGTCCAGACGAGGGGAGGTGGCGAGCCGCTTAGAGGGGTGCACGCAGTCGAGCGGCCCCGCATCAAGAGAACTTGGTGAGCATGCCACGCACAACAAGCAATGTGAAATTGTGAGGGAGGGGGGAGGAATTAAATACGGGAGGTGGGAGGTGTTGCACAGGTGCGCGGCGAAGGTTTGACAATTTAGTGTTGGCAATGAAATGAATGGTAGCCGAACGAGTGCGAGAGCAGTCGGCTACGTTACGCGAGAGAGGGGGGTGGAGCACGAAAACATCACGTGCGGCCGCTCGTAGACACTCATTGGCCTAGGTCGCGACTACGTGTACGGGTGTGTGTGTGTGTGGTTTCCTACTATTTGGCATTTATTGATCAATGAGTAGATGAGGATCCCTCTTGTTCGAGCAAGAAACTCGATAGGTAGATGATGTTTCCCTGTAGGCGGTAGCTAGTTAGTTGCCCAATACGGAAGATAATTGGCTGGTTAAGCCCTCCTGTCGAGGGGCGTATCACACGCGAGGCGACGCAGCGTGCGCAGTCCGATTATATTATTGATTACCTTGTTCCAGGAGTGACAGGAAGACAGCTGTGAGGTTAACGGGGGTAGATTGCAAGTGTATTTTGGACTTAAAGAATATATGAAGAACTTACCAGTAGTTCGAAGAGATCGGTGACGTCACCAGTAGGGCTTTCATAGGATATCCCGAGCACAAGGCATCTTTCTTTCTGAGAGTGGTGGGGAAGAGAACTGTGGTAAGGGAGTGGAAACGGAGATAAACGGTAATGAGTTGATCGGGGAAAGGCGAAACGGGGGACGTGGCTGCGCACGGAGAACGCCGGCCACGGTAAGTGTAGAAGAAGGAGGAGGAGCAAATGAAAATAGGACGGCTGTATAAGAACGTCACAAGGGGTACGCAGCCGCAGGGGGCTACGTGCGCCTCGGCCGCAGGGGGCCGTAAGGGTGTTGTGTAAAGGAAGAAAGAAAGAAGAAAATATGCAAATGTAAATACTATATTTTAATAATTTTCCTTAGCGGACTATCGCAAGTCCCCAAATTTACGGGGCCAGGTAAAGGTATAAGGCTGTGTATTGTAAGTGTTAGTAAGATAATAGCTACCAAATAGGGGAAGGATAATAAGTGAAGCGCTACTATGTCATACGGGACAGGATCGGGAGGGTGGGGGAACACCCTTACTACCCCACTACAACACATATGTACAACACTGTCACCCCATAGGGAGAAACTGATCAAGTATAGCATAGAATGGACACAAGGGACGGACAACAAAATGATAACACCATGGCCGCCTAATGGTAGCTTCGATCCATATACCTAACATTCACAATTAAACCATCTGCATAATACATACAAAGGGAAGAAGTTGACACACCACGTGGAGGTGTTTAACTTATGGAGGATGTTCCAAGGGTCCCGACCAGGAACAAATGGAATGTTCACTGTGGGGGAAATACCGGAAGAAAAAGAGATTAAGGCGGAAGGAGAGAATGGGGAAAAGGGGAGTGAAGACCCAAAGAACACGTGGAACGGACAAGAGGGAGGAGAAAAGAATAATAACTCAAAAGAAAATTAAATAAAAAATGAACAGAGCAACGATATACCCCTAGCAAAGGTAGTGAAAACAGAGGGAGGGGGGTTGACCCTTTAAGAGAATTAGGAGAAATAGAAAGAGGACAGTTAAGGGCGGCTGAGGGGTACTCGAACCCGGCATACAGCCCGCCACCATATCTGGCTCATAGGAAGATGCCAGCAGGGGAGGGGAGGACTGGAGAAGAACAAACTGTGTAAATAGGACATGATGAGTGGGTAGCTGCGCAGATACTATTAAAATTACGAGGTTCATTAACAGGAGACGAGAAGGAGGTAGTAAGGAAAATAGACGAGGATAATACCAGGGAGAGTGGAATGAGAGGGGAAGAGCTGTTACGACAAAAGGAAGAGATTTTGGAGGAACGACTAGCAGAGTTAAGGGATGAGCAGAATGAACTGATCAAACAGCTCGAGAGGGAGGAACGAGAGAGAGCGAGGGAAAGTAAAGAAGGTAAGAACGAATTGGAAAAAATAAGGGAACGAACTGAGGAGCAAAGGATCGAAGCTGAAAGGGTAAAAGCAGCAGCAGAAAGGGTATCAAGAGCAGTACTACGAGAGAGGAAAAAGGAAGAAGAAGAGAAAGAAAAAGAAATGGCAATGTGGAAGAAGAGATTACTATCAGAAACGACTAGGAAATACGAAGAAGGGAGGGTGATAGAGAGTATATTAGAAAGGGAGAGGGTGAGATGGGAAAGGAAGAAAGAGGATGAAAGGATATTGGAAAAGATGAGTAGTGAAGTAATGGAGGAATTCAAAAGGAAAAGGGAGGAAATTGGTAGAGAGATGGAGGAGAGAAATGAAGGGGAAAGAGAAGATAGGAGAGGGGAGAGTGAAGTAAGGGGGTATGTATATAGAGACACAGAAGTAGCAACAACATCAGCGCAAAGGGGAGCGGTTGGTAAAGGAGAAAAGGGAGAACCGGACCTAATAGACTTAAAAACAGTAACAATCAAGGGGAAAAAGACAGAATGGGGGCTGCCATTTACGAATGACTTTTGTAGTGAGGAAGAAGAAGGAATGGAGAAGGAAGGAAGAAACAGTGAAAGGGAAAGCCTAGATAAACTATACACCACCCGGACCAATACAGACACACCATGGATCTGTAGGAGAAAGGATGAACTGGAGAGAAGTGAGGAGGAAGAGCAAGGAATAGCGGAAAGACATACACATGAAGCCACACCGTCACCATCACACCCTCTCCCATCCCACCCTACATGCTCAACCACCTCACGCTCATTACGTACAACCAAACTCGCGCCCTTCACAAACGAACTGACACCTTATGCAGGTAGGCTTAGAGACCTCCCTAGACGCAGGCAGGAAGGACGAATACACACGCCTACATTAAATACAGGAAATGATGGAAGAAGGGGAAAAGATGGAGAAGAAAGAGTTACGAGCAGGGGAAATACGGACGAAATTGACGATGTAGGAGAGATGGAAGAAGAGGAGGGGTGTGAGGACTCGATTTTATGGAACCCAAGGGGTAAAACGAGACACAACTTAATGCCACTTCTGGAGAGGGGAGGGGTTAGACCACAATACGTCCCTTGGAAGCATACAGACAAAGAAAATATAAAGTGCAGGCTCCCATCATTAAGTGGAGGTGCGGGTAAATGGATATATGAAATGGAAAAACACACCGCAGGACAGAAACTGGCAGTGGGAGATGTAAAGGGCCTTCTAATATCGATATTAGGGGATGCAGCGGATGACATTTGGAAGAGAGCGGGATTCACTGGGGTAACAATAGCAAACACATCACACGATGGGGCACCATTCGCAAACTGCAGACATGCACTATGGCAGGCACTGAGGGTACAGTACCCAGACACATCAGACATAGGAGCAATTACCTCACGCAAGATGCGTGAGAACGAAGATCCTGTTGATTATATCCAGGAAATCCAAGAGAAGTGGCGCATGGAAACTAGAGAACAATGGGACAAAACACCAGCAATATTCTATCATATACTAGTACAAGGGCTCCCAGAAGGAGTTCAGAAACAACTGAAGAAAGTAGTGGGAATGGAAGCAAAAGCATGGCCAGAAATACAACTAACAATAGTGCATCATTGCAGGACATGGCAAGGAAAAATGAAACAAAAAAAAAACGGAAAACGGAAGAGGCTAAACTAGTACAGAAAAAACTTACTAAATACACAATGGAAGGGGCACTAATAACTACACCTACAACAATGACCCAAAGCCCCACACAAGTAGTGGCTGCACAAGATCCCTCCCAAATACCACCCTCACAGACTATAACACAACAGGTGCCGCCACTCCAACCATACACGACCAACATGGGAGGAGGATACTCAATGCCAGGAGCTGGGTATTATAATTACAACAGGGGAAGAGGAGGAATTATGAGAGGGAGAGGTTACGGATATAACACACAACAGCAGGTGGGAGGACTTAGAAATTCCTACCCCACCGGGCAACCAGTATACCAGGACAACACAGGAAGCTTTCCATGGCAGAGTAGGGAACCACCGGTGTGTTGGAGTTGTGGATTAGTAGGTCACATGTCACGCACGTGTAGAGTAAGACCAGGAACACCATCATGGAGCGAACAGGGACAACCAAGGCCCACACAGGAACATCAGGGCATACAGCAACAGCAGACGTTGCAACAGGGAAATGAACAGCAACAACTAATAACACAACAACAGCCACAGACATATTCACTGCCACAACAGGTAGCGATAACACAACAACCCCAAGCACAACAAACACAACTGGGTAGGGTGACGGTCCTGGGACACAACCCTTACACAGGAAATGGTCAATCGTTGTACCCTCAATAGGACAGCCCACAGACGGCCTTGGTGTGTCCCATCCTGTCAGTAACACCTAATAGTGCGGAGGAACCACGCATAGAGGTAACGATAGGTGACAAAAAATTATCATTCCTTGTTGACACCGGGGCGACCCGGTCTTGCATAAGGGAAGCTAAATTTAAGATGTCGGGCGAAGCCATGAACACCCAAGGATTCTCTGGGGCTAGAGGGTTGGTTCCCTTTACTGATAACATTCCCTTATATATAGGAGATTATGACATGTCAGTCCCACTTTTATATTATAGTGCCTCACCAGTAAATATACTGGGGAGAGACATCATGAACAGGTTGAATATGACGATCTCCTTTACGGAGGACGCATAATTTGCTCTACTCCAGGAATTAACATGCTCACAGCACGACAGATTATGCAAGCATACTGCGGACAGACAGCGATTAGGGCTGAGCCAGTAGATGGCGAACTATTCCAGTACGGGACAGACATGGCATTTGCATGGATGCCAGGGATAGAGGGAAAGATCTGGAGGAGGCCAGCAGCCTATTTGTTCAGACCAGAAACACCAGCCAATGAACCAGAATGAAAGGTGGTTCCAGTGGACATTGAGAGCATTATAGCAACAGCTGATTACATTGCGGTACATGCCCAAGACAGAGAAGGAAGAGCATGGAGGGCAGTGATAGCACTAGCAGAATGATGTAGACTCACCCAGGTGTCAGATGAGGAGCTGTTCTCAGAAGAAAAGGAGGAAGGTGAAATGGTGTTTATGATGAGTGTGGAAAGAGTGGCGTACAAACAAGTGGCACAGAAAATTGCAATGGCACTTGAGGCACCCACATCCACCCCAGTTCCCTTCTTTGAGGAGGATATGACAAAAGTACCCACATCATTATGGACTACTAGCCCCTATGACGTGGGGTGCATAAAAAGTATAGGGGGAGTAAGGATAAAATTGAAAAAAGGTGCAATACTCCCCAGAGTGAAACAGTACCCACTATCAAAAGAGGCAGATGAGGGCATATATGAAACCATAACGGCCCTTATAAATAATGGCATATTGGTCCCCTCAGAATCACCATGTAACACGGCTGTATACCCAGTGCGCAAGGCTAGAGGGGGTCTTGGCGCTTCATACAGGATCTCAGGCCCTTGAACAACATAGTAGAAGCAGAATACCCCATAGCCGCAAACCCGGCCACAATATTGTGTGGCATTCCAAAAGAAGCATCACGATTTACAGTGATCGACCTTAAAAATGCTTTTTTCTCAATACCATTGCACCCAGACTCACAAGATCTGACAAGCTTTACTTACAGAAACACAAAGTGGAAACACACCATATTGCCACAAGGGTACTGCGAATCACCCTCAATCTTCAACAGAGTAATACAGATGGATTTGGGTAACATTGAAGTGGAAAGCACAGTGTTGCAGTATGTCGACGACATAATAATTTGCAGTACAAACGAAAGAACATGCAGAGAGGACTCATTAAAGATGCTGACAATATTGGCTGAAAAAGGTTACAAGGTAGACATGGAAAAGTTACAGTACTGTCAAGAACAGGTACTTTACATTGGTCAGCTCATATCCCAACATGGAAGAAAGATTGCACCACAAAGAACACAGGCCATTTCAAAAACGCCAGTGCCACAAACAGTGAGGGAACTGCAGCAGTTCCTGGGTCTGTGCAACTACTGTAGAGCATGGGTATTTGATTACAGCTCATACATAGGACCCCTGCTTGAGGCGTTAAAGGAAGCTAATAAAGGGGAGAAAAAGTTGGGGTGGACAATGGAAATGAAAGAGGCTTTTGATGAACTGAAAGATGCAATATCAACTGCTCCGGTACTGGCAACCCCAGGCTATGAGCGACAATTCTTTATATTTTCACATTGCGACTCAGCAGTAATGAAAGCAGTGTTGGCTCAAAAAACAAGCATGGGCTACAAACCAGTAGCATTTTACAGCGGCCACTTAGATCCTGTGATGTTAGGTCATTTCCCTTGCGAACAAGGTCTCGCTGCAGCTGCTTTTGCGGTAGAGAAAGCATCAGCAATCACCATGGGGTGCCCAACTACACTGTTTGTGGAACATGCACTATTTGCAATATTGAATAAACCTAAGTCCACCCTAACCACGCAAAGGGCATCAGGTTATGAGATCATCTTATCCAGAGCTGAACTATCAATTGTTAGATGTAGCACGGTCAACCCTGCAAGGTTCCTAGCAGAAGTAATTGAGGAAGGAGATTATGCACACGATTGTACGCAAATCACTGAAATGTACTCATGTACTAGAAAGATTGAAGAGAACGCACTAGAGGGAGGTGAGCTCCTGTTCATTGATGGGTCATCAACTATCGACCAAAGGGATGGTATAAGGAGGACTGGGGCAGCAGTGGTAAAAATGATGGAGGTACCGGTGTGTGTGGCAATGAAATGTGTACAACTACCACAGCATTATTCCGCTCAAGCAGCAGAATTAATTGCACTAATCTTGGCATTGAAGGAAAGCTTTGGCAAACGAGTGACCATATATTCTGACAGCGCATATGTTACATCCACTGTCCACTCAGGGCTGTCGAAATGGAGAAGAAGAGGGTTTAGGAGAGCTGATGGCACTCCAGTGCAACATGCCCTCCTATTGGCTGAACTAATTGAAGCAATAAATGACCCCCAAGAATTAGCTTTGGTCAAATGCACCGCACACACCAATGGTGAAGACCACATTTCAAAAGGGAATGCAGCAGCAGAAGCACATGCGAAGTATGCTGCATATTTTGGTGAGATATGGAACCCCCCAGAGTCAAAGAGAGGGAGAGGGAGGGGAATGGCTAAGGAGATGTTGATAAGAGAAGGGCATACCCATCTCCCAGCCACACAGATAATGGAGCTACAAGCGGCTGCACCAATGGCAGAAAAAGAAATATGGGTAAAAAGAGGATGCACAATGTCACCAACTGACGCACTATGGCGCCAGGGTGACACTGGAAAGATTGTAATACCACTGGCACTATTGAACACCGCCCTGAGCCAACTACACCACCCAGCCCACACAGGCAAGGAAGTAATTGCAGCACGAATTAGGGAAGACTGGTTCTGCCCCGAGTTAAATTCTCATGTGTCAAATTTTATCAGCAATTGTCTCACATGTCAACAGTTTACGGCCGGTCACACTCTGAAGGTGATAAGAGGTACTATACCCCGGCCAGAGGGACCCTTCCGACATCTCCATATTGACTATTTTGATATGATCAACGTATGTCAAGGAAATAGGTATATGATTGTAGTAGTATGCCCATTCTCGAGGTGGATTGAAGCAGGGCCCTGTTCACACCCAGATGCATTCAGAGCAGCTAAATTCCTAGTGAGGGAGGTCTTCCCCAGGTGGGGAGTGTGCGAGGTACTACGGTCAGATAATGGCCCACATTTCGCAAACGAAATGTTCCAGCACATCACATCCTTACTGAACATCAAGCATAAATTTGCATATGCATACCACCCACAGGCCAACGGTAGATGTGAACGCCTGAATGGCCTATTAAAGGAGGCAATTGCAAAAATACAGCAAACAACAAAGAAGAGTTGGGTGTATTGCCTTCCACTAGCCCTATTTGAGCTAAGGAATAGACCGGGTTCCGACCACCACCTCACCCCTCACGAGGTGGTTACCGGACGTCAAATGCGCCTTCCCCTAATGCCAACATCAAGAGCATTTACCGACCACGAGAGTACTGCAAATGTCCTTGGTGATGAAATGTACCAATATGTGTCTTCTTTGATTACTAGTGTAGTGTTTGTGTCTCAACAGCTCGAGCGCACGCGGGGCGGGTCTAACAGCGATCAACAAGAAGACGCGGATAAAGAATTGGAAAAGGAAAGACTGTGCAAAGTTGCTAAAGGTGACCACGTACTACTTCGCAATTTCAACAGAAAGTGGAACAGCCCACGCTTCACTGGCCCCCATCTGGTAGAGGAGGTATCAACGAGAGCAGTAAAGCTACAGGACAAACGTGCCTGGAACCACCTACACGACGTAAAGATCTACAAACTCCAGACCCGCCCCAGCGCCACCGACAGGGCCACTGGAAGAACAACAGCGTCACCAACGGAGGAAGAGACTTCTACCACAACTAACGGCCTAAGTGTCCCCATACCCTGCCACCCCTCAGATTCCCCAGAGACAACTACTAGAAAAGAAAGGGGTGATCCCCATACCACCCACCCCATGGTTACACGATTAAAGAGTAAAGAGACTTCCGCCAGTTGAGCCCCAAACCCTCTGCCCATTGACCCCTTACCCACTGCAGTAATAACTGAACTGAAGGACATTGTCTTGCACATATACACATGTAAACACCTGAATGTTCTCTTTCTTTTCTCTCGCACATGCAGGTACAGCGTATTATTGTACTACTAAGAAAGTAGATAACTAACAAATTCACTGCCCAGGAGTAGATGGTACCCTCAGACGATAATTACCCGGAAGAATTGTCACACCAATTTGTATATGAAATAAAAAGGCCAACGTACCTGAAAAGAAGAAGGGTACGTGTCTACTACACAGCATTCCTCTTGGCCATAGAACATTCAATGCCCCACCTCCAAACATACTTGCCTGCCCTAAGAGATAGATCGCTTAGATTGGCGTGGGAACAGCTCTTTGCCTGGGCACTGAATGACTACTTGATAGGGAGAGCTTAAAAACGACAACTAACACTAATAACAAGCATATTAAGAATTTTCAGGCGGGCAACTGTAACGTCGCAAGAATAAGCTGCCGGACTGCAGCAAGGTAAGAGCAAAATGTCGGTGAAATTAGCATCTGTAATAAAATTGATAGGGATTTTAATGACCACCAGGTTCTTGGCTGCCTCTGTATGGCAGTACAGCTATGCTATCAATATTATTGCTGTACCCAAACCTAATACACCCCCACCCCCAGCTGCAACAGGTGTTACGTCAGGTGGTACTAGTAAAATCCCACACAAGGAAAATAGAGTTAAACGCAGCACATACTCAGATAATAAAGGTATTGACAACTACATACAAGATTCAGCACACATCTCAAACAACATATGGTACCAACACATGACCCACATAGGTAAGCAGACCACATAAGACAGCTGCTACGTTTGCTCATTATTCCCATACGCCATGAGCGCTTCTCGAATATTTGTTGCCACGGAGATAGATGAAAAAATAGCACGATGTATAATATACCTGGCACTGTTCCAGACGAAAGGAAGATTTCAAGGGACAGTGGTGCAACTGGTGTGGAAAACACGAGATACATATCCATATGAAAACAACTTCCTCAAGACTTATTTGAGTTACCACAAGAGCAGTTTACATGCTGAAGGATTCAGATACATAACAAGTGGTCCTGAAAAAGGAGAAACAAAGAAAGTAACACTACAGTACCTACCATGTGATTGGTACGCCACTGAAGTCCCTGGTAAAAACGGATGTTGGGAAAGAACACTGGTGATAATAACAGGGAAGGTGTACATGAACAACAAATGGGACACAGGAGTGGTTGGCAGCAACATGGTAACAAGAGAAAATATTTCAACTATTGATGGACACAACCATAGATGTTGGATGACTTGGGTCAAGTACGTACCCATGCTCACGTGGATGGAGAAGGATGAAGACCCAGTAACAATACTGCCGCTAACTGCGCCTAAGGTATGCTACCAACATAAAGGGGAGGTGGACGTAGGATACAACACCAACTGTGCAAGCGTGATGGAGTTACCTGAGGGGGGAGCAGGAACAGCAGTAGTAATGGACCATTACTGGGCCTGTGGAGAAAAAGCTTACCACACACTGCCCCCTCTGTGGAATGGTATATGCACAATGGTGCACGTTAATGTACCATCACTAGTGGTACCCCAGAAACATGTCAAGTGGCGAACTTCCCCAAAATGGATGAAGGGAACAAGAGGAAGAAGAGATCTGTACAACCTCAGAAGGGGCCAGAGAGCAAAACCAACGGCAATAATACTGTCCTGAATAGAAAGAAAAGACAAGGAGAACCTCTGACAGGAAATTACCTATGGGGAAGGTCGGAAACAGCACTCACTTCAATTCCACCAGACCACAGACTATTCAGCAGAGCAGCAATGTTCTTCTACTCAATAATACATCAGGACTACAGGCTTACGCAAACGCAAAATGGCTCCAGATAACTCGATGGGAACTAATGATGACTTTCAATTCTACGGTAAATAGATTCAACGCAATAAAAGAGGAACTGCGAGCTGTGAGGATGGTAGCACTTCAGAACAGATATGTACTGGACCTCCTCACAGCAATGGAAGGAGGAGTTTGCGCTAAGATAGGACAATCATGCTGCACATTCATCCCTGCCAACGATGCTGACAATGGTACACTGACAGAAGCAGTTTTACAATTGGCCCAGATGCACTCAAAAATGATGGATGAAAGTAAAGGTGTGAAAAAGGATGAGAGCTGGTTTTCAATATTATGGTCATGGATGCCATCTTGGCTGTCAGATGGACTGAAGATTATAGTTGGATGTACTATTTTGGCTGGAGCTACACTGATCATAATAAGATTTTGGAAGGCCCGGAAGGCACGCACCACAGACGAGATGATCGAAATGGTTGGTATGCACCTCTTGATGCCAACAGATGACGGCCAACACACAGGCACAATCATAAACGAGAGAGAGAAGTTGCGCAACCAGATCATCACCAACCACCTACACCCACCATCTGTGAAGTTCGAAAACCCAAGAAACTCAAGGAGCTACATAGGGAAATGGGTATACTGCACTCCTGGAGGAACCTGTGCATATATGTATTGGTCATTTGAAGACCATGTTAACCACTATGGACATTTGGGAGGAATAACTAAAATATGGAGAGTGAGAGGAGATAAAGAAAAGGATATGTTTGTGGTCGGCAAGTTGACCAGAGGGGGGACTGAAGTGGGAGAATGGAAGAACAGGCTCCCGCCCTTCCCTTCTCGCGCTTGGCCTAGAGGATCACGGCCTAGACACCCGCCACGAGAGGAGTTTGCCTATCTACCAGACGACCAAATACCCTGGTACAGGAACATACGGATGTGCCCACCTACCTGCCCAGCAGCCAGCCCTGCCCATGCCGACACCTGTGGCATGGATCAACTCGACTAAACCTACACGTCGTTAGAGATGCCATGGCGACCTAGCCAACGGTCAGCACACCTGTGCAAATATGCACACCGGACACTCCCACACCAATCCACACGAAGAACATACTCAGTGCTATGACGTAGGTGACAGATATACCCACGGACGTGCATCTTTATTATTTTCCACATAGGCTCTCAAAATGCAGAAACGCAAGACGCATAATGAACTTATCTAAAAAGGCTTGCTCACGCTTCTTCTAAGAACCATGTACCATAATGAAGAATATAACGGAGACATGATACTGGGGATAGAGCAATATGACACCGTAACCTAAAGCGCTCTGCATCAAACGGTTCCACCTATGCACCAGGCCCAAGTAGGCCGCACGCAAAAGCTTCCATGAACAATGAATGAGCAAGAGCTCGGTTGCTGACCCTGCAGAATGAGCCCGGCGAAAGCACACAGCCAAGGGCACGATGTTGCAATCTCGCACGCCGCAAGCCGACGCCAAGGTCGCACCTGCAAGATAAACCAGGCACACAGTGGGAAAAACAATATTAATTGTGCTGAATTCTGCCTCAAACACGGTCCCACCTCACGTGACAAAGCCAAACCAGACAGGATGCCAAGCCCAGGAGGAAGGAGACGCCTGAATCCCACGTTTCAAGACACAGGCAGATACAATTAAAAGACTCATTGGACATCTGCAGCAGTGGGAGTAGTCGACCTCCCAACATATGAATAAATCCTCACATTGTTTACACCTACCCATAGTAAAACATTGTTGCAAATGACAGGTGCACCGCGAGCTGGGAACAGCGATAGTCCCAGACTGGGAGGCTCGCGAGCGGACCAATCAGAACATGGGGCTCTTATCACTGACGCCATTAACATTGACCAATCCTCAGAGGTCTTCATGTAACAATTTTCATGTATCAAATTGAAGGGACAGCCCAAGTATATCACCTGACTAACCCTCAACCACTAACACCGTTCTCTATATGTATGCTATACTAACCCTACCATTCGAGTAACCAATCCAGAGTGGAAATAGGTTTTTTGCTAAACTTTCTAAGGTGACGCAAGTAGCGCGTCATACTAAGGTAAAAAGGGCCTGCGAGCCCCACGATTGTGTGTGTGTCAGGACGGACGCGTACGATCCTTGACCCATCCCTGCCGTTTTGTCTAATAAACAGCAGAATCACCTTGCTTCTTGCGTGTGTCTCATACTCTATCTCTTTTGGGATATACGGGAGGAGTTGGGGCCTCCCTGCCCGGAGGTCTACGGACGGCCCGGCCGACCCCAGCAGAATTTCCCCCCCCGACAAAGGTTACTACTCTCTGATTCCTCTGGCCATGAGCAAGGGCATTCTGGCCTTCAACATCATGCTTTATGACATCTGGATCTCATGTCTTCAGTTCAGTGAGAACAAAGATCTCTACCTAGATTGAATAAGTGGGATGTGTTTCCCAGGTTCAAATCATGTGTGTAGGACCATAAACTTGACTTTCTCTGCTTGCATTTATGAACATTTTGAGCTTCTTGCCCTTGCAGGAGTTCTATCTTTTCTGTTGACTCCAAACCCCCTCTCCTGGTGTCCTTGGAAAGGCTGTGCACAATAGCTGCACTGCCAGCCCGGTCTGCGTTTCCCAGGGAAATCAGTGTGTCAGGCCTCACCCTGTGTTTTGGAGCCTCTTCAGTGTCTTCTATTAATTTCAATGTAGCTGTGGTTTCCATCTTTATTTCCATGGCTGTTCCTGTTAGTTGCAATTAAGCCTCAGCAAGCAGTTGATGTGCCTTCTTGTGCCTCTTGCTGCTTCCGCGTGGCAAAAGGTATATGTGTGTCAGTCCTCTAGTTATATGAGTCATAAGCATACTATTGGTGTCTAAGAGAAATGCGGCCAACGTGTCTGCGCAATCTCATGCAGGAATGCGTGGGCTTCATGTTTAACGCATCTAAGTGTGTGTGTGTGTGTGTCGGTGTGTTCAGCCATGTTGCTTCTTCATGATTACTTTGGTGATGTAATCCGGTTATGGTCTGTGGGGCTGCTTCAGGGAGTGGTGTCTGTCATGTTGGCTGTATGGTCGAAGGGGTTGATGCCATGATGATATGGCCCTTACTGTGGGTTGGCCTGCTAACATGTTGATATAAGCCTACACATTTCTATTATAATCCCCTTTGTGCAAGGGTTGGTTTAATCTTTATATATGACAAATAAAGCTCCCAACGGGCAAAAACACTATCGCTTCAAGAAGCACTGTTTCAAAGCCAAGTACATATAAAAGCTTACAGACAAGTAGGAAACCACCTATCCGATTCTATACGTGTTTTATTAGTAAAAGTATGATGTGCTCAAACAGCTTTTTTGGGAAAGTTCAAATCTGTACACTCGTAAACAACAGCACATTCTGTAAATAGATGTCCCTGTGTTTTAAGCATAAAAACAAGTGTGTGGTTTCATTTGATTTCATGAATAGATTTTTGTAAATGTGATTCATGTAATTTTACAAGTTTCAAAACAAAGTAGAATGAATGATGATGTATTAATTAAGATGTAATGAAATGGTATGAATTGTATTTAAGGTATGTATTTATGTGAATGCAATGTGTGAAAAGTTCAAAAGAACTGTAAAACATTGAATAAATAAACAAATAAACAATAGCAAAATACACTGAGCTCACTATTGCAATGTCAGCATAAAAGTATGGCTGGGTCCTTATCTAAGGTGCAATGTGTACGCAATCTAATTTTAAATCAATAAGAAAAAGACTAAAACATGTATTTAATCATATAGCGCTCTTTCAGTATACAATTCTGGAAGAACAAGATTGGCCTGCGTTTCAGGTAGTTATTTATTTGTTTATGTATTGTATTTATTTTTGTATGTATTTGTGTGTGTGGCATATGACTAATCGTCAAGCCTTCTTCTGGAAAGGAATCTCATTAGCTGTGTCCAAAACATTCTAAGTGGTGCCTAATTAGTCCTGGGCAGCATTATAACAATGAATTGTTTAGAGACCCTAGAACTTGACAAAAAAATGAGTTGGCTACGTGGTGAGATTGCTCCATTTTACCACGAGAACAATGAAACGATTAACACATGTGGCTTGCTCTACCCCGATATTTTAGAATGTGAAGCTTCCTAAATCACCCTTTACACCATTGATCCTGTCCCTACGCCCCATTACCTTGTGCTGCTGGATCAAACCTGAACTACTGGCTCCCCTAAAGATCTTTGCCTTTCAAAAATACGTAAAATCTTAGCCTCTAATGCAACCTCAGAATATCCTATGGTGATGATGCTAAATACGTGTTTCTCATTTGGATCAGTACCAAACTGCATTAAAGTGACAGAAAAATATGTCAGCTCACCCGGGTGGTCTTTCGGTTCTGCGCCCGTTACTAATCATTCCTATATAGCTTAATTTCTGGAAAAAGAAGTGACCCACTTGCTGCAACACTATGTGATGACTTTTACTATTCTCTACCATATTCAGGCAGGGTTCAGAATCAGATCTCTGGAAAGCACAGAATCAGTTGTAACCTCTACACTTAGACGGAGAGCAGGCCAGGATGATGCAATGGTACTTGTGCCTTTGATACTGCATCTGACAAGCAGTGGCTTGCCAGACTTGCTGTTATTTGCTGTGAAGGCACTGTCCTGAAATGGTTATCCTCCTTTCCCACTTGATGTCAAGCACTCTCTCCTCTTGTCAAAATCCCGGAATTTAAAGGGCTCTGCACGTTCACCCATCTCCTTAATCTTTACATTCATCTTATTCTGGAAGTAGATATTTTGGTATCTCAGTGTATCATCATGATTAAACTATGCAGATGATGTTTCCCTTTGGGAAAGATCTACTCCCTACGTTCTCCCCTTTTAAAGAATGTCTTCTAGCAATCCATAATTGGGTGCAAAGCAATAGCCTCAAAATGAATTCAGAAAGAAAGGATATTATGGCTATATGTAAACATTCTCTAAGTGCCTTATTTAGGCTGCCAGAACTAGTCTCCTGTCAGAAACTGTCTCTGAAATGACCCTATCATGATTTGCGGCTCCCCTGCACCTCTTTCAAAAGGTGCATGAGGATGACCCTCGTTACAGACTTGACATTTAATAGCAAATTCCTTTTGTGAATTCGGGATGCACTTTTAAATTCTCTGAAATGCTTCTTTATTTGCACAAATGCACAAAGGGGAAACAGGGCATACAAAACATTTCTCCTTTTTTTGGGACAAATGATAAAATGCACTAGCATATATCCCCTTGCGTGTATCAAAACATAATTTTAAAGCAAAGGAAACAAATATTTGAGCATCTAGCCCAATGTATGCTATGGAGACATTCTGGCCTGTCCAGGATTTTGTAGGAGACATTTTTTTCCCAGAGGATGAGGGTGTGTACATCATAAAAAGAATTGTCTTGATTTCAAACATTTAATTGAGCAAAAGTTTATTGCAGTTAGCCCTGCAAGACACATGGACAGCATACTAACATTTATTTTTTTATTTATTCATGTAATTCTATGTTATGTTATTTAGCGCCTTATATATCATTGGTATGACCTCAAAGCGCTGGTAGGTTGAACGCTCTTGGTAACCGTACTTCAAGTCAGTAGAGAGAGAGAGTTTTGTACGATGCGTGGGTGCACAAAATATGTGCGATGCTGGTGTAGTTGTTGGATGATAGTTGCTTCATAGCTATAGGTGTGGTGCTGAGGATATCAGTTGAATGTGTTCAGTCTGGTGGGTGGACACCCAAACTGGGTTCTGGCTGCTTTAGGCCTGAGGAACACCTATGTGAACAGCTGGCTGGAATATGCTCAGCTAGCAGCGTTTTATTAGGGTGATGAGGTGTTCATGGGGTCGTATTCGTGTGTGAACAGCTAGGCCGGATTATCAGGGGTACAGCTGTGTTCTAATTGAATGATGGTGTATAGTAGAGAGTAAGCATAGTGGTGCGATATGGTGGTTATCAGTAAAAGCAACTGAGACCAGGCATGTGAGCAGGATGGCGGGGACGTACATAGAGACATACAGATATATAGCGACAGTGTGGATACAGGTATATATGGGATACAGATATGTATGTGGTTATAGATAGATAGCATATATAGGGGATACAGATATATGGCAACACCATGAGGAACAGGTGTACTGAGATACAATCTTCGGCCGTTTCAGCAGGTTCCACTCATTCCATTCCGCCCCATTCATTCAGACCACTCTGTCCATTTTTCTGCTTTGTTTACACAATCAGGCTAATGTTCACAATTCTAAGTGGGAGGGGCATAGCTAACATGCACAATCCTATTTGGGTCTGGCGTAGGTTGTTGTCCACAATTCTATGTAGGTGAAACATTGCTAACAATCACAATTCTGTGTGTGTCTGGCGCAGATTAATGTTCACAATTCTAGGTAGGAGAGGGACATTCGCAATCCCATCCAGGTCTGCAGGCCAATGTCGACAATTCTGAATAGGTGAAGCATTGCTAACATTCACAACTCTGTGTGGGTCCGGCGCAGAGCAACATTCACAATTGTAAGTAGGAGAGGCACAGCCAACATTCACAATTCTGTTTGGGTCTGGCCAGGCCAATGTTCACAGCTCTAAGCAGGCCAGTTGGATAGGGTGTGGGGTGGTACGGTGAGGGTTACTTGTAAATTCATGATGGCGGGTGGAGGGTGGGTTGGGAGCGGTGGTTTGTTTTGGACAGGAGGGGTGGTTTAAGGGGTGGGAGGTGTGAGGTCCGCCAGAGTGAAGATTTAATTGTGGATTTAGATGGGTGGGAAGGAGTTATGGAGTCTTTTGCCTCGCTATCTAGATGCAACACAGTAGAACTTTTAGAGGACACTCAGAGTTGTTTGGCCACACTATCTGGATGCAGAGTTCGACACAGTAAGACTTTTAGAGGACACTAATTGTTCTTAAGTCACATTAACTAGATGCAGAGTTCAGCACAGTAAACCTTTTGGGCACACTCATTATTCTTTGGCCTCACTATCTAGATGCAAAATTCAACACAGTATAACTTTTAGAGTATGCTCAATGTTGTTAGGCCACACTAACTGGAAGCAGAGTTCAAAACAGTAAAACCTTTCGGTACACTCAATATTCTTTGGGCTACCTTTCTAGATGCAGATTCAACACAGTATAACTTTTAGAGGGCACTCAATGTTGTTTGGCCACACTAACTAGATGCAGAGTTCAACACAGTAAGACTTTTAGAGGACGCTCAATGTTGTTAGGCCACACTAACTAGATATTCTTTGGGTTCACTATCTTAATGCAAATTCAACACAGTACAACATTTAGAGAACGCTTAATTATGTTTGGCCACACTAACTATATGCAGTGTTCAACATAGTACAACTTTGGGCGCACTCAATATTCTTTGGGCTCACTATCTAGATGCAAATTTCAACACAGTATAACTTTTAGGGAACGCTCAGTGTTGTTAAGGCACACTAACTAGATGCAGAGTTCAACACAGTAAAACTTTTGGGCGCACTCAATATTCTTTGGGCGCACTATCTAGATGTAAAATTCAACACAGTCGTGAGGGGGAGGTGGTTTCCATGACACTCATTGCAGGGAGTGTTCAGAGGACATGGGTGCCTGATGCGCTGGGGGATATGGTAGGATCATTCTGGGTGGTTGAGACTGGTTGTGGGGGAGTGGAGGGGGGACTGGATGAGCACTTTTAGTGTCGGGTGAGAGGGTTACATTGATGGGGTGCAGCAAGAGTAGGCGGGCAGTTTTAGGTAAGTGAGAGACGAGGTGGGGAGGATCAGGAGGGATTGGGATGGAGGTGGGAGGGGCACTAGGGGTGTCGGGGTTCTGGTGGGTTGTTTCAGGTTCAAGTCTGGAGGGCGCAGGGGGTTTAGGTGTACTGGGTGATAAGTCAAGACGACAGCGGCGGTTGAGGCTGGGAGAGGGGGGAGTGGAAGGTCTGGAAGTAGGGGTGGGAAAGGCTGGGAGGTTGGATCGATGGAAAAGTGGTGAGGAATGGAGGATCGAGGGAGAGGGCCAGTATCTCTGTCAGTGTTCCGTGGGTTTTGGTGCTGTGGGTGTGTGAGAGAGGGTTGCAGGTTCAGAGGGGGAAAGGGATGAGGCTACTGTTCTAGAGAGGGCGAGACAAGCTACCTTCAGAGAAGGGAAAGGGTATGAAGGGGTGTCTTTGGGCGTTGGTCGAGAAGGGGCTGGCAGGGAGGACAGCATGGGAGGCAGGTTTAGAGGGTGGCAATTCCTCAGAGGGCGTGAGGATTGCACAATAGAGGTGGGGGTGCTTGTGATGTCTGGAGCGCCAGAAAGCTCCTCTGGCTTGCGAGTTTGAAATTGCACAGTGTGTATGGACGGGGAGTGGGGGATTGTTCTCAATGGATGCTAGAGGGAAGATGAAGGGTGGAGTGTTTTGGTAGGTTGAGGGGATTTCAAGATGTTTGGAGCACCTGAGAGCTCCTCTGGCTTGTGAGTTTGATATAGAACGGGGTGTATGGACTGGGAGTGAGGGATTGTTCTCACTAAATGCAAGTAGGAAGATGGCTGGTGGAGTGTTTGGGTGGATGGGGGGGACTCCAGATGTTTGGAGCGCCAGAGAGCTCCTTTGGCTTGTGAGTTTCATATTGCGTGTGATGTATGGATGGGGAGTCTGGGGTTGTTCTCACTAGATGCTTGAGGGAAGGTGGAAGTCGATGTGTTTGGGTGGGTTGAGGAGAAGGGGATGAGTGTTTGGGGAGACTGTAGTTTGGCGTGCCAAGGTGCTCGACTGAATTTTGGATTGGAGGTGGAATGATGGTAGGGCAGTGTGCAGGTGGCTTCCGGGCGAATAGTTGTTTGGGGGCACAGGTCGTGGGTTGCGACCAGATACGGGATAAGCAGGGAGTTCATGAAGTTGCGTGCTAGAGCGCATGTTTTGCGCCGGGAGGGGTGAGGTGTAGGGAGGTCGAGATTGAGGAGGGGTCAGAGAGGTGTTGTTTGGTGATGTGGGGTTTCCATCCCGGCGAGAGGATAAGGGCAGCACCAGGAGATTGAAGTATTTGTAAGAGTACATGTAGTGACCTAAGATGTAATAGCCGCATCTAGATTCTGGACAGCAGGACAATGGGAGAGGGTCAGACAGGCGGTAACACGGAATGCAGCACCTCTTGATGAAATAGCAGTGTCTAGATCTGGGACACCTAGACCGAGGGAGAGAGGCCTAACGCGGGGACACCAGCAAATGTCAGCAAACAGCAAAATATAATCTCCCTAGATGCAACAGCAGTGCCTAGAATTGGGATACTTGGATAGAGGGAGAAAGTCCTAATATGGGGACGCTAGTAAATCCAGTGACCCTATAAGTGACAGCAGAGCCTAAACTCACGATACATGGATGGGGGGGAAGGCAAACACGACAACAGCAGGAAGTGGAATAGCAAATAATATACAATCCCGATAGATGCAACAGGAGCACCTAGACTTGGGACACCTGGATAGATGAAGAGAGCTCTACCACAGAGGAAGGTAGTGTAAGTGACAGTAGATACAAAACCGTAGCTGTAATAACATCTAGAAAAGGCCTAACACGAGGACACAACTAAATTCAGTAACAGAGATGGAGAAACCTTAGATGTAACAGCAGCACTTAAACTCAGGACTAATCACAGTGTGGCACCTTTTATAAGTGCGAGTCAAAGCAATACTAACAATTTCTAACTGTGTAACGCAAGCTAATAATTCACAGTACTATCAAAATGTGGCACTTTCTAGGTGTGAGTCAGTGCAATACTAACAATTACTAAGTGTGCGGCGCAGTCTAATAATTCACAGTACTATCGCAGTGTGGCACTATCTAGGTACCAGTCAATGCAATGTGAACTATTTCTAAGTGAGTGGGCTAATAATTCACAATACTATCACAGTGTGGCACTTTCTAGGTGCCAGTCAATGCAATTTAACAATTTCTAAGTGAGTGGTGCAGGCTAGTGGTTACACAGTACTATCTCAGTGTGGCACTTTCTAGGTGCAAGTCAGTGCAATGCAACCAATTTCTAAGTGAGTGGGCTAATAATTCACAGTACTACCACAGTGTGGCACTTTCTGGGTGCCAGACAATGCAATGCTAACAATTTCTAAGTGTGTGGTGCAGGCTAATGGTTTCACAGTACTATCTCAGTGTGTCACTTTCTAGGTGTGAGTCAGTGCAATACTAACCATTTCTAAGTGTGTGGCACAGGCTAATAATTCACAGTACTATCACAGTGTGGCACTTTCTAGGTGCCAGTCAATGCAATGTGAACAATTCCTAAGTGAGTGGTGCAGGCTAGTGGTTTCACAGTACTATTTCAGTGTGGCACTTTCTAGGTGTGAGTCAGTGTGATACTAACAATTACTAAGTGTGCGACGCAGGCTAATAATTCACAGTACTATCACAGCGTGGCACTATCTAGGTGCCAATCAATGCAATGTGATCAAATTCTAAGTGAGTGGGCTAATAATTCGCAGTACTATCACAGTGTGGCACTTTCTAGGTGCCAGCCAATGCAATGCTAACAATTTCTAAGTGTGTGGTGCAGGCTAGTGGTTACACAGTACCATCTCAGTGTGTCACTTTCTAGGTGTGAGTCAGTGACATACTAACAATTTCTAAGTGTTGTGACGCAGGCTAATAATTCACATACTATCGCAGTGTGGCACTTTCTAGGTGCAAGACAATGCAATGCAAACAATTTCTAAGTGAGTGGGCTAATAATTCACATTACTATCATAGTGTGCCACTTTCTAGGTGCCAGTCAATGCAATGCAAACAATTTCTAAGTGTGTGGCGCAGGCTAGTGGTTTCACTATCTCAGTGTGGCACTTTCTAGGTGTGAGTCAGTGCAATACTAACAATTTCTATGTATGGGACGCAGGCTAATAGTTCACAGTACTATCACAGTGTGGCACTTTCTAGGTGCCAGTCAAAGCAATACTAACAATTTCAAAGTGTGCGACGCAGGCTAAAAATTCACAGTACTATCACAGTGTGGCACTTTCTAGGCAGGCATCAGGGCACATATATTTAGACCAGGACATAGATATTGTGAATGAGACAATTGGGTTCAATTTCTTAGTCCTAAGAATCCATTTCATTATTTAAAGATAACCGTCTTTAGTGCTTTTCTAAAAGCTAAGTAGCTGCTCTCTCACTTCACTACTTTAGGTAGACCGTTCCATATTTGAGCGGCTCTTACTGGAAATGATATGCCTAATCCATTTAATCGCTTGAATGGTAGGCAGACTATCTGCCCAATGCTTCAGATCTCAATGAGCGGCCCAAGGTATAATGGGATATTGGTTCCTTCAAATAGACCGGATACTGTCCAAAAAGACATTGATGTACTATAGTCCTAGCCTTGAAAGTAACATGAACCCATTCCCAACCCACTAGCCCACTCCACCCTACAAGTCAGCCCCTTAAACGTACTACAGACGATTGGCCCCAAGATGTTGACGGGCACCTCACAGTCATTCTGGGATATTATTCCTGCCTTCTCTAGAACAATGACAGTGATTGTCTCAGGGGACTTGTCCACCATCTCTGTACATGACCATAAGGTGTCATTTGGGGGATCACTTCTGAGTGCAATATGGTGGCACTTATGTGCTTCTAATTACATACTCCTCAGACAAGAGGCACAGATGAATAGTCTGTTGTGGGAGAAGGTGTAGACAGGCACAATCCACTGGCACAGAGTCTGTGGCCCCGCCCCAGTCACAAGAGTCTGGCCAAATGTTCATTCTCAGCAATATAGGCACATGTGCTATCCAGAGTTCAGCAACCAGCAATGCCGGGTGCCAACAGCAGAGGGAAGCCAGAAGATTATACCCAAGAAGTGGGTGTGAATCGAACAGAGCACAGGAAATGACCTGAGAGGGGTGTAGGCAAGCGGGATAAGTCACCCGAAAGAGATACATAGTTGAGACACAGGGGTCTCAGTCAGCCACATAATCAGAGAAGCCAAAGAACTTTAATCAAAGCTATGAATCGGAGTCTGTAGGTCCTCAGGAGATAACAAGAAACAACCACAAACAAGGAAGTGAACTGATCCGAAGAGGAGAGCCAAAGAGGGTACTAGAACCAATTTCAACACTACAACACCTAGTAAAATACGAGAAAAGTGCATTTCAAAAGTGGTCCAGAGTGTGTTTCCCTGGTGAAGATGCCCACCTGAGATCTACAGACGGGGAACCCATAATATCCCTCATGACAAAAGGGACCCCTAAAAAACTGAGCAGAGTATAAATACCCCAAATGGAGAAGCCAAACAATTATACTCAAGAAGTGGATGTGAAGCAAACAGTACAGAGGAGAAGATCGGAGAGAGGTGCAGCAAAATAAGGTTAGTTTGTCCGAAAGAGATACATGGTCTGAGTTGACCAAATAATCAAAGCTATCTAAAGATGCCAATGACCTTTAATGAATCAGAGTTCATAGGTCCACCGGAGACCACCTGAAATTGACCCAAACAAGAAAGTGAACTTGTCTGAAGGGGAAAGCTAAAGGGGCTACTGGAATTAATTTAATACTGCCTAATAAAACATGGGGGAAGTGCACTTGTAAAGGTTGTCAAGAATGTATAGAAGAGCCCAGAAATTCACCCTGTTCACTGTTCATAACTTTTGAGAGCTTTCGAGATTAAGGTCTGTGAAAATCTAAAACAAAAATTTCATTTATTTGTTTGATTATAAAGACTGTGAAGGTATACACAACCAGAGAAAACCAAGAGAAGTAATTTTACCTTTATGAGACTTTTGTGATGTTGTTGAACCTGTGACAAGTGCCAAAAACTTGATAAACTGAGAAAGACATTTTTAAAATACATTCAAGCACATGTAATGGTTTATTGAGAAGCCACCGTCAACACAGTGAGTCCTTTCCCTCCCCACTCAAGTGGTTCTTCAACAAACAGTTTTAACAGATTCTTCTTAGCCCTATCTCAGACACATATCATGCCCCTTGGATCCATCGGACCTGAGCTAACAATGGGCCAAGAACCAGGCCGGTGTACAGGAAATGTATAGGGATTTATCTAAATTAAAAATACAAAGGTGAGTTAAAAAGGAAGACAGACACAATTTTATTTACATTTCACTTCGAAAAATAATTACACTGATCAATAAAGAAGGCTCTTATGTAATGTTATGCGATTTTGATTTTCCTGCAGGATTAAAAGGCAGGCAGTTGGATTTCAAGATTGGTAACAATATATATATGGCAATTCTAATTTTGCCCACACTTTTGGCTTAAAATAAACACAGGGAGATTTCTCACTTTGCTTTTCAGACGCCCAATTGCTTTGGTCTCAGTTGGGAAGTCAGACAGAAAAATTGGAATGCTTTGGGGAATTTTGGATTTCAGACCCTCCTTACTGAAAGGCCTGTATTGGGGAAGCTGGATTAAATGGGTTGGACTGATTTAAGAACGTCAGTGTCAGCTGGACAACAAGGATTACCTAGTTAAATTATAGAGTATAGTTGTCAGCGGACACTGGGAAGTGAGCTTTGTTAATGTCATGATTCCTGCCCCTCATGTCCCCAGACCTCCAAGATGTCAGGCTGAAGCGAGGCCACGATCACCTACATGGTCCTCAAGGGCCTCTCCATCCCTCCAAAGACCCACTTGGAGTCAGACTTGGCGCTTGTGGCACCAGACTCAGTCACTCCCATAGGATAACATTGGGGATTGGACTTGTAGTGCATTGATGGGGACAAGATGGATGCCCCCACATATTTCGGTTCCCAGAACTGCATGTGCAGTCTAGTCTTTTGGGTGTGGTTCAGCCCAGAGACACCTGGGATACGCAGAGACTATTTAAGCCACACCCAGGCTGAGAAACATGCTTTGCGTTTTCTGCACCTGCAGCGTGACACACATTGTGTTCGGATCGGTCTTCAGTAGGCCTGCATCTTTCTTCTGCGCTCAGCTCCTGCAAGAACAAGGACAGCCTTACCTTGCAACTGTTCTGCCCATCATTCATCGCTCCTTCTGTTCTGCGGGCACCTTCGGCGGTGTCGTTCCCATCCCGGCACGCCGCTTCCTAAGGAAAACGGTAAAGAACAGGAAAAAGGCATTAGTAAGCATTCTGCAAATCTTCGCTTATTTTTAAATACTGTAAGAGCTTCAAACGCTTACCTGAATCCCAGCCGCTCTGGGGGAACTCTGTCTCCGGAACTTCTCATCCATCTGCAAGAGGGAAAAGACACTCCAGGTTAGCATGGAAACATCCAGAGGCGCTGCATACCGCGCTTACCCACCCCATTTGTTCTTCATAACCTGCATCCACGCTGAAAACATCGCGGCACCTAAAAGACACAGAAAAAGAACTCAGTTCAATGCAAATACGAAAGGGGTGCATCGTGCATCGCGCTCTCACTCACTTTCAGCGCTACTCATCTCAGCAGCACGCCGTCATCCCCGGACGCCGGCCATCATCTAAGGAAGGAAAGGAACGAAGTTAGATAACTGTTCAAAAGACTCATTATACTTACCTGTCGGACTCTTGCCAGTGAAGTAACTAGGCAGCAACGAGCCTGCATCAATCAACGCACCCCTGCGCTGAAAGCAGGACGGAGAGCACACTATCCAAGAAAACAAGGTGAGCTGTGGATCGAAGGGAAGGGTTGGACCAAGGGAAGAAGGGGTTCAAGCACACAGAGGCAATAGGGAGTTAAACTCTACCAATCCTGTGTTTCAGGCCCAGTATCCAGTCGAAGAGCCTCCAGGGAAGGGTTTGAGGTCGTAAGAGGTCAGAACAGGCTGAGTGACATCCCCCTGGATACCAGGTGAGCGTTACAGAACGCAAAGACTCACCTCAACATCCACCTGGGCGTCATGGAAACGTCAGAAACCGACCAGTTAGCCCACATGTTGGGGCAGCTACGTACCGAAGTACATGCAGCCAGGCAGGAGACCAACACCATGAGGAGAGAGCTGATAGTAGCCAAAGAACGCACTGATGATTTAAGCCAGCAACATCTCCATTCACAAGCAGGGCATGCACGATTGCCGGGAAGTATACCCTCGATGCCAGCGCCATTGTGGAAATCGATATAATATTGTGACCCCAATCGCATTGTTTGAATGTATGTTGGCCTACGCCAAGTTGTCTAAAGAATACCATTTACATAGGTTCCGCCGCAAGGTCTTGACCTTATTGTATTGTGTAAGCCGCCATCTTGGATCTAGCCGCCATTTCAGGTACTCTTGCAGTGTGGAAGTCACCCTGAATCACAGAATGGAGGCCGAATGACATTTCGAATAAGACTCCGGCCATGGTGACCTCCTTACACGTGAATAAATAATATGTCCGCAGGCCACTTGTTAGGGTCACGAACTAAGACCTTGTCCTCTCTTTAACCTGTGTGTAAATATGTAACTGTATCAGCGGAACTGATCAAATTATGTAAATTGTGTGTTCGACCTGGCTACGAACCCTAGCCACAGTTCCAAGAATGGTTAACTTGCGAGAGGGCTGGCCAATGCAGGACAAAACCTATAAAAACCCAAGCATCCCGATGATCGGTCTCTCCCACTTTCAGTGCGAACCTTACGTTGAAGGTTCGCGTGTTAGTCAGAGGGCCGAATAGCTATTCGTATGTCAATTGACTTTGGTAACTTTGTAACTTTGAAATAAAGCGCTTTGTATGTCCTTTGTAACCTGTGTTGGTGTGTTTCCTTTTGGGCTTCCCGGTCTCATATCAATTTCTCTGTTTCCACAGTTGGCGCCCGAATAGGGACCCTCAAGATTGATGCCGGATCATTGAAGGTTGACGCAGACTATCGAATCGGGATCGGACGGTGTGATTCTGCGGGCCCGACCGATCGAGACGCGATACCTCGGCAGCGCTGCATGATCCGATCCTTGGGCGATAGTCGTGCGGTCTGACACGGCATCTTGACGAGGGTCCAAATCCGAGGCGGGCAGATTTGCCGAAACCACCGAACGCAGGTAAAAATTCGTTAGTTGAAGTCCTTTGTAAACCGTACGGTCCTCCTTAGGTTTGGTCAGGTGCAGTCGTGACCCGGCTCTTAATTTAACCCTGACAATTTGAATTTGGCGTATTGTATCTGCAGACAGAATTATTGGACCAGGTAACACCAATTCTTTGAGAAATGCCTGGGAAATTGTCTAGCTGCTTTAGGGCTCTGTTCCGCAGCGATCGACAATCTTTGGAATTTAGCCGTCCGGCACCACAGGAGTGGTCGCCGGCGTGTACTATGTACTGTAAGTATGGCATTGGTAGTATTGTATTTAATGACATTTGGCACAGACATACCAGAAATGCCTCCGAATTTCAGTGGCCAATCAATGGTAGTTTTGAGATCCCCCGTATTGAATACTTAGAATCGATCTTGCTTAAGAAAAAGGCTAGGCCAGCAGCCTTTGATGTGTTACAAAATTGGAAAAAGGAAGCATTGCAGCAGCTTAAAAGTAGGGATAAACATGCACGTCGTCATAAAACAAATGCCGAAAAGGCATTGTTGTATGACAAGGAAAAACGATTAGAAGAAGCCCAGAAAATGGATAGAGCTTTCTCGCTCGAGGTCCAGAAAATGTACCCCTCTAAAGATTTCCATGTTTCCGAGGAGTTTATTGAGAAAATAATGAACGAACGGAGGCCTGATTCTTCAGCGCCACCTCCGTATGCTCCTGTTGTGGCCACCTTGCCCGTTCCTGCTATTGTTCCCGTTGCTATTCCTACTCCCCCTGCACAGCCTACTGCTCCTAGTTCTTTGGTTGTCGCTCCTCTGTCTATTACCCTGCCTCTCTCCCCTGCACCCTTGTTAAGTCCACCTACACTTTCGATTCCGGGGAGCCCCGTGTTCGTTAAAACAGATCCCGGTGCAGGGTCAACAATTGTGACTCGTAGTACTGTTCCTGCGGGCAGGAAACAGGAACTATTTGCTTGGGCTAAGCATTGCATGGAAAAAGGTGATCAAACTAAAGCATTTTCAACATTATCTAATTTGCTCGATTTTCCCGAGAAAAATGTTTTTATTGAAGGACTGGGGATTCACTTAGGTGTAATGTGGGGTAGATTGCAGACTTCGGATCTCCCACAAGGGGTGAGAGATCTGAATGCTTTGGCACTTTCGAGGGATACAGAGCAGAAAGTATGTGGACATGTTGATAGGTTGTTTGAGTTTAGGAGGGATTTTGAAAGGTTACAAAACGAGGATGATGAGGACGGTAGGATATATGTACAGAAACGGTTCCTTTCGTGCCGGAGATCAGCACCTGAGGAAGTACGAATTTGTACCAAAGACGCGATTCGATGGATCTCGGATTCATCGATACCGCCAGATGAGGTGTATGACACATACAGTCAATACACGGTAGAGATGCAAAGAAAGGTAATCCAAGTGATGGTACTGCACTTACAGGAGGAATGTATAAGGAAGAATGTTGGTTGCCCCATAGAGTTATTAGGTATTTGTAAAAGAGCTTTTTCTCCTGACACTTCTACAGCTGCTTTAGCGCTCGATTTGGCCCTATTGCTCAGTAAGCGGTCGGAGGTCCCTATATCTCAGTTGCCTATGAGAGAGGTCCCTCCAACCCTTGTCCCAAAAGCAGAAATCCCCGCCGACGCGGCGGCTGGTACTCCCGCGGTGGATATCCCTGCACATTACGTATCGCAGTTTGTTCACGTCCCGTTCTCTCGACAGGAAGTGAACACGATTAGACAATCAGTCCCTGATATTAGGAAAAACCCGACAGGGTTTTATAAAGAGATAGAATCCGTCTTACAGTCTTCTGTGTTCACCTTAAGTGACATGGACTTATTGTTTCCAGTGCTTTTGCCAGTTGATGTATGGAAACAGATACGGACAGTAGATGATGTGCCGGGGCTAGGGGATACATGGGTAAATCTGATTAGAATAGATGGGGAACGGCCAGCTGGTGAGAAACCACCCCAGGTAATACTTACCTTACCCGATAGAATAGTTGCTAAACTAAAAACTATAATCCCAGAAAAAAGGATTATTTGGGACAAGCTTACGGCCTGCGTCCAAGGGAAAACTGAAGGTACTACTGAATTCTTTAATAGATTTGAACAGGTGTTCTCTGACTTCAGTGGACAGGATTTAGGCACAGAGTCAGGGAAGAGGTTGTTTGTGGACAAATTTGTACGTGGATTGTTGCCCGACATCCAGTCACAAATTATGTCCTCAGAGAGCGCTTGGCAGGCAAAATCTCAGTCAGAGGTTTTGCATATGGCTCAGTATTATGAGAATCGGGTTAATAATGAAAAAGAGAAAATCGAAAAAAGAAGGGGCGACTTGAAGACTAAGGTATTGTTGCAGCAAATTGTCAGAAACCCCAGAGGAGGTACGACACAGACTAGAGGTCAGTACATCCCAAGAGGAAATACTCCTCCGAATTTTATAAATACTAATCAGTGTGCTTATTGCCGCCAGGAAGGTCACTGGCGAGCACAGTGCCCTGCCCTTCGTCAGAGGTCAGGAGGCACATTCGGAGGTATGGGTAGGCGACCAAGGGGCCGCCCCGGAGAAGGGGGCCCTGATAGGGGTCAGCTTCTACAAGATCCACAACAACCTTTTTCACGGGAAAATCAGACTCCGAGTATGGACTCGAGAAATATATTTGATCACCCTTCTGCTGCCTATCTTTCTGAAGAACTTCCCTTTGACGAAGTTCTGCCTTACTAGGATTGCCCGAAGCAGCGTTTGGAACCTTTACCTATTCCCGTTATTCAGAAGGGCCCCTACGTTGAATTATTGGTGGGGAATAGGAAACACCAGTTCTTGATTGACACTGGAGCACAAAAGTGCTCCATTGACCATTCTAGGGTTCCAAACATCCCACTGTCAGGGCAAACAAACGTTTCTATAGGGTTCTCTGGTATATCAACTGTTTGTCCGGTTTCTGCGCCGGTATCTGTTTCTTTGGGTCCTTTCACAGACCAGTGCCCTTTTCTTCTTACTTCAAACTGCGGAGAAAATTTGCTAGGGTTGAATTTGTTAAAGAAACTGAATGCAGTGATTCATTGTTCCCCTGACGGAATAAGATTAGCAGTTTCACCACAGCAACCCTTTAACTCCCAGTACTTGACCCGACCTCTACCTCCCGAGTTTGACATTGTCCCGGAATGTTTGTGGGCAATAGACGACAATGATGTCGGGATATTACACATCGAGCCTGTTAAGATAGTCTTGAAACATGGGGTTAAGCTACCGCGCATTCCGCAATATAAAATTTCAATTGAAGGTGAGCATGCTCTGAAATGCATTGTCTCCGATTTTGTACATCGTGGAGTGATCAAAGAGATAACGGGTAGCTTATGTAATAGCCCGATCTTGCCAGTATATAAGAAAGGCGACAATGCAATTCCGTACCGGTTTATAATAGATCTTCGTGCTATTAACCGGGTGGTAGCCCCACAATTTCCAATCGTGCCTGATGTAACAACGATCTTAACAATGATCCCTGCTACGGCTACACACTTTAGTGTCGTAGATTTGAAAAACGCCTTCTTTAGTATTCCGATACATGAGGAGAGCAGGTATTTGTTCGCGTTCACCTTGGGGGGACGCTCGTTTACATTCACAAGGGCACCTCAAGGGTATACTGAAAGTCCTAGTATCTATAGTAGAGCCTTAAAGGAGCAGCTTGACACCCTTGAATTGCCACCTACTTGCACGCTGCTTCAATATGTAGACGATTTGCTCTTGGCTGCAGACTCTGAGAAAGCTTGTAAGGAAGGCACTATATTGTTGCTTGTTCATTTAGCTGAAAATGGTCACAAAGCTTCACTTAAAAAATTTCAATATTGTTGCCAGGAGGTTGCCTATTTAGGCTACCTCCTGTCAAAGGAGGGGAGAAGATTGACACCTGAACGAATAAAACACATTTCTGGCATGTCTGTCCCAAAAACACAGAAGGAAGTCAGAGCCCTGATAGGGATGGCATCCTACTGTAGACTGTGGATCCCGAATTTTGCCCTAGTGGTAAAACCGATGTTGGCTTTGACGAAGAAGGGCATTTCTCTGCCACTGCCATGGGAATCGGAACATCAACGATCATTTGAGCTTCTCAAAACCGCGCTGTGTTCAGCACCGGTTCTGGGTACACCAAATTACGATAAGGCCTTTGTGTTGTTTGTGCATGAATGTGATGGATGTGCTTTGTCTGTGTTAACACAGGAACATGGAGGGAAGAATAGGCTGTGCGGCTATTATTCCTCCGCCCTCGATCCTGTTGCATGCGCTTTGCCGCGATGTCTGCGCGCTGTTGCTGCTGCCGCTGCATCTGTAAAACAGAGTGAGGGGATGGTCCTAGGCCACGATTTAATTCTGATGGTACCTCACTCTGTTGATATTCTATTGAATAAAACTCAAACGCAACACCTTACCTCTGCCCGGTTGACAAGGTATGAATTAGTCCTATTTGCTCCTCATATCCAAATTAAAAGGTGTTGTGTTCTCAATCCGGCTGAACTCTTACCTCTCCCGCAAAATATTGTTTGCGGTGATGAAGGATCACATGACTGCCTGTATGCCACCGAACAAAAAACAAAGGGCAGGATAGACCTCTCAGATACTCCTTTGGAGAATGCGGAAGGGGAGCTGTTTTGCGATGGCTCCTGCTTCAAACTTCCGAATGGCACATCTACAGCTGCTTATGCAGTTACTACTTTGAACAAGATTGTTGAAACTAAAAGGATTCCGCATAACTCTGCGCAGGCCGCGGAGATTATAGCGTTGACCCGCGCTTGTGAGCTCTCCCAAGGGCATAGAGTCAATATTTATACGGATAGCCAGTACGCCTTTGGGGTGGCTCACAACTTCGGAAAACTGTGGTCGGAAAGAGGGTTTCTGACCTCACATGGGACCAAGATTCAGCATGGTCCCTTAATAGTACAACTACTTTCAGCGCTCTCACTCCCTGAACAATTAGCGATCATGAAATGTGCAGCACATCGCAAGGTCATAGACAATGTGGGCAGAGGAAATGCTTTTGCAGATTTGATAGCTAGACAAACAGCCACAGACCTTAGCACAGACATGTACACCTCAAGGGAAGTGAGAGATGTTTGTATAATAGATGAAGGCATTGGGTCTGTGCGAGACATGCAGACTGATGCCTCAGTTGAAGAGTCTAGGAAGTGGGCTGAAGGCATGGGAAAATTGGATGATGAAGGGTGTTGGGTGGACGCATCCAACGGGAAATGGTTGCTTCCTGATTCTTATGTGTTAGCAATGGTACAATGGCACACGGTCCAACGCATGTGTGTGCCCAGCAAATTACGAAGATATTACAGCAGGTTTGGGTGAATGATAAAATTTTGGAAACTGTAAAGAGACATGTTCAGAATTGCATGATTTGCCTGGAGCACAATGTGGGTAAAGGGACAGTGACTCCAAGGGGAAGTTTCGGGCCCCCCTCTGTCCCCTTTGAAACCATTCACCTTGATTTTATTGAAATGGAGCAATGTAATAACTTGAAATATGTTCTTGTTATCATTTGTGCTTTTAGCAAATGGGTCGAGGCTTTCCCTGTCAAAGATGCTACCGCTATGACCACCGCAAAGATCCTGGTGAAAGAGTACTTCCCTCGATTTGGGCTCCCGAGGATAATTTGGTCGGACAACGGCCCCCATTTCATCGCAGCCGTAATGTTGCAAATATGTGTTGCCCTAGGGATTGAGAAACGTTTTCATTCAGCTAGGCACCCTCAAAGTGCGGGATTGGTAGAGAGACACAACGGTATTTTGAAAAACAAACTTGCAAAAACATGTGCCGACACTAAACTAAAATGGCCCGACGCTTTACCTATTGTGTTGTTGGCTATGCGCACCACACCCCAGACTAGAACTGGACTCTCTCCGTTCGAGGTGGTAATGGGAAGGCCTGCTAATATCTGGGGTCTCCCTAAACCTAAAGCCCTGAGGGATGTGGATAATGTATTGCTCATAGATTACTGTAATCAATTGACTAAAAATCTGTATTTCATTTACCATCAGGTGAATGCTGCCTTACCTGTACGGTTTACGGGCCCAGGACACGATATACTACCTGGTAGCTGGATCCTGGTGAAGGCCTACGAGAGGTCTTCCTGTCTTGCGCCTCGCTGGCGCGGACCCTACCAGGTATTATTGGTCACCAGGACGGCAGTGCGGGTGGCAGGAAAGAAGAACTGGATACATGCAACACACGTTAAGAAGATCCCTCACCCGACGCCACACGCTACAGAAGAAACAGAACCCCTCGCTGGTGCTACAATCTCTGATCTCGGAGTAGCAGGCAGCATTGTGAGTGCGTCGGAGAAGTTCTCTGAGCCTGAGGAGCTCGGGGAGCCGTCCATTTTGTCTCCGCACTCTCTTGATCAATCACTTCCGGAAAATCTTGTTTCGAGCTCTGCGACTTCCGTCGCCACCGACACGACGCTCCCCTCAGGGAGCGACGATACTTTGCTTTTGGATTCAACAAACTTGGGTACCATCAGGTACAACCTTCGACCACGGAAATAGAACTACGGCACGAGTATCGTGCATCTGGAAGGAAAAGAGTGATTGAAGTACTGTTGTCTTTCTTTTTTCGAACAAAGAAAAGGAGGGTTCTGTTGGCTAGGGTTGGGAAGGACTAAGAAATCGCGCGGCCGAAGTGCCGCCAGCAACGAACATTGGGGCCGTCGATCGGGATGACCATGATGCCTGCCGCCTTCACCGCTGCTCCCAGTATCGAACTATTAGATAAGGAGGTGACCAAATCGAACAATGAACAATGTGCCTGGGCCCCGAAAACGTACTGTTGTGTTCTCGTTCTGATTATTGTTACTTTTGCAACTGCTGCCGTGGGACTTTGGTATTTTGAAGAAATTTATCCTTTGAAGCCTCTGTTACCGACCAAAATCGTACCAACTGTTTTGACTCCCTCTGTACACCTTCACACTCTGTCCCCTAGGGACTCTCGGCATAGACAGAAATATCATAATAACACTTTGATGATAGTGATGAATGCTACGCATGCTATTTTTAATAAGAGTAATTGTTGGATCTGCACTCACTTACCACAACATGGGAACAAGGGACTGGGATGGTATATACATCCCTTACCTTTAACAACTTCTTGCTATGCCTCTCTTAGAGCACTCTTCTGTGGCCAATGGAATGATAGCATCTCAGGGAACTTCGATGGGACTAATTTGAATGAATTTGAAAAACGTGAATTGACTCCCCTGGGATGCTCGCTTTTCGCAAATAGAAGTAAACCTAACGTCGCTTCTATTAGGCCGTCTGATAAACTATCTTTTCCTTTCCAAAATCTAGTTTCTTTTAAGATGGCTCCAATAGGCAATAAGGATGCCATGCCTCCTTCTTATTCTGTGAATCATAGTCCTGATTCAGTTCCCTTCTGTGTACAAAGAAATGGCACTAGGCCAATGGGAGACTTCGAGCCTTGTGTAAATACTGTAAACTTGACTGGGGAAAATAGGCCTTTGTATGTAGGGGGACCCGTTTATTTTGTTTGTGGTAGTTTAGCTTTTCCCTGGTTGCCGAAGGATTGGCAGGGGACTTGTTATTTAGGGATATTGTTACCAGGTGTATTTATAGCCAGTACTTTAGAGGTATCTAAGGCTCGCCCGCGACGGGATAGTAATGGAGACACCCCTGGACAAGTGTTCGGGGATATAGCCAAATCAGTAGTGCCCTTTTGGGGACAAATAGCAAATTCAGAAAACATTAGGGGATTAGCGAGGGTGTTGGAGAAAACGATCAACCGGACCACGGACATACTTTACAATATGACCTTAGAGCAAAAGGCGATAAGATTGGTAGCACTTCAAAATCGAATGGCATTAGATGTCATTTTAGCCGAACGAGGTGGAGTATGTAAATTAGTGGGGTCCGCTTGTTGTGTTTTCGTACCAGATTCTTCGCCAACAATTTTTAAAGCAATTCAGAATTTACACACTCTCAGTTCTGAAGTCCATATTTTCACCAACTCTCATATTTGGAACATGTTCAGATCAACTAGAAACCTAGTATAACTGACCAGAGTCACAGGTAGATGTGTTTTATATCCCCAAAATCGCCTGGAAATCACATAAGGAATGGTATAAAAATGAAATCAATCCACACTATAGTTGCTGTGAAAAATGCCTAAATGATATTAGTCTTTAAATTAATTGGGAGCGTTCCTGTTCAGCAAATGGGAGGTCTGCTCCACCCAGCACAGCCATCTGTCTCCCTGGGCCAGCCTGTGACCAGAGGTTTTATATTATTCTTTTTGAAGTGGGTGCCCCCACTCTTCACACCTTTTAGGCATGCTCCAGCCAAGGATGGCTTTCTTTGAAGTCCCTGCTTTTCCAGCCAGCAGGTCTGGAGAATACTGAATTTAGCCGCCTTTAGCAGCACCACATTTTATTGCGGGGTCATTAGATAGGAGATGTGACATCCAGCTGGAAGTGCGTTTTTCCTTTGTGATGTTTTTCCTTCAGCCAGAAGCAGGTTTTTCCTGAAGACTAAGTGTCTCTTCAAATGTCACAGGAGTTTTGTGGGTGAAACATAATATGCATTGCTTATGTCAACCCACACATCATGTTTTGTTTTCCTGACATTTTTCTGTGAGCAGTGATATTTTTTTCCCATTTTGGCTTTTTAAAGCCGTTTTTATTTGCAAACACATGTGCAGGCCGTTTTTGCTTTCAATGTTTAAAAATCCTGTTTTCCATGTCACTGGGATCTTTGATTCCTTCTTCTTTTGTAAATGAAACTGCTGATTGTCCATTGATAATGACACGTAGGCCCCTTTCCACATGGCTCTTTAACTTTTATGTTGAGCTAAGTCTTAAACTCAAGTTTGGGGTTATCCCTGGGGCAGAGGTGAGATACCTGGCTGGACTGTCAAGTGGCTGCACTTCTCACACTTCCCTGTGTGTGACCCAGTCCCAATTGCATCCGGACCACGTGCCTGGTATGCTTTTGCTTGAGAGGGCACAGATGCCTTTGACATGATGCTTGTGCAGTTGTTGTGCTGCACATCATCACATGTTCGCATGAGCTCTGACTTGAGGTAGTCCTCAACCTCTTCTCAGCCGATGTTCCATTGCAGCCTTGACTCTGCTGACATCACTCCAGTGAATCCGGGCATCTCTTGTTAGCTTGCTAAGAGTTACGATCATATGAAGCTCACCAATGTTTGTATTTGTGTTAGTGAGCAGTGTCCCAGAGATATGTCTTGGACCTATGATTGAGAAGGTGCTTTCCCTCCAATGCACAGTATTGAGTGAAAACCTGGGCACAGTGACACTCAAAGCCTGTGAGGAGCTAAGGTTTTGCTTAGTCACACACTTGAAATCTGACTGGGTCGGCAGATAGAGGGACCCTTTCCCCTTCAAGGATTTGAAGCAGATAATGCCTAGCTTATATTCCACATATAATGCTATATGGAGCAACTGCAGGATCCGTTCAATAAAGTAAGTGTAAGTAGGTAAAGCCAAGTGACTGAGAGATAGATTCAGAGAGAGGTTGTGCATAGAAAGAAGAGGCGAGGGGTAAGGACAGAACATGGAAGAATTTCCATTTATAGAGAGGTGAAAGAGGAGCAACAGGTCATAGCGAAAGGGCTGGAATAGAGCCTGGGGAGTAGAGTGACCATGATGCCTTACCAAGCATTTTTGCCAATAGGATTATGTGGATAACTGTGTTGCGCACAAATAAGTGATTGAGAATGGTTAATTGAGTGCCACTGACAGTATGTTTTTTAGTTAGAAACACCATTTTAAATTGCCTCCTTGGAGTGTTTTATGTATACACCAAAATGCAGGAGAATGTATATGTTCTTGATGGTCAGATTTGATTTGCCAGATTGTATTGCCAGACAGTCAGTCAGTCAGTTATTAAGCTTTATTGCAGTGTAAGCCAAAAAGCACAACATAAATACAATAGAAAATCACAGAAAAATAAATGTACCATGTTTACAAAAGAACAACACATTCAAGGATGAAGGTCAATAAAATACGAGGTATAGAATAATTAAATTATTTATAAAAATGTGTGCAACAAATAGCAATTTGTGTTGGCAAAAATCAAGTCAGTTCTTAATCGAGGTCTTATTAGAATGCTGTCATGGCAGCACCCATTTTAGTTCTCTTTAGCCTTGCCCTGTGGATATATTTGGATATAATGTATACCTTTGTCAGATTGCTACTATCCTTGCAATGGGCCAGAGGATCATCAACACAGCGACTTTCAGAAAATATAAAAGGTGGAGCAGACATTTCTGTTACTGTAGATTGCACTAAATACCATTTTATCTAATGAGATTTAGCAACATTTATTTCACCGAAAATAGTAGGTACAGTGGTATGTGTGTAGGTATATGTGTAATGCATAATAGGTAGGGTGTGGGGTAAGGGTAAAAGTTAGGATAGGGAGGGGTGTGAGCAGGCTGCGGGGGTGTCTTACCCCACTACATAAAATAAAATAGAAAAAGTAAAAAGTTCCTTTAATTTTTTGGTGAAATGGTTTCGATGAAATCTTCATTAGGTAAACTATTTTTGAAGAAATCACATACATCTGATATGTCACACAATAGACTTATATCCCTCATAAAACAGCATGAAATGGGCAATGGAGTCATTGTGATCTCCACAGGCCAGGCAAGTGTTCCCCCTTGACCCTCGCAATTTCTTTGTAAATGAGGCCACTTTTAGAGTGTTCAGACAAAACTGCTTGTATGATGATCAAGCATATCAGGGGATAATCATGTCCAGATAGCGTTCATAACCAAAATCAGGCTTGCGTAGAAGATAGTGCAAGCCTGTACTAAGAGTGGTACACTCCTCCTCCAGCCTGCAACGGGAGAGGGCACCACCTGCACATATTATCATCTCCCTCGATTCTCCATTGAACAATTCAGGGGATCTCCAGTATGGATCCAGGTTCAATTTAACAAGTTCTGCTTTCACAAACTTGAACCAGGGAAGAGACTTGGATCCTGCCAGCATCAAGACATGCACCGAGATATCCTCATACACAACCAGATCTAGTGAGCTCCAAATCCTCATCTAATACAAACGGGGCTTCAGCCTGGCTTGCTCTTCAACTGGTTGTAGGTCGCATTCCATGTATATGCAAGCACTTGGTGAAGAATCTAGTCACATAAGTGGCATTTTTAGAAATGTATTTTCATCAGTGCTCAGGGGTTTGACTACCACATGTCCCCAGAACACTGCCCCGTATAATGACGAGGACATTGCCTGCATCCAATGTGATAACAGGGCTGGGCCAATGACACCACTATGATGAATATGATGCAATCGACCTATACTGCCACAGTAAGGGAGGTTGTTGCTTTTATTACCTGTTGTGACCACGATCCATTATCCATTAATCTATCTCCCAGGTAATCGTAAGATGAAACTTGTTCGAAGATAGTTCCATCTACCTGGATGTCGAGCTTCAATGGTTGCCCTATGTGAGGCCTGAAGACCAGTACTTTGGTTTTCTTTTTAATGAACTCCAGGCCCGATTTGTTACACTTCCCACTGAATTTTGCCAGTGTGGTCTCGAGGCCCATTGGGGATGTGGCCAACACAAATGCGTCATCTGTGTTTAACAATGCAGGACACCTGGTGTTGCCCAATATAGGCGGGTTAAGGCTGTGTGCCTCCAACTCAATAACCTTATTAATGTAGATGTTAAAGAGGAATGGGACTAGGACACAGCCTTGCCTAATGCCTCTCTGTAATGCTATTGGTTCCATCAACTCTTCCCCAGACTCCAACGTATGAGCACCTTATTGTTTGAGTACAGTCGTTGGACTGTAATCAGCAGGACTTGGGGGATGTTTTTAGCATGCAACACATTACAGAGGGAGACTTTAGGCATGCTGTCAAAGGCAGTCTTTAAGTCCACAAAGACTGCATATATCCTGACTTGATCTAGGACTGTATATTTTTGCAGGATTTGGTGCAGTCGAAAACATTGGTCTATTGTACTACACCCTTTCTGTAAACTGACTTCTAGGTGGCTAGTAAACCCTGCTGAGTCTACTCAGTCTTGCAATCGCTCCATGATAACTAAGGCAAACATTTCCCTGCCCCATCAAGGAGTGATACGTCCCTGTCCCCCTTTTTAAAGATCAAGACTATTTCTGCATTGCTCCATAACCTTGGTGCTGCACCACTCTCCATTGCTGCATTGAAAACAAGCCACAGTAGAGGGCCCATATTAGGGGTATTTCTTGATAGTGGTCCACAGGGATCTTGCCGGGGCCCTGTGTTTTTACCCAGGTTTTGTTTGGATCACCCTTTCAACCACCCTCTCTATGAACACCAAGGGAGTTGCAATCGGGAGGGGAACATACTCAGGTTGTTGGTGTTCCTCACACTTGTTCTCCCTGGTCTGGCACAGCTCCCCAAAGTGTTTGTGCCATTATGCAGATGTTGTACTGCACTGCAGGGCATTAGGGGAATCTTTCCCTGCACCTATTTTCCAGAACAACTGGGAGTCACCATTTAAGCAAGCCAGATGCAGATCGTCCCACCTGTCCTGGTTGAAAGCTGCCTTTTTCTTCTGAGTCAGGCATTTATATACAGCTCCATGGTTATGTAGCTTTACTTTGTCGACTGCTGCACCCTCCAGGGTCTCATGGATTACTATCAGGTCAACAAACTAACAATCTTCTTACTCAAATACATGATTATAAAATAGTTATCAAATTAGACAATAACATCATTGAACTAATATTAAGGCCCTTCGTTGATTGATAGTAGACTATCACATTTTATATTTTAGTAGGCATTTCGACAAGATTTCACAGACAATAACTTCAATATTGTGAAATTGCCTACTAAAATATAAAATGTGATAGTCTACTAATGATGTAAAATTTACAAAAAGGTGTTTCAATATTGCATGGGTATTCGTATTACCGCAGTATATTCAAAAGGACTGGTCGTGAGGAATCAACTTTCTCCTTGCTAAAATGCACCTAGTGGGTAAAATATCAAATCTAAACCTCATAACATTATTTTGGGAACATCTATTAGGAACCTAATTTAAATAGGATGACAAATTCACCATCTTCTTGTATTCAAATTTAAAATGGGAGAGAGAGCCACACGCATGAAAGGGATTCAAAGTAAAGACCCAATCGTGTTTGCCAAGTGCCAGTTTAGTGTGTGAAGGATTTTGCACAAGGTTATCTAATCCTAATCCTGCTTCAGATAATATTCTGCTACACTTTTCAACAAAACCATTAATTTAGTTCTCCTTTTTTGAATGAAGTAAACTTGCAAGACCACTAAATAGAGAGGTTTTCGGTCTAGAAGTTTATGGAAATATAATAAATAATGCCATTTGAGCCTGAACCAAGAGGGATTCTAGGCCTAATTTGTATTGTATAGCCGCAATAGGGATACAGTTGGGCAACCTCAACACCCTATGTCAAATCAAGGCCTCAAAACATACTAATAAATCAAGTGCCCGGGGTTGCAAAACTTCAATCCCATATATAATTTTGGGCACTACCTTTCCTTCTTAATATGTTACTAACAGGTGGGCTAAGAATTTCCCATAGTTAAAATGTGTCTTAATCATTTGCCGTGCTAAAGCAGCCACTTTATTTTTCATGAAATCTAAAATAGTAGTTCTACAAGGCTTGCTTAAAATAGTAAAAACCCAATATATATTAAACTATTAACTTTCTCTAGCCTGATGTCATTCAGTGTCTATCAAAAGGTTTGGGAGTTCCTCTATGACAGTGGAAGTTGGAGTACAGTCTATCATTAGATCAAAGAAAAATCCATCCACGGAAAAAGTGTTATACGATGTTGATGTGAAATCAGAATATAGTGGCCTTATACGAGTGATCCATTTATCATCTGCTTAGTATGTACTGAGACAGAAGAATCAATTATAACACAGTTTATTTACAATAAATAGAAAAGAAAAAACACATGCACATATAAATGCCAGAGTAAATATAATATACATAGCCTAGGAATATAAAATGGGTCATTCTAGCAGATAAAACTTTACTGCTAGTTGAGCAATATGTAGAGAAAAAACAAATTCAATGAATGACTAAACGTAGGATGACAGGGATAATAACCCGAAATATGTGTCTACCCTGAAAGTGTGTAGGGTACTGGAAAAGAGAGAAAAAAAAGGTGTGTGTTTATCTTAAAGGCACCATGGATGAAGGATACCTAATACTGCATATTCACACACAAGGGGCCAGTCATAGCGCTTTAAAGGCCAAACTGTCTGCTTTGGAGTCAGTATGTGTGAAGGTGCGTACTGTAATAAAGTTTCTAGTATCAATCTCGACAATGTGTTGATTCTTAATATATCATTACTATCCAGGCTCCTATAGGTGTGGGAGAGTAAGTATGCACTGTGATAAGATTTCTAATATCTGTTATGACAGTGTGGCTGAGGTGGACCAGCTATGCTTGTTTCCAATTCAAAAAGTCTGTGTAGAAACTAGAGTGCAGGAAGAAATTGAGCATTCGCCCTTCATTGTGAGAATTTAATCAATGTATCCATCTTGTTTCCTTCTCCAATAAACTCTGCTTTATCTTGAAGACGTCTTTGGTCACCTGCAGGACCCACCATAGTATTTCATATGTGTATGTTGGAATTCAATATCATGATCCACTAGGGATGCAGTTGTGTTTCTGTATCTAATTTATGATCTGTGCTCTGTATCCAAGTGTGCACAGATAGCAAGGTTTGCCCTACATATTGGACTTTGCGTGGGCAGTGAATGCGGTATACTACTTGACTGCTTTTACATTTAGTCAAGTTTTGTAATTCCCATGTTCTCCCTCTGAGTGGGAAAAATGTCATTTTCTTTGTAAATTTACACCTGACACAACTACCACAGCACAGGGGTAGTGGTAGACGACTGGTTGAAGATTCCAAAGACCCAGGCTAGTTGCTGGTCTTGTGAATTTGAAGTGCACCAGTAGGTCCTTCAAGTTTTTAGACCGCTTGAATGCAAATATTGGTGGAGGTTCAGTTGGTTGGTTCAATTGGACAACTGGCCACTATTTGTGCCACGCATGTCAACTATTGTTGTTTTGTTTTGTCCATCAGTGATGAACCCGTAGTCCCTTTAAGCAAGGTAACACTATATGGGATGGATGGGGATGCAGAAGTTACTCTTACACCAATAATAAGACCGACTCAGGAAGTTGGCAAAACTTAGCTGTTTTATTTGCAATTGTCTAAAATAGGGAGTACAACGGACATCAACGGACGTCTCACAGTATTTCTCTAAACGTGTTACATGAAAAACACACATTTATAGTAAAAACTCATTATCATTGACGTCACATTACGTGGAAAAGTAAGAAAACCTAAGTTGGATTGTGATTGGTCTACGGGGAACATCTAGGTATACTTTCTATGGGGAATAGGATTGTGACTGGTTCTTTCTAGTCAGGTGGACAACTATGCCCACCCCTAGTGCAAGTCATCTTCAATGTCATATAATACACAATGTTTCATTGGCTTTCAAACTATAGGGCTCTTTGCTATGTGGCCCTTTACAATTGGTTGGCACGCTTATACCCTTCTCGATATTCCACTTGCTAGAAACACGCAAGCTGGTAACCCAGGTGTTTGTGTGTGAACTTGCCCATGCCTCTGCACCCAATTAGTCCATCATCCATCATCACTCCTGCTGTCTGCCATTCAAATTGTCTTTGAACTCGGCCTTGCAAAGTATCACTGCGCCTGGGATTAGAAGGGAGTGTGAGCACGGTCTTCTCTTCAATCTTGATGTAGCTGCCCAAAGCCCATTCCCATCTACCCCATGTGATAGGAAACCATGTTTGTAGCTCCTTCGCCTTTAATACTATTAAATTAATAAAACGTGGCACTCATAGTGTTTTTCCATTGCACAGGAGCTTGCCTCGCTGCTCACGTTCATTGTATCTTCTCGAATAGACAACCAGTTTCTTGGCTTCCGCAACTCGTGACACATGGCCAGACAACATTTCTCCATTCTACCCTTCATCGCCAGCTGTTTTTCTCTACTGTGCCACACTTTCAGCCTTTTTGCAACTGAGGTCCTAGTTTAGCTTACAATGCGATGTGGAACATACAATTTCTAAATACATATATATAATGGTTGCACCACCTGCAGTCTATTCACTACGTATAGCCAGCTTTCACGGTTACTTAGTCCACTTGTGTTTCAGCATCTGTACTTTGTCATCAGATTCTATAAGGTTTATATATTTTCTTCCTTGGAATCTCATCTTGGTGCGTCACCTCTACTTCATGCAAAGTCACCAGCCTCTTGCCTTCACCGCTTCACACTTCTTCAGGAACCTTCTTTAAGAGACTGTCTTTTCTCTGTGGGTACATCATATAGGGCTTTTGCAATGGATACCTTGTTTTGAGAATTCTTCGTCGGGTAGGTACCATTATTGGTGTTGTGCATGTCACAACTTCCGGTTTCCAACCTATAGGCAAAATAGGGGGGGACCTCCGGTAGAGGCATTTGGTTCCTCCTCTACACTCCCCCTATGGTTGATTCATCAACCACTCTCTCATCAGTCTTCACATCTAGACATCCTTGTCTGAAAAAGTGCTTCTTTCGAGTCCATACCTTTACTACTCCTTTCAGAGATCCTGCTGATTTTACATGGTCATCAACGCTCCGGGTCCTGTGACTACATTGTCTATTCGGGCCACAGTAAATCCATCTTCCCCCATACTTCTTGTGGTTTCTTGGATACAGGAACTTTGTTCCCTCAGGTGCTAGAATACTCACTTCTATATATTTTCTCATTTCTTTATCTGTGAACTCTTTGGGACCAAACCCAGACTCAATATTGATCATGATGATAATGATTATTATTCTGATCACACAGAATCCGAACACGATCATCATCAATAGTGCTCCAGAAAACATGAAAATATTCGCCATCCATTGTGGAACCCATGAAAAGATCAATGCAAACCAGCTGTCATCTGCAATATCTTCTGTGTCATATTCCATCTTGATTTGCAGATTCGTCAGCATCGTTATGGCCTCTGTCAAGGTCCCATTTTCATCATCATGAGAAGGTGTGAATGTGCAACAAGATTCTCCAATTTTGGCACAAACACCTCCATCCATTGCTGTGATCATGTCCAAGATATATCTGTTCTGGAGAGTCATCAGTCTTATGGCTCTCAATTCTTCCTTGATAGCGTTGAATCCCTTTATGGTAATGTTGATCGTCTTTAGGAGCTCCCAGAGAGTGATTTGCAACCACTTTGAATTTGACATAATCTGGATCCCTGGCATGAACATAGTCATGAATACTGCAGCAGTTTGACTGAACAACCTGTGTTAATACGGAATAGAATCACAGGCTTCTATGGACTTGGCTTAAAAGTAATTCTCCCTTTTTGTTCGATTAAGAAATTCAACTGATATCCTCTTCCTCATATGGGCATCAGCTTTCGGAAACTCTCCAATATTTAAGTCCTCTTCAGAATCACCAATGCTGGAGCATGAATGAGTACTATGGAACACTGTCCTACCCAGTCTTTGGGCAATTTCATATATGCTCTTGATCCACAGGCCCAGTAGTGGTCCATCATCACTACTGTTTCATCCTTCATGCCTGGTACATCGAAAATTCTGCCGCACTGCTGATTCATTCCAACCGTTCTTGTGACATTGTTTCTGAAGCGTAGTTCTGTACTAGCTAGAGGCACCATCTGTAACTGACCTCTTTTATCATCAACCCATGTCAGCATCTTTGCAATCTTTGGCCAATGATGTTTGCATTCACTCTGCACAGTATTTATAACTGGCTCATAGAATCCTGTAAGTGCTAATGCATTACATATAATCAGGCCTTCGGCTCATCCCTCTGGAGTAAGCACTGTTCCCTTGATTTGCAGATGACATCTCTCCTTGCTTCTTCATATTTCTCCATAGTTCTTTCCTTGACAATTGAGCTTTCTGTTTACTTCCCATCTGATCCCTTCTCCATTTATTCCAAGCCTGTTCAAATCTTATCACGTGATCTCTGGTTACTGGTCTCTCTCTTGTCTTTAAATCTTGCGCATAATCATCTTCCTCCGGGGCTGTCTTCTCAGTCACCCATACCAAGGATGCTGTTCGACCCTGGAACTGACCTCTTATATGGCAGAGTGCATGGTGCGTCAGGCAGTGATCTTTCTGGATTGCTACTTCTATAGATATGAATATTTTGAATTCCCCATGGCATAAGGTATTAGAGCACAAACATAGCAACTCTCTTTGGACGTACTCTCTCCCACCTTTTGAATCTGCTGATACTACATGTTATTACCCAAGTTTGTTGTGCTGTCTAGATAATTGTTTAATTCATAATCATCGTCCCTTGTGATTCTCCTGTTCCTTCCTCTTGCAAAGTGAGCAAAGTAGCATAATGCTCCAGAAGTATATCAGTAATGGTTCTCCCTACAGGGGGAATCATAGGAACACTTGTCATAGAAATGGGCAACCTCACACGAGCCACTGGTGTGGGGAAAATCACAAATGGTCTTGGTCTTCCAGTAACAGACAATTCTGTAAGAGTCACTGCAGTGGGAATAATCAAAATGACTTATACCTTGCTTGGACCAATGAAGTAGACAGTATGGATTAGCAAAATCAGGAAAACAATGATAAATGCTGACCACGCATATATTATGCACCAATACATCGATCCCCACCATCAACGATTTTCCACACGTCGTTGAGTTTGCTCACTTTTCAAAACTGTACCATTCTCGACAGTCCTCATTGTGCCTGTATACTGTTTTAAGGAAGCAAAAAACCTTTTTAATCAGGCAACTCTGTTAAATGGTCAGGCAACTGCATCATCTGTACAGCTATTGACACAAGCAGCCTCCTGATTGTAAGCAAGATAAGCTGTAAGTATAAAAACAAAAACAGTGAGAAGGAGCCTATGGGCATTGGCATCTGTCAGGACCATTGACTTATCTAAACAGAAACTCGGAGAGGAACGAGTCTGGAAATTGCTCACATTTCCAGTCGTCAAATTCCAACTCCAGGTCTGGCATGTTTAGTACATCAATACTTTCTAAAGTCTCATTCAAAAGATTCCTGTGACTCAAGAACTGAGTTTGCACCCCTGCTATAAAATCTATAAAGAGTGTCTGGTGTGAGCCACAGTCCAAATGCACACTTGCATTTATTTACTCAGCAACCTTAGCATCCTTCTTCCTTGTCATCGATCAGGTCTTCACATGCTAAACTTCTTCTCCTTATCTTGCTTCCGAATTGATAGTCGGGGGTGCATTGGTCTCACCAGCGTATGGCTTTACGTCATTCAAATGGATCCAGGCACGTCTCTTTTGAACCTTTACAGCTGAAGGAGTAATGTTTTCTACTATATAGGGACCACTAAAGAGTGGCTCGTGCCACTTCCTGGTGAAATTACATACTAGGACTGGATCTCCAATAAAAAGTCTAAGTACAGGAAATAATTCCACAGCTCTGTTGGCTGAAAGGTCTTCATCTGTGTCCTGAGACCGACCCCCCTTGTGTTTGAGTTGATCAGAAATGACAGAGATACTAGCGATCATATATGTTAAATAAGCATGTAACTCATTTCCTAACTTTTCTGCCGTCTTCAGGGCATCACTTCTGCTCCTCAATGGAGGAGACAAAGACGTTCTCTTTCCCCTCCCTGTTACTAGCTCATGGGGTGTGAGGTGGTGGTCCGACCCAGGCTGATTCCTTAATGCATATAATGCAAGGGGCAAGCAATACAGCCATCCCTTCTTCAGTGTTAATTTGAGTTTTGCAATTCTCTCTTTAAGGAGATCATTGAGTCTCTCACATATCCCATTCACTTGCACCGATAACCAGAAGAAAACTTGTGTTTTATATTTAATAATAGGCTAATCTGTTCAAATACTTCATTAACAAAACAGGCCCAATATCCGATCTCAACACCTCACACACTCCCCATCTACAAGGACCTGCTTCGATCCACCTAGAAAAGGGACACACCACCACTATCATATACATGTATCCACTACATACGTGCAGCATGTCAACATAATCAATATGTAAATGCTGAAAAGGACCGTTCGGTCGAGGAATCACTCCTCTGATCGTTCTCAGTGTATGCCCAGCAGTAAACTTTTGACATACAATGCAATTTACTACATAAAATTCAACATGTTCTAACAGGTTCGGTACGAAACAATCCTCCGCAATAGTTGCTGCGAGGCTTTCCCTAGTTACATGTGCTGAATAGTTCAAGCACTAACTTTAACAATGCTCCCGCGATCACCAGATATTCAGTGCTGTTCTGTCACCATCATTCTTCAGAGGGGGCTACAGAACACACCCTTCTTTTCCACAATCCCTGCTCTTCCTGTGGTGCACTACCTTGAACCTCAATCAACTGTGTTTTTGATAAATGATTAAACCCTTCATTTACTGTCATAATTGTGACAACTTTTTCCTTTACATCTGGAGTATCAAAACTTGAAATATCTAGTGAATATGCAACCCTTTCGGCTTCTTCGTCTGCGGCTTCAATCCAGTGAGATATAAAGTCAGTTTGTTTAGTGTGTGCTGTGCATTTAACTATTTCAATGGCTACTGGAAGTTGTAATGCCTTAATAAGCCCGTCCAATAAAACTGCGTGTTGCACTGGAGTGCCATCCACTCGGAGGTAGCCCCTGCTTTTCCAACATGCTAGCCCTGCACCCCTGCATGCACAGTTGACATCACATAGGTGGAGTCACTGTACACCGTTACTTCCTGCCCTGCATGATTTTTGGGCGCAACAATAAACACCACTAATTCTGCTGCTTGCGCTGAAAAGTGAGACAGTAGTCTTGCACTTGCTACAACCTCAAATTCACGATTTGCTCTATGTCTTACCACAGCTGAACCTGAAGTCCTTTCCCCACTAGTTTGATCAATTTTCAAAGAACCATCAATAAAGAGAATCTCCCCCCTGCTAACGCATTTTCCTTTACGCGCGGGATGTCATCGTAGAATTCCTCGTAGTTCGTGCCATCATGCACATGCTCACCCTCTACCACAGGTTTGGCTACAAGTGTGGCAGGGTTCACTATTTTGCACCTGACTACTTTGATTGCTGGATTCGATATAACCACCTCATATGCAGAAGCTCTCTGAGATGTCAATGTACTCTTAGGTTTTTCCAAAATGGCAAACAAAGCATGCTCAACAAACAATGTCATAGAACACCTCATCACAATACTGGTAAACTTCTCGATTGCGAACGGAAAGTGCCTTTTCATAACTGGATTCAGAATCCCTCTATAATATGCCAGAAGTTTATACCCTAACGTAGTCCTCTGTGTATGCACCGCTGTCATGACTGTCCCATTTGTATGTGAAAATAAAAACTCCTCGTTATAATTGGGAATTCCTAAAGCTGGAGCTGTACAAATTGCTTTCTTCAGTTCTTCGAACCCTCCCTCAATTTCCTCAGTCCATTCTATTTTTTCCTTATTCAATTGGACATTCTTCAGAGCCTGCAAAAGGGGTCTGATGTATGAACTATAATCAAACACCCACGCTCTACCATAGTTGCATAATCCCAAAAACATTTGCATGTGTTTTACTGTGTGCGGTTTTGCTGTTTTCATAATCACCTCAGCTCTATCAGGTGTGACCCTCTTCCCCTCATGTGAAATCAAGTGGCCTATATACAACACTTCTTCTTGATAATATTGCAACTTCTCTTTGTCTACCTTATATCCCTTATCTCCTAGGATAGTCATTAACTGAATTGAGTCTTGTCTACACTCATCTTCTGTTGTGCTACAAACAAAAATATCATCTACGCACTGTATCCAATCAATATTGTCTAAGTCCATCTGGAGGACCCTATTAAAGATAGATGGAAACTCACAGTATCCTTTGGGCAAACAAGTGGTTTTTAGTCTAGTTTGTCGAAATGTAAATGAGGTAAGGTGTTGGGAGTCCTTATGCAACGGAATTGAGAAAAACGTATTTTTCAAGTCAATCACCGTAAAATATTGTTCTTCTGCTGGGATACTACCCAATAGTGTTGCTGGATTAGGAACTAAAGGAAGCTCTGCCTCTACAATCTGGTTAATCGGTCTCATATCTTGAATAAATCTACACAACCCTCCCTTCATTTTTTTAATTGGATACTCTGCAGTATTAGACAGTGACTCTGACGTCACTAACATTCCTTGTTCCATTAGGGCTGAAATAGTCTTAAAAATACCGTTGTCCTCCTCTCAAGACATGGGGTACTGTCTTGCTCGAGGTAAAATGGCTTCCTTCCCTACCCCCCTCAACAGGCCTACGTCATAGTGACCTGTAGTCCATAAAGTGTTTGATACTTTTTCAAAGTCTTCGGCGAAAAATGCTGGACGCTGCCACACTATCATCATTCACGTGAGATCTCTCTTTTTTCTATTCTGATCCAATATGTAATACTCATCTGGAATATTAATTCATCGTATGATGGATCATCTATAAACATATCCTCGTCAGTGACAACAGTCAATCTATACCCTTTCCCAATGGCAATCACTGTCCTCCATGACCCGCCCTCGTCATCAGTTGCTTTGAGCATGGCCATCTCCCCTTGCACTACGGCTGCATTTAACTCTAGGGGAATAGTCTGCCCCCCCCTCTTCATCCATAGGTATCTGTAGCCTGAACAAAAGTTCATCAGGTATTCTCATAATCTTTCCCACTTAGCCGGGTAGCCATGTCAGCAGAATGTGTACCCCATAAAGAAAAACTTCTGGCTCTAGCGGCATTCTTCACAGAGCCAATTGCCTTGTAAAAGTCAATATAACTTTGCCCACATTCATATAATGTATCCGTGGAGTAAAACACACTATGCCTTAATTAGTAAAAGAAATCGTCATAATAAGCTTCGTCATTAAATCTCGTCCTAGGATGCTAACTGGTGTCTGCCTTGAATACAATAATGGAACAGACACACTCTCATATGGAAACTGGTCATTCTTCAGTAAAAGAAACTCGACTCATAGCTCCATAGAAACCTTGAGCATTCATGGAATTTCCCAACATTGGGTATTTTCCCTCTCATATACATGAACGAGTAGCCCCAGGGTCTACTAAACAAGAAAAAGATTTGCCTCCTATCGTCACATCAACCCTTGGTTCCTCTTGGGGGTTTGGTGTCACTGATAGTACTGAACACATCAAGTAACCCTGTGAGCTGTCCTATTGTGGGTTCATGGATGTACTTGTAAAAGGACTTCCTCCCACCACAGTGACACCCCCTTCTCTAGGTGTCAATAACTGTCCTGTGTTTGCATTTTGCTGCATTTTAATGGGTGCTTGTTGCGACTGTCCTTGCAGTGGATTAAATGGTGCCTCCTGTGGCTTCAATGCCTATTGTATTTGCGGCGCTTGTTCTTGATACACTGTGTGACCTTGGGCAAACCTATCCCTAGCTTGTGAGCTATATGCTGGAGGATAAGCTGTTCCGCCCTCTTGAGAATTGCCTATTCTGTAGATACCCTGGGCTTCCACACATGTGCACAATATGCCCTATCATCCAACATGTCCAACATACAGTAGGAGCTCTTCTGATTTGTCCCCCTTGATTAAATCCTCCTTGTACATTCTGATTATCATTCTGCATATTCTGAAATCTGCCTTGATTATTCTGAAAACTCCCCCTTCCTCTATAGCTCATTCCTCTGCTTCACTGTATAAACCCATTCCCTCCTTGATCCATTTGGCGCTGACTATTCACCTCTGATGCACCCACTGCTTGCTGCATTCCCAATCCTTCTCTGTTTGTGAACACCACCCCCTCTATGGCATATTTTGACAATTTCTTCTGAACTAACTTGGGTTACTCAAGTTATCTAACATCTTTCTTCTTATTATTATTCTCTTGCAACAACCAACAGTGATGCTCTATGGTCAACTGTATTTCTTGCTTCCATTCCCACTAGTTTATTGAGCTGTCTCTGTACCTGCTCTGACAATCCTTGACATAAAATGTGGTTGTCGAACTGCCACTGTCTTCCCCCATGATTCCCTCATTTCAAGAGTCCACCTTTGCTGAATTCTTTAAATGTAAGTAAGTGGATCTTCATCTTCTCTCATCTTTCGCACCATAATTGCACCCATTTCTGATGTATCAGGATTCTGCACCTTAAGTGCTCTCCAGACATCTGCTCTACAATTGTTAAATCACGCTCCATTGTGCGCTGCGTTCTGTGCCGTGAAACTTGAATACCCTGCTGTTGTCCCAATGCCATCAGCCTGTTCCCTAAGAATGGCTGCTAGGAGACCCTTAATGACCCCTATTGCTAAAGTATTTCCCCCTGTCCTTTTCTCTAGCTCATAGAACCATTTTCCTGCACCTTCTGTTAAACTGGGAAGTTTATACCTTAAATTATCCTTATCCATTTGTGGCCAAGGAATATATTGCAGTCTGGCCCCTCCTTTCTCCAATAAAGGGAACTGCGTTAACCCAAATCCAAAATTGGCTCCCATTGTCTGCCTATCCATAGTGGAGACAATGGTTCCTGATTGCCTTTTGAAGCAAGAGACCAAGTAAAATACCTAGTCACACAGCCGCTCTCTACATTACCCAACCTGGGTTGTGGTTTTTCAAAATTACTAACAGTTCAGCTTAAAGTCAAAAATATACTTCAAATTTCAAAAAGATAAACGAGAAGTTCTTTTGTTTTTCAAAATAGTTTATATCAAAAAAATGATCTCAAAAAATGAGTGGTCGCTAATATTTTCTTAGTGAGGAAGAGTTTGCCACAATTAATTCATCAATCAGACCAAATTTGCCAATGCATTTCGGAAATAAATTTCCTTCATCAGGGCCAGTCTAAAAATGATACATACATATTCATGAACAAAGGAAACAGTTCAAAATGGTGCATAATTGCATATTGGTATCATACATCATCGTGGTAAAGTTAAAAACATACCATTCAGTTGATGTTGCAGTAGTAGATGAGAAAGAAAGAGCAGAAAAAAGAAAAAATGAAAAAGGCCAATGAGTTACTGTTGTATATTGGTAACTATCAGTTAAATGAAAAAGAAGAGCCAGTTACCTGTGACAGGTAGGTAGAATGTCGAGTGTGGCGAACTAAAGTGTAGCGGCCATGTGGTGACCGAATCGAACTGCCTGTCAGGAATCAGTGCAGTAAAGTAGTCTGCAATGCAATTGCTGGAAACAGAAGAAACCCGTTGTTGAAAGCGGTTCTCATCCGTAGTCAGGATTATTTAAAGGTGAGGGAAGTCTTACCGTACCGAGAGCGGGAGCGGAGCTGTTCTCCCGTAGCCGGCATGAAGCAGACTGCCGTTGTCGCATTGGAGTGTTGCCGAGGCAATGCTTCCTAAATACGACACGTGACCGCGTCACGGCCCGAAGGGCGCGCGGGCGATAACAGATACTGCAATCAGGCCGATGGGCTTCAAATAAATGAATATAGACATTTATCAGACCTCACGAGGATGAATGAGGAATTGTAGAGAGATCAAATAATGAAAAAAGAGTATAGTAGAAATAGAAGAAATACTGGTGCAAGATGGCTGTACTGAAAGAGTAAAATGACAAATGAAAAAAAGACAGGTAAAGAGTAATCCTAATGACAATCAACTCCGCTGCCATTGGTGTCGTCCTAGGGCGGCACCTTGGGTCCTAGACACAGGGTCCAGGATGTGCAGCGATGGAGTAAGGAGGTAAATAGAATGAGACATGGTATCTATATTGCAAAACAGTGTGCATACGTTCAGTAAATGGTATCTTCGAGTGACAGCACCTTTGGTCCCAGACTAAGAGTCCAGGAATTATAGTAGAGCTTATACAAAGTTCACAATATCTGGGCACTGATAACATTGTATAAAGTGTTATCTAGGAACATACCAATCATGACAGTAGAAATAACACAAGATCATAGAAAACAGTGATCATTTATTTCCTCATTGAGTCCATTAGGCACTAAGCTGCCCAGTTTGAAATTTGAAGTATATTTTTGACTTTAAAGCTGAACTGTTAGTAATTTTGAAAAACCACAACCCAGGTTGGGTAACGTAGAGAGCGGCTGTGTGACTAGGTATTTTACTTGGTCTCCTGCTTCACATGTATTTTTGAGTTTGGGTGTCTCCAAACTTGTCACAGCCAGCTCCTTTTTCAAGTGTTTTGATATATTGCTCGAAAGGATTTTTCCGTGCACTAATTTTGAATACCAAAGACATGCAGATTTAATACCAGTGGTGCCCACTCACTTCACTTTTTGCTTTTTTTTCTGATTGCCTTTTACCTGGCAATGACCTCAGCCTGCTCACATATGGCGGTGACTCCCCCTCCTCGCTATGCGATCATCCTTTAGGACGCTCTGGATAGCCTATAGGATTTGGCATCCTATCTTTAGGCTGCTCTAGATCAGACCATCCTACTTTCTTGTCTGTCTGCAGACATCCTTCTGGGCCTCATGCACATCCTCCCTCTTCCTCACGGAAGGTTTCACTCTCTTCATCTGACAAATCTAGCCCCCAGCTAGTGTGGCTCTCATCCCCTTCACCTTTATTTAAAGTCAGCCTGTCTACAGATGGTGCTCTCTGCTCAAGACTAAATAGGTATCTCTCTACATTCTATGGGAGGAAGACCATAGATTGATCTCCCTTCCCTTGGCCTCCCGATTTACTGCTTTCCCTTGCGTCTTCATAGGCATTATCAATCCTATCCTGATACTCCCTATGTCAGAATTCTCTTCAAGGGTTACCCTAGATGGCCCTGATTTTGCTCCCTATGGCGGGAGGAACTCCTGTGTATTGCCCCATGGCATTACTGGACTCGGTTCCATTAATTCTTTCTGAATGCGATCAATATCGCGCTTCCTTTGTCTCCTTTTTCGCTCCACTTCTTTGACTAATTCTCTTTGCTTTCTCACTTCCCATCAAACTCTTACCTCTTCATCTTTTCTCTCTTCTCTTCTTTCATTTGCTCTGCGCTCCTCTTGTTCCCTTTATCAATGCATTCTTTTATCCGGAAATGTATGTGTTTCCTTCTCTTCTGTCTTCCATTCTTGCATATCCCGTTCTTCGATTGCTCTCTGCCTGTTGTCATACTTTCTCTGTTCCTCTGCCCTTTCCTCTTTCTTTTGCTGTTCTTCCTGATACATCTGTTCTCGTCTCTGCCTACTCTTTCTATTATGCTCATCCTCTTTCAGTCACTTTTCTCATTCTTTATCTTTTCTGTTCTGCTCGTCTTGATCTTCTCTTTGCCTAACGTCCTAGATACTTTTCCCATCAAGCTTGAGCAATATCTGTCTGAGTAAGCATCCATTCCTCAGGGGGCGGGTCTTCCCACTCTTCCTGATACATTTCCAGAGCTCTAACCTGGCTATCCTTTTCTCCAATTTCTTCCCTCTTTATGCAGCGTGCAAGTATGTGGTCATATGTTTCAATACTGCTTTTGACAGCGATCCCCCTTGTGGCCATTGCATGAACATTTTGTCTGCTGTGCCCTTTACCCACTCTGCACTGTACTGTTTGAGTTTAGGCATATGTTTTGGCAGAGTTTTACACATATGCATCTCAAGTCTCAATTGACTGTCAATACTTACCGTTGGTTACACAGATAGGTTTCAGAAAAACAACCAATGTGAGCGCGCGCCAACCTTTGCCAAAGCCTCTATTTCTCAATTATCTCAACCTACTTTTCGGTTGGCATCGACAATGACGCAAAATAGCAGTAACTTTCTTATCTCTACTTCAAATATTTACACAGCGTATTCCTGTCGCCCTTCTACAGCTTTTTCATTTACATAATACACTACACACAGACAGACAGACTAATTGACTTTTCACATATATACCATGTTACTCCTTTTCACCTAGCCCCTAAAGTACTCCAATTGGAGTTTGAGTCATTCCCTATCATAAACATCATCAACCTGTTTACGTGCCCCTATTTAAACTGTGATTGGGGTTTGAAATTACTCCTTCTAGACCTGTCTTGTGATAGGTAACCAGGCTTTATAAACACTCCTCATTTTACTATAATGCTCCTCATTTTACTTTAATGCTCCTCATTATATTTAAACAACCCCCTGTTACCTTTCTATGTTACCACAATCCCATTCCCTTATTTTGCCAGTCGCCTCAGTCTACTCACCATTCGCTCTTCAGCTCATGGCCTTCGGTATCGTCTCCGCTCCTCCAATCGACCACCATCGCCTTCAATACACTCAGCGCCTGTGGAAACCAGGAGGGATTTTGTCAAAGAGGGACCCGTCCCGCCTTTACCGATCTTCTTGCAAGTATTCTATATTGGCCGCTCTCAAAAGGAAACATTGCGATATTCCGGCTAGATGGCAGAGGGTATCTGATCATCCGAAACACTGGAAACCTACTGGTCAATGGGTCTGTTCAAACCATCCTCTGCTACGGCATGAACCTGTAGGGCCTCTAAGCGAGGTAACACTATATGGGATTGATGCGTATCCAGAAGTTATTCTTGTACCAATAACAAGACTGACTCTAGAATTTGGCAAAACCTAGCTGTTTTATTTGCGATTGTCTAAAACAGGGAGTACAACGGACATCAACGGACGTCTAACAGTATTTCTCTCAATGTTTTACATGAAATAACACACATATATAGTAAAAAATTGTCATCATTGACGTCGCACTACGTGGCAAAGTAAGAAAACCCAAGTTGGATTGTGGTCGGTCTACGGGGAACATCTAGGTCTACTTTCTATGGGGAATAGGATTGTGATTGGGTCTTTCTAGTCAGGTGGGCAACTATGCCCACCCCTAGTGCAAGTCATCTTCAGTGTCATAAAATACATAATGTTTCATTGGCTTTCAAACTATAGGGCTCTATGCTACATGGCCCTCTACAATTGGTTGGCCGGCTTGTACCCCTCTGGAATATTCCACTCACCAGAAGCACGCAAGCTGGTACCCCAAGTGTTTGTGGGTGGGCTTGACCATGCCTCTCCACCCAATTAGCCCATCATCCATCATCACTCCTGCTGTCTGCCATTCAAATTGTCTTTGAACTCTGCCTTGCAAATACCACTGCACCTTGGAATTGAAGGGAGTGTGAGCATGGTCTTATCTTCAGTCTCAATGTAGCTTGCCCAAAGTCTATTTCCATATACTCCGTGTGGCAGGAAACTGTGGTTTAAGTTCCTTCTTCACCTTTATTACTATTAAATGAATAAAACTTGGAACTCAAAGTGCATCTCAACAGGAGCTTGCCTTGCTTCTCACGTTCATTGTATCTACTCAAATAGATAACAGGTTTCTTGGCTGCCCCAACCCTTGACACTAGGCCAGACAACCTTTCTTGATTCCTCCTTCATCGCCAGCTGTCTTTCTCTACTGTGCCACACTTTCAGCCTTTTTGCAACTGATGTCCTAGTTTGCTTAAAATTCGATGTGGAACATCCAGATTCTATATACATATATATAATGGTGACATTGCCTGCAGTTTATTCACCACGCACAGCCAGCCTTCATGGTTACTTAGTCTACTTCCGTTTCAGCATGTGTACAATTATAAAACGGCTTGGATTTTCTGCAGTGCTTCTTCGCTCTTGCAATCTGCATTCCACACATGAAATGTTACTCAATTTTTTACTTCGTCATCAGATTCTGTAAGGTTTATATACTTTCTTCCATGGCATCTCGTATTGGTGGGTCACCCCTACTTCATGCAATGTCATCCGTTTCTTGCCTTCACTGCTTCACACTTCTTCAGGAACCTCCTTTAAGAGACAATCATTTCTCCACTGGTACATCATATAGGGTTTTCTCAATAGATACCTTGTTTCAAGAATTCTTTGTGGGATAGGTACCATTATTGGCGTTGTGCATGTTGCAACTTCTGGTTTCTAATATAGGCCAAATAGGACTAGGACTACCGGTAGCAGCATTTGGCTCCTCCTCTACAATGGTTTGGGTCTGGAAAAGTTCTTACGGGGGCACATCTGGCCCTGTTCTTGGATTTACTCAAAAGTGTTTTGGTGTATCCTGTGCCTTCAATATCTTGTCCAGTTCATTTGTATTGGTGCAAAATTGGTTCAATGAGGTACAATTCCACCTGATTCGTAGATACTGTCCATATGGCAAGTTCACTTTGATATGTGTGGGATGGTTGCTGGAGTAGTGTAATAATCTGTTTCTGTCAGTTGGTTTACAGTACAGGATGCATTCAAGAATGCCCTGCGGGTGTCTAATGATAATGTCCAAAAAATGGATTTCAACTTGGTTATATTCCATCGTGAACTGAATGTTCTTATATCGTCCATTCAACCATTCCATAAATGTTATTAGATCTTCTCTGTGCCCCTTCCGCATGAAGAAAACGTCATCTATATACCATTTTACAGATGTTATATTGTTGCAGAAGGGGTTGTGGTTGGACAAAACATGTTCTGACTCAAAAGTAGCCATAAAGAGGAATGGCAGGCTGGGGGCAAAAGCTGCCCCCATGGCAGTCCCCGTTATTTGCAGAAAGAGTTGTTTGTCAAAAAGTGAAGAAGTTTTTGCAAAGTGCAATGGTCAACAATTATATTATGAAGTTATTCAGAACTCTAATTTGTGGGTTGAACATGTTCAGATGCTCCTGCATACATTCTATTGCTTCTTGTTGAGGAATACTGGTATATAAGGACTTAATGTCCATAGTAACCCGTAAGTTGGTGGCTGTATCATAGGGTAGTCCTTCGAAATGTTCAATGGTATGCATGGTATCCCTTAAGTATGTTTCAGTAAGTTGACTCATAGGTCTGAGAAAACTATCTGTAAATTTACACATAGGTTCTAACACTGATCCACATCTGGAAACGATGGGTCATCCCGGTGGGTCAACAGGATCCTTGTGCATCTTAGGCAGTGCATAGAAGGTTGGAGTGCTTCCTTTACTCTTTATATAGTAAAACTCTTTCTTGGATATATACCAACGTTGGTATACATAGAGTGTAGTTTCCCCAATGTTTTGACTAATGTCTTTGGTGGGGTCTTTTCTTAAGATTGTATAGCTCTCTTGATCATTCAGTAGGATGTTCACCATATGTTAGTACTTGGGCAAACTTATAATTACTACCCCACCCCCTTATCTGCTGGTTTGACGACAAGGTTGCGGTTGGAAGACAGAGTTTGTAAGATTATTTTTATTGTCTGGATAGATTTTTTCTGAGGGTGTTTTTCTTTTTCCTCAATATAGCCAGATCTTTTAAAATACACTTTTCAAAGGTAATTATAACGTTAGGCATTTGGTTATTCTCTGGTGTAAAAGTGGATGGTTTGTGTAGACCAGAGTCCTCCTCGATTTCTTGGTCATGGTGGTCTCTAAAGAAGGTATATAAAAGTCCTCAGGAATCTCCTGATTTGCATTTCTATGTCAAACCAATCTCTCTGAATTGATGGCACAAAGGAGAGTGCCTTTAATAACACAGAAAGTGGAGGTTGTGTGAGTTCTGTTCCCAAGAGGTTGAACATGAGCATAATATGTTGGTTATTTTCTAGTGAAATATTCTCCTCCGATACCTCAGACATCTTCAACCTCCCCTGGGCTGATATTCCTGAATAAGGAGTTCACATCTTCTTCCTCTTTACTGCCTCTCTCTAAAAAAGGTTACTGGCCTCTAAATCAGGGTGTTCAATAATACCCTAGGTCTTCGCACTAGTCCTCTGTTGTTGAATTACTACTTTTGTCCCAGAAGATGACCCACCTTCCCTTCACTTGTGGTCAATATTGGGTATACGGTGCCCTGTCTGTGTTGCACGTTTCATATTAGTTGTCAGTTATTACCATGTTGGTTAACAACACGCACATTGTAAATTGTTCTTCCTCTTCATCTAGATCCTTTTGAATCCCAGCACTTATTCTTTGTGTTGATGTGATTGTCAGTAGCATAAAATCATGGCTACATTTAGTCGCTATGTGACAAAAGTTGGTTGTGTATTCCTTGTCTTCAAGGAAGACACACGGCTCATTTTTTACGATATGCCCAGCTGGTATTAAATTTGCATTTAAGAATTTGCTCAAGAAATGGCTGTGGAGCTCGGTACTGAAGCATTTCTTCTTTAGTTTCAATAAACCTTCACTTGAATGGGAGTTTGGGGCACCCTGGTTGTTCCCAGTGGCGTCAAATAAGGAGGGCCTATGGCTATTTCTAGGAATTTGTTGTTCGGTGTACCTCAGTGTGGCATTCTCTGTCATATTCTTTAAAGTGGAACCTTCACGTCCACTGCCCCATGGGGGACTGCCTGTAGGGAGGAGAGTCATTTCTAATGATATTGAGACATTATGGTTTGTCTATTAGCTATTTCTATTTACCCAAAGCAACCCAGGTTGCTGGAAAATGAACAAATAGAAAAGAAAAATACAAATGTGCATATAAGTGACATATTTTTAAGCAATAAGCCCGAGCAAGGGGGACATAACCTTTTCAGGTAATGCCCTGGGGCCCATAGTTACAGGCCCAAGCAAAGCGTACAAAATGTACAAAAAATGTAAAATGTTAATAAAAATGCTGGCTTTCCCTTTCCCTGGCGGCCATACAAAAAAGTTAACAAAAAAAATGGCTCTCATGGAAACGGGAGAGGGCACTAGACGTAGTACCTTCTCTCTTTCCATGGCACCCATTAAAAAAAGTTACAAAAAAAAATAGCCACCATGGAAAGGAAGAAGGGACTACAATGAGTCCCTTCTTCCTTTCTATGATGGCCTGTCGCGGAGCGGACGCGCTGGAGATAGAAGTGTTCCCAGTGCGTCTGCTCCCAAAATTGACTGAAAAAAAGATAAGTGGGGGAGGAGTGCAGGGATAATAACCCAAAGTATGTGTCTACACTGAAAGTGTGTAGAGTACTGGAAAAAGGAAACACCAGTAAATCAGTAAGTGATAATAGTTGTACCCAAAGATGGAAAGTACAATTAGAAATAGGGAATAGTTAATATATTTACATAATGGTGCGACACATTGTGAGGCATAGATTACCAAAAATTTACACTTATTAATGGAATTATATCAATAAGAGACACAAATTATTTTCTTTTGTTCATTTGCATTTTATATCACCAGTTATAAATCCTTCTAAGTCCAACAAAGAACTAGTATCATTAAACGTGTTTTGGATTGTTTCATTGCCAGCATTGAGAGAAATGTTCTGTCTATCACTTGCCAAACATGAGTTGGGTTATTTAATGGCCAACTTCAAGCAAAGTATCAGGTCCCTTGCCAACGTGAGCGCAGAATAAAAGTGATTTCTGGGTAGTTTGTACTGGTATTAGTATTGACTACCAAGATTTCCGCGTTTCAGCATTTTATTTTAGATTTTAACGACCACCTTCATCGGGGCGAAATGTCAGACCCTGCAATGCAAAGAACATTGATAATTTCCAGATAAAATACTATACAGATGACCATTGTATTTTGTCTCTGGGTATGGGTGGTGTTATTCAGTCACCAATTACGTTTGGATACTTTTTTAAATTTGGTAGATTGGAGAACTTTAGTTTTAGTCAGAATATTCTTTTTTTAATTATCGTCAGCAAACAATGTGAAATTAGTTACGGATCTCTGTAATTCTATAATGGTACAGTCCAACAATTAAAAAACAACTGCATAAACAAGGCATACAAACTTAAAACCACCCAATTTAGGGGGGATAAAGACTTTTTTCATCAGGTAATCAGTTATGTCCAAAACATATAAGTTAAATAGACAAAGTGCTAAAATGCATCCTTGACATAAACCAAATAGGGTAGACATTTTCCACGTTAGATTGCCTTCCAGGTTTAATCTTACCTGGATATTTTAATTTTAATGCAGGCTATGATATACTTAAGAAAACCTTTTGGAATACCACCAGCAATCTAGCTTCTTCCATAATAAATGACAGTCCACTAAATCAAAGGCAGAAGAAAGGTCAATCGAGGCCACAAAAATTGATGGATACTTTTTCATCAAAGTCATGTTTTGGAAGCATTTTAGCAATCAAAAATTAAGGGATGATCATTGATGTTTCCTAAAACCTGGCTGGAGTTGCTTTGGACGTCCGACACTCTCTGCCCAGCTGTTCAGATGGGTTAATAGCATAGATGCAAACATTTTACTATTTGCATCCATCACTGATATGGGCCTATAGTTTTGTGCCTCAGTTCTCAGGCCCCACTTAAAAACAGGAACACCATAAGATATTTCCCATGAAATAGGAAAACACCCATCACTAGAAGTTTGTTGAAATAAAAAAAATGTACCCAATTTTTAGCAGTAGCTTTAAAAAAGGCTGTTTCCATAGTAATACTAAGGGTTAAATATTCAGCTACACACGGCTGACTCGAAGTCATGTTTTTAATAGTATAAGATTTCAAAATGTTTCACCAACAAGATTTCAGAGCTGGGGTTGATTAGTAATACAACTTGATTATTTCACATGAAATTAACAACGTTCACAAAGTTAGACTTGTTGGGCGTTCTTAAAATATCAAGCATATCTCCTCCCTCTTATTGTAACATACCAGCAATGATTTTTAACTCAGTTACCATACATTTGGTTGATCTTTCAAATGTCATCAATACATTGGTTTAAATCATGTCAATTTTTTCACTTCACAAATTTTGCATCTTTTACATGTTTTCCTTTCGCATACCTCTAAATCAAACGCATGAAGATTTTGTTTTGTCACTTTTAAACCTCACCTAGTTTGGACTTTCTATAAAACAAGTGTTCTAATGTGTCTTCCACAAAAGAAGGTAAATTATCATAATTAAAGGTAAAGGTGTGGATTTTCCATTTGCAGGTAGTATCACATGACGCTTCTTGATACTTACCATTACATTTATCCATATTCTGTATATCCCATTTTATCCTGTTTTTACCTAAGTTGACCATCAACTTTGTGAGACAACTACCTACATTTGCTTCAACTTTCAAATCAAAACAAATGGTGATCTGACTGTGGTCACTGACTTGAGTATCAACAGCCATAAACTAGAGCATAGAATAAATAAATAATCATCCACAAATGCATAATTCAAAACTGATGTATGTGAAACATCATGCCAAGTCATTTGCAAGTCATTTGAATGTGCCCATTCAGCAAAGTTAGCTCCAAAGTCTTTAGACACAACATTCCCCTGCACCCCTGTAGAACTTTACAATGAAGAGCAGAAGAGGGATCAAGGTATTCTAGAACATTGTCAGACATTTCACCACCCATTGTTCCAGCTGGCCAGACAGACCCTTACCGACATACTCTGTCGTTCCCTCTCAAGACCTATTGAACACCCCCCCATATGGTCTCTGTTCTCTCTCCTTTTTCCTCTTCTCCCATTAATGGAGGCACCCAGTGGGAGGGCCTCCTGGCCCCCTTCTACTCCTCTAAGACTATCATTAATGTCTACTTAAATGGCACCATCTTGGTCTAGGGCCCTCAGGCCAATCTCGTCCATTTGATAGACACTTCCCGTGCCTTATCAACTTCCTTTCATCTCCTGCTATTGTACCTTACCCCTCTATGTCTCCTCTGCCGCCTCCTTCCTTGGCCACCTCTTCTGCACCCCCTGCTGCTTCTCTGGCCACTCTGTTGCCTCCCTCCTCTGGCACCCCTCTGGCACTCTCTTCTCCCTCTCCGAATACCCTACCTTCTATTCTTTCCTCCTTTGCCCATCCTCGGGCACCTCCAACACTTCTGCAGGGTGTACCTCTGGCCTGTACCCATCCCCGGAAGTTCTTCTTCAAATGTGGCAACCTGCTCCACATCACTACTCTCAACTCTTGTTCAGCTGTCAAACACTCCTCTGACACCTAACTTCTTCTGGAAGAGCTTGATTTGGATGTACTGGGTCTCACCGAGAATTGGTTCATGGCCAGCTCTGTCATGAGATTTGACACTCTCCTTCCCGATGGTTACAAGATCCTCTCCAAACCAAGAACCAAACGTCACAGTGGGGGTTTAGCCTTGACTTTCCTGGAGTGGATCCCAGCTTCTATGATATGACATGATATGGCATTTATAACGTGCCTATACACAAGTGTTTCAAGGCACGACGAGGCAAGGGAGGGGGAACAGAGGGAAGACAGAGAACAATCCTGCTAGGCCAGGTGTCATTCAGATTATGCAAGTGCATGGGAAGGGGAAGGAGGAAAAGTGTGGGGCAGGGGAGGAGGACAGTGCAGTACATGGGATAAGAAAATAAATAAACAATAAGTAAAAGTACGGCCAGCAGGTGGGAAGTGCAAGGGTAAGTGCAGACGTCAGGTGTCAAGTGCTGGTAGTTGGACTGTAGGGATACAGAAAACAGTCCCAAGTGTAAGGGTTGCCAGGGAGGCAGTGCAGGAGTGCGACTGGCAGGGGAGGGGACCTGGGCCCGAGATCAGAGGGTGGCCATGTAACCAGTGCAGATTCAGTGTCAGCCAGGAAGTCAGCAAGGGAGAGGAGGAGAAAAAGCAGACACAAAGAGAAAGGTTTTGAGGTGCTTCCGGAAACGAAGATGATTTTGCTCAAGTTTCAGGGAGGCAGGGAGGCTGTTCCAGAGGGAGGCCCCAGCTGAAGAAACAGATCTACCACCAACTCGTTGCTTGGAGAAGCGACTGACCCTGAGGGAGTTTGAGGCAGATGAGCGAAGAGCTCGAGAAGGAAGGTATTTAGGAAGAGAGAGTTGAATTTATTGAGGCCCCAGAAGGCCTTGTGGACGATGTAGAGGGTTTTGAACTTAATCCTCGCAGCCACTGGGAGCCAGTGCAGAGATTTCAGTCCTGAAGAGATACGATCCCCGGGCTTGAGGCCAAGGACAAGTCTCGCAGTCCTGTTCTGGATAAGTTGCAGAGGGCGGAGAGTAGAAGCAGGCAGATTTAGAAAGAGGCTGTTGCAATAGTCCAGACTACAGAGAACCAGAGGTCTGGTGACAGTGAGCTTCTGGGGGAAGGATAGGAAAGGAAGAATACCTCTGAAGAGGTGCAGCTGGTAGTGTGACTTCTTAGAGACATCAGAGATGTGAGGAGATAAGGAGAGGGTGGAGTCGAAGATGACACCAGGGTTCTTAGCCTAACAGGAAGGAGCAGGAAGGGTATACCGTCCTTTGATCGCGGGACTTTTCATCGCAGGGTTTTTTACTGCAAATTTATTTTCAAAAGGGGGGGGTTAAAAAATTAAAAAGATTTGTGTAAGGGAATAAAAAAATAAATAAAGTGAACAGGGAGTTTGGGGGATAACCCACCCAAAAAAAATAAAAATGTGATGGTTTTTTTTTCGAAAAGAAATTCACAGTAAAAAACCCTGCGATGAAAAGTCCCGCGATTAAATAACGTAGAACCGCAGGAAGAGGGCCCAGAGTGGACGGCCAGAGAGAGAGGGGAAAGGAGGGAGTGGGTGTCCCAATGAGGAGGATCTCAGGTTTACTGGCATTAAGATAGAGATCAATGGTGGAACACCATTCCTGATTTGCAACCAGACAGTCTGATTTGAGAGAAGAAGCAGAGTTGGCTGAGGGGAGCCTGAAAGAGAGGTGAGTGTCATTTGCATTACATTGAAAATTGGAGCTGAAAGTAGCGATACGGTGGGCAAGAGGTGTCAGGTAGCGGTTGAAGAGCCAGGGAGAAAGGTTAGGCCACTGGGGAACAAAACAAGTAGAGAGAGGGATAGAAGTGATCCTACATATAATACAGATTATAGCAGCGTAACATTAGTGGATTGGACTATGCAATATTTTATGCTCATTGTCACCTAGGCCTTAATAATAGGTTGGCATTCTCTTCCAGCCCTGGGCATTCTGGTGCAAATAACAACATCAGACCACTGCCCACTTGTCCAATTAGTTCTACAATCTCTTATTTGCCAAGCCTTCAGCCAAGACTGTCTCTTTGTACATGACCTTGCTGGATATTCTCTTCTCTGGGATTTTAAAGAGAGCTAAGGTACATCGTTATCTTTGGACAAGGCTCATGAATAGGCTTGTTGTTCTGGTTATTTTTTTTATTTAGTGCCATTTCATTTGGTTATTTCAGGTGTCGTTACCCTCTTCGGCCTCTCTAGACTTGGTTGCTCCATCTCACATAAGCTTTTTCGGCAGTTTTAATTGATCATAGTCGGCACTCAGAAATATTTGCTTATTTACATAATCTAAGAGAAACATGTCCTGCATACATTGCTTATCCTTGGTAACACCCTTTGTACCCTTCAGTAGTTTCTCTCTGTGGTTTCCTTGATATCTGGCCAGTAGCTATTCTTTATTCATGCACAAATGTGTATTTCCAACTTCTGACAGTTCTGCAGCTCTGGTCTCTCTCCTTCGAGCTCTTCGCTTACTATCATTGAGAGCCGGTGTCCATTTTTCCATCATGACCGCTCTATCCATGTTATGTTTTCTACTGCAGCAAGCTTCTATATGTTTCTTCTACCTTGCATTTCTGTGTATATACATTTGTTACTCATCTGGTTACTTTTCTTCTTTGTATATATGATTTCTTCTTACTTGTGCACCTGTCACTTTGTTTCTTCAACTATGTCTTCATTCTTTAAGTATTCTTATGTCCTTTCGGTGCGTCATTGTATCTTCTTACGACATCCCTTTGCACCTGTCAGGTCTTCTTTACAGTTCTTCGATATTCAGTTGTAAGAGGATTCAATTCAGCACTACAGCCAAGTCAACGCCTAGTCTAGAATACTGAATGAAAACCCTTATTGATATATCTTTATGTCCAGTTCATGCGTTCTGGATGACTACCCCTATATAACACCCCTCTCTTAGAATCCCCCTGACCCCACTGAGCCAAGAAGTAGTTCTGTTTTGCAAGTTAAAAGGTTTATTTGATAATTTAAACAATAGATATATATATCAGACTTTATAATAAATTAAAAATTGAATATCACACTTAATCTGATATGATAAAGATTAACAACGGAGAATCTGGCACTAGCACACTTCTTTATAATCACTAAGGAGTTGACATGAAATGGATAAGGTAGCACACTGGTAAATAGGGACAGAAGAATAATGTGATAGAGAATGCTTCATAGAGTTCAAATGGATGCAATGTTGAATGAAATGCAGTACAGAAAATAACTTGATAGGATTTCAACAAAAGACAATGTAATCACTTCCTTGGACAATTCACCCCCCCTTTTATGCAATGCAAGGAAATGGAAGGGAGGCACACAATTCTCAGAAATGCAATTCAAATGTAATTCAGTTCACCCCGCAACTTAGACTACAGAAGTTGAAAACACAGGCCCAAATGCTTTTAAATGTGCTGGCAATGAAGAAAAAATATGCTAAAATGCTTTTAATTCCCTCTAGAGGTTCAGGTGAGTGGTATCTAGTTAATATTAGCTCAGGCTCACTCTAGCAGTGATGCAGGGATAGTTTTTATGAGGCAAACGATTTTTTTCAGAGGAAAACAAAAGCAGCTATCTTTTTGCAAGTGGAGAAATTTTCAAATCGTGGCAAAATTCGTGAATGCGTCTGGCGCGATTACAGAGGAACTACAAGGACTATCACTATCGTTTTGGGGTCCTAGGAAAGCCTAGGATCTCAGCTTCCAGATGAAAGTTACTGCAAGTCTCTAGCACAAACGGTCGCGGAGATATGAGCGATTGAATAAAGGTCGTTTTTCAGATTTGAAATTTTAAAGTTCAAAAAGACAAGTGCAGCTTGCAACTAGAAAATGACAGGTGACAGCTTTACAAATGACAGGTGACAGTTAGGAGGCAGTTCTACTTAGATTAAAATAGATTGAATTATATTATTTTAACTAAGAGATTGGTTCTGCACAGCTTTCTAGGTACTCACACTATATTCTTGAGTGAAATGGGCCTCGCCATGGATCTGGTCAGGTTTTTGACGGGACTCTGGTCTCTGCACTTCACAGTGATCTGGGTCAGCTCTCTCTGGTTCTGCTAACAGGTCAGCTCTACTCTGCGGGTCTGGTCTGGGTCTCTGAAGGTTGATGGAGGTAAAGTATGGATTTTCCCGGCAGAGCTTCCAGCTGCAAATGGATTTGAAGGTCCCTATCTGTCCTGTCTCTCTGCTTTTATGTGTTTTGAAAATGGGTGTGTGTGAGCAGCATCACTAGCCAGCCCCTCTCCACTTGTCATTGGCCACTTCATCCGCTTCCACTTGATTGGGGGAATGAAATGAAGTGTCATCATGATGAGGTCTGTTTATGATACAGAGAACCCACCCCTGTCAACTTTACACACAATCTATATTTGCTCAAAAAAACATATTTGCAGAGGTACATATTGTTTTAAATCATATGCACCCATCATGCATTACAGGAGGTATACCCTGTCCAAATCTGCTCTTCCTGAGGGCTTGCATTCAGAAATGGCACATATTTCACTTTTTAACTGATTTTGCAATTCCGGACATTGACCCAAATTTACACACATGTGCGCAAGGAGTATGGACATTAGTTGATGAAGTGTCAGATTTTTCACATGCACACATTTTGAGTAATATCCTCTTTTCCGCTAAAACCCCCCTGAACATGCCACCGGTTCTAAAAACCTCTTAAAATGTGGGCAGAAAAATCACAAGAATTATGGTGTCATTTATACAATTTTCACATGTCCGCTCTATGAGTTATTCATCTTTTTAGAGTTATGTTCTGGCCCCAAAGGGGTGTGGTTTTCCTCCAGCACAAGGTTGAATTTCTGGTTTTTCCAGTTCTGCTAAGCCAGCTTGCTCTCACAGGCAGTGCCCCTCCCCTGTGCTTCCAGGAGAAATCTCCATTTACGACTCCCGCCATAAAACATTTGCCTGAGTCAAGACAGGGCTTTGTTCAATTTCCTGCAGAGCCCAGGTAATTCAATCAGGGAAGTGTCATATCCCTTTTGGTGTGAGCAGCAAAAGGGCAGCTAGGCCTGGGAACACAGCTGTGACTCAAGTTTCACTCCTGATGGGGGTAGTTGCCAGGCAAATTGGAATCTCTTTAAGCCAGTTTTTAGCTACATGTCATTTCTGTTCCCCAGTTTCTGCATTCAAATAAAATTAAACATTTTCACATATGCAGCTAGAAGGCTGATTCTAAGTTTAAAACTATGACATTTAAACAATTGCAACCTATGTGACACTCAAAAGTAGGTCACTCAGTCAATTTAAACATTTAGATTTTTTTAGTGTCTTTCAGTCCAAATTTACTTAAACTGCTGAAATCCACAGCTCAGCCAGTCTTGTTATAAACCTTCAAGTCACTTCAGAATATAACTTTACATTGGATCCACCTCTTAAAATGTCTTTCTTTGGCATGTTTTGGGTTCATTTATTCAGTTTTCTACAAAAAGTAAAATCTGGTGGTTTTAAAACGCCGGCTTTTGGATAGTGGTGAGTACTGGTACTGCACCCCTTTTTGGGATTTTAAGAAAATGAATTCCCAACAGTTATGGGTTTGCTTTTGGCAATCAGCATTGCCATTCCCAATGGTTTCAGACTACTGTGTGGGTAGTCCACTGGTGGTTTTAAGCAGTGTCCTTCTGTGCCCATAACATCAGCAAAAATGAGTGGCAGCCTATTCTTCATGCATTTCCCTGTGCATTTTCTGGGAAGCTCTGGCCATCATGATGTTTTCATGTCAGTACTGCACAGTTTTGAGGTAGTGCTCGGATGCATGGGTAAATACATCCCACAAGCCCCCCTCTTGCGATGGCCATTCGGTTTCACTGATGGGACTCGCAAGATCTGGGATGTTTCCTCATCTTCTTCCAATAGATGGCACAGTTCAGCATCTTTTTCTCCATCCGGTCGGATCGATCGGTTCTCCTCGCCGGTCCTGATGGGAAAATTGGGCGGTACCCCAGGCCCGTTGCGTCTCTGCTCCCGGTCTCCGGATCGTCCTCCTTGTCCCGTCTCCAGGTTTTCTTTCTCCTAGGATGACAAAGGAAGAGCGGCAATACCTATTCATAGACATTTTTCCACCACTGTTGAGATAGTGGGGCAGCATATGCATTTCATCATAACGAAACATTACATTCTTATTTTGAAAAAAAAACAGTATAACTAAGAGACAGTTTCATGCAAATCACAATATCTTAGAGACTAGATGTGGTATGTTTTATGGTTGGAACTGAATTAGTCTGAGACAGTACCCGCTAGGATTCCAGAGGATTCCTCCAGTTGTTGCAGAGTGTACCTGGGATGGCAACATTTCAACTGGTTTATGTGGACCCACTTGTCTTCCCCCGCTGCCAAAGGACCTTTGGGGATGTGTATTTTGTAGGCCACAGGGGAGATCTTGTCGATGATCTCAAAGGGTCCCTTCCACGTAGGCAAAAATGTCCGCTGTTTTGCCTGGTTTCTTTGGAAGTTGTATAGATAGACCCGGTCTCCCACCTGATATTCCTTCCTGGAAGTCTTCAGGTCATAGTGGGTCTTCATGCTATCAGCCGATCTTTCTAAATTCCGCTGAGCGTAAGCAAAAGCATGTTGGAGGTGTTTCCTTAAATTCTCCACGTACTCGTGAGTAGTGGAGGCATTTATCAGTGTCTGCTCTTGGGTCCTGTAGAGCAAATGCTGCGGAAGCACCATCTTGCGTCCAGTCATCAACTCAAATGGTGACATTTTGGTTGCAGATGAAGGGGTAGATCTGATGGCCATTAGGACCAGAGGTAATCGGATATCCCAACTTGGCCCAGAATCTGCCACAAACTTCTTTAATATGCTCACAATGGTTCGGTTATATCTCTCTACTGCCCCAGAAGAAGCTGGTCTATAAGCAATATGCAACTTCCTTTTGACCCCCAGTATCTCCCACATCTTTGTCATTACTTCACTGGTGAAGTGGCTACCCCTGTCTGACTCAATCCTTTGAGGTAGACCAAAACGGGAAAAGATGTGGTTAATCATCAAGGCAGCTGCCGTTTCTGCCTTGCAGTTTGGGGCTGGGAGACATTCCACCCACTTGGTAAACAAGCATGTCACAGTCAACATGTACTTATTCCCCCTAGCAGAGCGAATCACGGGGCCTACAAAGTCGATTTGTAAATCTGACCATGGCAGTGTCATCCCCCTCTTGTGGAGAGGCGCACGGTGCGTGAGGGATGATGGCTGAAATTGTGCACACACAAGACACCCCTTCAAGTATTGGTCGAGGTCCTGCCCCATGTGTGGCCAGTATGCAACCTCTCTTAAGATTTCCAATGTTGTGTGAAACCCCCTATGACCGGCGGTGGCCGTATCATGGGCGTGACTTAAGATCAGGCTTCGGAATGAGGTAGGAACCACCCACTGATCGTGGCCAGCTTTGGATTTCCTTACCAGCAAACCGTCTTGGATTCGGAACATTTTTGGACATTTCATCAACACTCTTAGGTCCTCTTTCCCAGTGTAATCGCTATCCGTCAGGGGAAAGTTCTCAGGGTCCTCAAGGTGCTGGTAAAACTTACCAATAACTGGATCCCCCTTCTGAGCTGTAATCAAATCAGCATCAGGGGTCTCCTTACTCCATTGTGCAATTGAAAGGTCGTTGTGAGCATTTGTCTGGGACCTAGTGATAGCAGTGACCTGGATTTCCCCCAATAGGGACTCAATCTCAATTAGATCCCCTTGGATGGCCCCGGTTTTGGCCAGCTGATCAGCTAAGTCATTTCCAGTTTTGTCTGGTCCCTCTACTTTGGAATGACCCTTGATCTTTTTCCAATAGATGGTCATCTCATTCAAGGTGACCAGATCATCAATGTTTTGGATCAACTTCCCATGTTTCAAGGGTTTGTTGTTAGCACATAACATGCCTCTGGTTTTCCAATTAACCAGGTGCTCCACGAACCCGTTCCGTACATAATCCGAATCTGTGATTATGACCAGTTCGTGGAGTTGATGCTGGACAGCAGTGAGGATGGCCTGATGCACAGCCATCAATTCTGCCACCTGACTACTTCGGGGACCAATTTTATATCCAGCGGAGGGTTCTGGGGACTCATTCACCCATGCATTCCCTACGCCGGCCACCAGTTCTTTCTCCCCGTTGTTGTCAACATGGTACGAGCATCCATCCACATAGACAGTGGGCATTCCCTCACACTTGTCCTCTTCAAAGACTTTGTGTGGGGAATTAAGGTATGCCTCCATGTTGTCCTTGATTTTTAAACTTTCGTCCTCGAGACAGTTTTCTCTGGCACAATCATGCAAGTCAGCCAGACCTTGCGCGAGGGGACTCTTCTTGTTTTGGCCATATCTGACCTCCACAGGAAAGCCTTGCATTGACAGAATCCAGGAAGTAATTCGGGAATTACTCACATTTCCGGCCCGGATTCTGTCACTTTGGAGATATTGCAGAGGCTGGTGTGGAGTCTCCACTATGATGTGTTCCCCCTGGATAAACGGGCGGTAATTCTTCAATGCCCACACCGTTGCCAGGAGTGCCTTCTCACAATCGTTGAATTTTTCCTCCACAGAGGATAAAGTTTTGCTCGCATAGGAGATTACTTTATTGACCTTGTCATGCTTTTGGTATAATACTGCCGTCAAACACGTATTAGAGAACCCCGTCTCCAGGAAGAACTCCTTGTTTCTGACAGGGTAAGCTAGGCAAGGCGCTTGTGAGAGGCTTCTTTTGAGTTGTCTTACTGCCTCGGCTTGTTCTGGACCCCATTCCCACTTGACCCCCCCCTTCAGGAGATGAATCAGGGGTCTGGTGATCTCTGCGTAGCCCTCAATGAACTTTCTGATGTAATTAGTCAGTCCAAGGAGGCTCCTTAGTTCCCGCAGAGTTGTGGGGTCTTTCAGTTTCTGAAGTGCTTCCACTTTCTTTTCCTGGGGACAGAGGCCCTGAGGAGTAATCTCATGCCCCAAGAAATTAACACGGGTTCTACACCACTGTGCTTTCTGAAAGGAAAGTTTTGCTCCGGCGGCCCTCAACTGCGTCAGAACATAACGGATCTCTGCTATGTGTTCCTCCACAGATGAACTTTTGATAAGGACATCATCTACATAAGCCAGGTTACCCCTCGCACCCAGGTCGGGCATGGCCTTATGTAGGAAAATGTTGAATTCATTGCCGGAGTTGAGGTATCCGAAGGGAGTCCGGGTCCATGTATACTGCTGGCCCCCAAAGGTAAAAGCCAGCTTGTATTGGTCCTCCCTACTGACAGGCACGGTCCAGTATCCATTGGTCAGGTCTATTGCTGTGAATACCTGTGACCCCTGGATCTGGGCCAGCCCTTGATCAATGTAGGGCAGAGGCCATCAGGAAGTATGGACCCATTTGTTGAGCTCCCTGAGGTCAGCACAGAGTCTCCACTGGCCGTTTGGCTTCAATATTCCCAGCACCGGATTATTGAAGGTGCTGTGGACTGGACAGATTATTCCCCTGGACTCAAGGTTCTTAATTATTTCAGTAAGGGACTCCATGGATGCGAGAGGCAAGCGATATTGCTTCACAAACACTGGAGCCATGCCAGGGTCCGTGGGGATTGTTGTTGTGTGGATGTCAGTGCGACCACAGTCATATGAGTCTACCGCAAAGAGATCTTGGAAATCCAAGAAAACTTGTTTCAACTTTTGCTTTTGTTCCGGAGTCACACAGGCATCAGCTAGGTTGACTCTCTCTTCCACCATCTGCCTGAAGCCTGGAAAGACTTCTGGTTTGGCTATCTCCGCGGCCTCCTCCAGCTGGGTGGAGAAGTCCCTGGTCAGAGTGCTGATTTGGACTGGAGGCTTCAGGTGGGAAAGGCAGCCCTCATGGACTTGGAAAATCACCTCATCCCTCCTGAAGTCACAAATCACATCTTCCTTACCATAAGGGCAAGAAGTGTACACCAGGAAGTTCCCCCCATGCCGGGTAAAAATCCTGTCTGGTGTTGTATTGTCATCACTGTCACTGTCAAAGCAGTCCTTGGGGATTGGCCCTAACAGTTCATTTCCAAGATCAATGGAGAAATGTCGGTCATCAACCGCCATTCCAATAATGGTGCCTGCGGCTAGAGTAATACTCTTTAAGTCGCTGTTATCCACCTCTATTGGAATGGTGTCATGTTCTATGTTGACTAACGGAGTTGGGTTTACCCCCAACCCTTGCTGTTGGAGAGTAGCATTTAGATGTATGTAAGCATCAGGGTTTTTCAACTCTTGTCCCCTTTTAACTTTCACTTCCAGGGAGAATTGTCGGGTCCTTTCTGGGATGGTGACTTCCTCTTTAATCTGAATTTCAACTGCATAAGGTAGCAATTGAGCTGACCTAAATGCTTTTTCTGGATCATCAAAGCCCATGGGATTATCCGCTAATCGGGACCAAGCTTTGGAGTTTATTAGGTCCAAACTAATGGCAAAGCGATTGAGAATGTCACTGCCTAAGTAAAAGGCGGCAGTGACGTCTCGCACGACCCAACAATTATGGACTATGCTCTTGTTGCCAATGGAGATTTTGAGCATACACCTGCTTGGCAGGAGATGTTTGGAATTAGGCGCTTCCAGGTCCATTTCCCATTTGTCTATCAGTTTGAATGTGGGAATGGCTGGATCTTTTGGGAGTTGGCGGAACATGGCTTCGCTGATGAAGCTCTTACCGTTGTTCACACACACTCGAGCGAGAACAGAGTCCTTCCCATCATTTAACTGAACAGGGATGAACAACTGCTCTCCAATTTGCTGAATATCAGCCAGGCTTTGAGCTGATTTCACATCTTTCTGTACTATAGGAGTGGGAGTTTCTGATTGTGGATTAGTATAGAATTTAGGGTGTTTCCTTCCAGCGTGGAGTACCACTTTAGACTGGAAGGGAGTTTGATTTTCAGAAATAGAGAGGACCCTCCATCACCAGTCTGTTGTCCTACTGCTATTACTGTCACGTCTGGAATGTGGCTATTCTGGAAGTGAAATTCTACTTGGTCAGATTTTGTTCAACCATGTGGCATGTGCCGTTTAAACTAACATGGTTGACACTCTGTTTTAATTTTATTGGTCGGCTAGTCTGGGTCCAGAGGACCTTGTTTACACAATCTATTAGGGGTGACAACCTTCTCAGGAGGTCATTCCCCAGTAAACAAGGGGTGCCCTCTGGAGTCACAACTATGACTGGGTGTTTCAACTTGTGTCGCCCAATTTTAATGTCCAAGTCTGCCGTCCCCTCGACGGGAATTTCCTTCCCGTCAAAGTTCTGGAGTTGTCCAGGAAGTGAGGTGAGAGGAATTTGGTAATTCTCTCCCCTTCCTGCATTCAGTTCGTCAAAGGCCCTTCTGGACAGAAGGGTAGCTTGAGATCCAGTGTCCACCAGCGCTGAGATTGTACCCTGCCCCTGTACTTGTACCGGGGCATAATATCTTCCCTCCTTCTCCTCAAGGGGGCACAGATAATGTACATTTTTGGACAACTGGTGGGCTAATTTTCTGGGTTTAGACATTGCAAGAGAAGAGATTTGGGCAGAATTCTGTGGAGAGCCTTGGGAATCTGAAAGAAAAAGTTGGCAACTGGAGATCAGAGCCATTGTGGGTTCCCCTGGCTCCGGTTCTGGGCCGCCCCCCCCCCTTTTTGGAGGCAGTCACCAGGATGGGTTTGAACCAGGGGATTTTCTTGCTGTTGGTTCTGGGATGAGATGGTGGGCGGCGGTAGCTCAGTCTCCACATCTCCCCAGTCTGGATTTGCATCCCTAGGGACCCATTTTTCTTTGGGAGGAGTTCCCCCCTCTCTGAAGGAGAAGATCCTTTTCCCAGGATCCTCTGAGGATCCCTCTCCCTCAAATTGGAAGATCTGTACCTCCTCCTCAAACTGTGTCTGTTTGGGTCTTTTGTTTCTCCTACCACCCCTCTGCTCCTTAGGAGGCAGACTTTCAGGGGCAAAAGATTTTGTTTCCGGTTCCTGGGTTTCCAGGGGCTGTTTACAAGTGAGGAAGGAAGCTTCCTCCAAGGCTTTACACCCCCCTTCCCCTTGTGCCTCCTCCCTGGGAACCGGTGTGTTATCGGGGTGCTGCCCCCGTCATTGTTCTGGAGCACCAGGTCCAGAGTTGGGTGCGTTCTGCGCCGGCACGCCCATCTGAGGGTTCTGCTGAGCCCTCAGTATGTGACCCAGATCCCGCGCCATGTTTTGAACCTGGCGCTCTAACTGGGAAACCCGCTCAGGCTGATACGGGGCCCTGTTTTCTCCCCTGGGCTGATCCCGGGAAGGGTAGCTGTCCCTCCTCTGGTAATAACCCGGGTTGGGAAGATTTGGGTACCCCTCCACCCTTGGCCTCCCTTCTCCCGGATTAGGTTGTCTGGGCTCAGGGAATTGGGAAAAGAAGGATGGATGATTTTGGGGTTGGAAATTGGGTGGATACCTGGGGAAAAAGTTCTGCCCAGGATTTGGAGAATTTCTGCCCTCCTGTGGGAAGTTGGGAGGGAAGTTCCCTGGGTTAGGTGCTTGGCTGGATCCCCCCCCTTGGGCTGGAGGAGTCCACACATAACCCAGGATGGGTCGATTTCCCTTGTAACGGGGACTTACATAATCAGGAGAGCGAGGGACCCCATTTGTGGGGCTGCCTCCCTGGCTCCCTGTCTGTGACTGGCCAGAGGACCTTCTGGGCCTAGCATTATTAGGTGCAGGTAGGTTTTTAGGCCCCCCCATCTCCAAATCTAAAACGGGGGTGACCTTTACCTCTGCCACCTTGGCAGCAGCAGGGGTGCTGTTGGCTTTGGGGTTTTTCTGGGCATTACTTTTGCTATCTACCGGTTTCTGCACCTCATAGATCCGGGTGCATGTTCAATGACCCAGTCTAAGGATCTTTTCTCGTGAAAATCCCTCACGAGCTGGGTCATTATGTATTTGGGCAAGGCATGAAAAAATGTATTAATGAATTCTCTACTATCTGTGCGCACCCTTCTGGTGGTCTGCGCAAAAGCACGTTTCAGTTCTTGCACAAATTCTTGTGGGGCCTGATCCTCCCCACATTTCAAATTGTAGGCTGCCTTGCGAGCCTCCTGAGGATTTCTGTGAACAGAAAAGTGTTTCAAGATGGCCGCCTTATAGGTGGACCATCTTAAATGATTTTGGTCCTCCAGCCCCGCAAAGAAACTGGAGTATTCCGGGGAGAAGGTCCACTTTACATATTTGAATACAGCTTTGGCTGTCCTTCAAATGGAAAGTCTCCATCATTTGCTTAAACAACTCTAAGTGCTCCCAAACAGAATACTTAGCGTTCTTATGGTAAGGCGTGATGACGCTCCTGATCGCCTTAATCTGCTTTAAGGGGTCCTTAAGCAAGGCCCTTTTTGCCTTATTGGCCTTTTTGGTTCGGGTAACCCTTGTCCATTCATCCTCTGACTCAGAGGCACTGCTCCCAGAGGTTCCTGTCTGCTCTTCCAGGTTTTCCCGGATCCTGCGAGCCTGTGTCCTGCGCAGTTCAGAGGAGTCTTCAGATTCCTCCTTGCTGCCAGGATTTGATGGGTACCCCCCCCCCACTGACCTAACTGGGCAGAGGTTTTCAGGATGCCCTTAATGGGCCTACTCTCCTGGGGTTCCCCATTAAATTGCACGGTGCTGGGGTGCCCATACCCGGATGCCCGCCCCTCCATACCTGGGTGGTACTGGCCTATGAGCCCCATACTTTTGTCTGGATAGTAGTCTGCCATCCCTGTGGCCCGGTGCTCATGTGCGCCAGGGAATATGGGGGTGGCAGAGTCCAGTGACTGAGAGGTATGAGGGCCTCTGGTACTAGGGCTCCTGAGGTTATGCTCCGGAGCTTCCCTTTCCCAGCGAACCTCATCTCTATCCGCCCCTGCTCCCTGTTGCAATGCAAGAGCCTGCATTTGTGCCTTCAGTTCCTCAGTTAAGGCCTTACTAGACTCTATCAGTCTCTCCTGCATCGCTACCTGTTGCTGGAGCCTATTATTGTACTGGCAGAGAGCCTCATTCTCTCTCTGTGTTTCCTGATTGGTCCTGGAGCACTGGGCCAGTCTTTGCTGCAGGAGGGTTACCTCCTGAGCTGTGTCCCTATTGGCCTGCTCCTTTCTTGCTAGAGCATCCTCCACCCTCCTGGTGTGCTCTAACAAGTTCTGGTGTTCTTTTTGGAGGTCACCCAGTCCCTGGTGGGCCAGGTGATTTTCTTCCATTTTTCTTTTTAAATGGCAGACTTCCTGGCCTAAGGCGTCTCTTTCCTGACTAAGAGCCTGCATTTGTGCCGCCAGGTCGTCCCTTTGCCTTTGGAAGGCACCAGCTTTCTGGCGTTCTTCATCAAACTCTGCCTGGGTATCCAGGTCTTTCATAATCAGCTTGTTGCTCTCTACCTTCACTCTATCTAGATGACTTTGCAGGGTGGCTACCTGCTCCGTGCATGCCCTGTTAAAGTCTAATTGTTGCTCCAGCTTTTTCTGGCTCTGCAGTAAGGAGTCCAAACTGTCTCGGTGCTCCTTCTGCAGGGCCAGAAATCTAGTATCCTGGTCAGCCTTTTCCTGTTGCAGTATATCCATGTCCTCTTTTATTTTAATGATATACTGCCTACTGTCATTTTCTGATTCCTGGCTCCTGAGCAGCCTCTGCTCAGAAGAGTCCAACTCAGATTGGGCCTTCTGTAATGCCAGCAGTTGCCTACTCGCCAGATCTTGGCCTTCAGCACATTTGTCCTGCATGGTTCCCATATGTAAATATAAATATGCCGCTACCCTGGCAATCTTGTTGTGCTCATCCTTGGCCTTAGAGGACATATATAGTTCACTCAGGGCCACATGTAAGGGACCCTGGTCTCTCCATATATCTGACCCTGTTTCCGTGATTTGGGGTGTGATGGCCTGCAACCAGACTGTTTGGTCCTGGTGAGTCCACTCACCTCTCACAAATAACTTATGTAAGAAGTGCTCTCTGGCTATTTTCATGTCTACTAAGGTCGTCATTCTAGAGATTGGTCTCTGTCCTGACTTACAGAAGTTTGTATTTTATTTTTGCAAAACAGACCTTTTTCTTAGAGCGTTCCTTTGAGAAGTGCTTTACAGCGTAACACAGCGTGTGCTCCGACCGGATATGTGTATCTGGTCAGCTGGCACACTGTATTAATCTGCACAAGTGATAGATCTAATCCAAACGTCCGGCACGAGCCCCCAATTTGTAAGAGGATTCAATTCAGCACTACAGCCAAGTCAACGCCTAGTCTAGAATACTGAATGAAAACCCTTATTGATATATCTTTATGTCCAGTTCATGCGTTCTGGATGACTACCCCTATATAACACCCCTCTCTTAGAATCCCCCTGACCCCACTGAGCCAAGAAGTAGTTCTGTTTTGCAAGTTAAAAGGTTTATTTGATAATTTAAACAATAGATATATATATCAGACTTTATAATAAATTAATAATTGAATATCACACTTAATCTGATATGATAAAGATTAACAACGGAGAATCTGGCACTAGTACACTTCTTTATAATCACTAAGGAGTTGACATGAAATGGATAAGGTAGCACACTGGTAAATAGGGACAGAAGAATAATGTGATAGAGAATGCTTCATAGAGTTCAAATGGATGCAATGTTGAATGAAATGCAGTACAGAAAATAACTTGATAGGATTTCAACAAAAGACAATGTAATCACTTCCTTGGACAATTCACCCCCCCTTTTATGCAATGCAAGGAAATGGAAGGAAGGCACACAATTCTCAGAAATGCAATTAAATTGTAATTCAGTTCACCCCGCAACTTAGACTACAGAAGTTGAAAACACAGGCCCAAATGCTTTTAAATGTGCTGGCAATGAAGAAAAAATATGCTAAAATGCTTTTAATTCCCTCTAGAGGTTCAGGTGAGTGGTATCTAGTTAATATTAGCTCAGGCTCACTCTAGCAGTGATGCAGGGATAGTTTTTATGAGGCAAACGATTTTTTTCAGAGGAAAACAAAAGCAGCTATCTTTTTGCAAGTGGAGAAATTTTCAAATCGTGGCAAAATTCGTGAATGCGTCTGGCGCGATTACAGAGGAACTACAAGGACTATCACTATCGTTTTGGGGTCCTAGGAAAGCCTAGGATCTCAGCTTCCAGATGAAAGTTACTGCAAGTCTCTAGCACAAACGGTCGCGGAGATATGAGCGATTGAATAAAGGTCGTTTTTCAGATTTGAAATTTTAAAGTTCAAAAAGACAAGTGCAGCTTGCAACTAGAAAATGACAGGTGACAGCTTTACAAATGACAGGTGACAGTTAGGAGGCAGTTCTACTTAGATTAAAATAGATTGAATTATATTATTTTAACTAAGAGATTGGTTCTGCACAGCTTTCTAGGTACTCACACTATATTCTTGAGTGAAATGGGCCTCGCCATGGATCTGGTCAGGTTTTAGACGGGACTCTGGTCTCTGCACTTCACAGTGATCTGGGTCAGCTCTCTCTGGTTCTGCTAACAGGTCAGTTCTACTCTGCTGGTCTGGTCTGGGTCTCTGAAGGTTGATGGAGGTAAAGTATGGATTTTCCCGGCAGAGCTTCCAGCTGCAAATGGATTTGAAGGTCCCTATCTGTCCTGTCTCTCTGCTTTTATGTGTTTTGAAAATGGGTGTGTGTGAGCAGCATCACTAGCCAGCCCTCTCCACTTGTCATTGGCCACTTCATCCGCTTCCACTTGATTGGGGGAATGAAATGAAGTGTCATCATGATGAGGTCCGTTTATGATACAGAGAACCCACCCCTGTCAACTTTACACACAATCTATATTTGCTCAAAAAAACATATTTGCAGAGGTACATATTGTTTTAAATCATATGCACCCATCATGCATTACAGGAGGTATACCCTGTCCAAATCTGCTCTTCCTGAGGGCTTGCATTCAGAAATGGCACATATTTCACTTTTTAACTGATTTTGCAATTCCGGACATTGTCCCAAATTTACACACATGTGCGCAAGGAGTATGGACATTAGTTGATGAAGTGTCAGATTTTTCACATGCACACCTTTTGAGTAATATCCTCTTTTCCGCTAAACCCCCCCTGAACATGCCACCGGTTCTAAAAACCTCTTAAAATGTGGGCAGAAAAATCACAAGAATTATGGTGTCATTTATACAATTTTCACATGTCCGCTCTATGAGTTATTCATCTTTTTAGAGTTATGTTCTGGCCCCAAAGGGGTGTGGTTTTCCTCCAGCACAAGGTTGAATTTCTGGTTTTTCCAGTTCTGCCAAGCCAGCTTGCTCTCACAGGCAGTGCCCCTCCCCTGTGCTTCCAGGAGAAATCTCCATTTACGACTCCCACCATAAAACATTTGCCTGAGTCAAGACAGGGCTTTGTTCAATTTCCTGCAGAGCCCAGGTAATTCAATCAGGGAAGTGTCATATCCCTTTTGGTGTGAGCAGCAAAAGGGCAGCTAGGCCTGGGAACACAGCTGTGACTCAAGTTTCACTCCTGATGGGGGTAGTTGCCAGGCAAATTGGAATCTCTTTAAGCCAGTTTTTAGCTACATGTCATTTCTGTTCCCCAGTTTCTGCATTCAAATAAAATTAAACATTTTCACATATGCAGCTAGAAGGCTGATTCTAAGTTTAAAACTATGACATTTAAACAATTGCAACCTATGTGACACTCAAAAGTAGGTCACTCAGTCAATTTAAACATTTAGATTTTTTTAGTGTCTTTCAGTCCAAATTTACTTAAACTGCTGAAATCCACAGCTCAGCCAGTCTTGTTATAAACCTTCAAGTCACTTCAGAATATAACTTTACATTGGATCCACCTCTTAAAATGTCTTTCTTTGGCATGTTTTCGGTTCATTTATTCAGTTTTCTACAAAAAGTAAAATCTGGTGGTTTTAAAACGCCGGCTTTTGGATAGTGGTGAGTACTGGTACTGCACCCCTTTTTGGGATTTTAAGAAAATTAATTCCCAACAGTTATGGGTTTGCTTTTGGCAATCAGCATTGCCATTCCCAATGGTTTCAGACTACTGTGTGGGTAGTCCACTGGTGGTTTTAGGCAGTATCCTTCTGTGCCCATAACATCAGCAAAAATGAGTGGCAGCCTATTCTTCATGCATTTCCCTGTGCATTTTCTGGGAAGCTCTGGCCATCATGATGTTTTCATGTCAGTACTGCACAGTTTTGAGGTAGTGCTCGGATTCATGGGTAAATACATCCCACACAGTGGTGCCTGCTAAGATCCTGCTGCTACTTCAGTGTGAGGTTACATTTGGTATGGTTGTCTGAGTGCATAACATCTCTCATAAACTCAATGCGGTATTGGGATGATACCTGGTGACATACACAGTGTCTTGCTGTGTTTCATACAGCGTGATGGAGGTGGGGGAGGTGGAGCCTATCAGTGACGTACTAGTCAGAATAGGGGAAGGGTTTAAATAGGAGCTGTTAATCCTAGTAACCAAAGGATCACCACTCAACCCCAATAATTCCGAATTCATAATGGATTTATTAACTCCATTATTCCTCTCATGGGTAGGCCACCCAGTAGTGGTGTCTGGACTTTTGCAAATTACATGCTTGATAATGGTATTGAAAAAAGCTGTAATGTTCACTGCCTTTTTCACTTTTTCCACTGGTTGCACCGGGGTAGTTGTATAAAGTGAGACTAAATCAGATGTTGTGGCCTGAAAAGACTCATGCAGCGAGTTTGGAAGAGGCAACATTCTAGCCATGACGTGCAAGTTAGTATCATGATTCTTAACAATGTTCACATCGTTATTGCCTTTACTATGCGGGTCGTACATAACATAGGCGAGAAGGGAAACACTCACCTAGCGGCTCCTCACAGTTCCTCACACAGCTCCAAAATCAGGAGATTTAATGCAAGAAGAGTGTAACACCAACGTGGGTCCGGGCTACAACAATAAAAGAAACCAACAGAAGTTGACCAACAGCTGTAGAACAGCATTCATCAGCACTTAGTCAATACTGATCAATGCTGCACCAAGGCTAAATCCCCATTTCCAACAAGCTTTGCTGAGGCAGAACAGGCAATCATGCAGGATAAAAAACAAAAAAGAGTGAGCCAACACCGGGCAGACCCAGCACCTCATGATGTTTCCTGATCATGGGGCTGCAGCCCGTGGCTCACCAGACAGAGCTACCTGCTCCTGCAGACCTCTTTACCAGAGCTCATTGGCTCCACTGTGCTCACCACCAGCTCCTGTCGGCTCCTGCAGGCTCCTGCTACAGACAACACTCCTCAGCATATTGCAGCACCTCAGTGTGTCGCTCTCCGCCCTCTCCGCACTTGGTTATAACACCCAACACACACTTCTCCTTCACCTCTTTTTAGGCATATGTGTTTGAGCATAGGGTGAGGGCCAGTAAAGGCACAAGGGCAATGGAACAACATTATCCAGGCCCACATCATACCCATCACCCTTCACACTCCCAAGTCTGTGTAGGAAAGAGTATTCAAAGCCGCACAGCACCTGCTACAACTCCATAATCTGGACTTCATTCAACTCCACAAACAACTTCATCATAGATAAGGTGGTGGAATTCTTTTTTAGATCAAGCATGTTCTTATGATATTTATTCTGGTCCAATTACTTGTGCTTGCGCTAACCAGCATTTGAGTACGCAAGTCTGTGCCACTTGGCATGGGGTCTTCTTTAGACTGACAATCTCAATAGAAAATGGGATGGCAGGATATCTCAGGGATAGTGCACCTCTCTTGACAACTAGGCAATGCGGAGCAGCCCATGTTCAATACATCATCCAGCACTTAGACGTTCGAATATGGCATTAAGCATTAGCAGTTAATTCTATGTTAGATATAGAATAATGCTGTTGGATATCACAGATCAGCAGAGTAAGACTGTGTTGGGTAAAAGACAGGTAGGAGCACCAATGTAATTTTTCCTCAGGAACTCCCTTAACACACTCCTGAACTTGAACTCCTCCAAGAGCCTGTTGATCTCCTGATGATATGGGTGGATTGGGATGGAGGTGGGTGGCGGGGGGGGGGGGGCAGGGGTTCAATGCATTTAAGTGCCAGATGTTGTAAATGAAATTCCTTCATCAGTACAACTTAAACGAATATTGCCATGAAGGCCTCTCCAAAAGACCTGGAGCAGATCAATGTTAAAGCTATTTCTTTTGAAGTACCTTGTTGAATATTGAATGACAGCAAGAATACACCTATTGCCAGTTCTACTTTAGATACATACAAAGAAGAACAATGTCAATTGAAACTCAAGAAAAGGGTATCCCAACATATGGGAAGTAAACTAAGGGGGCCTTTAGAGCATGTGTGTTCATGGGTCATACAAAGTTGTTCAATACCCTAGCTCTGGTCAACAACAAGCTCATGTGTACAATATCACATGTTATGCTCTAATGATCGGTCAGGCACCATTCTATGAGCTCACTAATAATCAACTCAATGTTTACAACACGGAGCATCTTGGTTGAGAGTTACCTTTGCCCATCCTTTTTAGAGGTTTGTACGCCAAACTAACCCAACCATTTGGCCTGGATCGAGTCTGCCTTAGGGCTTTGATGATTGCCTCATGGTTATCATCAAGAATAGCTGTATTTATGTTGCGCTATGTACCCAGTAATCCAGCACCAGGAAAAAAAAACACTGGAGGGACTTAAGTTCATCTCAGCATCCCATTGGAGCATCTCGCTTTTCAAGGAAAGCTGCTCATAGGTCCAGCTGCTGAACATAATTTTTAACATTTGGATCGTCATGTTCTCTGATAGGATATCTGTGTCATCAACTATGACCAAGGTGATTCCATAATTTATCAGAGCTGGCACATCAGTAGCATTGATTCATATTGGCATGAGACATGTCCCAACCTCAGGTTAAGTGGCATAGCCTTGATCGTTAAATAGTAGTGCTCTGTGGAGGGTCATGTATGCTTTAAGGCCCTCCTTTTGGCTTGCTTTCACAGTAATTTGGTAATGTGAGCCTATACGCATCGATATTATTGATACTTATGGTGATCCATTGTTGTATGAAATGTATATCACATTACAGTGATATTGTAACCATATTTTCGAGTGTAGGAACAAAGCTATGTGATGCCACTTCCTATTCTGTCAAAGGGTGAAAGGTTGTATTCCATCACTTCCTGTGATGTCACTTCAGAGTGGGGTCAAATTTAATCACTTCCAGTGATGTCATCAGAAGTCAAGGGTCATGTGATGTCACTTCCACTACCCCTGGCATTTCATTGCAATGACGTCCCTGGGCGAGAACCCCTTGATCTTTCCCGAACTGGGACCCTGAGCCAGTACCCTCTTTAAAGTGGTGCTGTTACGGCAGATGCTGCATTCACTCTTGTGCTTTGGGTCTTGTTGGAGACCTAAGATGAAGATAAGATGAGAGAGAATGATTGACTATATTCGATAAAATCATAACAGGCATTTGCATCAAGGAAAAAGCCTACTTAGTCAGCATCATTCATAATAGTGACAGATGCAGACCGTACTTTAAGTTAAATTTTGAAGTCTTAGCACCAAAATCTTGGAACTCACTGCCACCTAAATTGAGATCAGAAACTTCTCTCCTGGCCTTCAGAAAGCCACTTAAGACTATCTTATTGAAATAAGCTTTCCTTCCTGCGCCACTGTTCCCATGTAACCTTGGAACATGAGCAAGGTCTTTAACTAAGCCTGTTTACTGCCTCTTCAATATTGTACCTATGTCCATGTTAACACTATGCTATGACAAGTGAGCTCTCTGCAACAGCGCCACAATGCCCCAGGGCAGTTGTGCGCTTTAAAAATGTAAATGATTAAATAATTAAATAAATGCACATGCAATGACCCTAAAAATCCCTCGTTATTTGCTTAGTCAGCTGAATCATGCAACAAGTCACTTCACAATTGTTGCTTCAGATTAGGGATTGTAGCCATTTTTATTTCGGTAGTGTAGAAATCCCATTCCGTGTCAAGAGTACCTCCTTTCCACCAATAGCAGTGCAATAGGATCCAAACTAGAAATGTTTTAGATAAATTACGTGTGGGATATTTTTACCTATGCCGAAGCGAACCACTGCAACCCTTTGCCAATGGGGAAAGAAACAGCCAAAAGTGGATGCGCTAACCCCTGTGCGCGCAAATATCTGCAAAACTGCGCATGGTTCACCATCACAAAAGGCTGCATGCCCCTGCCACACACAGTCAAAGTTGGTGTAAAAACAGAACTCACTGCAGGAGAATGCCAGTGGGTGCTCTTACATGTCACATGAAGCAAGGCCACAGAAGTGGGCTAAAAACCGAAAATGCCTTTTAGAATGCAGCTTCCCCAACAGATTGCAACCTTCAAAGAGCTGTTTTATTGCGCTAAATTCAGTCATTTTCAAAGTGAATCATTGAAATTAAGAGTGTACTGAAATCACAGATTCTCCAGGTGGCTCAGAGAAAACTAGGCCTCACTGACTGACAGCAGCTAAGAAATGTATTTCAAGAAAAAGGCAACCCAGCAACCTTTATTTCCTCCAAAAAACTTCAAGCAAAGGCTGAATACTTCCAGACTGCAGACAATTTCCAGCACTCAAGGACAGAAATGGTTCTGAGTAAATGTGTATGCTGCAAAGGAAACTCTGATGTAAAAGACCCAGTTTAAATTGCGACCACCACAGCTTGGGTCCACGATGTCGGGATCTGCTTTGTAGTTCTGCATTGCTCAAAGATTTTGCTTATGATGTTGGACCATTCCACCGGATGCTGCTTCAGATCCATATTTGTTAAGCCGTCCGGGCCCGGGGCTCTTGATTATTTGAGTTTGAGTTTGGTGATCGCTGTTTTGATGTCAGTTTAAAGTGCTTTTTCAAAATGTGCCTGTTTAAAAGCATGTTTTTGTGAAGGGCGTAATTCCTTTCATTGTCAAAATCCACTAGAAACTCTGCATTTTATATATTTTAAATGAAGATTTTAGGTGAATCTTAAAGTAACCCAGTTTGGAGTTAACTGGTTAATTCTGATTGGACAGTGCCCAGCCTAGGAAAGAGGACACTTCATGTTGACACTCTGCTTCTACCGGAAGGCTTAAGTGATGCTGGAGTTTCTCGCATATTTAGAACAAAGACCTCATTAGCAATTTGTCTTTGGCTGAGCCAAGGACAAAGGGCAGGCTGAGCATTGACCCCTTCTGGGGAGGTGCAGGAAACTTCCCTCTACACCCCACCCTGATCAAAGGGATTTGACAGCTGTTGTCTGTTGAAATGAGAGAAATAAAACTGCTCAAAGCACTCTGTTGTTTAAAATGCATAGTTGTGATTAAGTTTTGAAAACCTTTAACTTTGCAACATGAAGGAGAACAAATCTAAAATTGGGTAGTAATAAATCTAATGTTATGCTCTTTCTGTGGAGATGTTAGTGAACACTATACTACATAAGGAACCAAAGTAATACCAAAACCCTAATTGTGGGAATACTATTGATGTTGCAAATATGATATTGTGTAACCATGTTCTAGGGGTAATCCCCAGATATGTATTGAATTAGAAATTGTTTGGCCAAACCGTTATGATTAAAATGGACCATAACCCACAAAATATATAATGTATGTGGTTGATTTTATTAGGGGGCATAATTATAGAAATGTGCATTTGTGCAAACGTTAAATTGTGGTTCAAATCAATGTGGGAGTTCCCCAAACACATCATAAAGATGACAGCTATATAAATGTGTGTTGATTTGAATTTTAAATAAATAAATAAATAAAAATGTACCGTTACAAACCACCCTGATTCCTGGTCCACTGTGACCTGGGGGGTATTTTGAGACAGGTGTGACATGAGTGGTATATCACTCAGAATATTGAACCTATGGACATAATAAATATTTCATCTGTGCATTACATGCTAGGCGGGGTGTGTGCCTGATTGAAATCCTTAACATACGATATACCCCTAATGACAGCTCAGGTGATCCTAAGCAACTTTTCTGCCTATAATCTGTGTCAACTCCTTGAGTGCAGTTTCAAAAATTGTGCAACAACAGAACAAAGTCTAGGCATATGAAAGAAATCTGTTCTCAGCCCATGACGTGCAAGGCAGGCAAAAATGGAGTAGTATAGGCCCCGTCCAACACTTTAAATACAAATGAATGTATATCATAAATTGCGAAGGACAAAGGAAGTATGTTCACAGCTCCTATACTGAAGGTGCCCAAAACCACTCTACCATTTCCCCCCTGAGTATTGCTAAAAGGTGCCCATTCCAACATGTGGGTTCGATGGTGTATGCAGGAAAGCACACTCTTACACTCTGGAACCTGAATTACAAACCTCAACAGCAGCCTGGAAGGTATGTTGTGAGACAAATACACACTATGGGTATAGGCCACCCATATTCTGTATTCCTCTCTTCTCCCATTAGGTCTTGTAGTTGCTATATTTTTGATATCCGAAAGTGGACTCAATCAAGCATAAAGAAAGTCCACAGCTGTGCAATAGTGGAACTTAGCCAAAGACTACATCTAAGCGGATGAAGCCTGCCACTTGATTTCATTTTACAGGTAGTTATATAAGCAATAAAGATTGATATGAACTGCCACTCTCTCGATCCAGACATGAGGATACGTGGATAATGCTGAGTACCAACATACAGCTAAATGGGCTTGGGAAGAAAGAGAATAAAATTCTACATGAGGGACTGCCAGATCCCTCTGATCAAATTGTCACTTTAAAACTTCCAAACATTACATGGTCTGCCTATTCCCCAGCCATATTGAATTAAGAAAGACTACACTTTCTTGAATAAATGTTTACCTGGCCAGACCTGAATGTTGTGAAAATAACACAAGAGTGTGGGAGTTATAAGCACCTTTATCATTGAAACTCTGCTATATAATGATGTGGGCATTTCTCTCCATTGCCTAACTGTCACCTTCAGTTCTTGAAGATACAAGCCATAGCTACATTCTATTTGACACAATCAGTTAGTCTCGTTTGTACAGGGATATTTAGTAAGTGATAAGCTACTATAGATGTAGAAGCTAATAATAACTAACTCAAAGAATTTCTGTCTGTGTTGCGTGAAAAAGTACAGAGTGCCAGGCAGATATTGCTGCTCCTAGACTTTTGTGGTATTTAAATAGCTACATTCTAACAAGACTAGCACCAATCTACGTGCATGGCCCTCAAGTACCAGATCTTGGCTTGTGCTCATCTAAAATTGTCTCTCGTTGTCAAGCAAAGAGTTTCTTGGGACAATGTGGAAATATCAGATTTAGAACAGTTGGTACTGAGGGCTTGCAAGAAAAAGGGCAACATTCTGTTATTTTAGCGAAGTTGGTGTTGGGGGGTCCACATATCGATCAGAGGATCATATGTATAAGGAGCAGTTATAGCTTTGTGTCTATCCAAACTCAAAGTTCAAAGTGAATGATGAAGCCTGTGTAACGCTCACCTGATTCCCGTAGAGGCGCCGGTCTTGACTGGGCGTATACCGTATCTTCAAAGGTGATGTGTAACACACGGCTGGCTCTTTGGGCTACACCTCTGTGCACTGTATGTCTGACTCGAAGGGTAAGATGTCTGCAGATAGAAAATATGGGATTAAGGAACTGGGTTATTGAATGTCTCTCTCTTCTTCCCTTTCTCTTCTCCTGTAGAACCCCAAAGGTTAACGCTCTCACCTTAGGTAAGTGAACGCTGTGCTCTCCATCTGCCTCGGGGCAGGGTGCTGTAACCAGTTTCTTCACTGGATAAGAGGAGCAGGCCTCTTGACTTCAGAGGACTGCTGTCCGTCGTTTACTGCACGAATGGTAAGTTTCGAGTAATTCTAATGTCTTTAAAGTCTTTAGTAATGATGTCTCTTGTTTTGCAGGGTTCCGGCGATGGCGGATGATGGGCTGAAGTGAGTTGAAGATGGAGCCCGTGTGATGAATAGAAGCGCCTGGAAGCACGTAAGTAAGCGCTTGTTGCCTGCTTCACGATGCGCTCTAACTGTCTTTTTATTTTGCAGGTACAAGTTCGGAGCGGCTGCAGGGTGCCGGAATACCCACTGGGTTAGATGTGGAAAGGAGTAATGGCACGTGAGTATTAAAGTTCCCCAATGTCTTTAAACGCACCTTGTTTTGTCTTTCAGATGCGGCATGCAGCGCCGAAGGCCTCCGGAGCGTGCGAAGAGTTGGTAAGCTTTTGTCTTTCAGATGCCGGAATGCAGTGTGAAGACCTCCGGAGCGCACGAAGAGTAGGTAAGCCTTTGTCTTTCAGATGCCGGAATGCAGCGCGAGGCGTTGGTGACAGCCGATGGACCAGGTAAGTGATGAGCTGTCACTGAAGACCGTAATCCAACAGGAAAAGTAGTTCCAAACAGAAGAGGATCAGAGGCTCAACTGGCAGGCAAGTAAGCAGCATGGTCTGCTGCAGGTAAGTCCACCGAAGCATTATGAGCCCGGCGCTTCCAGCGCTGGGACTGGGCATATTTATGAGCCTGGTGCCACTGGCGCCAGGACTGGGTCCAAAAGGTCCCAATTGGGACTGGTTGGCACTCGGAACCTGGGTTATGGATCTGCTTCCAAGGGAGTTGGGAAAACCCTGACCTTTTGGAAGCAGAGATCATGGCAGCCTGATCTACTTGACCAATGGATCTATTTCCACTTCAAAGAGAAAGGTTGACAAGGGGAACCCTTGGCATGTTCCATGTACTAGAGAGATGGAAGATAAGCTACTATTGATGCTGATTCTAGTGATACATTTGTGTGAAATAATTGGATATTATCTATTCACACCCGGCAGAAGGGTGCTGAGCCAATCAGGTAGCTGGAACAGCGGGTGAGAATACACATTCAGTATTGAGAGCTGTGTAAAAACTGGACTTTTTTTATATTATATGTAACAAGTTTTACAAACATCACAACCCACGGGCAGTATGGGTACACTGTGCAGCCTCACACATCCATATCTCACTCTGTGACAGTCCAACATATCTGAGTTAAGTGCCCAGAAGAGAAGCTGTCATTGCAACATAGCCTCAGTGTGTAGTTGCAGCGAAAACTCTGATAAAAACTGTGGAGCCTAACTCTGTCCTGTAACCTGCAACACAGAGGGCTGGAAGATGGGCATTGTGATGTGTCATTGATTACTGTTTTTGAATGGCACCGTTTACCAAACTGAGCACTCCATGAACAACGGGACTATGCACTGTTCTTAGACTAATACATATAGTTGTTCCGCAGAGTTAACCGCAGTCTACGGGAGTCGTTACTGCATTTCCTACAGTCTGTCTACGCTGTCTGTTATCAGGGGAGGTCCTTCAAAACCCCCTGCTACACGTGAAGCGGTATGCAGAGTTGGTCTGCAGAGTTAACCACAGTCTATGGCAGTCATTACTGCATTTCCTACAGTCTGTCTACGCTGTCTGTTATCAAGGGAGGTCTTCAAAACCCCCTACTACATGCAAATCGGTACGCGGAGTTGGTCCACAGGGTTAACCACAGTCTACAGCAGTTCACGGAAGAATTGGAGCCTTTGGAAGAGACTGGAGTTGCAATGTACTCCAGGAAAAGAGACAAGCCCTCAGAAAAGACTCCTCTTCTAGACCTTGCCAAAAGCCCTTCGGAGTAGGTCCTTAGAAGTCAGCATGTTTGAGCAGATGGATCAAGTAAAGGCTGTGGGGGTTCAGCGCCGAGAAAGGAAGACGCGTCTGAGCTCCACTCGCTCTTACAACCGAATTCCCATCTCAATGATTCTCTGACCCGTGTGGCAACCAGAAAGATGGCCCATGAACAGGCACCCGACCGGGATCCAGGTACAATAAATCACTTGGTCGGGGTGGCCCACCAGACAATATGGTCTCTGCAGCATCGGTCTCCCCCCCACACCTGGCCACTGAGCTGACAGAGCAAAATACCCCATTGGGCAGTCACCCCCGGGCCATCCACGGCTGAGAAACATCACCGGAACACTTGTGGATGAAGAAGAACCGATGGAGGTGATCCTACCCGGCCGCCAGACTGCCGCTGCGGCGAGTGGTGTCAAGATCGATGGTGTTGGAGGATGCCAACGAACTGACTCCAGTCTGTCGGCCGAGTTCAAAATCACCCCCCGAAAGTCTGCCGCAACACACAATGGGGGTCATTACGACCCTGGCATTAAGGGTTTAACGGTGCCGTAAAAGGTGTCGGCGCTGTTAAACCCTTAACGCCTGATTACGAGGTCACTTTGCGGGACCCAACCTTAACGGCTGGTTTTACCAGCCATTAAAGTAGGGTGCCGCAAAGGGATCTCGGTGCTAATTACGGTACCGCAATTTGCGGTACCGTACTTAGCGCCTTCCCCAGTCCCATTTAGCCCTATGGGGCGATAATGGGAATAGGGAAGGGCCATGGTGAAATGGGGAAATACCGCCCCGCCAACCTTGGAATTGGGCGGTATTTCCCCATCCCACCATGGCAGACTCGTTACAACACCGGCACCAACCATGGTGCTAATAGCGCCATGGTTTAGCGCTGGGGTTGTAATGAGGGCCAATCACTGCTCACCAGACATAACAAAGTACCAAGATCAAAGTATCTCGAATACTTCGTCCTGTTCTCTAATCACGAGCAGGGAACCGGGCACACTACCAGTAATTATACATGCTCTGATGCATGACGAGCCAATTGCGTCAGTCCTCGTCTCCGCTGATGTAGTACCAGCGGCGGACCCTATACTTCATCTGAATACAGTGCCTAAAAGCATTCTTAGTGAAACCTCACCCCAGCTCTGTGTTTTTCACAAAGAGGGAGACCGGGCAGGTGCTGACAGGGAGACAAAGTCCCCACCCCCTCAAACCAGCCTGCCACACGTCGAACCATATTCTCAAAAAAGAGAAAAAAACATTGCCATCTACAAAAAGAAAGCTCTCTACAAGAAAAGGGGTAAAGACGTAATGGAAAACAACAACACTAGGGTTCATCAAAGAAAACAAATTGGCACAGCCAGAATAGCAGAACCAGGGACAACCCCTTTTCCAAACCCCTTAATGTCAAACGATCTAAAAGACTTCTTCACAAAACAATTTAGAAGAAAACTAGAAGCTGACGCTGAACTATCAGATGCCGAAATTTCGGATGCCATTCTTGAAACTCCTCAAGCACCAAAACAACGCAAAACGGCTGAAAACGGTTTCAATAATGTACAACATGATGACCCAACATGGCTAGAACCCATTCTACTAGAAGAGTCAAGCGCAGACCACCGTGTACAGAAAGGTCCACCAATTGACATTCTGTTCAAACCCTCACTCGGCCAAATCCCTTCTGTTGAGGTAAACTGTAATGAAAAGCCCACAAACTCGGTTCCTCTAAACATCTTTAATGGTGAGACGCGGGACCTAGTAATTGAACCTTGTCATCTGTCAACTAAACAAAAATCTTTAGCTCCAAAACAGCAAACACCAATAAAACCAGATCAATTTTGATTTACAAAACAAAATATTTCGGGGAAAATCACGACCGACACACTAAACAAAATACAATCATATGAAAGCGATTAACGGGAAAACGCATCACCAGCACGGGGGCTCTTCTTGCCCTCAACATCCATTGAAAAAACAAAGGATCCAGAAACACTCTGTGAGCATTCGCCACCCAACTGTGAACAACGAAAAGAATGCACCACACTGGCCAAAAATAGAAGATTGAGTGAGATCTTCACAAGTATGCATAAAGACACTCCAGAAAAAAAACAGATCTTCTGACAATCATGTCAGCTATCACCTTCGCCCTGGCTCCCTTTGGAAAGCTGTATGAAGCGATAAATGACACTATGAAAAACTCACTCTCAACAAAAGCCGTGATGCACTCAAAATTATTTTTTTTGGAAGGTGTCATAATAGCTCTGGAACAACAAAATGTTGGGCAGGAACGACGCTGGAATTTAAGATTCATGACACTTGAAGATCAATTCAAACTACAAACAAGGTCAAACATTCCATCTATGCAACAAGTAAACCCAGTTAAAGGGGCTCAAACCGTGGTAGATGGAAACCTATCCCCACAGACTGATTCCACAATAAACAATACCCAAGTTCCTCTAAGGACCACTGAGATTGCACAAACATAATCTATAGCGATATTAGGAACCTCTATGCAGGGTGTCACTGAAAGCTCAAAACAAGAAACCCGAAAGAAGCGATCTATCAAAACTCCAGCCATATTCAAACTTGCCAGACCCTCGTTCAAAACTCAAAGTAAACCTTTAGCCACTAATGTGCTCAAATCGACTACCATTGCAAAAGACACTCAACAGGTGGTTCTTGAGGTAATCGATCTAGCCAAATCACTGGCAACCCCCAAAGATTTCATGGCCACTCCACCTGGATCAAGATGAAGATCGTGAAGCTACACTTGACTCAATACAGATTCTGAGGTCAATAATAACCACAGAGACACCATCCACTGACCCAAAACTTTCTTCAGACCCCACCTCGCCCAGTCGACTGTATACTAATTCTAAAATCTCGGATAACAGATTGGAGCTACAAACAGAAAGAGCTAAGTCGGCTTCAATGAATAAAGAAAGCAGGAAGATGGACAAACACAAGCAACAAGACTTAGCCCATGAGATGGTGGAGGAGCCGGCAGGAAACAAGTCAGATAAACAACAAGTGCATCTCACTGCCTCAATATATTCTACACAGACGAGCCATATCCACACCTTCAAGATGGAGCAACTAGCATCTGGGTGGAATTACCTGGTCCTAAACAGAAAATGAGTACTTGGAATATTAAGCAAAGTACAGAAACTTCATGTAGTGAGAATTTAAGATTTCACCCTGATTGAACCATACCACAGGGATAAAAAAGCCAAAGCATATCTTTACATAAAAGCGTCAGCCTTACGCAAAATTAAGGAAGAAGTGTTCTCAGACCTTGAGCAACTGGATTTTCGTTTATCAGAGTTACCGAAACTAGTCTCAACCCCTCGAACATTTTCATCGCCAGCCTCCACAGAAATATCAAGAACCCACTTTAGGTCCCGAACAGAAGAACTTTATTAAAACAAAAGAGTGGACAGTCATCAGGAAATGTGGGAAACAACACGATCGAGACACTCAGGCCCAGACAGACCCCGCCATGAAAGACTAAATCATCACAGAAACAACAATTTTGAAAATGTCAGAGGAAGAAGATCGAGATCGGACAGAAACGATGAGCTTGTAAAATCTTCAAGTGCATGGCCCGGTGGAAAAACGTCCAACGTTGAAGAATTCATCTCTCAAACTAAACAAAAATCGATGACTCGACATGACCAATCTGTGAAAAATCAAAGCAAAGATCACGGGCCCGTTGGGCCATGGAAATGGCACTAAAATCCAACTCAATGAAATAGCAACAAACGAAATGGGGCAAACAAGTTAGTAACCAACTCCAGCATCATTCCGACTGGACTCCACCTAAAACAGTAAGCATGAGCTTGTGGAACAAGCGCGGTCACGAACATTTAACAAACCCAGAGGCATGAGATCTGGGAATGTTCGACATAATCTGTCTCCAAGAGACGTGGCTATTAGAAAAGCCAGCCCTGGACTGCTATGAAGCACAAATCTCACCAGAGGTCAAAGGCGTTTTGGGCCATCCGTCTTTGGGTCTCTTAACAGCAGTCCACTCCGGTTCCGGAATTACTATAAAAAGAAATATGTAGAGACCTACGGAATCTTGGCACTCTTAGCCACATGGCACCACACAAAATTGGGCACGACGACTTGGATTTCAACGAACTTAGCAATAATAAACCTATCCTGGAACCCTCAAAGTGTAAAGAACTCCGACTTTTGTGCAGCAGTGGCTGACACAATAGACAAATTCCTAACCGAACTAGAAACTACTCATATTGTCATCTGCGGAGACTTAAATGCTAAGTGTGAAACAATCACTGGGAATACTACCATCATGCCCCCCAGTACGGCGGTGGCTGAAAGAGGTGATATTTGGATGAACCTTATGGATGCAAGAAGCTTCCAAAATGTGGCAGTACTTATAGGACATCAGCCATCTCTTCCAACATGGAAACGGGCAGATTCAGAAGCAACTCTAGACTGCATTTTTGTGACCCATGCCCTGTTACCATATGTTGATTCTTTCAAAGTCCAAAGAACAAAAGAAGCGACCACAACCTCTTATCCATGTCATGGACTACTGTCTGCCACCAAAAACAACAACTCTACGATGCAAACATAGAGTCAACTACGTAGCAGTCTCGCCTCAGATTAACAGCTGCTGACATAAGACATATAACAAACAAATACAGCGTCAAACCACTAACAAACATCAATAATACAGCAGTGGCCAGACCAAACTACCTCCCTCTGCTGTATTATTGATGTTTGCTCTGAATAAAAAATGGGAAAGAAAAATAACTAGGGAACGGCATTAACAAGTATGACAAAACGCTAGTAACAAAAAGAAGAGAATTGAGAAAACTCAAACGAACCAGTAGACAGTCCGACTCAGACGAAACAAAAAACATTCTCAAGGAAGCAACGAGGAGTTACAAATCGTGGGTAAGGGTGCATAAAGCAATACTATATCAAAACAATGCAGAACAAATGTTAAAGGTACTAACCACCAAGACCTCCTGAGATGACTGGGCTATGATAAAGAAAAGGGAGCTACAAACTAATAACCAACTCATTAACTCTGTCCCAGAAACAGAATGGATAAACTACTTCACCAAACTTTTTGCTCGTTTGACACCAAAGACAAAGATGCCGGCACTCCCTGACGAAATGAAATGGGTTGACCTAACGGAGCCAGTCGAAATCAAAACAGCGATCACCAAACTCAAATAATCAAGAGCCCCGGGCCCGGACGGCTTAACAAATATGGATCTGAAGCAGCATCCGATGGAATGGTCCAACATCATAAGCAAAATCTTTGAGCAATGCAGAACTACAAAGCAGATTCCGACATCATGGACCCAAGCTGTGGTGGTCCCAATTTTCAAAAAAGGCAAGAGAGATGACCCGGCGAATTATCACCCTATCATGTTGGTGGACATCATCGGTTAAATCTTCGCCACTCTTCTCCTGGTAAGAATTCAAAAATGGGCCAGAGCATCTTCCTGCTCAGACCCATTTCAAACATGTTTCCTGAAAAACACCAGCACCAGTGTTAATATCATGATACTCAATATAATAAAGAGCAACATCAAGACATAATATTTTTGGCTTTCATAGATCTGTCACAAGCTTTTGACGAAATCAACCATCAAAAACTATGGAACAAGCTAATCACCTGGAAGTGTCCGCCCGAAATTCTCAACCCAGTGATCGCTCTTCACATTGATACCAAACTACGGGTCAGGCTCAGCCTGCAGGGTCTGTTATCAGAAGAGATCAAATCGAAGCGAGGTGTTAAACAAGGCTGTCCGCTGGCCCCAGCCCTTTTTATCACCTTCTTGGGTGACTTTAAAAACACTGAAGAGTCTGTGAGATCATTCCCCCGAAAATTGGCCAAAGCTCCAAATCAAGAATCCTCTACGCGGACAATTTGCATAAAAGAGAATAATCTTGAAATGAGCATAGCCAAGACATAAATCTTGATCTTGGACAAAAAAATCTAAAAAATCAATGGAAAAATTGCGCAGGTCTCTCAACAGCACAAAAATGTAAGTAGTGCATCACTTCAAGTACCTGGGAATAATGGTTGATGCCACTGGAAAAGAAAAGTTGATGCAACAGGCACTGTTGAACTATTAAGATCTTGATGGTCGTGCAGATTAAATAATGCCTCTGTCCCCAAGTACCACACAGACAATTGGTATATAATGCCTGTGCAGTCTTTGAGGCCACAGGTTGTTTGTGAGCCGTCAGGTCTGGAACCGGGAACTGCCAGAAGGACCCCTTGAGCGCTGTAAGGCAATGAGTGGTTATCAGATATTGTGCGATTTATACAAGGTATACCCAGCAAGGAAACAAAGCACCTCTTACCTAGAAATACGGGAAGTGAGACCCTGATGGAAAAGGCAGTGAAACCCGGGCTAGAGGGCTTGGTGAGCTTCTCGGTGTGGAAGGTGGGTGTCTGGTATCCAAAACCCTGTATAGCGGCACACAAGAGGCTTGTGGTAGTGTAGGTCAGGCAAACGCCTAGCAGGAGGCCAATGGCCAAAGTCACTGAATCCAAAAAACGAAATCCGTAAGACAGTCCAATTCCAAAAACCAAGGTCGGGTAACAAATGCCAGGGGTTGACAGAACAATCCAGTAAACAAAGTCCGAGGTCTAGTAACGTGTCGATCCGAGATTCAAGAAGCAAGAAGAAGACAAAGCAATCCAGTAGACAAGGCATTCCAGTAGACAATATCCGAGGTCGTAGTAACAAGATTCAAGCACGCGAACAAGAGCGGTATAGTCCTGAAGGTAATCATCTGTGAAGCAACGCTATCGATTTCAGGACGCCTTTTGAGCCAATGGGGAAGGTCACATGATGCGCTGGAATGGCCACGTGACGAGCGTCAGGTGATGCAGTCACGTGAGGTGTTGTCGTCACGTGACGTTTGATCGTGCTAGCCCGATCACGTGACGTGTAGATCTTCGTGGACAATATGGAACGTTGCGGGCCAGCGGATGTTTCCATTGTAGACGCCAGCGATACGAAGGCCGGTAAACACCTGATCCGAAAAACAATGTTCTGGCATAACGGGTGAGAGGACACAGCCTCCGTATGCCAGAAAGTGTGCGTGGGATACCCTTGTTTTGAAGTGTAGAGGGGTTAATACGTGTACCTGTGGGTTGTTTGGCAGGGACAGGGCGTGTCGTGGGAAACGTAACAGAGTCCCCCTTCGAAGGCCCACGACCCCGTGGGCTGGAAGGGTTATCCCTATGAAAACGGGCAACCAGAACCGGAGCGTGCACATCACGGGAAGGGATCCAAGTTAATCCTCAGGGCCATAACCCACCCAGTCCACAAGATACTGAAGACGACCCCTGAAAAAACGAGAACCCAAAATGGCACTGACCTCATACTCATCAGGAGAGGACACAGAAACAGAGGCAGGAGGGGCACTGAGTCGGGTAGGGGCAGGACAGGGTTTGAGGAGCGAGGCGTGGAAAACAGGGTGGATCCGCCAAGCAGGCGGAAGGGAAAGGCGAAAAGCCACAGGATTCAGGATCTTAGTAATTCTGTAGGGGCCGACAAAACGCGGCAGCAACTTGCGACATCCAGGAATGTGCAAATGGCGAGTCGAGAGCCAAACCCGGTCCCCCACACGATACTCAGGAGCTGCCACCCGCTTCCTCTCCGCTTTAGCTTTCATTACCACCTGAGCCTCGCGCAAATGGATAAGCGTCTGGGCATGAACTGTGACCAAGTCGCGAGCGCAGGCATCGGCAGCAGGAGTGGTGGAGGGTAAATCAGGAAGGGGAAGGGTACGAGGATGTTGGTCATACAAAGAGTAAAAGGGTGAAAAACCAGTAGACGAGTGCCATGAGTTGTTATATGCAAATTCAGCTAGGTGGAGTAGGTCGAGCCAAGAATCCTGGTACTGGAGAGTAAGACAACGCAAATACTGCTCCAGGGCCTGATTCACTCTCTCGGTTTGCCCGTCAGTTTCAGGATGATAGGCAGAGGAGAAGCGGGAATCAATACCCAGTAGTCCAGTAAGGGCACGCCAGAAACAGGATGTGAACTGGGAACCCCGATCTGAAACGATGACCTATGGGAGACCAAAGAGACAGAAAACGGATTGAAAAAATAGGCGGGCCAATGTGGGGGCAGAGGGTATCCCTGTGCAAGGTATAAAGCGGGCCATTTTTGTATAGGAATCAACGATAACCCAGATTGTGTCGTAGCCCCGTCTGCAGGGAAGATCAGTGATAAGATCCATAGAGATCGTGTGCCAAGGCTTGGGTGGGACTGGTAGTGGTTGGAGCAATCCCAGAGGTCGCCCTCTAGACGATTTGCATTGAACGCAGATCGAACAAGTGTTGAGGTAATTCTTAACATCTCTCCTATTGAAGGCCACCAGCACCATCGCTGTAGCAATTCTAGGGTGCGTTTTTGCCCCGGGTGACCGTTGATTGCAGCGTCATGAGACCAAGCGAGTGCCTGATTGCGAACCTCACTAGTGGGGAGAAAAAGTTTACCTTGAATAAATGGCAACCCCTCCTGAAGTAGAACGTCCCACTCTGTTAAGGCATGAGGGAGTTGGGAGACCCAGTGTTTGATAGTGGAAAGAATGGGAGGGGATGGCGTGCATACACAGATGACGTGACCTTTTTCTAACACTGCGTCAGGAAACAGAGGCAAAGAATCCCCCCCAGGGTAACAGGAAAGTGCATCCGCCTTACCATGGGAGAGGCCAGGCCTATGCTTCACGATGAAATCGAAAGCCGCAAAAAATAGATGCCAGCGCACATGTCTGCTGTTTGCGCACTTCAATGTAGCTAGGTCTTGCAGGTTCTTATGGTCAGTATATATCACTGTCTGATGTTTGCCCCGAGAAGGTGATGACGCCATGTCTGGAGGGCGTCTTTTATGGCTAGCAATTCCTTTTCGGTCACTGTATAATGGGATTCGGCTGATGTGAACTTCCGGGAATGATAAGCGACTGGATGTAGGTGGCCGGTGGATGGACAAGGTTGTGAAAGAACTGCCCCTAATGCGAAAGAGGAGGCGTCGGCTTCTAGGATAAACGGGAGTTCTGGGTCTGGGTGTTGCAACACCGGAGCCGTGGTAAACCTAGACTTGAGGGCCTCAAATGCCTTCTGATGGTCGGGTGTCCAAGAAAACGGAACAAGAGGGCTGGTTAAGGCCGTGAGTGGGGAAACAATGGCAGAAAAACCGGCAATAAAACGGCGGTAAAAATTAGCAAAACCAAGGAAAGATTGGAGTTGTTTTATGGTGGTCGGGGCAGGCCATTCTATGACGGCTCGGACTTTTGATGAATTCATGGAAAGACCTCCGGGCGTAATATGAAAGCCCAAGAAGTCCACCTCCTTCGAGTGAAACAAACACTTCTCTGGTTTAGCAAATAAGGTGTTTTTGAGGCGAGACAGTACTTCTCTGGCATGCATGACGTGTTCTTCCAAGGAGGATGAAAATATCAGTATGTCATCCAGATACACCACGACATATATGTCAAGGATGTCAGAGAAGACTTCATTAATGAAGCGCTGAAAGGTGGCAGGGGCGTTACATAACCCGAAGGGCATTACCGTATACTCATACAACCCTTGTCGGGAGCAGAACGCCGTCTTCCATTCGTCTCCTTGGTGCATACGGATTAGATTATACGCCCCCCTTAGATCCAACTTAGTGAAAATGGAAGCACGCATCAGCCTATCTAGCAGGGTGGATATAAGCGGAATAGGGTACCTATTTTTTATAGTGATGGCATTCAACCACCTGTAATCTATGCATGGACGTAGGTCGCCTTCCTTTTTAGGCACAAAAAAGATAGGGCTGGCAGCCGGAGAACAAGAAGGACGGATATGGCCTAATCGTAAGGCTTGTTGGATATAATCTTTCAAAGCCGTTTCTTCAGACAGAGATAAAGAATATATCCTGCCCTTTGGTATATGTGCGCCAGGAATCAGATCAATGGGGCAATCGTAAGGCCTATGCGGGGGTAGACCCTCCGCCGTGGCTTTGTCAAAAACCTGTAAATAGTCGTGATATTCAACAGGAATGCTGGTCAACACAGCCCCCACGGTGTGTGCTGGGGTGCACGGCACTACGTCTTCCAGTCGGGAAGAGGCCATGGCACCAAGAATAGCGGAGGGAGAGGTAAGTGAGTCGGGTTCTGTTAAGCAGAAGTGTTGGCATATGTCTGATTCAAACGTTACCTGCCCAGTCCCCCAATTGATCGAGGGATTATGTTGTCTTAACCAGGGAATGCCGAGTATAATACCGAATTGTGGTGTGGTGATGAGGAAGAAAGACATGGTTTCTTTGTGGGTGTTCAGAATCACCACATCCAAAGGAGCAGTCTGGTATCTAATCGGGCCAGAAGACAGGGAGGTGCCGTCAACTGCTTGTACATGCTCAGGATGTTCTTTCTGAACCAGGGGCAGATTGAGATGACAGGCTAATGTGATGTCTATAAAGCAGCCAGTGGTCCCTGAGTCAACCACGATGCGTACATCATGCACAATGTCCCTAGTGGGTTTCAACAATGCATGGACCACTATGGGCCTGATGGGGCCGAACATGGGCTCAGTGGGGGTCAATGATGGGCTCGCCGGTGCCCCCGCTCTCAAGGGCGAGCCTTCGGAAAACCCGGAGTCTTGTTTTTAGGTCGACGGGGACAGTCTTTTACATAATGCCCACTTATACCACAGTAAAAACAGGCGTTACTGGTTCTCCTACGTTCTCGCTCAGCTGGGGTTATAGGACTTCGAATGCCACCGATTTGCATGGGTTCAGCGCCAGTGGCAGACGAAACCGGAGGAGGTAGGCTAGAAAGGGACGTCTCTGTTTTACGCTCGGTTCTACGAGCGTCTAGCTGTAAAGTGAGATCGACCAGGTCAGAGAAAACGGAAGGAAGGGATGGAACCACGGCGAGGGCATCTTTCATGGTATTGCATAGCCCTCTGTAATAGACAATGGCCTTTTTCTGTTCTGGCCAGGATGTCTCCGCGGCGAGTTTGTTAAACCGAGTGATGTTCTCAATCAGGGAATGTTTACCCTGTGACAGTTCTAAGAGCTCCAGGTCTCGTGATTGTGCCTTATAACGAGTATCTAACACCTTCGCCATTTCAGTCACTAGAAGTTCAAAATCGTATAAAGCAGGATGGTCGTTCTCCAAGAACGGATTTGCCCATGTGGCTGCCACGCCAGATAGATAGGATAGAAGGAAGGCAGCCTTGGTAACAGAGTCAGGGAAGGCCTGGGGTCTGCATAAGAAGTGAAGTTTGCATTGATTGATGAAGGTGCGGTATTTACGGGGATCGCCTTGGTAGCGTTCTGGGGCAGCCAGGGGAAAAGAAGTCGGGAGTAACATAGGAGTGGGAGCAGGAGGTGGAGTAGGGGCAGGCTGGACAGGAGGGTTGGGATCCCCAAACTCAGCGTCAGCGGGCAATGGTTGATGTGTGCTTTGTAATGCGTCGAGACGATGGTGGATGGCAGAGGTGGCAGCGGCCATGTCGGTCCTAAGGGCCGCGACAGCCTGCATTAAAGCGGTCACAGGGTCCCCAGCGGAGGCCTCCATAATCAGCACGACCAGAAGGCTTCACCGACTGTTAAGATCTTGATGGTCGTGCAGATTAAATAATGCCTCCGTCCCCAAGTACCACACAGACAATTGTAATATAATGCCTGTGCAGTCTTTGAGGCCACAGATTGTTTGTGAGCCGTCAGGTCTGGAACCGGGAACTGCCAGAAGGACCCCTTGAGCGCTGTAAGGAAATGAGTGGTTATCAGATAATGCGCGATTTATACAAGGTATACCCAGCAAGGAAACAAAGCACCTCTTACCTAGAAATACGGGAAGTGACACCCTGATGGAAAAGGCAGTGAAACCCGGGACAGAGGGCTTGGTGAGCTTCTCGGTGTGGAAGGTGGGTGTCTGGTATCCAAAACCCTGTATAGCGGCACATAAGAGGATTGTGGTAGTGTAGGTCAGGCAAACGCCTAGCAGGAGGCCAATGGCCAAAGTCACTGAATCCAAAAACGAAATCCGTAAAACAGTCCAATTCCAAAAACCAAGGTCAGGTAACAAATGCCAGGGGTTGACAGAACAATCCAGTAAACAAAGTCTGAGGTCTAGTAACGTGTAGATCCGAGATTCAAGAAGCAAGAAGTAGACAAAGCAATCCAGTAGACAAGGCAATCCAGTAGACAATATCCGAGGTCGTAGTAACAAGATTCAAGCACGCGAACAAGAGCCGTATAGTTGTGAAGCAACGCTATCGATTTCAGAACGCCTTTTGAGTCAATGGGGAAGGTCACATGATGCGCTGGAATGGTCACGTGACGAGCGTCAGGTGATGCAGTCACGTGAGGTGTTGTCGTCACGTGACGTTTGATCATGCTAGCCCGATCACGTGATGTGTAGATCTTCGTGGACAATATGGAACGTTGCGGGCCAGCGGATGTTTCCATTGCAGACGCCAGCGATATGAAGGCCGGTAAACACCTGATCCGAAAAACAATGTTCTGGCATAACGGGTGAGAGGACGCAGCCTCCATATGCCGGAAAGTGTGCGTGGGATACCCTTGTTTTGAAGTGTAGAGGGGTTAATACGTGTACCTGTGGGTTGTTTGGCAGGGACAGGGCGTGTCGTGGGAAACGTAACAGGAACAAAACAAAAACTCTAACTACCCAAACTAGATAAGTAGACAAAAGGTACGGAAAATTCTCTTTGACACTTTGCAATTCACTTCTACAAATCAAAAGTCGTGCCTTCTTTGATCTACGGAATGGACGCTTCCCTGAACATCCCAGCCACTCTTTGGCCAAAGCTTGAGGGGTACTTGAGGAAATCAGTCCTGGGGCTCACTAAATCTACCTCAATGGCAGCCATTGGGCATGAACTTGGCCTTCTTTCGCTGGCTGCTTCAGTGGAGCAAAGCCAAATGCAGCTCCTCAGAAAAATCATAACGTGAGACAGCCTTCCAATATACAAGATCATCTTCCTCGAACTACAAAATGGTTGATGCAAAGCACTTAACTTCTCGGAACGAAACTTGAACAGTAAATCAAAAGACCTGGCCTGCACCCAAGAAGACCTGATCTCTAATCTCGAAAGAGTTAAAACTAAAATAGGGAACCAAGACTGTATCGAAACTTGTGATTAGGTGTCAGCAAACAGACTATTGACTCACCTACCTTTAACCACAAATAAACTAAAAGTACCATTGGCATACTGTTTAAAATTCCCAGATAAACAATTGCAGAAAGTGTTCATGAGAATCCATCTGAACTTGGTAACAACACAAGAAATCCGTGCAATTCGAGCAAATACCACTTCGAACAAATGTAGATTGTGTGCCGACGAGTCAGCTCAGGAATCAGTAAGACATCTACTGCTGAACTGTCAAAAAACAAGCCATCTCCGCGAAGCCTTCTTGTCACCGCTCTTTGGAGAAACAACTCTTAGGGAAGAGGAGACTTGGTGGTGTCGCTTACATTTTTTCTTTTTTTATTGTAATATTTAGTTTTATTTACAAAACTTTTATTACATCCAATTGAGTTAACATCATTCGTCATCTCATACATTAACCAATGAAAGAAAAAGCCAAGAGTTTGTGAAAAGGAGAAGACAAAAAGGAAAAGATCGTCATTCAAACCAGTATGTAAGTATACAATTAACTCCACTATACTGATTTTCAAAAGGCAATCATAGTTCAAGTGTCGATCTTCTTGTTTCAGTTTTATGGTTGCTACTAACTCCTATTATCATACTATCAATTTGAGGATTTTGTCCATGTAGTCGACCACTGCACATGTAAGTTTGATGCTATTGCCTGTTAACAGATACATCCACGACTCTTCCATACTATTGTTTTAGGAGCAAACCATCCCAATAGTTTAGGTCTCACTGTTGCAGTTTCCTCACATTCGATCAACAAATGTTTTGTTGATTCTGGATGTTGATTACAGTAATGACAACCGTCATCTTTTATGTTTTTGTCGCCTCTTAGCCACAGCATCTCTTGTCTTGATTGCGTTTAGTTTTAATCTTAAAAACTTGTCTCTATGATGTCTTGATGGGCATCTTACTAAATATTTCAAACTAATTCCGCTGGTGCAGAGAACAAGAGCAGATTGTAGGTTTCTTCTTTTTTTCTAAATTGACAATCCAGCTCAATTTTTCCAGTTTCTTTTTTGCCAATTGAGGGCAAGCAATTAGCAGTTCTTTTTTTATATCGGCTGCAGCAAATACTTGTTCCATTTTCATCTTCCATTCTTCTAGAAGACCGGTTTGAGATTTTTCTCTTACATATGAGAGGATCTGGTACGGTGGAGCTGGCTCGCCCAGACACATTTTCCTTAGAGTTGCTAAGGATTTCCATAGCACTGTGTCATACAGTCAATTTATTGCAAGTTTGTGTCGTACATATTGAGGCAGCTGTGGGATGTTTTTATCCAGGCATCCAAGCCCTACCTCAAAACTGTGCAGTACTGACATGGAAAACATCATGATGGCCAGAGATTCCCAGAAAATGCCCAGGGAAGTGCATGAAGAATAGGCTGCCACCCATTTTGGCGATGTTATGGGCACAGAAGGGCACTGCCTAAAACCACCATTGGACTACCCACACAGTAGCCTGAAACCATTGGGAATGGCAATGCTGATTGCCAAAAGCAACCTAGAATTGTGGGGAATTCATTTTCTTAAATCCCAAAAATGGGTGCATTACCAGTACTCACCACTATCAGAAAGCCGGCGTTTTAAAACAACACCAGACTTTTTTCTCTTTTTGTGTAAAACTGAATAAATGAACCCAAAGCAGGCCAAAGAAAGACTTACTAAGAGGTGGATCCAATGTAAAGTTATATTCTGAAGTGACTTGAAGGTTTATAACAAGACTGGCTGAGCTGTGGATTTCAGCAGTTTAAGTAAATTTGGACTGAAAGACACTAAAAATCTAAATGTTTAAAAGAAATGAGTGACCTACTTTTGAGTGTCACATAGGTTGCAATTGTTTAAATGTCATAGTTTTAAACTTAGAATCAGAATTCTAGCTGCATATGTAAAAATTGTTAGTTTTATTTGAATGCAGAAAACTGGGTAACTAAAAGTGACATTAGCTGGGGCCTGGCTTAAGGAACTGAATTCTGCCCACCAGCTACCCCCGACAGGAGATGAGACTTGCACTACAGCTGTGTTCCCAGGCCTAGCTGCCTTTTGCTGCTCCCACAAAAAGGGATCTGACACTTCTCTGATTGAATTACCTGGGCTCTGCAGGAAATTGAACAAAGCCCTGTCCTGACTCAGGCAAATGTTTTATTGGTGGGAGTCGTAAATGTGGCTTCCTCCTGGAAGGAAAGGGGAGGAGCACTGCATGTGAGAGCAAGCTGGCTTGGCAGAAACTGGGAGGGGGAGAAACTGGAGACAGAGGCTGAGCTTGAAGAAAGTGGAAAGACTGGTTTCTGTACCATGTGACCTGAAAAGACACACCCCTGTAACCAGAATATGGTTTTAGAAAAAGATGAATGACTCATAGGCCCTCATTACGACCCTGGCGGAAAGGGGTTTACGCCGGCGTAAACCATGGCGCCCCTTTCCGCCTGAGTACGAGTTCCCGTAGCGCCATGGTGATTTTTACGCCTGCTTTTTGCAGGCGGAAAAATCCATGGCGCTACGGGACTTGTTGTTAATTACGCCACCGTAATTTACGGTGGCGTAATTAACGCCTTCCCCACTCCCATTATACCCTATGGGGCAAAAATGGGAATGGGGAAGGGTAAATGGGGATTGGGGACTTACCGCCCCACCAAGGTCGGAATGGGGCGGTAAGCCCGCCAACCACCATGGCGGAGTTGGCAGCTTAGCGCCATGGACCATGGTGCAAATTGCACCATGGTTCTCCGCCAGGGTCGTAATGAGGGCCATAGTACGGACTTGTCATGATTATTTAAATGATACCATAATTCTTGTGATTTTTCTGCCCACATTTTAAGAGGTTTTTAGAACCGGTGGCATGATCTGGGGGCAAGCTAGCAGTTAAGAGGGTATTACTTAAAATGTATGCATGTTAAAAGTCTGATACTTCATCAATTAATGCCTGTATGCCTTGCACACATTTGGGTAAATTTGAGTAAGAATCTGATATTGGTAACCTGACCAAAAAGTGAAATATGTTGCCATTTCTCAATGCAAGCTCTCAGGAAGAGCAGATTTGGACAGGGTATACCTCCTGTGATATGTGATGGGTGCATGTAATTTTAAACAAATGTGTACCTGTGCAAATATGTCTTTTGGGTCAAAATATAGATTGTGTGTAATTTGACAGGGGTGGGTTCTCTGTACCATAAACAGACCTCATCATGATGACACTTCATTTCATTCCCCCAATCAAGGGGAAGAGGAGGAAGTGGCCAATGACAAGTGGAGAGGGGTAGGGCCTAGGAAGCTAGCCTCTCCACCCATTTTCAAAACACATAAAAGCAGACAGTCAGGACAGATAGGGACATTCAATTCCATTTGCTGCGGAGCATGCTGCCGGACCATACCACATCCAGAGATCCAGACTTCAAATCCATCAATCTCCAGAGAAAGCTGTGCAGAAAGATCCAGAAGCAGTGCTGTACCCAGAGAGAGCAGAGCTGACCCAGACCACTGTTAGCAGAACCAGAGAGCTGACCCAGATCACTGTGAAGTGCCGAGACCAGACCAGAGTCCAGTCTAAAACCTGACCAGATCAGTGGCGAGGCCCATTCTATTTCTAAATATATTGTGAGTACCTAGCAGAACTGTGCAGAACCAATCTCTTAGTTAAAATAATCTAATCCAAGCTATTTTAATCTAAGTAGAACTGCCTCCTAACTGTCACCTGTCATTTTGTAAAGCTGTCACCTGTAATTTCTAGTTGCTAGCTGTCACTTGTCACTTTGAACTTTAAAATTTAAAATCTGAAAAACAACCTTTACCATATCGCTCATATCTCCGTGACCGTTTGTCTTAGAGACTTGCAGTAACTTTCCTCTGAAAGCTAGGAATCTTGGCTTTAGAACCGCATTCCTATTCCATACACTATTGCTGCAATCGCGAAAAACGCACTCGCGAATTTTGCCGCGATTTGCAATTTCTCCACGTGTCAAAACAGCAGTTTCCTTGCTTTCCTTGCTAAAAATTCGTTTGCCTCTTAAGAACCATCTCTGAATCATTGCTAGAGTGAGCCTGGACTAATATTAACTAGATACCACTCACCCTGAACCTCTAGAGGGAATTAAAAGCATTTTAGCATATTTTTCACTTCATTGCCAGCACATATAAAAGCATTTTAGCACATTTTCCAATATAGTGCTATCACATATAAAAGCATTTTGTGCCTGTGTTTCAAACTTCTGTAGTCTAAGCTTGCTGTGGTGAACTGAATTACATTTGATTGCTTTTCTGAGAACTGTGTGCTTTCCTTCCATTTCCTTGCATTGCATAAAGGGGGGAGTGGATTGCCAGAGAAAAGTGATTACATTGTTTTGGTGAAATCATATTGAGTATTTTCTGTACTGCATTTTCATTCAACATTGCATCCATCTGAACCCTATAAAGCAATCTCTACCACATTATTCTTCGGTCCCTATTTACCAGTGTTGCTATCTTATACATCCTATAACCACTCATCATTGATTATAAAGAAGTGTGCTAGTGCCGGACTATCCATTATTGATTACTGCTCAGATTAAGTGTGATATTCAATTATTAATTTATTATAAAGTGTGATATATATATATATTGTTTAAATTATCAAATAAACCTTTAAACTTGCAAAACAGAACTACTTCTTGGCTCAGTGGGGTCAGGGGGATTCCAAGAGAGGGATGTTATATAGGGGTAGTCATCCAGAATGCATGAACTGGACATAAAGATATATTAATAAGGGTTTCCATTCAGTATCCCAGACTAGGCATTGACTTAGCTGTAGTGTGGAATTGAATCCTCTTACACAGCCTCAGGACCTTTCACCCGAAGTTACCTTCAAGTACCCTCCATATCTTCTGGTCAAGGTTCTGTCCTGCCTCTGCACCAAATGTTACTGTGGGTATTACTTTTGTAAGTAAAAAGTCAAGAATGGTTGAATCGAGAATTTTCCATCCATGGTCTCTATGTAGTTTTGCTCCTTGAAGATGTCCTGCAGATGATTTCATCTGCTACGTACCATCGTAACCTGCGTTTTTTTACACTGCTTGTGAGCCAATTGCCATTATTTTTGTTTTTTATGTATTCATTTCAAGATCGTTTTGGTATAGGTACTCATACAACCTGTTTATCAGTCGCTGAAGACCTATTTGGGTGCAATCCAATGGTACAAGGTCATTGGCATAGGTTATGCAGCTCGCAGGTTGGTTATTTATTTGTGGGGGAAAACAGCTGTGCTGCCAATGGGCACCCGTGCTTTACACCTTTCCCAGTTCTTATCTGATTTGATAGTTCTCCTTCATTGTTCACAAGAAAACGAATAGAGGTGTCGGTATGTAGGGCACCCACAGGAGCCAACAAGTCATCAGGACAGTCCCATCGAGAAACTTCTGCCATATCAAATCTCGATTAATACTGTTGACGGCTTGTTTCATATCGACCAATGCCATTTATTTCCTTTCACTGCTTCTAGTTTAAGTATGTTTAATAGCAAGAGATTCACCTCGGTCCACACACCTTTTGTGAACCCAGTTTGCCGGACGTCACAAATCTTTGCAGTAGCTGCCCAATGTGCCAACTTCTTTTGTATAAATGAAGCAAAAACGTTTCAAATCGTATCCAGAAGGGCAATCGGGCGGTAGTTGGACAGCTCCGCCCGGCTGCCTTTCTTGAAGATCGGGACAATTACGGCCTTCAACCAGGAACTTGGGACGGTTTTATGGGTAGCAATCGTTTTAAACAAAGTTTCGATGAACACTGTCCAGCTCTCCTTATTTTGTTTTAGCATCTATTGGTGACACTATCCGGACCAGGAGCCCGCAAGCTTTTCAGATGCTTGATGGCATCATAGCGGTTTCTTGTACATTCCAAGAGTTATTGCAGATGGTTAGATCAGCAGATTCCAGTCTCGTTGGTTTTTTATATACTATCCAAAATAGGATTCCCATTCAGCAGCAGAAATTCGATTTGCAATGCTGGAATTGCATTTTGAATTCGTCTTATTCAATATTGCCCAGACTTCTCTTGACTTATGTTTCACAATGAGATCCAACATATGCTCGCCTCTTTCTTGATCTCGAATTATAGCATTTGATTTTTGCCAATTTTCGAAATTGTTGGCGATGATTTTTTATTGCTTTTTCCATTTCATCTCTCTGGGTGTTTTATTTTAGAAGTCTGATGTCCCTGCAACGTTTTTTTTAGCAAGCTGCACCACTCTACTATAGGTGTGTTTATGCTTATGCCATTCAACTCTTGATCGCGTCATGTTCAACATATATTGTAGTAGCAGAGGTGCATAATTGATATTGTAATTTTTTGGTTCGTCAAAAAGTTTATCATTTAGTTCTTGTATTTGATAATCTTGGATTCGTAAGCTGTTGCCTCCCGAGTTTACTGTAACAGGCACATCATAGACCTGAACTTGAATAGTTTTCCTCATAAGCCAAGAGAGTTGTAGCACATTATGATCACTTTTGTTCTCATTAAGCACCTGCAGCTCTACTATTTTTTTTGGTACATTATTTGAGGCCCAGATATAGTCAAAGATTTTTCGATGTTGTTCGTTGATCAAAGTGAAGTTTGGTGGAACATCACCTTTGAGGTTACCATTTAGCATTGAGCAGTCTTGAGATTGCAGAGCAGAATTCCATCTTTGTCCTCGAGGAGGAAGATCGTTCCACATCATTGGGATGTTAATATTCAGCTTCTTGTGTTCCCTAAACCAAGAACAGTTCAGGTCACCACACACTATTATCGATAGATTTGAGTACCTTTCTGAATATTCATCAATCATAGTAGTGACTGATTTGATAAACTCTTCTGCAACAATCATTGTAGGGTTCCAGTAGCAATTTAGTGACAACAAATGGCAGGGCTCGTCAGTGTTGGCGTCCCTTGACTCCAATATAGTTCCTTGCAGAAACAGGTACGGGTTTATTGACTCAAGGACTAACCACCCGTTGTTCATTTTTATCATCATTAGTAACTCTGAATATGGTCGACCCAAGTGATTTTTTTTCTTGCAGGGTTTAAGTACACGGAATAGCCATCTTTCATTGGCGTCTACCTGAGCTATGTCTCTTGTAGACATATAGCAAAATTATTTTCTAGGCTCACTGCGAATTTGTTAAATAAATGCTGAAAGCCCATTGTGGTCCACGAAATTAACACACAGGGTTCTTCGGCTACCGTGTTTCATGGTTATTGTCTTTGCTAACCGTAGTCATCTCCAGTATTTCTGTCCTGGGCATTTGATCTTTGAGTTTTTATTGGATTTGAGATCTGACAAGTCATCATACTTCTGAGAGATTCCCGCCTTTCTTTGTAAGTTACTGGCTCTGAGACTTTGAATGCACCTAGATCATTCTCTTCAGAATCTTGGTCAAGGGGTTCTATAGAAATCTCAAACCCAAAGAACAGTAATTCATCGGTGGCTTCAAGGATCGTTTTCTTAACTGCTTGAGATTTTATATGCAGTAAGACTTGATCAGAACGCTTCTCAGTTGCATATACCACAATCCTAAAGTCCTCAGATTCAGTAGTCTGTAAGGTCGGAATGTACTTGAATAGTCTCATGACATTTCCACTATTTAGATTTACTTCCTTGTCATCAGTATGTATATTTTGCAGACGCAATTTTCCGTGGTTCATTGGACGGATTCCCTTTGTGTTTATTGTGACCTTGTCACTGGAGAAGGATTGTTTCTTCCCTTGGCTCATAGTTAGCTTTGGATTCAGTTTGGTTTGCTCGTTTATCTATCTCTTTATAGGGCTCATTCCGTCCTAATTCTTCTACACCCGGTTTAAGGGCAAAACCCACTGTTTTTTTTGCTTTAACAGATGGCTTCGGCTCAGAGACTACGGCCTGCTGACCTGACTCAAGGGAGACATCTTCACTATTTATGTCGTCTTTAATCGAATATGTCGATAGGTCGCACAGGTCTACCGAATTTGAGGTAGAAATTGAGTCATTATCATCCGGCTCGTCTCACTGACGTTTACTCGAGGTAGTATTACCAACTTTCAGTGATGTTTCACTTTTAGAATTTTCGTCGGTTGCAGATTCACCTTCACTTGTTAAGGGTTTAGAAAAGAGGCCAGGTCTAGGTGGAGTAGACAAATTTCATATGAACTTTCTCACGTTTGTACATTGTCTCTTTGCCGGGTTATTTTTTTGTTTGTTTTTTTTCAGCTCCTGCAAACCGCTGCATATTCTCCAGATCTTCTCTTGTTTGTTTTTTTTGCTGAAAAAAAGCAGAAGGAATGTTGTTTCTTTTCCATAGTAACCTCAGTTGGTAAGGGTCCTGAAAACTCATTGATGTTTTTATCATTGTTTGTCACAGAGTTAGATGTTTCATTATCTATCGCGTTGTGTGGACTTTTGATCATTTGCTTGTGAAGATTTATGATTGTTCACTAAGTGAGGTTGGCTATCATAGATATCAATTACTATATCTTTCTGTTCAATTGTAGTTCCGATAGGAACAGGTGTTTGGGCTAACAGTGTTCCATTGTTCTCTTCCAATGCTTTACTGTGATCTTTAGATTGTTTTTTTGATGAATCAGAATCATTCGTGTTTACTCTTAGAGTTGTTTTTTAAGCGAAACAGTCCTTTTACAGCACATTTGAGCTGATTGCTCACGCTCAGTGTGTCTCATCCATTTGACAGCTTCCAATAGACCTTCAGTGAGGTCATTATTGGATGCTTGATCTCTAGCGGCCAGCTCACTAAGTCTCTGTTGCCAACGCAAGGTCAGCTCAGCTTTATGTTCCAATTGGGTTTGAAGAAATTTAGTGAAGCTTTCCATTTTCATTATTTTACTAGTAAGATTCTGTAGCATTATTGCCTGATGTCTGGAAGCCTCATTCAACGACTAATACAATTTGACAAAGGGTATGAGTGCTAATGATGTTGCAGCCAGGACGTTATTGTGAATTTGAATGGCAGCCGCAGTGGATAAATATGTCTTATGGCCCGGGTCGAATGAGTTGCCCATCCCACTTGTAGATGCATTTTCTTTATTATGACGTCTTCCTGAGTTCTGTTTGTCTGGTTGTGTTCTGTGTACAGAAGCTCCAACTTGTACACGCTCCAATTTTTCAAATGATGTGAAGCTTCTTTCTCCTTGTAATAGCGTTTGACTCTGAGGGCACAGCGTCAAGTCACCATTATGATTTTCAGCTGAATCTGAGAGATTGGATAAATGTTTTTCACTGGTCCGTGGAAAATTAGAAAAGCTTGCACATAGTGTTTCCTTGACCATCAGGTAATCGGCTTTTAAGCGCTCCACCAATCTAGCTTCATGCGCTGCAACATCCAAATTTACATCTTCCTCAAGGTAAGGGATGGATTCCTTTTGTTCATTTAAGTTGTTTCCACCTATCCTGAGCATCGCCATTTTTGCGCAGTTGGGAAAAGGTCTGTCGGGTTCTTATGACAAAACCATAATGTACAGTATTTCATTATCTGTTATATCAAATGGGGTATAAAACTCAGCCGAGTTCAGGTCATCATTACTGAGAGGAGGCAGTAGGTTTAAAATTGAATCAGAGGAAATGTTGTCAGATGAAGTCTTTGGGGCTGGACCCAGACCTTCTAAGGTTAATAGTTCATTTAGGTCTGTCGTGGTGAGGCTCATCCGAGTAACGGCAGCGTCTTTATTAGTATTCAGGGAGGCTGCTAGGTTGTCTATGTTGATCACTTGTGCCGGCGGTAATTCTTCAAAACTAGGAGCGACACACGAGTTCAAGGCATTACCGGTATTACCATCCTTCTCGTGGACTGTCAATTGTGTGACATGTTCTCTTACCTTCGGTGTAAGAACCCCAGCTCCAGCTTTCGTCATTGACCATGGGTTCAGCAGTCTCCAGTGTTGCAGAGTAATTCTTCTTTTGAGAGGACCATCCTCTGCACTCGATTCTTTCGAAGAGGCAGAGGATGCTATCTTCGTTCTACACCTCATGCGACCCGTTGCTGCAGCTCCTCGAAAAGACTAAGAAGTAGCCAACACTGAACTGCCTCAGCGCGTTGAATTGGTCTTTCTACTGATAGGGTTTTTCAGGAGCCGGCAGCCATCAGCCAGCGAAGATAGCTAAGACTCAGCTGTGGCTCCGCTGTGCGCTATGCGCACAGAAAAGCTTTTTCTAAAAGCCGGCCCCTCCTTCTCTGACGGCAACCGCAGTGTAGAAAGATTCTTGCAGCACCTGGATGAGTCAAACAGCTAAGACTCAGCTGTGACTCGCTTAATAGCAGGAGAAAAAAATAGATGGACTATAGCAACTGTAAAAATTTTAGAAGCAGCAATTAAAATGACAGTCTCTATACCCATGGGCGACCTGAGGACTCAGACTCAAACAGGAAACCCATCTGGGTAATTAACCCAAACAGCCAAATTTCTTCTTCTTCTTCTTCAAACAAAATAGGGGTTGACGTACTTTGGGAGGTGGGAAATGCGTTAATAGTATGTATACACAAATCTTAGATGCATCACTGGATGGTCGAGTGGATTTAAAAAAACACAGCACATTATTTTACAAATCAGTGCATTTTGATAAGAGTTAAAACGTGGTGATGCGTGCACCTGACGTGACCTTAAAGTGCTGCAAGGAGAGGTGCACAAGATTGAAGTTGCTTTATTTGTTCCAAGGACACATTGCAGGGATCAGCGCCACCTCTGTGCTGTGTTTCCGTGCACACTGCATGTGGCTTGCATGGCACCGAGCAGGATAAAGGCACCCATGGGACACATGACAAAAGGAGGTAAGTGCTGTACTCAGTAAGTCAGCTTTGCAGAAGCACAAGAATGTGGTCCATGCCCGTCCCCCTGGTGCCTTCACCTGAGCAGAAGCAGCAGCCTCAGCATCGCTGGGGTCATGTGCTGGAGTATCCTCTGGCTGGTACGCCCTGGTGCAGCCCATAGCATCCTCCTTACATGAGCATGCTGCAAAACATGGCTGCCGCCATGAAAGAGCTCAGCATTCCCATGCAAATAAAGGCAGGAAGTCAAATGAAGAGATGATACGTTGCAAAGTCAATTCCTCTAACAGGGACTTGCCTGACCATCATGGTGTGTGACTGTTATTGAGGACTGGAGGACCTTTTGCTTTCTCCTTCCTCGTGTTTGTAAAGTCAGCAGCATTAGGGCAACGAGAAAGGGATATTAAAGAAAAAAAAAAGTGTATGTACAAGAAGATGTATGCATGTATAAAAAAATAGCACACAAAATATTTCTGTAAGTTAAAAAGAGGGTTAATCTGTTTTTTAACATGAATTATTGTTCTTGTAAAATCGTATCTTATATATATTTGAAATTTTCTCTGCATATAAATGGAAAATATAAAAGGAAAAAATGCAGTACTCGCTTGAAAATGTATCATTTTATTCGGAAGATGGATGGTGTATTTACCATTCAAACATGGTCTTAGAGACAGTCATCCAAGATGGCCGACATCATGGAAGAGCTCAGAGCTCAAAGAGTTCCTTGTGGAGGCAGTGTGGAGGCAGGGAAAGGCAGGCAGGGGTGGGATTAGCCATAGGGATTAGCATGGCTATGGGCAGGGAATGGCAGGGATCAATAACCAAACAACACCTAATGCATTGTGCATCCTTCCTCAAATATCATTAGTGTGTGTGCGCCCCTTGTCAGAAGCCTTATTCCCATGTACACATGAATCAGTATTTGAATGCAATAGTTTGAGTTATCATAGTTGTTGCAAGTGACACCTGATAGCCCAAAGTAAAAATGAATGTCCAGAGTAATTATGGGTGGGTAGTTCGTCTTTATATTGAGCCTTTGCTGTGATGTCAGTGCAGCGTTTCTGAAATTCAATTCGCTATCTGGGTATTTTTTTTGGCTCATGGTCCTTTTTTTTGCAGCAGGATGAAAGAAGTTATTTTGCCTTGAACCCTCAATGGAGTGTTTGGTTCTTTTTCTGTTCCACATTGCTGACCTTTATTAGGTGGTTATTAGTTTATCGATGCAGTCTTCTTCCCATAGCTGGATTTTGGGCTCCTCTGTTTCTCCGCATTCCAAGTTAAATCCAGCACCCAACCCTCATTTTCCTTAAGCGAACAACTATGCAAACAATATCCCTTTAGACCATTGGAAGCCACCCAATATTTTCACATGTATCTCTGACTTTGTGAAAACAATGTATGAGGGCAGTGTGATTTTCAGATAAGTCAGGATTCCACACTGTTGTTGTTAAATGCTGCAAAGTCAAAAGTTAAAAGGTTTACAAAGCAGCAATCTTAACTACGATTTGTAAAGTCTGACTCTCAGTGCTCATACCACAGAGTGATATCGAAACAATATGAGACCGAGGCCAATCGGAGAACAGAATCAGACTCCGCCTTCAATTGTTGCGAGCTAACATTAGGGTGCAGAGGACTGACGATTTTGCTAATCTTATCACCTCGTCGTACTAACATGCATGCGTATCATACCAGAACATTCTGTGAAAAACCTGAGGAGGGAGGGGCATGATCATTTACTGGGAAAAAGATGAGAAAATGCAACAAGGAACGAGCAGAAAAACTCCCCTTTCTCAGACACACTTCCACAACAATGTGACACTTCTGTGGCTCTGGTTGTGTCTGGTGGGCCATACAGGATATTATGCGCTCTCAAATCCCCTAAACATAACATGCTTTTGACCAACAGCCAGAAAGGATTTCCTCTCAGCTCTGCTAGATCTTTCTTCCATAGTGCCGCCTTGCCACCAACGGCTGACTGCCGCTGCATCTGAAATGCCAGAGCTGCCTCGGCTGCTCTGCCACCTGTGCTGGCATGCTGCTGCTGGAGTTGTGTGGTAGAAAAGTGGAAGCAGGAAATGGCAGGACTTCCGCTCACCAAAGCACCTCCACTTCGGGCTCACTCCTCATCTCTCACTGCCAGAACTGACTTGGCTGCTCTGCTTCACCCATAGAGCCACCGTCAGAAGGTGTTTGAGGTATACAAGCCGACGTCACTTCCCACTTCTCTCTGTCAGAACTGCCGCTGCAGCCGCACTAGACTATTCTCATTTTCACTAGATCTGTACATCTTAAAAAGATAATGTGGGTGCTCAAATAAGGGATCAGTAAACCTGCTCTAAAAGTTCAAATGCAGGAAAGCATTTGCAAAGCCAATAGCTTTGTTTTTTACTGCTGTCCTTTGCATTTTTAATGTATAATCACCAGGGGGCAAGGGGCAGCTTGCAAAGTTGGAAAGGGGGATTTTATAAGAGGTACAGGTATGCAAGAGAAAGAAAAGGGGAATAGAGCAATGGATGAAGCCATTGATAGACTGATAGAGAGTGCCATTGATGATGAGCAAGAGGAAATACGAGCGAGAAAGGCTAAGAGGGTAAGAAATAAAGCAAGAGTGTGAGAGGAAGTATGAGTCGGGTAGAGAGATGGGGAGGGGGAGCGAAGGATTAGAAGGGGTATGGTGGGTAGGGGAATAGAGGGGCTATGGTGGGTGGAGGCACAGAGGGGGTATGGTGGGGGGGGAATAGAGGGCGTAGGGTGGGTGGAGGAACAGAGGGGGTATGGTGGGTGGAGGAACAGAGGGGGTATGGTGGGTGGAGGAATAGAGGGGTAGGGTCGGTGGGGCTGGAGGGAGAAGAGTTAGGGTAGGGGCAAAGAGGGAGAGGGTATGGTTGAGTAGAGAGGGGGTAAGGTGGGCGGGCGTAGAGACAGTGGGGTGGGGTGGTTGAGGATAGAGAGAGTGGGGTAGAGAAAGTGGGGTGGGATGGGTGGAGTAGAGTGGGTGGGTGAGGATAGAGATAGTGGGGTGGTGTGGATGAGTGTAAAAACTGTGGAAGAGGAAATGGATGGCTGCAGTTAGACAGAACAGCATGTGGTAGGTGGGGTTAGAGAGAGTGGGGGTGGAGTGGGTGGAGGTAGAGATGGTTGGGTGAGTGTGGGTAGAAAGGGAGTGGTGGGGTGGGTGGGATAGGCTAGAGAAAGGGAAAGTAGAGTGGGCGGATGGGGGTAGGGGGGACAGGAAATAGAGTGGGGGTAGGCTGCGTAGGTTGTTGGTGGAGTGAGTGGGCATTTGGTGGGTAGGGATAGAGAGTGAGGTAGTGGGCATGGCTTTGTGAGGGGAGGGTTGAGTTTGGTGGATGGGTAGCTTTGGGTATAGAAACGGTGGGTATATATAGAGAGAGCGGGGTGGGTGGGGTAGAGAGTGTGGTTTGTTGGGTAGATGAGGGTAGAGGGAGTTGGAGTTTGGTGGATGGTTGCGGGAAGAGAGAGGGTGGTTATGTAGAGAAGGGGGTTGGTGGGGGTAGAGAAAGTAGGCATATGCTGGGAGGGTGGGAGTAGAAAGAGTGGGGGTAGGGTGGCGGTAAAGAGATTGGGGAAGGTTGGGTTGGGAACGGTAGAAAGGCTGGGGATAGGGCAGCAGAAATGGATAGAGTGGAGTGGGGCTTGGTGAGTGGGGGAAGGTCAGAGTGGGGTTAGTGAAAGTGTGGCTGGGGTGGGTAAGTGGGTGAGGGTAGGGAGAATGTGGGTGGAGTGGGTGGTGGTAGTTGGTTGGGGGCAGAAAACATGAAGAACAAAGCAGGCTCGGGTAGACTCGTCGTAAGTAGCACAAAATAGCTCAAACAAACCCCAACCAGTGCATTAATGGGGGTGGGTGGCTGGCGATAGATAATGTGTGAGTGCGGTGGATGGGGGAAGACAGAGGGAGGGTGTGAGTAGAGACAGTGGGCATGCCGTGGATGGGGTTAGAGGCAGTGGGGAAGTCAGTAGAGAGGGTGGGCCTGGGATGTTGCGAGAGACGTTTTTATGGGAGGGCAAAAGGGGCACTTGCCCAGGGCCCCCACCTTGGAGAAGGCCCCCACAAGGCTGTCTGATCTAAAGAAGTAAGATTCCATTGTTCATCAGACTTAAATAGCACACGCCAGAAGATTGTATGGCATGGTGCTGGGGCTCTAAACCTATCACCTTTCTGTTTTGACAAGAACATTTTGCCTTGATCAATTAATCATGTAATGTTTTCTGTGTTCACTGTGGAATGCATAGTTTGTGTGTTCTGTACGGCACAACTCATGTAGCATTCTTTCCTTCCTGCAGGAATTACGGTGATCATGTGCAATAGCCAAAGTTGAAATGCATATTGATAAATTGAGTGCCACAATGGTTCAGAAGTTAACTCAGTGTGTTAAGCACTCATTGCAGAGATATCTATTCATATGAAAGATTAAAAGGGCACATTCCAGCAAGGCTGGATGAACCTTTCCTATGTATGAAGTTTATAAGCCCACCTGCATATGTACTTGGTTTTGCCGCATAAACAGGTGCTATTATCAGCAATGTACCTGCACCACATAGGGGTTGTTATAAAAACGAACATGTCATTCCTATGGTGATGGTACAGAAATTGGTTTGTTCAGATGGGGCACTCGAAAACCTAGGCAATCCCCTTCAAAGAGGAGCATAAACTATTAGTCCAAGAGGTGAATAAGTATCCAAATTCAAGAATGTGGAACCAAAGTGTTCATGCTTGTATCCAGGCTTTGCCAGCAGATGATATTGTGATCCTGGTCAAATTATCTAATATCTCTTGCATTACTGTGCTGTCTTCTGCGAGGTTTGCCTTTATGCATGCTGGATGCACCGTTTAGCTCATTACTTGATCTTACTTCTTATGTAGGCTATTTGAGTGGAAGGGGTGGTAGACAGGAGAAAGCGGACCAAATGTTGTAGGCCTTGGGCAAGCATATTTTAAGGTCTGCTCCTTTGACACAAAAAAACAGTTTTCTTTTTGTATGAAAGTCAAAGGTTTTTCTGCACATTTATGAATGACAATTTCACATGCCATTGTTTTGGAAGTATGTAAAGCTTAAAAGTACAAAATACATACCTAGATTAAATCTGTTAAATCACATCGATTGGTAGGCTGGTACTTAAATACTTCCTTTAGTGATGGAGAGAATGAAGCTCGAATCATTCCCATTTAGCATAACACCCTTCTATAATATTTTGGTTTTAAAAATGTCAGATTTGGAAATGTGATTTGTGTACTTTGCAAGTCAGTTTTATAAAATGAGATTGTTTTAGTACATGGTAAGAGATGGAAGAAAGTGTTCAAATGCAGAAATTGCAAAGTTGGCACACATCCCAGCTTCACCCCTTACGCAATGTGTGATCCTGGGCATCTCATTTAATCTTGTATTTCCTAACCTCTCAGAATTGCCAGTCCCTAAACCTTTCAAAATTGTCAGCCCTTCAGATTGATTTCCTTCTCAGGGTATGAGCTTCATAAAAGCCGCACTCATGGTTTCACTGGCTATAGGGTTGCTTCCACTATAATAGTGAGCATTGATATACTTCACACCACAGACACTTGTTCCCTTGATCTCTAATGGCAACACTATTTGAAAATCATGTCTCACTTCTAATCTGAGTCTGTCTAGATAGAGACACCTTCCGGGTAGCTTCTAATATGCATCCACTATCCATGCTATGCTATGTGTAGCTTTCGCCTTCCTTACAATTGGTCTCCTCTATCCATGCTTGAGCACTTTTGTATTCTCTGAGGCAGCTAATGTGAGTTATCTGCCTATTCTGGGTTACATGTACTTTTTACATGCAGTCTTGCATTAATACTACAGGCTGCATACCTTCCCGAATGCTATTGATAAAAGGTATTCTGTTTCTATACTAGAAGAGAAGTAACCTCTTCGTAGATTGCTAATGTTGACCTTCAAATGCTACTTGTTTATCATTCTCATTAGAGCAGGAATGAAGAGGGTAATGGGACTTAAAGCGAGTAAACATGCTCATTTTGAATGCTGCGAGGCGGCATATCAACATTTAGGTTATGATCACAATGGGGGGGGTGCCACCAGATATTCTTGATTGCTTAATTCCTTTGGGTTAGTATAGGGGGCCCCCCAAAGATGTCCATGCCCAGGGCCCCAGAAATGCTTAAAATGGCCCTGGGTGGTGGGTGTGTGCAGAGAAGCAGCCTCAGGAGGACTAACAAACAGATCTGCTGTCAAAACTAGCACACAAATAGCACAGTTGTGTGCAACATAGCCCAAGGTAGGCCAATATTGCACTACAAATCACTATGTGGCTGGAGTGAAAGCCTGACACACACCTTCTTTCTTACAAAGCTGCTAAATGGAGCAAATATTGTTAGGGAACTCCTCAATGGGTAGTAATGCAGTGGAGTTTGGAAAAATACACTTTAGTGATATGGCATGTTCATGCTGTGGCATTACCGGTTGCTATGCCAACCAGATATTCTCAGTTGAGAACCCCCTTTCCCTCTCTTCTGTAATAATGGTTTCAGCAATTATGTGGCCAAAACCAAAAATCAGAATAACAATATACAAGATAGCACCAAGGAAGGGAGAAATGCAGTGGAACTTCAGGCAAAAATAGATAATAATATACTTTTAAAAAAGTAAAGCGCTTTAGCCCACAGCTGCTGAATTGAGCCATTGAGATATTGTTCTCCAAAAAGAGAAAAACAGGGTAAATTCCCTCATTAGGCCTCAAACCACATTGTGCCGACACAATCGGCGACTGATTATATGAAGTGCGTCCTGAGTCATTTCTTTTGTCTGCATTTGATGTCTTTGAACTCTGCCTGCGTCAGAACAAGATGAAAAGTGACCCGAGATGAAGGGCAAGGAGAGGAGGAGTTGTACGTTCCCAGTCTGAACCGCAGTCAAACAGTGCCCATCCCTTCCCTGTCCCGGGCAGCCTAGCGTGATGAATTGTGCAGCAACTTTTTTAAGCTAGACAGCCAGGTTAAAGAATAAATTTTTTTCCACTACGTAGCGCAAATTGCAAACATTGCACTCAGGTGACCGAAATAGAATGATGTGGTCCTCTCCGTGCAATGTACACTTCTTTTTAAAATCAGCCCCTTATAAGTGCCCTCACTGATAAAGCGGTCTATGTTGCACAGTTCATAGGAGGCAGCACAGTGGGGCAGAAGAATAAGGATTTTTCAAATGTACAATAGTAAAAGGAATATAGCTTTACACACAGGTACATTGTAGGACCATGCGAGCTGCAGAAACATGACATTGGCCCTCATTACGACCCTGGCGGAGAACCATGGTGCAATTTGCACCATGGTCCATGGCGCAGAGCTGCCAACTCCGCCATGGGGGTTGGCGGACTTACCGCCCCATTCCGACCTAGGCGGGGTGGTAAGTCCCCAATCCCCATTTACCCTTCCCCATTCCCATTTTTGCCCCATAGGGTATAATGGGAGTGGGGAAGGCGTTAATTACGCCACTGTAATTTACGGTGGCGTAATTAACGACAAGTCCCGTAGCGCCATGGATTTTTCCGTCTGCAAAAAGCAGGCGTATAAATCACCATGGCGCTACGGGATCTCGTAGTCGGGCGGAGAGGTACGCCATGGGTTACGCCGGCATAAACCCCTTTCCGCCAGGGTCGTAATGAGGCCCATTGTGTTATGTCACTTGGCTCTCATTGCTTTTGCTAAGATTAGATATGTGGACTGCTGTTTCAAATCCAAGCTATTGCTGCAAAAACCTCTTAGTCGAAATTACATGGATTGATTGTTAATATGTCAATGATTGAAAATGCTTAAAGCCCACAAAGGCAAGCAGGTGAATGGAGTAGAGTGAATGTGTGTGGCTTGTCTCAAAGCTGGAACTGCAGGAGGGGGTGCATCCCCTGGTGAAGGAAGGGATTGGAGGGCAAACTGTAAGAGATATAAGGCCACACGTCTCCTGTCGGCACTGAGAAGTGTAAGAGTTAGTGTCCGTGTGCGCGCTGCAGTACGCTTCGCAGTCAGCCCCCGCTGTTATCTTCTTGTATCCTGTGCAATGTTCTGTGCACTGCTGAGTATGGCTTTCCTGCTTTCCGGGGTGGTGCAGATCCGCATGTTTTCCTCCCAGAAAGTCACATTGCGCTGTAAATATTCAGCAAGTGTTGCAAACCAAAATGAGTCACACCTGCCAGCGTCATGCTCGCGTGGTCATCAGTTTAAAACCGAACAAGGATGATCAAGAGAAGCCAAAACACTACATTTGAGTAAAGGTGAAAATGAAAGTGCCTTGTTGACATACTATGGCTCCTTACTAACAGAGTGTTTTTTCAATGGCGTTTTTCCATTATAAAACGCTTCTGTGAATTAGGCCCAGTTGATGAACAATAGTGCGGGTATTTTTACGGCATCTAAACAACTCGCATATGTTCCAGTTACATAGTTTCTCAGAGTTCACTTCATAGAGATGCGCAAGTTCCTGATAGAGGCTATGCAGAGCTTCTTACTTTCGCTTGGCTCACCCATTGGTGGTGGTGGCCAAGCATTTAAGGCCCAGCTTTAACAAGATGCAGGGTAACATAATTAATACTTTGAATAAATGGAAGACCTTTGGATGGCAGTATAATTGGTATACTTTCTCATTTTTTTGCATGTGAGTGTGTGCATTATAATCAGTGTGAAGCAGTACAAATTTAAGAAAGTCCCAAGACTCAAGGTCGACACATGTATTTTTCACTATCAAGGTTAGAGTCAGCAAGGGTTCTCTCTAGTAGCAGTAGTAAAAACAATCCTCTAATCAATTAATGTAATTTCAGTAATCTAATGGTAATTTCCTACCTCTCTCCAATCAATGCTGGCGTTTTCTCCCGCCTACTCAGACAACACATCTCACATTCATGTATTTCATGTAAGGTGGTCAATATCATGTTCTCTTTCCTAAAGACAGGCATAAAAGAGGGCACATGCGCTGCAACTCAGTTAAAGTCCCTTAACAATGACCTTCCGCTTCCAGACAATTGGGGGATTTTCTCTGGCTTTGTCCGTGAAAACAAATAAAGGCTTGCATGTTACGCAAACTGATCACTGGGAATCCCTGCTCCCTCTGAGCAGTCACAAAGATATGTCACACTCGGCTACAGCCCTTGAATGGTAATCTCCAGGCTGCTTGCATCCTACTCTGGGATTTGCAACTTCCCTTCACTCATTTGTACACAATGCTTGAACTCCCCCTCCTCTGACTTCAGTCATGCATGTCCTATGATACCTGAGATGAGGAAATCTCCTGGCTCTGGGTTTATCCAAATATCAAAACCATAGGCATGACAGCTTCAGTCAGGCTGATTTGATATTCGGGGGTCCAGTGAGAGAGTGCTAGCATGGATTTGAACCAAGAAGCCCAACATCCCAGAGTAAAGCCCAGTCGTGGAAGCCCGCCTTTGGCACCAGGGTGTCTGGGGTGGGCTAGAAGTGAGAGAGGTGCCCGAAAACTCCCTATGCTTAGTCTCCTAGGAGACCCAAATGCACTCTGTAGTGATTGGCCGGGTGACTGTCCAGTAAGGACAGCCACCCTGCTGGGTGACTGACAGCTAGGCTGGAATGAATGGGAAAGAACTGAATAAAAGGTGAAGCTTTTTGGCTTGGAAGGCAAAGTCGACCACTGGACGAAGAAACTGAAGAAGAACTTGAAGAGGATGCCTGCTGCAACTCCTGGACCATTGGTGTGCCTGGTGAAGCCCTGCTGCTGTGCTGAAACTCCAAATTCGTATCAACAGAGAAGCTCCTGCAAGGACAACTTCTCCCCTTGAGTTGGTGGGACCAATCAACTCCAAAATAAGCCACCTAGACATTCTCTCTGAGCTGGTTGCATTTCCACAGAGTTGCTGCTGGAAACCGAATAGCCAGGGAGAGGAACACCAGATTGTGTGTGTTGCTTTTAAGTTGGCCAAGAGCTCCAGGAAGATCCACCGGACTCCCATGAAGCAGGACTGACTGAGCCTGAGCCCCCTCAACAGAGTGCCGGATCCCAGAAGCAAGGAAAGTCCATCTCGACAGTCAGAAACCGCAGTGTTGATATTTGCGGTAGTTGTGAGGAGCTGAAACACCGAAGTGCCACTTGTTGGAAAGATTGCCGGTTGTGAGTGGTGACCGTCCCATTGCAGTGCAGGAGTCCCCATAACTGAGGCACAGAAACAGTGAGATCTGCAGAGCTGCATAGGGACAGGAGTCATCTTCTGCACTTTTTCTTCAATACAAAGGTACAGTAAAAGTCTGAGAGAATTTACCTCTCATTGTAGAGTTGCATCTTCTACTACTCACAAGTCTAACAGCTTGTGGCCCTACATTGATTCTTCTTTTTCTTCAAAGACTTCTAAAACATTGTGCAAAGACTTTTCTTACTTGCCTGCAAAAAGTGTGTCAGCTCATATAGACTTTTGCCCATTGACTTTGGTTTAGCCTGTTCCACTGAATGACTCTAATTGGGGGATCTGAAAGTATTTGCCTGCTTAAGAATATTTGTGGTCTCTTGTGTGTTCTAATAACCTTTTTCTTTGACCTACCCTTAAGTGATCCTAAATGCAACAGTGATATATTAATGTCCCCAGCACCCTAACTATTGAAGTCACCTGAGGGTGTAGGTTGTAACTGTGGGCCATCCCAAAAGGTTATTTACTGAATTAGAATCTAAGAGTGTGCAGTTTTGAAGTGTATTTGTGTGTTGCTTTTATATTGCTCCCTTCTGACTGACTGATAAATACATTAATAACTGTTTATTCAAGAAACCTTGTGTGTAAGTGTTTTGAATACTTGTCACTGTGAATCTCTATGCAACTCCCCTGCAGCTCACATTGACCCATCTTGAGATAAGCCTGGCTGCTCAACACACAACAGAGGCAAAGTTACTAGTGCTGGTTCATCTGTCAGCCCCCCACCATGTCCATGTACAGGTGTCGGGTCACCAGTGGGCTGAGGAACACTACGAACTCATGGGGCTGGGGCAGATGTGTCCTCGTCCTCACCACATCCCTGTCTTCTAAATTTCACTCTTGGACCTTACCACTCATAGTGCGGGCAAAATGGATGCATGAAATGCACACCAATACATTTCTCAGGGCAAAATGAGAAAGGGAATAGTGTTCGTGATGTACCACATAGATGCATGGTCCAGCAGAGGCACCCCATTCAAAAATACGAGAAAGCTTCAGAAAATAAGACAAAGCGGTACGCAATACGCAGTGGCACACCGAAACAAAAATATGTGCATGCCTTGTAATGGGAACAAATATTTATCCCTCAGATTCTGTGTCAACAAACAAAAGTTCATCAGTGATTTCTCTCAGTGGTACTGTGGTGCCGATTCAAAAGACTGTGCACCATTCTATCCCCTCTTCATCTGTGCCTGTGAGAATGAACTTTTCTGGTGATTACTGTGTCAATGTGTAGCATAAAATGTGTACCTGGTGCTCGTACTTTCGGGACCACTGATCTAAATAGGAATTCTGCTGTCAAGTGAAATATCATGTTCTGAATGCCTGGGAGCCATCCATCAGGACAGTCACTGCATATAAGAACATTTGCTCATGCAAGGGTAGGGCTCAAACTGAGTTAGTTCCGCATACCTCCTGGACTATAGATGCTACTCTAGTGAAATGCATGCCTGTGTGGAACACTAGTCCTTTGTCTGTGAATTAGATAATCACCTTCAACTTTTGTAATGCGTCCCTGCCCAGCAAGTTTACTGGTGTCTCAGTGCTGTATGTAATGGTGCTAGCATCTCTTGTGTCCCTATGGTAATTGGCAAATCTTCTGTAAAAGGAACCTTGGTTACTGCCCCAGAGAATACCTGCATGTCCATATACCTGTTGTTCAATGGAAATAGTCCTTCCTTTATGCAGGGCTTCATAGCTTCCGTGTCCACCATAAAGGTGAACATTTTGTCTATTATTTTCACTCCCACTTAGGTTCCTTCTCTGTCTCTGGGTTTGTGATTATAGATAAGAGTGGGCACAACAGGGCTTGCTGTAGGCTGTCTTATTGTGAATTTGTGTTGTTCCCTGTAAGTGGGAATGTCTTGTCTCCAATGACATTTAGTTCTGTTTAATGCGTCACTGTCCCTCATGGCAGTGCATTTTGTTCCCAGTGCTGTGTGACTGCTTTCGATGGTGGCTGCTGTACAGTGTTCTTCCAGAATATGGGGTTGGGTACTGTATGGGCGTCTCTGTGTGGAGAGCCAATCTGCTGTGGGCCTGGGTAGTATGGCTGAACGGACACTGGGGCATATCCCCCATAGGCAGGTGCTCTATATGATGACTCATAAACTGGGTATTGAAATGGATAAGGTAGCACACTGGTAAATAGGAACAAAAGTATAATGTGGTAGAGGATGCTTTATGTAAGCTCAGGTGGATGCAATATTCAATGAATGCAGTACAGAAAATACTCAATATGATTTCAACCAAACAATGTAATCACTTTTCTCTGGCAATCCCCTCCCCCCCTTGATGCAAGGCAAGGAAATGGAAGGAAAACACACAGTTCTCAGAAATGCAATCAATGTAAATCAGTTCACCCCAGCAAGCTTACACGACAGAAAACAGATAGGAGTTTTGAAAACACAGGCAAAATGCTTTGATATGTGCTAGCAATGGATGAGAAATATGCTGGAAATGCTTTTAATTCCCTTTCAGAGGTTCAGGGTGAGTGGTATCTAGTTAATATTAGTCCAGGCTCACACTAGCAATGATGCAGGGATAGTTAGCAGGTTAAACGAATTTCTGGCAAATGGAAGGCAAGCAGCAGCAGTTTTTACATGTGAAGAAATTTGCAAATCGCGGTAAAATTCGCGAATGCGTGTTCCGCGATTGCGGTAAAACTATAAGGGGTAGGAATGCGGTTCTAGGTTCATAGGAAAGCCACGATTCTAAGCTTTCAGATAAAAGTTACTGCAAGTCTCTAGCCCAAACGGTTACAGAGTTATGACCGATTTAATAGAGGTCGTTTTTGGTTTTGCAAATTTTAAAAGCTCAAAATGACAAGTGACAAATTTTGCAGCTAGAATGACAGGTGACAGATTTGGATCTATCAGGCAGTTCTACTTAGGTTAAATAGATTGAATTAGATGAATTTAAACTAAGAGATTGGTTCTACACAGTTCTGCTGGGTACTCACACTATATTCTTGAATTAAATGGGCCTCGTCACGGATCTGGTCAGGGTTTTAAACTGGACTCTGGTCTGGTCTGGTCTGGCCTCTGCACTTCACAGTGATCTGGGTCAGCTCTCTCTGCTGGTCTGGGTCTCTCTGGGTACAGCACTGCTTTCTCTCTGGTCTGGTCTCTTAGTTCTGGATAGATTGAAGTCTCTAGTTTGGCTTTCTGGAGGTTGATGGAGGTAAGTATGGATTTTTCCGGCAGAGCTTCCAGCGGCAGATGGATTTGAAAAAGTCCCTATCTGTCCTGTCTGTCTGCTTTGAAGTGTTTAGAATGTGGGTGTGTTCTAACATCACTGACCCTACCTCTCTCTCAGCTTCTAATTGGTCAAACTTCCATTTATCATTTGATTGGGGAATGAACTGTGAGTCAGAGGGATGTCATTTTATGGCTTGCAGATAGGACACTCCTCTGTCAGATTGCACACATTCTATATTTGATAATAAAAGACATATTTCACAGTTACGCAGTTGCTTGAAATTACATATACATGGTGTGGCTGAATTTAGCCATGTCTCTGTCCAAATCTGCTGTTTCTAAGAGCTTGCATTCAGAAATGGCACATAATTGACTTTTTAACTGATTTTTCAATTTCTGACATTGACCCAACTTTACATACATGTGTGCAGGGAGTATGGACATTAACTGATGAAGTTTCAGATTTTTAACATGCATACCTTTAGAGTTATATCCACTTTTCCGCTGACACCCCCCTGAACATACCACCGGTTCTAAAAACCTCTTAAACTGTGGGCAGAAAAATCACAAGAATTATGGTATCATTTATAAAATTTTCACATGTCCGCTCTATGAGTTATTCATCTTTTTAAAGTTATGTTCTGGCTCCAAAGGGGTGTGGTTTACCCTCAGCACAAGGTTGAATTTCTGGTTTTTCCAGTTCTGCCAAGCCAGCTTGCTCTCACAGGCAGTGCTCCTCCCCTTTCCTCAGGAGGAAGCCACTTTTTACGACCATTTACGACTCCTGCCAATAAAACCTTTGCCTGAGCCAGGACAGGGCTTTGTTCACTTTCCTGCAGAGCACAGGTAATTCAATTATCAGATAGATGGCATATCCTTAGTGTGAGCAGCAAAAGGGCAGCTAGGCCTGGGAACACAGCTGTGACTCAAGTTTCACTCCTGATGGGGGTAGTTGCCAGGCAGAATTCAGTTCCTTAAGCCAGGTTTCAGATAAAATGTTTAAAATAGACACTTTGGCTTGCCTTCAGAGAAACACAGGGTGGTTTTAAACTGCCGGCTTTTGGATAGTGGTGAGTACTGGTACTGCACCCATTTTTGGGATTTAAGAAAATGAATTCCCAACAGTTATGGGTTTGCTTTTGGCAATCAGCATTGCCATTCCCAATGGTTTCAGACTACTGTGTGGGTAGTCCGATGGTGGTTTTAGGCAGTTTCCTTCTGTGCCCATAACATCGGCAAAAATGAGTGGCAGCCTATTCTTCATGCATTTCCCTGTGCATTTTCTGGGAAGCTCTGGCCATCATGATGTTTTCCATGTCAGTACTGCACAGTTTTGAGGTAGGGCTCGGATGCATGGGTAAATACATCCCACAAGCCCCCCTCTTGCGATGGCCATTCTATTTCACGAATGGGACTCGCAACACCTGGGATGTTTCCTCATCTTCTTCCAATAGATGGCACAGTTCAGCATCTTTTCCTCCATCCGGTCGGATCGATCGGTTCTCCTCGCCGGTCCTGATGGGAATATTGGGCGGTACCCCGAGCCCGTTGCGTCTCAGCTCCCGGTCTCCGGATCGTCCTCCTTGGCCCGTCTCAAGGTTTTCTTTCTCCTAGGACGACAAAGGAAGAGCGGCAATACCTATTCATAGACGTTTTTCCACCACCGTTGAGATAGTGGGGCAGCATATGCATTTCATCATCACGAAACATTACATTCTTATTTTGAAAAAAGAACAGTATAACTAAGAGACAGTTTCATGCAAATCACAATATTTTAGAGACTAGATGTGGTATGTTTTATGATTGGAACAGAATTAGTCTGAGACAGTACCCGCTAGGATTCCAGAGGATTCCTCCAGTTGTTGCAGAGTGTGCCTGGGATGGCAACATTTCAACTGGTTTATGTGGACCCACTTGTCTTCCCCCGCTGCCAAAGGACCTTTGGGGATGTGGATTTTGTAGGCCACAGGGGAGATCTTGTCGATGATCTCAAATGGTCCCTTCCATGTAGGCAAAAATTTGCGCTGCTTGGCCTGGTTCCTTTGGAAGTTGTATAGATAGACCCGGTCTCCCACCTGATATTCCTTCCTGGAAGTTTTCAGGTCATAATGGGTCTTCATGCTATCAGCTGATCTTTCTAGATTCCGCTGAGCATAAGCAAAAGCATGTTGGAGGTGTTTCCTTAAATTCTCCACATACTCATGAGTAGTGGAGGCATTTATCAGTGTCTGCTCTTGGGTCCTGTAGAGCAAATGCTGCGGAAGCACCATCTTGCGCCCAGTCATCAACTCAAATGGTGACATTTTGGTTGCAGATGAAGGGGTAGATCTGATGGCCATTAGGACCAGAGGTAATCGGATATCCCAACTTGGCCCAGAATCTGCCACAAACTTCTTTAATATGCTCACAATTGTCCGGTTATATCTCTCTACTGCCCCAGAAGAAGCTGGTCTATAAGCAATATGCAGCTTTCTCTTGACCCCCAGTATCTCCCACATCTTTGTCATTACTTCACTGGTGAAGTGGCTACCTCTGTCTGACTCAATCCTTTGAGGTAGACCAAAACGGGAAAAGATGTGGTTAATCATCAAGGCAGCTGCAGTTTCTGCCTTGCAATTTGGGGCTGGGAGACATTCCACCCACTTGGTAAACAAGCATGTCACAGTCAACATGTACTTATTCCCCCCAGCCGAGCGAATCACAGGGCCTACAAAGTCGATTTGTAAATCTGACCATGGCAGTGTCATCCCCCTCTTTTGGAGAGGCGCACGGTGCGTGAGGGATGATGGCTGAAATTGTGCACACACAAGACACCCCTTCAAGTATTGGTCGAGGTCCTGCCCCATGTGTGGCCAGTATGCAACCTCTCTTAAGATTTCCAATGTTGTGTGAAACCCCCTATGACCGGCGGTGGCCGCATCATGGGCGTGACTTAACATCAGGCTTCGGAATGAGGTAGGAACCACCCACTGATCATGGCCAGCTTTGGATTTCCTTACCAGCAAACCGTCTTGAATCCGGAAAATTTTTGGACATTTCATCAACACTCTTAGGTCCTCTTTCCCAATGTAATCGGTATCCGTCAGGGGAAAGTTCTCAGGGTCCTCAAGGTGCTGGTAAAATTTACCAATAATTGGATCCCCCTTCTGAGCAGTAATCAAATCATCATCAGGGGTCTCCTTACTCCATTGTGCAATTGAAAGGTCGTTGTGAGCATTTGTCTGGGACCTAGTGATAGCAGTGACCTGGATTTCCCCCAACAGGGACTCAATCTCAATTAGATCCCCTTGGATGGCCCCGGTTTTGGCCAGCTGATCAGCTAAGTCATTTCCAGTTTTGTCTGGTCCCTCTACTTTGGAATGACCCTTGATCGTTTTCCAGTAGATGGTCATCCCATTCGATGTGACCAGATCATCAATGTTTTGGATCAACTTCCCATGTTTCAAGGGTTTGTTGTTAGCACACAACATGCCTCTGGTTTTCCAATTAACCAGGTGCTCCACAAACCCGTTCCGTACATAATCCGAATCTGTGATTATGACCAGTTCGCGGAGTTGATGCTGGACAGCAGTGAGGATGGCCTGATGCACAGCCATCAATTCTGCCACCTGACTACTTCGGGGACCGATTTTGTATCCAGCGGAGGGTTCTGGGGACTCATTCACCCATGCATTCCCTACGCCGGCCACTAGTTCTTTCTCCCCGTCGTTGTCAACATGGTAAGAGCATCCATCCACATACACAGTGGGCATTCCCTCACACTTGTCTTCTTCAAAGACTTTGTGGGGAGAATTAAGGTATGCCTCCGTGTTGTCCTTTATTTTTAGACTTTCGTCCTCGAGACAGTTTTCTCTGGCACAATCATGCAAGTCAGCCAGACCTTGCGCGAGGGGACTCTTCTTGTTTTGGCCATATCGGACCTCCACAGGAAAGCCTTGCATTGACAGAATCCAGGAAGTAATTCGGGAATTACTCACATTTCCGGCCCGGATTCTGTCACTTTGGAGATATTGCAGAGGCTGGTGTGGAGTCTCCACTATGATGTGTTCCCCCTGGATAAACGGGCGGTAATTCTTCAATGCCCACACCGTTGCCAGGAGTGCCTTCTCACAATCGTTGAATTTTTCCTCCACAGAGGATAAAGTTTTGCTCGCATAGGAGATTACTTTATTGACCTTGTCATGCTTTTGGTATAATACGGCCGTCAAGCACGTATTAGAGAACCCTGTCTCCAGGAAGAACTCCTTGTTTCTGACAGGGTAAGCTAGGCAAGGCGCTTGTGAGAGGCTTCTTTTGAGTTGTTTTACTGCCTCGGCTTGTTCTGGACCCCATTCCCACTTGACCCCCCCCTTCAGGAGATGAATCAGGGGTCTGGTGATCTCTGCGTAGCCCTCAATGAACTTTCTGCTGTAATTAGTCAGTCCAAGGAGGCTCCTTAGTTCCCGCAGAGTTGTGGGGTCTTTCAGTTTCTGAAGTGCTTCCACTTTCTTTTCCTGGGGACAGAGGCCATGAGGAGTAATCTCATGCCCCAAGAAATTAACACGGGTTCTACACCACTGTGCTTTCTGAAAGGAAAGTTTTGCTCCGGCAGCCCTCAACTGTGTCAGAACATAACGGATCTCCGCTATGTGTTCCTCCACAGATGAACTTTTGATGAGGACATCATCTACATAAGCCAGGTTACCCCTCGCACCCAGGTCGGGCATGGCCTTATGTAGGAAAATGTTGAATTCATTACCGGAGTTAAGGTATCCGAAGGGAGTCCGGGTCCATGTGTACTGCTGGCCCCCAAAGGTAAAAGCCAGTTTGTATTGGTCCTCCCTGCTGACAGGCACGGTCCAGTATCCATTGGTCAGGTCTATTGCTGTGAATACCTGTGACCCCTGAATCTGGGCCAGCCCTTGGTCAATGTAGGGCAGAGGCCATCGGGAAGTATGGACCCGTTTGTTGAGCTCCCTAAGGTCGGCGCAGAGTCTCCACTGGCCGTTTGGCTTCAATATTCCCAGCACCGGATTATTGAAGGTGCTGTGGACTTGACGGATTATTCCCCGGGACTCAAGGTTCTTAATTATTTCAGTAAGGGACTCCATTGATGCGAGAGGCAAGCGATATTGCTTCACAAACACAGGAGTCATGCCAGGGTCCGTGGGGATTGTTGTTGTGTGGATGTCAGTGCGACCACAGTCATATGAGTCTACCGCAAAGAGATCTTGGAAATCCAAGAAAACTTGTTTCAACTTTTGCTTTTGTTCCAGAGTCACACAGGCATCCGCTAGGTTGACTCTCTCTTCCACCATCTGCCTGAAGCCTGGAAAGACTTCTGGTCTGGCTATCTCCGCGGCCTCCTCCAGCTGGGTGGAGAAGTCCCTGGTCAGAGTGCTGATTTGGACCGGAGGCTTCAGGTGGGAAAGGCAGCCTTCATGAACCTGGAAAATCACCTCATCCCTCCTGAAGTCACAAGTCACTTCCTTCCTTACCATAGGGGCAAGAAGTGTACACCAGGAAGTTCCCCCCATGCCGGGTAAAGATCCTGTCTGGTGTTGTATTGTCATCACTGTCACTGTCAAAGCAGTCCTTGGGGATTGGTCCTAACAGTTCATTTACTAAGTCGATGGAAAAATGTCGGTCATCAACCGCCATTCCAATAATGGTGCCTGCGGCTAGAGTAATACTCTTTAAGTCGCTGTTATCCACCTCTATTGGAATAGTGTCATGTTCTATGTTGACTAATAGTGTTGGGTTTACCCCTAACCCTTGCTGTTGGAGAGAAGCATTTAGATGTATGTAAGCATCAGGGTTTTTCAAATGTTGTCCTCTTTTAACTTTCACTTCCAGGGAGAATTGTCGGGTCCTTTCTGGGATGGTGACTTCCTCTTTAATCTGAATTTCAACTGCATAAGGTAGCAATTGAGCTGACCTAAATGCTTTTTCTGGATCATCAAAGCCCATGGGATTATCCGCTAATCGGGACCAAGCTTTGAAGTTTATTAGGTCCAAACTAATGGCAAAGCGATTGAGAATGTCACTGCCTAAGTAAAAGGCGGCAGGGACGTCTCGCACGACCCAACAATTGTGGACTATGCTCTTGTTACCAATGGAGATTTTGAGCATACACCTGCTTGGCAGGAGATGTTTGGAATTAGGTGCTTCCAGGTCCATTTCCCATTTGCCTATCAGTTTGAAGGTGGGAATGGCTGGATCTTTTGGGAGTTGGCGAAACATGGCTTCGCTGATGAAGCTCTTACCGTTGTTCACACACACTCGAGCGAGAACAGAGTCCTTCCCATCATTTAAAAGAACAGGGATGAACAACTGCTCTCCAATTTGCTGAATATCAGCCAGGCTCTGAGCTGATTTCACATCTTTCTGGACTATAGGAGTGGGAGTTTCAGGTTGTGGATTGGTATAGAATTTCAGAGTGTTTCCTTCCAGCGTGGAATACCACTTTAGACTGGAAGGAAGGTTGATTTTCAGAAACAGAGAGGACCCCCCATCACCAGTCTGTTGTCCTACTGCTATTACTGTCACATCTGGAATGTGGCTATTCTGGAAGTGAAATTCTACTTGGTCAGATTTTTGTTCAACCATGTGGCATGTGCCGTTTAAACTAACATGGTTGACACTCTGTTTTAATTTTATTGGTCGGCTAGTCTGGGTCCAGAGGACCTTGTTTACACAATCTATTAGGGGTGACAACCTTCTCAGGAGGTCATTCCCTAGTAAACAAGGGGTGCCCTCTGGGGTCACAACTATGACCGGGTGTTTCAACTTATGTCGCCCAATTTTAATGTCCAAATCTGCCGTCCCCTCGACGGGAATTTCCTTCCCGTCAAAGTTCTGCAGTTGTCCAGGAAGAGAGGTGAGAGGAATTTGGTAATTCTCTCCCCTTCCTGCATTCAGTTCATCAAAGGCCCTTCTGGACAGAAGGGTAGCTTGAGATCCAGTGTCCACCAGTGCCGAGATTGTACCCTGCCCCTGTACTTGTACCGGGGCATAATATCTTCCCTCCTTCTCCTCAAGGGGGCACAGATAATGTACATTTTTGGACAACTGGTGGGCTAACTTTCTGGTTTTGGACATTGCTAGCGAAGAGATTTGGGCAGAATTCTGTGGAGAGTCTTGGGAATCTGAAAGAAAAATTTGGCAACTGGAGATCAGAGCCATTGTGGGTTCCCCTGGTTCCAGTTCTGGGCCGCCCCCCCCTTTTTGGAGGCAGTCCCCAGTATGGGTTTGAACCCGGGGATTTTCTTGCTGTTGGTTCTGGGATGAGATGGTGGGCGGCGGTAGCTCAGTCTCCACATCTCCCCAGTCTGGATTTGCATTCATAGGGACCCATTTTTCTTTGGGAGGAGTTCCCCCCTCTCTGAAGGAGAAGATCCTTTTCTCAGGATCCTCTGAGGATCCCTCTCCCTCAAATTGGAAGATCTGTACCTCCTCCTCAAACTGAGTCTGTTTGGGTCTTTTGTTTCTCCTACCCACCCTCTGCTCCTTAGGAGGCAGACTTTCAGGGGCAAGAGATTTTGTTTCCGGTTCCTGGGTTTCCAGGGGCTGTTTACAAGTGAGGAAGGAAGCTTCCTCCAAGGCTTTACACCCCCCTTCCCCTTGTGCCTCCTCCCTGGGAACCGGTGAGTTATCGGGGTGCTGCCCCCGTCATTGTTCTGGAGCACCAGGTCCAGAGTTGGGTGCGTTCTGCGCCGGCATGCTGATCTGAGGGTTCTGCTGCGCCCTCAGTATATGACCCATATCCCGCGCCATGTTTTGAACCTGGCGCTCTAACTGGGAAACCCGCTCAGGCTGATACGGGGCCCTGTTTTCTCCCCTGGGCTGATCCCGGGAAGGGTAGCTATCCCTCCTCTGGTAATACCCCGGGTTGGGAAGATTTGGGTACCCCTCCACCCTTGGCCTCCCCTCTCCCGTATTCAGTGGTCTGGGCTCAGGGAATTGGGGAAAGAAGGATGGATGGTTTTGGGGCTGAAAGTTGGGTGGATACCTGGGGAAAAAGTTCTGCCCAGGATTTGGAGAGTTTCTGCCCTCCGGTGGGAAGTTAGGAGGGAAGTTCCCTGGGTTAGGTGCTTGGCTGGATCCCCCCCCTTGGGCTGGAGGAGTCCACACATAACCCAGGATGGGTCTGTTTCCCTTGTAACGGGGACTTACATAATCAGGAGAGCGAGGGACCCCATTTGTGGGGCTGCCTCCCTGGCTCCCTGTCTGTGACTGGCCCGAGGACCTTCTGGGCCTAGCATTATTAGGTGCAGGTAGGTTTTTAGGCCCCCCCATCTCCAAATCTAAAACGGGGGTGACCTTTACCTCTGCCACCTTGGCAGCAGCAGGGGTGGTGTTGGCTTTGGGGTTTTTCTGGGCATTACTTTTGCTATCTATCGGTTTCTGCACCTCATAGATCCGGGTAGCCTGTTCAATGACCCAATCTAAGGATCTTTTCTCGTGAAAATCCCTCACGAGCTGGGTCATGATGTATTTGGGCAAGGCATGGAAAAACGTATTTATGAACTCTCTACTATCTGTGCGCACCCTTCTTGTGGTCTGTGCAAAAGCACGCTTTAACTCCTGCACAAATTCTTGTGGGGCCTGATCCTCCCCACATTGCAAATTGTAGGCTGCCTTGCGAGCCTCTTGAGGATTTCCGTGAACAGAAAAATGTTTCAGGATGGCCGCCTTATATGTGGACCATCTTAAATGATTTTGATCCTCCAGCCCCGCAAAGAAACTGGAGTATTCCGGGGAGAATGTCCACTTTACATATTGAATACAGCTTTGGCTGTCCTTCAAATGGAAAGTCTCCATCATTTGTTCAAACAACTCTAAGTGCTCCCAAACAGAATACTTAGCGTTCTTATGGTAAGGCGTGATGACGCTCCTGATCGCCTTAATCTGCTTTAAGGGGTCCTTAAGCAAGGCCCTTTTTGCCTTATTGGCCTTTTTGGTTCGGGTAACCCTTGTCCATTCATCCTCGGACTCAGAGGCACTGCTCCCAGAGGTTCCCGTCTGATCTTCCACGTTTTCCCGGATTCTGCGAGCCTGGGAATGGCTGGCAGAATGTGGGGACCTGGTTTCCTGTGTCCTGCGCAGTTCAGAGGAGTCTTCAGATTCCTCCTTGCTGCCAGGATTTGGTGGGTACCCCCTCCACTGACCTAACTGGGCAGAGGTTTTCAGGATGCCCTTAATGGGCCTACTCTCCTGGGGTTCCCCACTGAACTGTACTGTACTTGGGTGCCCATACCCGGATGCCCACCCCTCCATTCCTGAGTGGTACTGGCCTATGAGACCCATACTTTTAGCTGGATAGTAATCTGCCATCCCTGTGGCCCTGTGCTCATGTGCACCAGGGGACATGGGGGTGGCAGAGTCCAGGGACTGAGAGGTATGAGGGCCTCTGGTACTAGGGCTCCTGAGGTTATGCTCCGGAGTTTCCATTTCCCAGCGAACCTCATCTCTATCCGCCCCTGCTCCCTGTTGCAATGCAAGAGCCTGCATTTGTGCCTTCAGTTCCTCTGTTAAGGCCTTACTCGACTCTATCAGTTTCTCCTGCATCGCTACCTGTTGCTGGAGCCTATCATTGTGTTGACAGAGGGCCTCATTCTCCCTCTGTGCTTCCTGGTTGGTCCTGGAGAACTGGGCCAGTCTTTGCTGCAGGAGGTTTACCTCCTGGGCAATGTCCCTATTGGCCTGCTCTTTTCTTGCTAGAGCATCTTCCACCCTTCTGGTGTGCTCTACCAAGTTCTGGTTTTCTTTTTGGAGATCACCCAGTCCCTGGAGGGCCAGGTGATTTTCTTCAATTTCCTTTTTTAAGTGGCAGACTACCTGGCCTATGGCGTCTCTTTCCTGACTAAGAGCCTGCATTTGTGCCGCCAGGTCGTCCCTTTGCCGTTGAAGGGCACCAGCTTTTTGGCGCTCCTCATCAAACTCTGCCTGGGTATCCAGGTCTTTCAGAATCAGTTTATTGCTCTCCTCTTTCTCTCTGTCTAGTTGGATTTGCAGGGTGGCTACCTGCTCTGTGCATGCCCTGTTGAAATTGATCTGTTGCCCCAGCTTTTTCTGGTTCTGCAGTAAGGAGTCCAAACTGTCTTGGTGCTCCTTCTGCAGGGCCAGAAATCGGGTATCCTGGTCTGTCTTTTCCTGTTGTAGGATGCCCATATCCTCTTTTATTTTAATGATATATTGCCTACTATCATTTTCTGCCTCCTGGCTCCTCTGCAGCCTCTGCTCAGAAGAGTCCAGATCAGATTGGGCCTTCTGTAATGCCATCTGTTGCCTATTTGCCAGATTTTGGCTTTCAGCACATCTATCCTGCATGTCTCCCATATATAGGTACAGGTATGCTGCTATCCTGGCAATCTTATTGTGTTCCTCTTTGGCTTTAGGAGCCATATATAGTTCACTCAGGGCCACATGTAAGGGACCCTGATCTCTATATATATCTGACCCTGTTTCAGTGACCTGTTGTGTGATGGCCTGCAACCACGCATCCTGGCCCTGTTCGGTCCATTCACCTCTCACAAATAGCTTATGCAAGAGGTGCTCTCTGGCTATTTCCATGTCTACTAAGGTCGTCATTCTAGAGATTGGTCTCTGTCCTGACTTACAGAAGTTAGTATTTTATTTTTGCAGAACAGAACTTTTCTTGGAGTGTCCCTTTTGAGGAATGCTTCACAGCGTAATGCAGCGTGGTGATCCGACCGGATGTATGTATCCCGTCAGTTAGCACACTGTATTAAGCTGCACAAGTGGTATTCTAACCCAACGTCTCGGCTCGAGCCCCCAATTTGTAAGAGGATTCAATTCAGCACTACAGCTAAGTTAACGCCTAGTCTAGAATACTGAATGAAAACCCTTATTGATATATCTTTATGTCCAGTTCATGCATTCTGGATGACTACCCCTATATAACACCCCTCTCTTGGAATCCCCCTGACCCCACTGAGCCAAGAAGTAGTTCTGTTTGCAAGTTAAAAAGGTTTATTTGATAATTTAAAATATATATATATCACACTTTATAATAAATTAATAATTGAATAGCACACTTAATCTGATATGATAAAGATCAACAACGGAGAATCTGGCACTAGCACACTTCTTATAATCACTAATGAGTTGACATGAAATGGATAAGGTAGCACACTGGTAAATAGGAACAAAAGTATAATGTGGTAGAGGATGCTTTATGTAAGCTCAGGTGGATGCAATATTCAATGAATGCAGTACAGAAAATACTCAATATGATTTCAACCAAACAATGTAATCACTTTTCTCTGGCAATCCCCTCCCCCCTTGATGCAAGGCAAGGAAATGGAAGGAAAACACACAGTTCTCAGAAATGCAATCAATGTAAATCAGTTCACCCCAGCAAGCTTACACGACAGAAAACAGATAGGAGTTTTGAAAACACAGGCAAAATGCTTTGATATGTGCTAGCAATGGATGAGAAATATGCTGGAAATGCTTTTAATTCCCTTTCAGAGGTTCAGGGTGAGTGGTATCTAGTTAATATTAGTCCAGGCTCACACTAGCAATGATGCAGGGATAGTTAGCAGGTTAAACGAATTTCTGGCAAATGGAAGGCAAGCAGCAGCAGTTTTTACATGTGAAGAAATTTGCAAATCGCGGTAAAATTCGCGAATGCGTGTTCCGCGATTGCGGTAAAACTATAAGGGGTAGGAATGCGGTTCTAGGTTCATAGGAAAGCCACGATTCTAAGCTTTCAGATAAAAGTTACTGCAAGTCTCTAGCCCAAACGGTTACAGAGTTATGACCGATTTAATAGAGGTCGTTTTTGGTTTTGCAAATTTTAAAAGCTCAAAATGACAAGTGACAAATTTTGCAGCTAGAATGACAGGTGACAGATTTGGATCTATCAGGCAGTTCTACTTAGGTTAAATAGATTGAATTAGATGAATTTAAACTAAGAGATTGGTTCTACACAGTTCTGCTGGGTACTCACACTATATTCTTGAATTAAATGGGCCTCGTCACGGATCTGGTCAGGGTTTTAAACTGGACTCTGGTCTGGTCTGGTCTGGCCTCTGCACTTCACAGTGATCTGGGTCAGCTCTCTCTGCTGGTCTGGGTCTCTCTGGGTACAGCACTGCTTTCTCTCTGGTCTGGTCTCTTAGTTCTGGATAGATTGAAGTCTCTAGTTTGGCTTTCTGGAGGTTGATGGAGGTAAGTATGGATTTTTCCGGCAGAGCTTCCAGCGGCAGATGGATTTGAAAAAGTCCCTATCTGTCCTGTCTGTCTGCTTTTATGTGTTTAGAATGTGGGTGTGTTCTAACATCACTGACCCTACCTCTCTCTCAGCTTCTAATTGGTCAAACTTCCATTTATCATTTGATTGGGGAATGAACTGTGAGTCAGAGGGATGTCATTTTATGGCTTGCAGATAGGACACTCCTCTGTCAGATTGCACACATTCTATATTTGATAATAAAAGACATATTTCACAGTTACACAGTTGCTTGAAATTACATATACATGGTGTGGCTGAATTTAGCCATGTCTCTGTCCAAATCTGCTGTTTCTAAGAGCTTGCATTCAGAAATGGCACATAATTGACTTTTTAACTGATTTTTCAATTTCTGACATTGACCCAACTTTACATACATGTGTGCAGGGAGTATGGACATTAACTGATGAAGTTTCAGATTTTTAACATGCATACCTTTAGAGTTATATCCACTTTTCCGCTGACACCCCCCTGAACATACCACCGGTTCTAAAAACCTCTTAAACTGTGGGCAGAAAAATCACAAGAATTATGGTATCATTTATAAAATTTTCACATGTCCGCTCTATGAGTTATTCATCTTTTTAAAGTTATGTTCTGGCTCCAAAGGGGTGTGGTTTACCCTCAGCACAAGGTTGAATTTCTGGTTTTTCCAGTTCTGCCAAGCCAGCTTGCTCTCACAGGCAGTGCTCCTCCCCTTTCCTCAGGAGGAAGCCACTTTTTACGGCCATTTACGACTCCTGCCAATAAAACCTTTGCCTGAGCCAGGACAGGGCTTTGTTCACTTTCCTGCAGAGCACAGGTAATTCAATTATCAGATAGATGGCATATCCTTAGTGTGAGCAGCAAAAGGGCAGCTAGGCCTGGGAACACAGCTGTGACTCAAGTTTCACTCCTGATGGGGGTAGTTGCCAGGCAGAATTCAGTTCCTTAAGCCAGGTTTCAGATAAAATGTCACTTTTTGTTCCCCAGTTCCTGCATTCAAATAAAACTAAACATTTTTACATATGCAGCTAGAATGCTGATTCTAAGTGCAAAACTATGACATTTCAACAGTTACAAAGGCATGTGACACCAAACATAGGTCACTCATTTAATCTAAACATTTTTCGATTTTAGTGTCTTTAAATCCAGTGCAACTTAAACTGCTGACTCCATAGCAGTTTTGTTATAAGCACTGTTTTGGGCTCTTCATTTCCCAGATTTTGTAAGCACACAAAACCTCATTCTGCCAAATGTCTGCTGGTGTTCAGTGAATATTTTGCACATGTTGCAATGTTTAAAATAGACACTTTGGCTTGCCTTCAGAGAAACACAGGGTGGTTTTAAACTGCCGGCTTTTGGATAGTGGTGAGTACTGGTACTGCACCCATTTTTGGGATTTAAGAAAATGAATTCCCAACAGTTATGGGTTTGCTTTTGGCAATCAGCATTGCCATTCCCAATGGTTTCAGACTACTGTGTGGGTAGTCCGATGGTGGTTTTAGGCAGTTTCCTTCTGTGCCCATAACATCGGCAAAAATGAGTGGCAGCCTATTCTTCATGCATTTCCCTGTGCATTTTCTGGGAAGCTCTGGCCATCATGATGTTTTCCATGTCAGTACTGCACAGTTTTGAGGTAGGGCTCGGATGCATGGGTAAATACATCCCACAATGTGGAAGTGCACCTGGATGATACTGCATTGGTTTCCTGCTTCTACAATCTCGCACTACATGACCTACTTTACCGCGTGTCCAGTATGCCACTCCAAACCTGGGTCTCAAAACTCCAAAACCACCTCCTCATCCTCTTTGAGAGTTGCTCCATGCTCTTTGTACCCCTCCCATGTTTCTTCTATCGTTGCCGGTATTACCTACCCTTCCTTGTTGAGGCTCTTCAGTTGTTACTTACATTCGTAACCATGGCACCTTCCATACTCACCTTTGCTAACTTCTTCTGCACTAGCTTTGCTTCAGCATGCTTTAACTGCTCTTCCCTTTGCCTTTACTTTTCTCGCTTGCGCTTACTATAATATACTGTGTGCGCTTGAATTTCGCCACATGTTTTAGCCTCTATGCACACTATTTTGTCTAACTCTGTGTGTACCTCTGTTGGCAAACCCCTGCATAATATATGATAAAATATCGGTATCGTTTCATCCCATGCTTCACCTGTCTCTGCTCTCCACATCAAGTGAATATATAATGATGGGTCTTCATCAGTTTCCATTGTGCGTGCCATGTTTGATTCTATGTCAAGTTTGTCTAGGTCTGAAATTCTCAGAGCATCCTATACATGGGCTCTACAGTTATTGAATGGGGCCCCATCATGTGTGCCATTCTCTAATTGAACTCCAGTGCAGCCTGCTTTCTCCCAGATGGTGTTTGTCTGTTCCCTCGGTATGCTGGCGAGTAAACTTTTCATGTCACCCACTGCTAATGTGACTCCTGCTTCTGCTTCTCAAGTGTATATATCCATTTGCCTGATCCTGTGGTGAGAGTAGGAGGGGTCTTTATCAAATGATTTGTTTCCATGTGTGGCCAGGGCACATATTGTGATCTCCCTATCTGTATCAATAGAAATGTGGTCACTTTCTTCCGATTATTGTGTCTTCTTGGTCTTATCTTCCCTCTGACTACTGCCATTGTTGTCAGGCAGGGCCTAAGTTGATCTCCCCATGGAGTCATTTCCCCTTGTTCTCCCTCTGTTTCCCAGTCTTCCTTGTTGTCCTCCTGATTTTCACCACGTTCAGTCAGTTATGAATCATGATCAAATGTTTGTCTGTTCTATCCTTGGTGTACTGAGCTCTCCACACTTCTCCCTACTGACTGTGTGTCCTTCTCTGTCTCTATTTTCACATCCTTAATCACTTCTCTGTTAATTCTTTAACAATACTTCCCCTACTGTTCATGTATCTGTGTTTAGTAGAGTGCACAGTCCTTTTCATTCTCTTAATCTCATCACCCTCTGCAATTCTTCCTCTTTCTATCGGATCGCTGCTTCTATGTCCCTGTGCACTTTATTTTCTAGCCTCGCTAGAATGGGTTCTTTATCTTTAGTGTTCCCGTAGCTCCTCGAGATGCTAATATTTCAGGGTCTGCTCGGGGCTTGTATGAGGGATTTGTGTATCCCGCTGCTGGCTCTACTGAATAGGCTCCAGCTAAGGATGGATATATCAGCTGCACAGGCGCTGAAACCTGTGTCGACTGTGTGTTCTCATACCCTTGTGGCAGGGCTGGCGGCTGCACACTCATCACAGCCTGTGTCATGCTTGTGTTATCTCTGTACGGAGGAGAGGTGAGTCTGACTACAGGTGTTTCCCCTTTAACTTCTTCCCCACCCTCTGACTCCCCATCAAGCTCATAAAGATTCCAAAGCTCTATTATACTCTGCCTCCTTTTCAGCTATTTACCCTTGTAAATGGACAACATATGCGTGTACATGTGTTCATTGATATTCTTATCATGCATGCTTTCTGCAGGCCAAGGTGTAAATATTTTCCCTTCAGTCCCCTCAGACAACTCCAAATTATACTTGAAAATCTTATACCTGTATGTCGGGAGCTCGCTGCACATATGGTGTATCAGAGTGCTCCTTTTTTAGACACAATCACTGCTACAAGAGAGAGAGGGCACGAGAGATCAATTTATTCTGTACGTCTTCGCACCAATTCAAAATTTACTGCAATCATCTTCTATATATTTTAAAAAGCACTCTTCCACACTCACCAAACCGCATTTGCATCTAATCAAATGTACATACTATACACTTTTCACAGTACAATAACAATTCAACGCATGTATAAAAATGTTTTATTTTTCCTCGCATTCCCTTACCAGCAGAATGGAGGGCTACAGTGCTCGCTAGTGCGGTACACCCCATTCTTAGTCAAACAGTGATGCCCCCACTCCTCTTTGAAAGGTAGATAAAACTACAATACCCAGAATCGTTGCTACTGTGACATCACCCCTTCCTCCCTATAGAACCCCTTTTCTATTTCCACTACAAATCAAAACGTATAATCTAAAAGTTGACACCACGTGGTCCACCTTACACATTTCACTTTCACACAAATACTCTCTTGAACGTTTTTCTTGCGGCTGGTGTGTTTTGCTCGCTACAATCTCCCCAGGACCTCCAATGATGTCCCTCCCTCAGAAAGGCCTGCACACCCTAGGGGGGGCATCTCTGCCTTCTACGATCAGGCAGGCCGATGGAAAACTCTGGCACCTGCTGTCCTCCTCATGTTGCGCACTATTTCTGCTCCCTGCAGGCTGGGACCGTGTACCCAGGGAAAGTGGCAGAGGGGCTTCTGATTCGGAGAGTCTGAGATCATGGAAACAGGGTCACCAAATATAGGTTAAGACCCAAAAATGTATATTAAAAGTAATCCAGATGAGGCAATAAAGTGCACGGGAGCAAGAAAGAAGTACATTTATTACATGCAACCATGGTCGGGAATCATTCACAAAAATCATTCAGAGAACATTACACAATGGCGAAATTTTATATTGAAGTGTGGAGTTTTGACATTAAAAATGTTACAATACGCTTAAACAATATCCTCCTCCAATTGATGGTTTGCGGTAGCTATATGGGTTAATCTATACAATTCCTAGCCCTATTGGCTTATCCTAACCCTTGTGACTGCATTGTTGTATGTATGTATGTATTTTATCTTATATAGTGCCGGTAGCCCGCGGGCATCAGGGCGCTTGGACATACAAACACTTACTAACTAAATCGGGATCGCAACATCAGGGCTAACTACGCTGCACAGGAAGACTAAGGACTCCTTTCTTATCTGAATAGATGAGTCTTAAACTGTTTTCTAAACACAGAATGGCTGCTTTCCATTCTCAATGGATCTGGTAAGTTGTTCCACAGCTGAGCTGCCAATACCACAAAAGATCTACCCAAACCCGACTTAAGTTTATATTTGGGAATAGTCAGAAGGCTCTTGCCTTCGGACCGAAGCTGTCTATGCGGTGCATATAGAACCAGGGTATTCTTTAAATAACTGGGAGCTTTTCCGTAAAGACATTTATGCACTAGTGCCAGGGATTTAAACTTTATTCTCTCCTCCACTCTGAGCCAGTGGAGGGATATTCTGTCCTTGGCTATGTGGTCTCTTTTCTTGAGACTTTTAACTACCCTGACTGCGTCATTCTGTATGACTTGGCATCTAGCCAAGTCCTTACCAGAAGCCCCTATCAAAAGGGCATTTCCATAGTCGAGCCTTGACAACACGATGGCTCTAGCAATAGTGGCCATATTACCTTCGTTCAGAAAAGGTCTGATGAGCCGTAGGTAGTATGCTGTATTTTTTTGCAGATAATTGGTCTGCGCTTCGGAATTTGACAGCAGAGTTCACCATTATACCGAGGGTTTTAACCTGGGAAGATACTAGTATTCTAGCTTCCTTAATCTGAAAGGATTTATAGTCCTCCCTCAGTTTAGCTAGCAGGCGACTGGAACTGAATAGCATCAATTCCGTTGAAGTGTCATTGAGACACATCCAGTTAGACTGCATCCATTTATCGATTACACTATATACTTTGCAGATCTTGATACTGTCTGCACTATGACTGCCCTCGAGCTCACAAATAAGCTGCGTATCATCTGCGTAGTTTGTAAAAAACACTCCGGTTTCCACCAGGATGCTACACAGAGTATGCATGTAGATGTTAAAGAGCATGGGCGACAGACTAGCACACTGTGGTACACCAAACATGATGGAGCAAGGGTCAGAGAAGCTACTTTCCCAGTGTACTTTGGCATGGCGGTCGGATAGAAATGATACCAGCCACTTAATTGCCATTTCAGAGCAGCCAACATTGTCTCTCAGTGCTTTAACTAATAGTTGATGCTCAACCAGGTCAAAGGCCACGCTTAAGTCTAACAGCATTAAAATCCCTACTTTACCCTTATCCACTAGACTCAGCATGTGATTCTGGAGGTCCAACATGGCCGTCTCCGTGCTGTGCGATGCTCTGAAACCAGACTGTTGTTGATGAAGGGTTGAATGTTTTTCCACATAATTTTGCAGTTGCTGTGTGGCTATTCTATCCAGAATTTTAAGAACAAAATTGGAGTTAGTAATAGGGCGGAGATTGGCCGGGTCCTTAGGGTCCAATCCAGACTTTTTGACTAATGGAGTGATGGTAACCTTTTTGATCTCTTTGGGGACTGAGCCCTCCTTAAAGGAGGCGTTAATTATTTTTAATAGGATGGGAGCAAAAAGTTCCTTATATTGGAGAATGATGTTAGAGGGTAACACATTTTCTACACAGGATGTTGGTTTCATGTGGCCCAACACCTCCAACAACTCAGCTTCAGTAATGGGGTGGAACATGAAGATCTCTTCGGGTACCATTATCTGCTTCGATGTAAGTCTGGCTTTAATAATATTTTGTCTAGCTTTCTCAATTGTTAATTTGTTAATTAATTAGTCAAAACAATTGCATATTCTTTTTGGCTACTTTCCCAGATTTGCTATTGGACAGGCAAAGTTTTCATTTTGTTTCATTTGGTCCTTGATATTTGATAGGTGGAGCTCCTGTGGCCAGGGGGCTATATGTCCCTTTTGTTTGAATGATGTTGTCTCATGCCTGTCTCTGTACAGGGTCTGATTCTCACCAGGGCTGTGACTTGTCTTGGTTAGCTTTTGGGAACATGGGCAGAACTTCTATTTGTTATATGTTTCACTTGCCTACGGTCATTGAACGGATTGAACGTTCTCCTTCACAGCCAATGACTTTGCAGCCTTCTACCTCTTCCTCTTTTGGACCCTTCTACTCTTAGCAACATTTGATTAAGTCATGCTGCCTTGTATTTTTGGCTGGGAAAAGGCTTCACCTCATACTCTTGACCAATCGCTGTGTGACTTTTCACTGTGCTCAATGCTGATGACTTTGCCACTGCATTCTTTTGTGACGTCCTAAACTGACTTGCTTTGCTGTGTAAAACTATTTATAATGTTCTGAGACCTGTAATTCGAATGGTTTAGGCATCGTCTTCAATCTTGAGGCCTACTAATGTTCAGGCATGTATAGAGTGTTGATGAGTGCACGCATATGCACATAACTGTATCAGGTGTCATGTTTTCTATTACTTAATGTTGCTATCACACCCTCTTACTCACCCAGTGTATTTCCTAGTTCATATAATCTCTGCTATTGTGTATATATGTGCATTGGCTAGGCCCTAACATCTGTCCCTATGTTACTCTGTCATTGCGGTTACTTGCAATGCTTTGTCTATCTGTGTGTGTTCTCCTCTACGTATGTTCTTTGACTGAATGCTTATCCTTTTCGTGTGACATTGAGAACTATCCCTACTAATGGCATATTATATTCATAGCTTAAATCTATCACATTGTGCTTGTCGATTAAATGGCTGCTCTAGCTTCTATTGCGATGTTTGACTCTTGGGCCTACATGCTGCACCTGTCCTTACATGCATGCTGTGTTGACCTTTGACGTATTCTTGTTGATGTGCGTGTGTGTGTGTGGACTGCTTTACATTTTTTCTCTCAGTGAAGGGATAGACTGGGAATGACAGGGTAATCTGCTTGCGGGCTGTGCTTTTGATTTTTGATGTATGTCCCGACTCGTGCTTCATGGGTTTTCCTAGTTTACATTTCTTCTTGCAGGTGGAGTGTAGGAAGTTCATCCCAACAACTCTGAATCCTTTGCCTGCAAAATAAGTATCAGTTGGTTCAGTGGCTTGAGTATACAATGGATTTGTTCATGTATTCATTCAGGCACTTTGCTCAGGGTCTTTGCATTCATTCATAAACACTGCTTGGGCCATTACAGATTCTCATATTTTTCCGAAGCACATATGTGCTTCGCTATTTAATAGCATTTGCTATTAAAAATGCACAAATAGCAATATCCGAAAAGGTGAAGACCCTCGGGGTCTAACTGCAGGCATCGCTGGGAGCAGAAGCCCATACTTCGTACCTGAAAAGAAACAGCCAATACCACCAGAGACTCCTCAAAAAAATGAGACCTCTACTTAATCAGAAAAACAGTACTACCATTGCTAGAGCCACGATCCTTTCTCGACTAGACTACGGCAACTCCTTACTTCTGGGCGCAAACAACAAATGCCTGAAGCAATGTCAAGTGATTCAGAACAATGCGATTAGGGCTATCACGGGCAAATCACGAAGGGAGCATATTACAAGTGATAGAAGAGACTTGCACTGGTTGGCCATTGAGGAGAGAATCATATTCAAGTCCCTCACATTAGTCCATAGATGCCTATATGGCAAAGCCCCTGTATACCTAAAAAAGCAATTCAAATGGCCCGCACCAAGCAGAAACCTTAGATCTTCTAATAAAGGTCTTCTGCAAACAATTCCAGCAAAAAAGAGGAAAGATCTAGGCAAGGCCTTCACGAGCAGAAGTGTTCTTAAATGGAACGAACTACCCGTGACTCTAAGGCTGGAAACAAACTACCTACTCTTCAGAAAGCAACTAAAGACTTGGCTATTCAAATACATCCTGGCTAGACCTCCACATATCAATGCACTCTGCCTGTTGTGTGGTCCTGCCACCGTCCCGTTTCTGTTCTGTCATGTCCTGTCTTTTTGGAACGTGCTCTGATGCCCGCGGGCTGCAGCACTTTATAAACAAATAAATAAAAATAAATAAATAAATAAACAAATAAAATGTTTTCTTAATAAGTATAATAGGTTTTTATTTTACATGAGCTCTGAGTCATCTGTATCTAACCCACTTTAACCTAAGTATAAGAGGAACAGGTGTGCTCCACTACACTTGCAGGGTAATTCATAGAAATTTGCACAAAAGTGGCGCACGTGAAGGTGCACAGCGTGCCTGTGCGAATGTCTGCGCCAGCTGCGTGCGCTAAAATCGATTTCCGCGCACAGCGTATTCATGGATTTTCGCATCCAAAACCAGCCGTGGCGCAGCGTGGCGCAGCGACCCTGCAGCAGCGCCAGTTACGCCCCCAAGAATGCCCTCGCGCAAGGAAAAGCCTTCAAAATCCCCAAATAATCGCAAAGGGCTGCGCTAACCCTGGACCAGTTCACAGGGCTGGCAAACAGCAAACGCCAAGCGGGGAACGAGTATTTCAGTGGTTCGCGGGAAGTTCCACACGCGATTGTCCTGTGTACGTGTGCAACAGGGGTGCGCGGGAAGTATCACACGCAAAATCAGCAGGGTACGTGTATTTCAGGGGTGCGCGGGAAGTATCACACGCGATTCCAGCAGGGTACGTGTATTACAGAGGTGCGCGGGTAGTTCCACACGCGATTTCAGCAGGGTACGTGTATTTCAGGGGTGCGCACGAAGTTCCACACGCGATTGGCCCCGTGCGAGCAGGGTACGTGTATTTCAGGGGTGCGTGGGAAGTTCCACACGCGATTGGCCCCGTGCGAGCAGGGTACGTGTATTCCAGGGGTGCGCGGGAAGTTCCACACGTGATCTCAGCAGGGTATGTGTATTCCAGGGGTGCGCGGGAAGTTCCACACGCGATTGGCCCCGTGCGAGCAGGGTACGTGTATTTCAGGGGTGCGCGGGAAGTTCCACACGCAATTTCAGCAGGGTACGTGTATTTCAGGGGTGCGCGGGAAGTTCCACACGCGATTTGAGCAGGGTACGTGTATTTCAGGGGTGCGTGGGAAGTTCCACACGCGATTCCATCAGGGTACGTGTATTTCAGGGGTGCGCGGGAAGTTCCACACGCGATTGGCCCCGTGCGAGCAGGGTACGTGTATTTCAGGGGTACGCGGGAAGTTCCACACGCGATTACAGCAGGGTACGTGTATTTTAGGGGTGCGCGGGAAGTTCCACACGCGATTTCAGCAGGGTACGTGTATTTCAGGGGTGCGCAGGAAGTTCCACACGCGATTCCATCAGGGTACGTGTATTTCAGGGGTACGTGAATTGGCTGTATGGGTCCTCACAGGTGTTCGCTATACAACCTCCACGGCCCCTGCAGGCAGCCCGCACCATGGGGGACTACCCTGCACCCCTGCTCATGTCCCGCAGGCAGCCTATCCACCATGGGCATGCCCCCCAGCCAACCCACATGTCACCTTGCACTACTGATCAACAATGCATGTCTCCCAGCACCCCTACCCCCCAGCAGTCAGGGGCACCCTCCACCAGGCCCCCACTCCTGTCTCCCTGCACCCCCACCCCCCAGCAGTCAGGGGCACCCTCCACCAGGCCCCCACTCCTGTCTCCCTGCACCCCCTACCCCCCAGCAGTCAGGGGCACCCTCCACCAGGCTCCCACTCCTGTCTCCCAGCACCCCCACACCCCAGCCACCAGGGGCAGCCTCCACCAGGCCCCCACTCATGTCTTCCACCACCCCCACCCCCCAGCAGTGCAGGGGCAGCCTCCACCAGGCCCCCACTCATGTCCAACTCATGTCTCCCACCACCCCCACCCCCCAGCCACCAGGAGCAGCCTCCACCAGGCCCCCACTCATGTCTCCCACCACCCCCACCCCCCAGCAGTGCAGGGGCAGCCTCCAACAGGCCCTAACCCATGTCTCCCATCACCCCTGTTAGGCGGAAACCTGTGCAGTTCCCTCTGGGACCACTGCAAAAGATTTAGGACTACAGGCGTTTGGCGGTGAACCCACTTGGTAGCAGTCTGTACCACACAGATTCACTTGGTAGCTCTGGCTGAGCAGTCAGACTTCCCTCAAGAAGAGTTGAGCAGTATGTGGAGTATACACAATAGAGCAATTCTTCACAGTAAGACAAGCAAACACGCAACGAGGCTTAGTGTAAAGATATTAAGGCATTTATTTATAATGAAACATCTATGAAAAACACTATGGCAAATTCACGGCAAACAAATCAAACACAATTACTCTACGAAGAAGAAACGATCAATCCCCCTAGCAATATTTCGACAAGTCTAGGTTCTACCGGTACCACTTATTTTCAGACAGAGGTGGATACCTCAACCTAGATGACACTCTAATATTTGTTAGGACGGGAGAGAAAAAGATAGGCAGGTTATGAAATCAACACAGTTCAATCCTACGCGGATAAAATGCAAGGCAGGAAGGCAAGAATCACAATAGATCGTAAAGTTCAGAGGCCAGGCCCACTCGGAGAGAGGCAAGGCGCGATGTCCCAAAAAGTCTCTAGTGGAGATGCATTAACGTCTTTGTAGCTAATTGTTATCGGCAGATTGAACCAGTTCAGAACAATGAATGAGAAAAGCTTGGAGGCGACCCAACGGAACGGGGAGGATTAAGACACCTCACTCGAACCGATCGAAAGGGAAGCCAGGCGGACACGGTACCTTGTTGTGGAGGGCAGCTCTGGCAGGGGGCAGTTGTTCCTGGTGGTGGATGCACGTCGGGTCTTTGCCAAGAGTAGAGATGATCTCGTCGTCGAAGAAAAGTGAAGGCCGGTGCACCACCAGGGAAGAGACCAGCCGCGGAGTGCTCCGTCACAAGGCACCACCTTTTGGTCGCGGTACAGGGGTAGTGGCTATCCGATTGCCGAGGTGCTCTGCATGGGCAATTCGACCACTGCGTCCTGAGGCGAATAAAAAGCAAAGGGGACTGGTTGTTCCCACCAGTCATGGGAAGAGACTCTCCGGCAGGGAGATCTCCTCTGTCGTCGGGAAGTGGTGAGTCGGTTCCGGAGGGCTCCACCGGAGGTGTCGTCGTGCAGGTCGGCTCAGCATTACCCTCGTCGGATTCTTTAGGTCCTGTGGCGACTTCCGAAGATCCAGTCCCAAAAGCCCTGCTTTTATGCAGAAAACCCCCATTCATTCAGCCTAGCTGTCAATCAACACATGCTAAGTGGTGAGCGGGGAGGCTCACCACTTGGGCCAATCACTCCAGAGTGCGACCGGAGTTGGCAAGGCAACTCGGTCCAGGGTGCCTAAACCCCCTCCCACACCCCTGTGGTAACCCAGACAGAATGGCACCACTTTGGAGGGTCTCTGTACAGAGACCGCCAAAAGTGGAACAAAGGGCTCGACCTTTGGTTTAGGAGTCACAGAGACGAACACAGACACCATTTTAAAAACCGAGTTCTGGCAGAAAATACCATCCGATAAACTTATTTAAGATAAGCAGACCGGTGGTAGGTTAGAGATTAACAAGGAAAAGTATCAATCTCCAACAATGGGACGAGTCCCATAGGGTTATGTTCGGGGTCGAGCATAACAAGTAGTTTCCACTGCCACCAGCCAAAACTCGACGAGGGGGGACGGGACAGTGCCCCCTCGAGTAACAGATCCAGGAGTAATCGAATTACCCCTACTAGTACGTCCACAATAAGATGGTTTGTACTAGTTCTGTTAGTAAATTTAGGTCTAGTAAAACCAATGGTGACTTTACATGCCCGGGGAGACAGTAGTCAGTCCCCGGGTATGGAGTCTATGGTGGAGGTCCGCTAGGACGCCCCAGTGTTACGGCACGTAGGCTGCGGTGTAACACACATAGAAAAACATATGAGAACCTATGGAGTAAAAGACCCCATAGTCCATAGAACACATTGACATTCAAAGGAATTACACACATACATGTCCAAGAGTGGGAGACAAAGAGTCTCACTCTTGGCAGAATGGAAAAAACAAACTCCCGAAATCCAGCAAAGCTGCTGGGGGACACACTAGGTTAGGAAATTCAGCCTAAACAGAGAATTCTCCCTAACAAACCCCACCCCCCAGCCACCAGAGGCAGCTTCCACCAGGCCCCCACTCATGTCTCCCACCACCCCCACCCCCCAGCAGTGCAGGGGCAGCCACCACCAGGCCCCCACTCATGTTACCCCCACCCCCACCCCCCATCCACCAGGGGCAGCCTCCACCAGGCCCCCACTCATGTCCAACTCATGTCTCCCACCACCCCCACCCCCCAGCCACCAGGGGCAGCCTCCACCAGGCCCCCACTCATGTCTCCGACCACCCCCACCCCCCAGCAGTGCAGGGGCAGCCCCCACCAGGCCCCCACTCATTTCCCCTATTACCCCCACCCCCAGCAGTGCAGGGGCAGCCCCCACCAGGCCCCCACTCATGTCCCCTATTACTCCCACCCCCCAGCAGTGCAGGGGCACCCTCCACCAGGCTCCCACTCCTGTCTCCCAGCACCCCCACCCCCCAGCAGTGCAGGGGCAGCCTCCACCAGGCCCCCACTCATGTCCAACTCATGTCTCCCACCACCCACACCCCCCAGCCACCAGAGGCAGCCTCCACCAGGCCCCCACTCATGTCCCCTATTACCCCCATCCCCCAGCAGTGCAGGGGCAGCCTCTACCAGGCCCCCACCCATGTCTCCCATCACCCCCACCCCCCATCCACCAGGGGCAGCCTCCACCAGGCCCCCACTCATGTCCAATTCATGTCTCCCACCACCCCCACCCCCCAGCCACCAGGGGCAGCCTCCACAAGGCCCCCACTCATGTCTCCCCCCACCCCCACCCCCAGCAGTGCAGGGGCAGCCCCCACCAGGCCCCCACTCATGTCCCCTATCACCCCCACCACCCAGCAGTGCAGGGGCAGCCCCCACCAGGCTCCCACTCCTGTCTCCCAGCACCCCCACCCCCCAGCAGTGCAGGGGCAGCCTCCGCCAGGCCCCCACTCATGGCTCCCAGCACCCCCACCCCCCGGCAGTCAGGGGCACCCTCCACCAGGCCCCCGCTCCTGTCTCCCTGCACCCCCACACCCCAGCAGTCAGGGGTACCCTCCACCAGGCCCCCACTCCTGTCTCCCTGCACCCCCTACCCCCCAGCAGTCAGGGGCACCCTCCACCAGGCCCCCACTCATGTCCCCTATTACCCCCACCCCCCAGCAGTTGAGGGGCAGCCTCCACCAGGCCCCCACTCAAGTCCCCTATTGCCCCCACCCCCCAGCAGTGCAGGGGCACCCTCCACCAGGCTCCCACTCCTGTCTCCCAGCACCCCCATCCCCCAACCACCAGGGGCAGCCTCCACCAGGCCCCCACTCATGTCTCCCACCACCCCCACCCCCCAGCAGTGCAGGGGCAGCCTCCACCAGGCCCCCACCCATGTCTACCACCACCCCCACCCCCCAGCAGTGCAGGGGCAGCCTCCACCAGGCCCCCACTCATGCCCAACTCATGTCTCCCACCACCCCCACCCACCAGCCACTAGGGGCAGCCTCCACCAGGCCCCCACTCATGTCTCCCACCACCCCCACCCCCCAGCAGTGCAGGGGCAGCCTCCACCAGGCCCCCACCCATGTCTCCCATCACCCCCACCCCCCAGCCACCAGGGGCAGCCTCCACCAGGCCCCCACTCATGTCTCCCACCACCCCCACCCCCCAGCAGTGCAGGGGCAGCCCCCACCAGGCCCCCACTCATGTCCCCTATTACCCTCACCCCCCAGCAGTGCAGGAGCACCCTCCACCAGGCTCCCACTCCTGTCTCCCAGCCCCCCCACCCCCCAGCCACCAGGGGCAGCCTCCACCAGGCCCCCACTCATGTCTCCCACCACCCCCACCACCCAGCAGTGCAGGGGCAGCCTCCACCAGGCCCCCACCCATGTCTACCACCACCCCCACCCCCCAGCAGTGCAGGGGCAGCCTCCACCAGGCCCCCACTCATGTCCAACTCATGTCTCCCACCACCCCCACCCCCAGCCACCAGGTGCAGCCTCCACCAGGCCCCCACTCATGTCTCCCACCACCCCCACCCCCCAGCCACCAGGGGCAGCCTCCACCAGGCCCCCACTCATGTCTCCCACCACCCCCTTCCCCCAGCAGTGCAGGGGCAGCCTCCACCAGGCCCCCACCAATGTCTCCCATCACCCCCACCCGCCAGCCACCAGGGGCAGACTCCACCAGGCCCCCACTCATGTCTCCCACCACCCCCACCCCCCAGCAGTGCAGGGGCAGCCCCCACCAGGCCCCCACTCATGTCCCCTATTACCCCCACCCCCAGCAGTGCAGGGGCAGCCCCCACGAGGCCCCCACTCATGTCCCCTATTACCCCCACCCCCCAGCAGTGCAGGGGCACCCTCCGCCAGGCACCCACTCCTGCCTCCCAGCACCCCCACCCCCCAGCCACCAGGGGCAGCCTCCACCAGGCCCCCACTCATGTCTCCCACCACCCCCACCCCCCAGCAGTGCAGGGGCAGCCTCCACCAGGCCCCCACTCATGTCTCCCACCACCCCCACCCCCCAGCAGTCAGGGGCACCCTCCACCAGGCCCCCACTCCTGTCTCCCTGCACCCACACCCCCCAGCAGTCAGGGGCACCCTCCACCAGGCCCCCACTCCTGTCTCCCTGCACCCCCTACCCCCCAGCAGTCAGGGGCACCCTCCACCAGGCCCCCACTCCTGTCTCCCTGCACCCCCACCCCCCAGCTGTCAGGGACACCCTCCACCAGGCCCCCACTCCTGTCTCCCTGCACCCCCTACCCCCCCAGCAGTAAGGGGCACCCTCCACCAGGGCCACACTCATGTCTCCCACCACCCCCACCCCCCAGCAGTGCAGGGGCAGCCTCCACCAGGCCCCCACCCATGTCTCCCATCACCCCACCCCCCAGCCACCAGGGGCAGCCTCCACCAGGCCCCCACTCATGTCTCCCACCGCCCCCACCCCCCAGCAGTGCAGGGGCAGCCCCCACCAGGCGCCCACTCATGTCCCCTATTACCCCCACCCCCCAGCAGTGCAGGGGCAGCCTCCACCAGGCCCCCCCTATTACCCACACCCCCCAGCAGTGCAGGGGCACCCTCCACCAGGCTCCCACTCCTGTCTCCCAGCACCCCCACCCCCCAGCAGTGCAGGGGCAGCCTCCACCAGGCCCCTACTCATGTCCAACTCATGTCTCCCACCATCCCCACCCCCCAGCAACCAGGGGCAGCCTCCACCAGGCCCCCACTCATGTCCCCTATTACCCCCATCCCCCAGCAGTGCAGGGGCAGCCTCCACCAGGCCCCCACCCATGTCTCCCATCACCCCCACCCCCATCCACCAGGGGCAGCCTCCACCAGGCCCCCACTCATGTCCAACTCATGTCTTCCACCACCCCCACCCCCCAGCCACCAGGGGCAGCCTCCACCAGGCCCCCACTCATGTCTCCCACCACCCCCACCCCCCAGCAGTGCAGGGGCAGCCCCCACCAGGCCCCCACTCATGTCCTCTATTACCCCCACCCCCCAGCAGTGCAGGGACAGCCCCCACTAGGCCCCCTCTCATGTCCCCTATTACCCCCACCCACCAGCAGTGCAGGGGCACCCTCCACCAGGCTCCCACTCCTGTCTCCCAGCAACCCCATCCCCCAGCCACCAGGGACAGCCTCCACCAGGCCCCCACTCATGTCTCCCACCACCCCCACCCCCCAGCAGTGCAGGGGCAGCCTCCACCAGGCCCCCACTCATGTCTCCCAGTACCCCCACCCCCCAGCAGTCAGGGGCACCCTCCACCAGGCCCCCACATCTGTCTCCCTGCACCCCCACCCCCCAGCAGTCAGGGGCACCCTCCACCAGGCCCCCACTCCTGTCTCCCTGCACCCCCTACCCCCCAGCAGTCAGGGGCACCCTCCACCAGGCCCCCACTCATGTCCCCTATTACCCCCACCCCCCAGCAGTGCAGGGGCAGCCTCCACCAGGCCCCCACTCATGTCTCCCACCACCCCCACCCCACAGCAGTGCAGGGGCAACCTCCACCAGGCCCCCACTCATGTCCCCCATTACCCCCACCCCCCAGCAGTCAGGGGCACCTGCCAGCAGGCCCCCACTCATGTCGAACTCATGTTCCCCAGCCAACATGTCATCACAATCTAGATCCCTGGTCCCTATGGTCAGCCTCCAAATGCAAAACACCCACCCGGGTATTGCATCCACCCACTCAGAAATGGCAATAACATGATAGAACAGCAATTGCAAGTTTGGAAACGAACACATGTCCCTCACATACACCCAATGGGTGTCAGTGAATCTCAAAACCCATATCATGATATGCATGAAACCAATGAGATAATACTACACATTGAAGTTTGATCAAAAAATATGTATTAAAGGAAACATGAATTGAATCAAAAATAAACTAACAGAAATGGGAATGTAAAAAAAGTAAAAAGAAGCACGTCCGTGAAAAAATGCAAAACCAAAAATCAGAATCCAAAGGAATGGTGTCCAAAGTCACAGTCCACAAAAGAAAATCCAATGGGAAATTATAATTGAAAGCCATTGCTCCATGGGTAAATTGTAAAAAGAACAGACAATCCAACAGTGAACTATGTACAGGTGAACAAGCCAGGGTCCATGATCCCAACAAAAGAAATGAAACCTATCTAACAACACCACCTAATAAAAAATAACTATATACAAAAATGTGTCCCATTGTCCAAAAGGTCCAAAGAAAATGCAAAAACAAAGGAAACCTAACACTAACTACATAACTATTTACATGGGCAGCGGGCTAGTCCAACGGCTCACTGGATGTTGTCATGGGCCAGGGCATCATCGAACTCCTGTTCAATGGCTTGGAGGCGGGCATGTTCCCTGGCCCCGAGGTCTCGCAGGGATAAAGCAGTGTCCAGCTCCAACTCCCTGCGAAGACCCTCAGCGCCCTCTGCATGGAGTTCTCCGCCCTGACCATTGTGAGCCGTTCCTCCTCTGCCCGCTGCCGCTCCGCACCTATCTGCTGGCCCAACCGCTCCCACACGGAAGCCACTCCCATTCCAGGGTTCTCCTGCCCTCCGGCCGATGCCTGCACCCCTGATGTTGATGGCCCCGAGCCATGATGCCTCCCACGTCGAGCCTGCCGTTGCCTCCGACGCAACTGCCTGTGCCAGCACGACGGCATCCAGGCTGATGGAATCCACCGACGCCGTCGTGCACGTGCCCTGCCCGATGATGCCGTCACATCCTCCATCTGCTGGGGTCCAGTTGCTGGTGTGTCCACCCCTGCTGGACCTCCGACTCCCGACTGTGGCAGGGATGGGATCCCCACCGAGCCGGCTGCATTGGTCGGGGCAGGTCCACAGGGGGCCCTGGTGGCATCTGGGCCGGAAGACGGCATGGAGAACGACTGGTGCATAGTCTCCACAGAGGAGGAGAGGGTCGCCAGATTGGCCGACACATGTAGGAAACTCCTGACCATGGCCGATCCCAACTGGGCCACGTCGGCACGGTGCTCTCCGTGATGACGTGCATGCTCCTCCCGGGAAGCACGCATCTCATTACGAATTGCACCTGTGCGCAACGTGACACCAATCAGGACCTTCTCCATACGGCCAGGGGTCCCCTCATCCGCAGGTGGTGGGGAGTCAGATGACATGGACATCCCCCCTACCTGCGGACGGGCCTGGGATGGGGCATCCCTGCTGGTGCATGGTGGTGCAGTCACAGTGTCAGGGACAGTGACATGCACAGGCCCCTCCACGGCGACCTGTGCTGCCTCCTGCCCCTGCCCCTGGACTGCAGCACTTGCACCAGCAGGGATGCCCCCACCAGGCCCCATGTGCGCCTCAGTAGCGGCCTCCTCCACCTCTGTGGAAACCACCAACCTGGATGGCTCCACCCCGTCTTCCGCCGTTGCAAGCCCCTGTTGGGGCTCACCCACCCCTTCCGCTGCAGCCGTGGGGGCATCCCCGCCACTTTGCTCCACAGAGCCGTCTCCGCCCTCTTCTTCACGTGGCGCTGTGTAGAGGGAGACATAGAACACAAGCATCAGGGTACTGTACAATGGTCCTCTAGACAGGAAGCAATAGCAGATGAGTGGCACTGTCAAAGATCACTTCCATCATGTCCCTCCACAACACATGTCTCAGTGCAGGTAAAACACATGCGGTAACAGGCATGGCGCATGCTATGGACATTAGCATACATGTCCAAGTGATTCTTGAAACATACACTGTTGTTTTGGAACTCACATGCATCATGGGCCATGCCTATCACATGCACACACTTCACCCTAGTTTCATCCATCTGGCCTCGTACACCACAGACACAGTGGATACAAGGATGACTAGGCTGCATCAGTGAACCTGAACATTGCGACAGACATGTGTCATGCATCCCTGGCATTCACAAGTAACAGACACGCAGGTCAGACACACAGACATGGACAGCATACATGTACATGGCATCAGCACCCATCCCTCACCCATGTACAGGAACAGAGACTGGCATGCTTTCATGTGGCCATTCCGCATAGGGCAACCCATGTTGCATTTGAACACATGCACCAACCGTGTGGTTCACACATTACTGGTCTCACATGCATGACGTCCCTGCACACACACATGCATACATGGCCTATGTCACACATAAAGGCAAGTATCAGACAACCAGCACACTGCGACATGCCCTGTCTCACACAGCAATGCTTGGCCACTTACCGCTCAACTCCAGACGGGTCTGCCTCTCAAGGATCTGGGCGTGGAGCGCTGGGCCTACGCGTTCCAGGACCCTCATCTGGATGGTACTCATGCGGCCCCGGCCCCCCTCCACGAGGCGCCGGGCCTTCAAGAGGGTCCTGGACCTGCAGTCATCCCAGCGCTTCTTGACATGTTGGTAGTCGCGGACTGCCACCCCCTCCGCGTTGATGGCAGTCACAATGTCCGTCCAGATCCGAGTCCGTCCTTCCTTGTTGGCGCGCTTACTTCCGAAGAGGGCATCATACTGCCCCATGACTTGCTCCACCAGGACACCAACTTTGGTGGCAGTGAAGCTGGTGCCCCTCTGCCTCTCTGGCCGGGGGTTGCCAGTGGTGCCAGATGTTGCAGTGCCCGACATGGCAACCCCAGAGGCAGGAGTGGGTGGGCAACTGGGTCCTGGGGCTGGGCTGTGGAGCGATGGTATCCCAGTCGGGAGTCTTCTGTTCCAGCAGGGGTGGACACAGCAAATGTACCCCTGCAGATGGCTGATGTGTAGGCACCAAATGGCAGGGCACGGTGGCAGCAGGCAGGCAGGCAGGCAGGCAGCAGCAGATGGCTCGTGGGAGGCTGGTCGGGGATCTGGGGGGCAGTAATTCGGCCTTTTGGGCAGGAGCGTGGTCTTCCGTGAGCTTACGCGTGGCCAGCTTGATACGGAGTGATTTGGCATGTGAAAATCCTGCACGTCTGCGTGTAAATCGAGGAAAGGCCCTTAGCGCGTATGCACGTCAGCATGCATATGCGATTTCATTGGACCAAAGGCCCTTAGCGCGTGAGCGCGTCTGTGACGTGACGCGCGCGGGTGTTTCCCTCATTACACGTGATGACGTGATTTTATTATGATTTCACCATGGAGCAATGGTTTTCGATTTTAATTTTCCATTGGATTTACTTTTGTGGACTGTGACTTTGGACACCTTTCCTTTGCATTATGATTTGTGGTTTAGCATTATTTCACAGACCTGCTGTTTCTTTTTTTTTTATTTCTATTATTGTTTGTTTATTTTTGATTCAATTTATGTTGTTTTTAATACATATTTTTTCTTCAAAGTTCAATGTGTAGTATCATCTTATTGGTTTCATGCATATCATGATATGGGTTTTGACATTCACTGACACCCATTGGGTGTATTTGAGGGACATGTGTTCATTTCCAAACTTGCAATTGGGCTTCTATCATGTTTTTGCCATTTCTAAGTGGGTGGATGCAATACTCGGGTGGGTGTTTGCCATTTGGAGGCTGACCATAAGGGCCAGGGATCTACATTGTGGTGACATGTTGGCTGGGAAAAATGGATGGGGGCCTGGTGGAGGCTGCCCCTGGTGGCTGGGGGGTGGGGCTGGTGGTAGACATGGGTGGGGACCTGGTGGAGGCTGCCCCTGCACTGCTGGGGGGTGGGGGTTCAGGGGGACATGAGTGGGGGCCTGGTGGAGGCTGCCCCTGCACTGCTGGGGGGTGGGGGTGGTGGTAGACATGAGTGGGGGCCTGGTGGAGGCTGCCCCTGCACTGCTGGGGGGTGGGGGTGCAGGGGGACATGAGTGGGGGCCTGGTGGAGGCTGCCCCTGCACTGCTGGGGGTGGGGGTGGTGGTAGACATGAGTGGGGGCCTGGTGGAGGCTGCCCCTGAACTGCTGGGGGGTGGGGTGCAGAGGGACATGAGTGGGGGCCTGGTGGAGGCTGCCCCTGCACTGCTGGGGGGTGGGGGTAATAGGGGACATGAGTGGGGGCCTGGTGGAGGCTGCCCCTGCACTGCTGGGGGGCGGGGGTGGTGGGAGACATGAATGGGGGCCTGGTGGAGGCTGCCCCTGCACTGTTGGGGGGTGGGGGTGGTGGTAGACATGAGTGGGGGCCTTGTGGAGGCTGCCCCTGGTGGCTGGGGGGTGGAGGTGCAGGGGGACATGAGTGGGGGCCTGGTGGAGGCTGTCCCTGCACTGCTGGGGGGTGGGGGTGGTGGTAGACATGAGTGGGGGCCTGGTGGAGGCTGCCCCTGGTGGCTGGAGGGTGGGGGTGGTGGTAGACATGGGTGGGGGCCTGGTGGAGGCTGCCCCTGGTGGCTGGGGGGTGGGGGTGCAGGGGGACATGAGTGGGGGCTTGGTGGAGGCTGCCCCTGCACTGCTGGGGGGTGGGGGTGGTGGTAGACATGAGTGGGGGCCTGGTGGAGGTTGCCCCTGCAATGCTGGGGGGTGGGGGTGCAGGGGGACATGAGTGGGGGCCTGGTGGAGGCTGCCCCTGTACTGCTGGGGGTGGGGGTAATAGGGGACATGAGTGGGGGCCTGGTGGAGGCAGCCCCTGCACTGCTGGGGGGTGGGGGTGGTGGTAGACATGAGTGGGGGCCTGGTGGAGGCTGCCCCTGCACTGCTGGGGATTGGGGGTGCAGGGGGACATGAGTGGGGGCCTGGTGGAGCCTGCCCCTGCACTGCTGGGGGGTGTGGGTGGTGGTAGACATGAGTGGGGGCCTGGTGGAGGCTGCCCCTGCACTGCTGGGGGGTGGGGGTGGTGGGAGACATGAGTGGGGGCCTGGTGGAGGCTGCCCCTGCACTGCTGGGGGGTGGGGGTGGTGGTAGACATGAGTGGGGGCCTGGTGGAGGCTGCCCCTGCACTGCCGGGGGGTGGGGGTGCAGGGGGACATGAGTGGGGGCCTGGTGGAGGCTGCCCCTGCACTGCTGGGGGGTGGGGTGGTGGTAGACATGGGTGGGGGCCTGGGGGAGGGAGCCCCTGGTGGCTGGGGGGTGGGGGTGATGGGAGACATGAGTGGGGGCCTGGTGGAGGCTGCCCCTGGTGGCTGGGGGGTGAGGGTGGTGGGAGACATGAGTTGGACATGGGTGGGGGCCTGGTGGAGGCTGCCCCTGGTGGCTGGGGGGTGGGGGTGGTGGTAGGCATGGGTGGGGGCCTGGTGGAGGCTGCCCCTGGTGGCTGGGGGTTGGGGTGCAGGGGGACATGAGTGGGGGCCTGGTGGAGGCTGCCCCTGCACTGCTGGGGGGTGGGGGTGATGGTAGACATGAGTGGGGGCCTGGTGGAGGCTGCCCCTGCACTGCTGGGGGGTGGGGGTGGTGGTAGACATGAGTGGGGGCCTGGTGGAGGCTGCCCCTGCACTGCTGGGGGGTGGGGGTGCAGGGGGACATGAGTGGGGGCCTGGTGGAGGCTGTCCCTGCACTGCTGGGGGGTGGGGTGGTGGTAGACATGAGTGGGGGCCTGGTGGAGGCTGCCCCTGAACTGCTGGGGTGTGGGGGTGCAGGGGGACATGAGTGGGGGCCTGGTGGAGGCTGCCCCTGCACTGCTGGGGGGTGGGGGTAATAGGGGACATGAGTGGGGGCCTGGTGGAGGCTGCCCCTGCACTGCTGGGGGGTGGGGGTGGTGGGAGACATGATTGGGGGCCTGGTGGAGGCTGCCCCTGCACTGCTGGGGGGTGGGGGTGGTGGTAGACATGAGTGGGGGCCTGGTGGAGGCTGCCCCTGCACCGCTGGGGGGTGGGGGTGCAGGGGGACATGAGTGGGTGCCTGGTGGAGCCTGCCCCTGCACTGCTGGGGGGTGTGGGGGGTGGTAGACATGAGTGGGGGCCTGGTGGAGGCTGCCCCTGCACTGTTGGTGGGTGGGGGTGATAGGGGACATGAGTGGGTGCCTGGTGGAGGCTGCCCCTGGTGGCTGGATGGTGGGGGTGATAGGGGACATGAGTGGGGGCCTGGTGGAGGCTGCCCCTGCAATTCTGGGGGGTGGGGGTGGTGGTAGACATGGGTGGGGGCCTGGTGGAGGCTGCCCCTGGTGGCTTGGGGGTCGGGGTGCAGGGGGACATGAGTGGGGGCCTGATGGAGGCTGCCCCTGCACTGCTGGGGGGTGGGGGTGGTGGTAGACATGAGTGGGGGCTTGGTAGAGGCTGCCCCTGGTGGCTGGGGGTGGGGGCGCATGGGGACATGAGTGGGGGCCTGGTGGAGGCTGCCCCTGCACTGCTGGGGGGTGGGGATGGTGGTAGACATGAGTGGGGGCCTGGTGGAGGCTGCCCCTGCACTGCTGGGGTAGTGGGGGTGCAGGGGGACATGAGTGTGGGCCTAGTGGAGGCTGCCCCTGCACTGCTGGGGGGTGGGGGTGATAGGGGACATGAGTGGGGGCCTGGTGGAGGCTGCCCCTGGTGGCTGGGGGGTGGGGGTGGTGGTAGACATGGGTGGGGGCCTGGTGGAGGCTGCCCCTGGTGGCTGGGGATGGGGGTGCAGGGGGACATGAGTGGGGGCCTGGTGGAGGCTGTCCCTGCACTGCTGGGGGGTGGGGGTGGTGGTAGACATGAGTGGGGGCCTGGTGGAGGCTGCCCCTGGTGGCTGGAGGGTGGGGGGGTGGTAGACAAGGGTGGGGGCCTGGTGGAGGCTGCCCCTGGTGGCTGGGGGTTGGGGGTGCAGGGGGACATGAGTGGGGGCCTGGTGGAGGCTGCCCCTGGTGGCTGGGGGGTGGGGTTGGTGGTAGACATGGGTGGGGGCCTGGTGGAGGCTGCCCCAGGTGGCTGGGGGGTGGAGGTGCAGGGGGACATGAGTGGGGGCCTGGTGGAGGCTGCCCCTGCACTGCTGGGGGCTGCGGGTGGTGGTAGACATGAGTGGGGGCCTGGTGGAGGCTGCCCCTGCACTGCTAGGGGGTGGGGGTGATAGGGGACATGAGTGGGGGCCTGGTGGAGGCTGCCCCTGGTCGCTGGGGTGTGGTGGTGGACATAGACATGGGTGGGGGCCTTGTGGAGGCTGCCCCTGGTGGCTGGGGGGTGGAGGTGCAGGGGGACATGAGTGGGGGCCTGGTGGAGGCTGTCCCTGCACTGCTGGGGGGTGGGGGTGGTGGTAGACATGAGCGGGGGCCTGGTGGAGGCTGCCCCTGGTGGCTGGAGGGTGGGGGTGGTGGTAGACATGGGTGGGGGCCTGGTGGAGGCTGCCCCTGGTGGCTGGGGGGTGGGGGTGCAGGGGGACATGAGTGGGGGCTTGGTGGAGGCTGCCCCTGCACTGCTGGGGGGTGGGGGTGGTGGTAGACATGAGTGGGGGCCTGGTGGAGGTTGCCCCTGCAATGCTGGGGGGTGGGGGTGCAGGGGGACATGAGTGGGGGCCTGGTGGAGGCTGCCCCTGTACTGCTGGGGGGTGGGGGTAATAGGGGACATGAGTGGGGGCCTGGTGGAGGCTGCCTCTGCACGGCTGGGGGGTGGGGGGGTAGGAGACATGAGTGGGGGCCTGGTGGAGGCTGCCCCTGCACTGCTGGGGGGTGGGGGTGGTGGTAGACATGTGTGGGGGCCTGGTGGAGGCTGCCCCTGCACTGCCGGGGGGTGGGGGTGCAGGGGGACATGAGTGGGGGCCTGGTGGAGGCTGCCCCTGCACTGCTGGGGGGTGGGGTGGTGGTAGACATGGGTGGGGGCCTGGGGGAGCGTGCCCCTGGTGGCTGGGGGGTGGGGGTGATGGGAAACATGAGTGGGGGCCTGGTGGAGGCTGCCCCTGGTGGCTGGGGGGTGAGGGTGGTGGGAGACATGAGTTGGACATGGGTGGGGGCCTGGTGGAGGCTGCCCCTGGTGGCTGGGGGGTGGGGGTGGTGGTAGGCATGGGTGGGGGCCTGGTGGAGGCTGCCCCTGGTGGCTGGGGGGTGGGGGTGCAGGGGGACATGAGTGGGGGCCTGGTGGAGGCTGCCCCTGCACTGCTGGGGGGTGGGGGTGGTGGTAGACATGAGTGGGGGCCTGGTGGAGGCTGCCCCTGCACTGCTGGGGGGTGGGGGTGGTGGTAGACATGAGTGGGGGCCTGGTGGAGGCTGCCCCTGCACTGCTGGGGGGTGGGGGTGCAGCGGGACATGAGTGGGGGCCTGGTGGAGGCTGCCCCTGCACTGCTGGGGGGTGGGGGTGGTGGTAGACATGAGTGGGGGCCTGGTGGAGGTTGCCCCTGCACTGCTGGGGGGTGGGGGTGCAGGGGGACATGAGTGGGGGCCTGGTGGAGGCTGCCCCTGTACTGCTGGGGGGTGGGGGTAATAGGGGACATGAGTGGGGGCCTGGTGGAGGCTGCCCCTGCACTGCTGGGGGGTGGGGGGGAGACATGAGTGGGGGCCTGGTGGAGGCTGCCCCTGCACTGCCGGGGGGTGGGGGTGCAGGGGGAAATGAATGGGGGCCTGGTGGAGGCTGCCCCTGCACTGCTGGGGGGTGGGGTGGTGGTAGACATGGGTGGGGGCCTGGGGGAGGGTGCCCCTGGTGGCTGGGGGGTGGGGGTGATGGGAGACATGAGTGGGGGCCTGGTGGAGGCTGCCCCTGGTGGCTGGGGGGTGAGGGTGGTGGGAGACATGAGTTGGACATGGGTGGGGGCCTGGTGGAGGCTGCCCCTGGTGGCTGGGGGGTGGGGGTGGTGGTAGGCATGGGTGGGGGCCTGGTGGAGGCTGCCCCTGGTGGCTGGGGGGTGGGGGTGCAGGGGGGCATGAGTGGGGGCCTGGTGGAGGCTGCCCCTGCACTGCTGGGGGGTGGGGGTGGTGGTAGACATGAGTGGGGGCCTGGTGGAGGCTGCCCCTGCACTGCTGGGGGGTGGGGGTGGTGGTAGACATGAGTTGGGGCCTGGTGGAGGCTGCCCCTGCACTGCTGGGGGGTGGGGGTGATAGGGGACATGAGTGGGTGCCTGGTGGAAGCTGCCCCTGGTGGCTGGGTGGTGGGTGTGATAGGGGACATGAGTGGGGGCCTGGTGGAGGCTGCCCCTGCAATTCTGGTGGGTGGGGGTGGTGGTAGACATGGTGGGGGCCTGGTGGAGGCTGCCCCTGGTGGCTGGGGGGTCGGGGTGCAGGGGGACATGAGTGGGGGCCTGGTGGAGGCTGCCCCTGCACTGCTGGGGGGTGGGGGTGGTGGTAGACATGAGTGGGGGCTTGGTGGAGGCTGCCCCTGGTGGCTGGGGGTGGGGGCGCAGGGTGACATGAGTGGGGGCCTGGTGGAGGCTGCCCCTGCACTGCTGGGGGGTGGGGGTGGTGGTAGACATGAGTGGGGGCCTGGTGGAGGCTGCCCCTGCACTGCTGGGGTGTGGGGGTGCAGGGTGACATGAGTGGGGGCCTGGTGGAGGCTGCCCCTGGTGGCTGGGGGGTGGGGGTGGTGGTAGATATGGGTGGGGGGCCTGGTGGAGGCTGCCCCTGGTGGCTGGGGGTGGGGGTGCAGGGGGACATGAGTGGGGGCCTGGTGGAGGCTGTCCCTGCACTGCTGGGGGGTGGGGGTGGTGGTAGACATGAGTGGGGGCCTGGTGGAGGCTGCCCCTGGTGGCTGGAGGGTGGGGGGGTGGTAGACATGGGTGGGGGCCTGGTGGAGGATGCCCCTGGTGGCTGGGGGGTGGGGGTGCAGGGGGACATGAGTGGGGGCCTGGTGGAGGCTGCCCCTGCACTGCTGGGTGTGGGGGTGGTGGGAGACATGAGTGGAGGCCTGGTGGAGGTTGCCCCTGCACTGCTGGGGGGTGGGGGTGCAGGGGGACATGAGTGGGGGCCTGGTGGAGGCTGCCCCTGCACTGCTGGGGGGTGGGGGTGGTGGTAGACATGAGTGGGGGCCAGGTGGAGGCTGCCCCTGCACTGCCGGGGGGTAGGGGTGCAGGGGGGCATGAGTGGGGGCCTGGTGGAGGCTGCCCCTGCACTGCTGGGGGGTGGGGTAGTGGTAGACATGGGTGGGGGCCTGGTGGAGGCTGCCCCTGGTGGCTGGGGGGTGAGGGTGGTGGGAGACATGAGTTGGACATGGGTGGGGGCCTGGTGGAGGCTGCCCCTGGTGTCTGGGGGGTGGGGGTGGTGGTAGGCATGGGTGGGGGCCTGGTGGAGACTGCCCCTGGTGGCTTGGTGGTTGGGGCTGTGTGCAGGGGGATATGAGTGGGGGCCTGGTGGAGGCTGCCCCTGGTGGCTGGGGGTGGGGGTGCAGGGGGACATGAGTGGGGGCCTGGTGGAGGCTGTCCCTGCACTGCTGGGGGGTGGGGGTGGTGGTAGACATGAGTGGGGGCCTGGTGGAGGCTGCCCCTGGTGGCTGGAGGGTGGGGGGGTGGTAGACATGGGTGGGGGCCTGGTGGAGGATGCCCCTGGTGGCTGGGGGGTGGGGGTGCAGGGGGACACGAGTGGGGGCCTGGTGGAGGCTGCCCCTGCACTGCTGGGTGTGGGGGTGGTGGGAGACATGAGTGGAGGCCTGGTGGAGGTTGCCCCTGCACTGCTGGGGGGTGGGGGTGCAGGGGGACATGAGTGGGGGCCTGGTGGAGGCTGCCCCTGCACTGCTGGGGGGTGGGGGTGGTGGTAGACATGAGTGGGGGCCTGGTGGAGGCTGCCCCTGCACTGCCGGGGGGTAGGGGTGCAGGGGGGCATGAGTGGGGGCCTGGTGGAGGCTGCCCCTGCACTGCTGGGGGGTGGGGTAGTGGTAGACATGGGTGGGGGCCTGGTGGAGGCTGCCCCTGGTGGCTGGGGGGTGAGGGTGGTGGGAGACATGAGTTGGACATGGGTGGGGGCCTGGTGGAGGCTGCCCCTGGTGGCTGGGGGGTGGGGCTGGTGGTAGACATGGGTGGGGACCTGGTGGAGGCTGCCCCTGCACTGCTGGGGGGTGTGTGCAGGGGGACATGAGTGGGGGCCTGGTGGAGGCTGCCCCTGCACTGCTGGGGGTGGGGGTGGTGGTAGACATGAGTGGGGGCCTGGTGGAGGCTGCCCCTGCACTGCTGGGGGGTGGGGGTGCAGGGGGACATGAGTGGGGGCCTGGTGGAGGCTGCCCCTGGTGGCTGGGGGGTGGGGGTGGTGGTAGACATGGGTGGGGGCCTGGTGGAGGCTGCCCCAGGTGGCTGGGGGGTGGGGGTGCAGGGGGACATGAGTGGGGGCCTGGTGGAGGCTGCCCCTGCACTGCTGGGGGGTGGGGGTGGTGGTAGACATGAGTGGGGGCCTGGTGGAGGCTGCCCCTGCACTGCTGGGGGTGGGGGTGCAGGGGGACATGAGTGGGGGCCCGGTGGAGGCTGCCCCTGGTGGCTGGGGGGTGAGGGTGGTGGGAGACATGAGTTGGACATGGGTGGGGGCCTGGTGGAGCCTGCCCCTGGTGGCTGGGGGGTGGGGGTGGTGGTAGGCATGGGTGGGGGCCTGGTGGAGGCTGCCCCTGGTGGCTGGGGGGTGGGGGTGCAGGGGGACATGAGTGGGGGCCTGGTGGAGGCTGTCCCTGCACTGCTGGGGGGTGGGGGTGGTGGTAGACATGAGTGGGGGCCTGGTGGAGGCTGCCCCTGTACTGCTGGGGGGTGGGGGTGCAGGGGGACATGAGTGGGGGCCTGGTGGAGGCTGCCCCTGGTGGCTGGGGGGTGGGGGTGGTGGTAGACATGGGTGGGGGCCTGGTGGAGGCTTCCCCTGCACTGCTGGGGGGTGGGGGTGGTGGTAGACATGAGTGGGGGCCTGGTGGAGGCTGCCCCTGCACTGCTGGGGGGTGGGGGTGCAGGGGGACATGAGTGGGGGCCTGGTGGAAGCTGCCCCTGCACTGCTGGGGGGTGGGGGTGATAGGGGACATGAGTGGGGGCCTGGTGGAGGCTGCCCCTGGTGGATGGGGGGTGGGGTGGTGCTAGACATGGGTGGGGGCCTGGTGGAGGCTGCCCCTGGTGGCTGGGGGGTGGGGGTGCAGGGGGACATGAGTGGGGGCCTGGCGGAGGCTGTCCCTGCACTGCTGGAGGGTGGGGGTGGTGGTAGACATGAGTGGGGGCCTGGTGGAGGCTGCCCCTCGTGGCTGGGGGGTGGGGGTGGTGGTAGACATGGGTGCGGGCCTGGTGGAGGCTGCCCCTGGTGGCTGGGGGGTGGGGGTGGTGGTAGACATGAGTGGGGGCCTGGTGGAGGCTGCCCCTGCACTGCTGGGGGGTGGGGGTGCAGGGGGACATGAGTGGGGGCCTGGTGGAGGCTGCCCCTGCACTGCCGGGGGGTGGGGGTGGTGATAGACATGAGTGGGGGCCTGGTGGAGGCTGCCCCTTGTTAGGAGGAAACCTGTGCAGTTCCCTCTGGGACCACTGCAAAAGATTTAGGACTACAGGCGTTTGGCGGTGAACCCACTTGGTAGCAGTCTGTACCACACAGATTCACTTGGTAGCTGTGGCTGAGCAGTCAGACTTCTCTCAAGAAAAGTTGAGCAGTATGTGGAGTATACACAATAGGGCAATTCTTCACAGCAAGACAAGCAAACACGCAACGAGGCTTAGTGTAAAGATATTAAGGCATTTTTTTATAACAGAACATCTATGAAAAACACTATGGCACTATCACGGCAAACAAATCAAACACAATTACTCTACGGAGAAGAAAACGATCAATCCCCCTAGCAACATTTCGACAACTCTAGGTTCTACCGGTACACTTATTTTCAGACAGAGGTGTATACCTCAACCTAGATGACACTCGAATATTAGTTAGGACGGGAGAGAAAAAGATAGGCAGGTAACGAAATCAACGCAGTTCAATACTTCGCGGGTAAAATGCACGGCAAGAAGACAAGAATCACAATAGATCATTAAGTTCAGAGGCCAGGCCCACTCGGAGAGAGGCAAGGCGCGATGTCCCAAAAAGTCTCTAGTGGAGATGCATTCAAGTCTTTGTAGCAAATTGTTATCGGCAGATTGAACCAGTTCAGAACTATAAATGAGAAAAGCTTGGAGGCGACCCCACAGAAAGGAGAGGATTAAGACACCTCACTCAATCTGATCGAAAGGGAAGCCAGGCTGACACGGTACCTTGTTGTGGAGGGCAGCTCCGGTGGGGGCAGTTGTTCGGGTGGTGGATGCACGTCGGGTCTTTGCCAAGAGTAGAGAGGTTCTCGTAGTCGAAGAAAAGTGAAGTCCGGTGCACCACCAGGGAAGAGACCAGCCGCGGAGTGCTCCGTCACAAGGCACCACCTTTTGGTCGCAGTACAGGGGTAGTGGCTATCCAGTTGCCGAGGTGCTCTGCATGGGCAATTCGACCACTGCGTCCTGAGGCGAATAAAAAGCAAAGGGGGCTGGTTGTTCCCACCAGCCAGGGGAAGAGACTCTCCGGCAGGGAGATCTCCTCTGTCGTCGGGAAGTGGTGAGTCGGCTCAGCAGGGCTCCACCGGAGGTGTCGTCGTTGCAGGTCGGCTCAGCGTTACCCTCATCGGATTCTTAGGTCCTGTGGCGACTTCTGAAGATCCAGTCCCAAAAGCCCTGCTTTTATGCAGAAAACCCCCATTCATTCAGCCTAGCTGTCAATCAACACATGCTAAGTGGTGAGCGGGAAGGCTCATCACTTGGGCCAATCACTCCAGAATGCGACCGGAGTTGGCAAGGCAACTCGGTCCAGGGTGCCTAAACCCCCTCCCACACCCCTGTGGTAACCCAGACAGAATGGCACCACTTTGGAGGGTCTCTGTACAGAGCCCGCAAAAAGAGGAACAAAGCGCTCAACCTTTGGTTTAGGAGTCACAGAGATGAACACAGATGCCATTTTACAAACCGAGTTCTGGCAGAAAATACCATCCGATAAACCTATTTAAGATAAGTAGATCGGTGGTACGTTAGAGATTAACGAGAAAAAGTATCAATCTCCAACAATGGGACGAATCCCATAGGGTTATGTTCATAACAAGTAGTTTCCACTGCCACCAGCCAAAACTCGACGAGGGGGGACGGGACAGTGCCCCCTCGAGTAACAGGTCCAGGAGTAATCGAATTACCCCTACTAGTACGTCCACAATAAGATGGTTTGTACTAGTCCTGTTAGTAAATTTAGGTCTAGTAAAGCCAATGGTGACTTTACATGCCCGGGGAGACAGTAGTCAGCCCCCGGGAATGGAGTCTATGGCTGAGGTCGGCTAGGACGCCCCAGTGTTACGGCACATAGGGTGCAGTGTAACACACATAGAAAAACATATGAGACCCTATGGAGTAAAAGACCCCATAGCCCATAGAACACATTGACATTCAAACGAATTACACACATACATGTCCAAGAGTGGGAGGAAAAGAGTCTCACTCTTGGCAGGATGGAAAAAACAAACTCCCGAAATCCAGCAAAGCTGCTGGGGGACTCACTAGGTTAGGACATTCAGCCCAAACAGAGAATTCTCCCTAACACTCGCCCCCCCCCAGAATAAGGGACAGGAGGATTTAATCCACTCCTGGATGAATCTCATACCTCTAGTCGATGACGTACATCCTAGAGAGACCATCAGCATTTTGGTGGTGACATCCTGACCTGTGCTCAATGGTGAAATCAAACCCTTGCAGGCAGATCGACCATCTCAATAGTTTTGGGTTTTCCCCTTTCATTTGCATTAACCGTCTCAAGGGTTGGTGGTCAGTCTGAATGACGAAAGTAGAACCATACAAGTACGGCCTAAACTTCTTCAGAGCCCACACGATAGCAAAGCACTCTCTTTGGATTGTTGCCCACCTTGTTTCAGGATCCTTCAGCTTGCGGCTGATGAAGCAAACGGGGTGCTCCCTACCTTTCCCATCCAGTTGACTGAGTACGGCACCTATTCCTACATTCGAAGCATCTGTCTGCACAATGAAGTGTTGGCGGTTATCAGGAGCTCTGAGTACTGGGGCTTGGCAAAGAGCCTTTTTCAGGTTTTCAAAAGCCTGATTGCACTCCTCGTTCCATTTAACCTTTTTAGGAAATTTGGGCGAGGAGATGACATTCAGTGGAGAAGCTATGGTCCCATAGTTCTCTATGAAATTCCTGTAATACCCAGTGAGGCCTAGAAAGGCTCTCATCTGGGTTTGAGTAGTCGGTGTTGTCCAATTTTGCACAGCTTCAATTTTACTGAGCAAAGGCCTTATTTCTCCACCGCCTACCTCATGCCCAAGATAGACTACCTTACTCTGTCCAATTTGGCATTTACTCGCCTTTATAGTCAGATTGGCTCGTCCAAGAGCCTGCAAAACATCTCTCAGGTGGGTTACATGTTCTTCCCAGGAATTGCTGAACACTGCGATGTCATCCAAGTATGCCATGCAGAAGTCCTCCATCCCATTCAGAACCTGGTTTACCATCCGTTGAAACGTAGCAGGTGCATTTTTCAATCCGAAAGGCATTACCTTAAACTGGTATAAGCCAACGGGGGTAGAAAATGCAGTTTTCTCCTTGGCATGGTCTGTCAGGGCTATTTGCCAATAGCCTGACGTCAAGTCAAATGTGCTGAGGAACTTGGCGGCGCCAAGTTTATCCACCAACTCATCTGTTCTTGGCAAAGGGTGGGCATCAGTCTTGGTGACTGCATTAAGAGCTCTATAATCCACGCAGAATCTAAGTTCTTTAGATCCGGCCTTTGGTACTAACACAACTGGGCTAGACCATGGACTAGTAGAGGGCTCTATTACCCCGAGATCAAGCATCTTGCTGACCTCACATTTGATGTGGGTTTGTACGTTTTCTGACATGCAGTATCCTCTGCTTTTGACTGACAGACAGTCACCAGTGAGTATGTCGTGCTGGCCCCAAGGGGTCAAGCCTGGTGAAAGCGAGAACAGAGGGGCAAACTGATTCAGCATCGATTTGCACTCGTCTTGTTGCTCGGGTGTCAGATTGGAGGAGAGATTTACACCTTCAATTTTTTCGTCTAAAGGCAAGCCTCTGAGGAGATCCGGAAGAGCTTCACTCTCTTCTTCTTCCTCGGATGATGCTAGAAGCAACGCTCCTACAACATGTCGTGAGACATACGCTTTAAGTCGGTTGGTGTGAAAGACTGTCGGAGCCTCCTTGGGATTGCCCAAGTCCACCAGATAGTTAACCTCTCCGAGTTTACCCACTACTCGGAAGGGTCCCATCCACTTATCTTGCAAGGCCCTCTGCCTTGTTGGGATCATAACGAGAACGAGCTGGTCTTGAGCGAACTCAACCATGTTAGCCTTTTGATCGTGCCAGTGCTTGACCAATGCTTGTCCAGCTTTCAAGTTATCGCTTGCTTCCATCATCATGTGCGACATTCTCCTCCAGAGACCTATCACGTAGTCAGTCACTCTGACTGGCTTGGGGGAAGGAGCACTCTCCAACCCCTCCTTAATCAGGGCCAATGGACCTCTGACGGGATGACCATAGAGGAGTTCGAAGGGCGAGTAACCTACGCCCTCCTGAGGGACTTCTCTATAAGCAAAGAGAAGGCATGGCAGTAGAAGGTCCCACTTGCGCTTAAGGGGTTCCTCTAAAGCACCTATCATGCTCTTCATGGTTCGGTTGAACCGTTCTACCAACCCATTGGTTTGTGGGTGGTAAGCCGTTGAGAACTTGTAAGTAACTCTGCAGGTTTTCCACATGGATTTCATGTAGTGGGACATAAAGTTTGACCCCCTGTCAGAGATTACTTCCTTCGGAAACCCGACCCTAGTAAAAATACCAAGGAGGGCCTTAGCCACAGCTGGAGCTGTAACAGTCCTCATAGGAATTGCCTCAGGATACCTAGTGGCATGGTCTACTACAACAAGTATAAACCTGTTGCCTGAGGAGGTTGGAGGATCAAGGGGACCAAAAATGTCAATCCCTACTCTCTCAAATGGGACTCCCACGACTGGGAGAGGCACTAAAGGTGCCACATTCTTGGAACCAACCTTACCAGAGATCTGGCAGGTGTGGCAGCTCCTGCAGTGTTTTTCTACTTCGGCCCCCATCTTCGGCCAATAGAAGTAGAGAGAGAGGCTTTCCTTAGTCTTCTTGAAACTCAAGTGACCAGCCAAAGGAATCTTGGGGTACTACAAGCTGTTTGTAGTCTCCAGGTGCAGACTCGGTCGGTTCACTGTAGAAGAGGCCATCTTCCCAGTGCAACCTGTATTTCCCAGGCTCTTGCCCTTCAGCCTGAGCTTCTGCCTGGTGGCGAAGACCTTCCAGAGTTGCACATTCTCTCTGTCCCTTACTGAAGTCTGCCCTGCTGGGTCCACCTTCTGCCAGTAAAGACTGCAGCTCAGGATGGTCAACAGGATCCAGATCTCCAATGAGTTCCTGGCCTTCCATTAGCTCTTCCTCAGAGTCTAATTCTACCACACAGGGTTGTACCTCCCTCTCAGCCTCGGCTGGAGGTAGAGTTACGGGTGTAACTGTGGACAACCCCGGGGAAGTCCGTGTTGGCTGCACTGGAATGCAGGCTGCTGGTTTCGGGGTAGAAGCCTTAGGTTTCCCTTTCGCTTCTGATTTCTTGGAGACAGCGGCCGACAATTCCAGTGGAGCAGGAGTGATATCTTTCTTCATCATCTCCTGGAGAGTACCGCGCATGGTCCTCTCGCTTGCAGGTCTGGTTAGCTCCTGTAACCGTTTACTAGGAGGTCTGGGAGTATGCGATACAACTCCGAGAGTTTTCAAATCGTTACCCAACAGTACGCGTCCTGGTACCTCACTCTGTATGCTGACAGGTATCTTCACAGTCATGTTGTTACACTGGATGAGAACTGGTAATTGGGGAAGCATCTGCACAGGCCCTCCGGCTAACTTGGTGAGGCGTTTGGGTGCCTTAGCAACATCCTCAGCCTGAAAAAAATGATTTATCCACCACAGTTATGCTGGCCCCAGTGTCCCTAATGGCAGGAGTCTCCTGACCATTCACCTGGACACTGTCCTTATAATACTCTTTAGTATTATCGGGGATAGAATTATAGACATCTAAATTCTGTTGTTCCCACAACCCCAGAGATACTAAAGAAACGCTGGCTGAGACTCCAATGGGTTCGTCAGCTAGCAGTAGAAAGTTTCCACTTGCCATTTGGACTTCCTCCTCTGGAGCGAAGGCTAAGGAGACAAGCTGGACCCCTGAAGGTTTACCCTTACATCTGGGATCTCCTTTCACATGGTCAGTCGAGCCACAAACAAAGCATTTACCAAATGCTTTCTGGAACGGTGGCTTGTTCTGACCTCCTTCCGGTTTGGTACCAGAAGGCACACTATTCTGCTGTGGTTTTCCCGGTGGCTTACCCTTCTGGTTTTGTTTGGGGCCCTCTTTGGAATGTGAGTTATTAGAATTCTCTTTTGAGTCTTTTTTAGGCTGTTTTCCCTCATCCTTTTTCTGAGTTGCCCCAGAATCCTTATGAGTAGCCCTGTTGGCAACCCACAAGTCAGCAGCCTTAGCTAGCTCCCTGGAATCCAATTCCTTCGAATCAGCCAAGTGCTGTCTGAGCTCAGGAGAACAGGCATCATAAATAGACTCCAACATAAAAAGATTCCTCATACCCTCATAAGTGTTCACTTTGTAACCCTTAATCCATCCCTCTATGTTTTTCAACCCTTCACTCACCCAGGTAGCCCAAAGGGTACCATCATGCTTTTTGAGGGTTCTAAACCTCTTAAGATACTGGGAAGGGGTCTTCCCGAATCTAGCTATTAAAGCTAGTTTCACACTTTCGTAATCCGTCTTATCCGCCTCCCCCAACTCCATTACCACATCTGTCGCAACAGGAGGGAGCCTAGAGAACAACCAGGGAAGCAAAGCATTCCTGGTGATGTCCTGGAGCCCATGATTGTATTCAAACAGTTTCTACCAATCCAACACATCCAATCTCGGTTCATACATACCCACTAATTCCTTCGGCATCCGGGGTCTTTTGGGACTGGAGCTCCTAGAGGAACCAGAGGAGAGAGAAGCATTTTCCATAGACAAATTTTTCATCTCTAACTCGTGATTAAGTTCTATTTCCCTGAGTCTTAACTCAGCTTGCTTCTGCTCAGCCTGGGCATTCATCCGTCTGAACTCGAGCTCTTGGTTTCGTTCAGATTGAGCCAAGAACCGTTTGTATTCCAGTTCGAGCTTCATTTTTTCAAGTTCAAAATAAGCAGGGTTACTTGTGGGACCTGGTATGGGCCCCGTAGGCACAGCTGGTAAGGCGGGTAGAGGAGCAGGGGAGACAGTTTCGTTAGCCTTGCCATCCTCGTCAGCCTCTTCATCGCTATCATCAGAATTACGATTTAGATCAACACCATCACTGTTATCTACAGTCGCTGGAGAGATTGGTTCCTCTGAACCAGTTCCCAGACTTTGGTTCGCCAGCAATCTCTCGATTAGTTCTAACTTCTTGCCTCTTACAGAAAGATTCGCTTGCCTACAGAGAGCTCCTAAGCTCTCAGTATTTTCACCGGACAAGGACTCTTGACTGTAAGTTTCCATCATAGACATGTTTTTTGAAAGTTGCTTTTTGTGGTTAGTTATCCTACAGTGTCGAAAAGCACTCTAAACTGTATACTCGATACAAATCCCACCGCTGCCACCAGTGTTAGGCGGAAACCTGTGCAGTTCCCTCTGGGACCACTGCAAAAGATTTAGGACTACAGGCGTTTGGCGGTGAACCCACTTGGTAGCAGTCTGCACCACACAGATTCACTTGGTAGCTGTGGCTGAGCAGTCAGACTTCTCTCAAGAAAAGTTGAGCAGTATGTGGAGTATACAAAATAGGGCAATTCTTCACGGCAAGACAAGCAAACACGCAACGAGGCTTAGTGTAAAGATATTAAGGTATTTATTTATAACAGAACATCTATGAAAAACACTATGGCACTATCACGGTAAACAAATCAAACACAATTACTCTACGAAAAAGAAAACGATCAATCCCCCTAGCAATATCTCGACAACTCTACGTTATACCGGTACCACTTATTTTCAGACAGAGGTGTATACCTCAACCTAGATGACACTCGAATATTAGTTAGGACGGGAGAGAAAAAGATAGACAGGTTACGAAATCAACACAGTTCAATACTTCGCGGGTAAAATGCACGGCAAGAAGGCAAGAATCACAATAGATCATAAAGTTCAGAGGCCCGGCTCACTTGGAGAGAGGCAAGGCGCAATGTCCCAAAAAGTCTCTAGCGGAGATGCATTCAAGTCTTTGTAGCAAATTGTTATCGGCAGATTGAACCAGTTCAGAACAATAAATGAGAAAAGCTTGGAGGCGACCCAACGGAAAGGAGAGGATTAAGACACCTCACTCAATCCGATCGAAAGGGAAGCCAGGCAGACACGGTACCTTGTTGTGGAGGGCAGCTTCGGCGGGGGCAGTTGTTCCTGGTGGTGGATGCACGTCGGGTCTTTGCCAAGAGTAGAGAGGTTCTCGTCGTCGAAGAAAAGTGAAGTCCGGTGCACCACCAGGGAAGAGACCAGCCGCGGAGTGCTCCGTCACAAAGCACCACCTTTTGGTCGCGGTACAGGGGTAGTGGCTATCCGGTTGCCGAGGGGCTCTGCACGGGCAATTCGACCACTGCGTCCTGAGGCGAATAAAAAGCAAAGGGGACTGGTTGTTCCCACCAGTCAGGGGAAGAGACTCTCCGGCAGGGAGATCTCCTCTGTCGTCGGGAAGTGGTGAGTCGGCTCATGTAACGCTCACCTGATTCCCACGGAGGCGCTGATCCCAGCTGGGCTGCTATCGTTTCTTCAATTGAGAAGCGTAGAGCTCGGATGACTCTAAGGACTGGGCTTCCTCTTATCGAATGTCTGACTTGCAGAGTAGGTTTTCTGCAGGTGGAAGAAAAAGGGTTAATCACCGTTTGATGGGATTCCTTCTCCCACCAATCGCCAGTTTCTCCCACAGCCTAGCTTTCTACTTGTCTCGGCGAGCTCTCGCCTTAGGCGTATAAATGCTGAGCTCTCCATCCTGCGTCTGGTGCAGGGGTGCGTGGATTCCAGTTACGTCACTGGATGAGTTCAGTGTTGAGGCTCAAGTCTTTTGCGGCCTTAGTTGTGGCACTGGTGCTGGGATGCCGAAGAGCGATGTCGCCGTTACTGCATGAGTGGATGCCTGTAAGTATACTGTAGTCTTTAGGCTTTAAAAGATGGGCACCTCAATAATGTCCCTTTTCCTTTGTTTCCGGCCTAGGGATGCTGTGGGCTTAGTTTTCCGTTGCCGCTGCACGTGCCGATGCACGTAAGTATAATGTTTGTTGGCCGCTTTTAATGGCACCTCTAATAATGTCCTTTTTCTAGTTTTCAGGTGCCGGGATGCTGCGGGCTTTATATCCGTTGCCACTGCACGTGCCGATGCACGTAAGTATAATGATCGTTGGCCGCTTTTAATGGCACCTCTAATAATGTCCTTTTTCTAGTTTTCAGGTGCCGGGATGCTGCGGTTGATGCGGCCGCTTCTGCGCGTGCAAAAACTGGTAAGTTAAGATGAATGCGACTGCCTTCACCCGAACCCCTTTTTAATGATGTCCTTTGCCTTTCAGGTGCAGAGAAGCTGCCGAAGAGAAGGCAGCGGTTAGCTCCGTTGCAATCACGGATGGATCAGGTAAGAGGGCGCGGCTGCGAGCGAGTTGCACTTTTCTAACCTTATGTTTATTCTTTGCAGGTTTTGCCGGTGACTGGATTCCGGGATCTGGTTAGTATTGTTCTGTGTCTTTCTTCATCCACAGGTTGCTGCGCGGAAGCTGAAAATGACTCTGGACCTGGAATGCAGGAGCCGACTCGGTGAGCGTCCTGCTGCTGCTTCAGAATAACGCGAAGCACGTGTTTTCCATCGGGCGTGGTTTAAATAGCAGAGAAGTGCTTCCAGTGTGTGTTCTTCCACCGGTTCCGCCCAGGTAAGAAAAGAGTTCCTGAATGGAGGGAATAGTTCCTATGGCACCGTGACTGAAACCCTTTTGAGCCTGGCACCAAAGGCACCAGGACACGGTCCAAAGGGCCCCTGTAGGGGTCTGCTGGGTCCGGAGTAGTGGAAGACGGGTCTGCTTCCGAGGGCGCTGGGCCAGTCCTGGCACCTCGGAGTAGCGCCCATGACAGCTCAGCAGGGCTCCACCGAAGGTGTCGTCGTTGCAGGTCGGCTCAGCGTTACCCTCGTCGGGTTCTTAGGTCCTGTGGCGACTTCTGAAGATCCAGTCCCAAAAGCCCTGCTTTTATGCAGAAAACCCCCATTCATTCAGCCTAGCTGTCAATCAACACATGCTAAGTGGTGAGCGGGAACGCTCACCACTTGGGCCAATCACTCCAGAGTGCGACCGGAGTTGGCAAGGCAACTCGGTCCAGGGTGCCTAAACCCCCTCCCACACCCCTGTGGTAACCCAGACAGAATGGCACCACTTTGGAGGGTCTCTGTACAGAGCCCGCCAAAAGTGGAACAAAGGGCTCAACCTTTGGTTTAGGAGTCACAGAGACGAACACAGACGCCATTTTACAAACCGAGTTCTGGCAGAAAATACCATCCGATAAACCTATTTTAAGATAAGTAGATCGGTGGTACGTTAGAGATTAATGAGAAAAAGTATCAATCTCCAACAATGGGACGAATCCCATAGGGTTATGTTCGGGGTCGAACATAACAAGTAGTTTCCACTGCCACCAGCCAAAACTCGACGAGGGGGGACGGGACAGTGCCCCCTCGAGTAACAGGTCCAGGAGTAATCGAATTACCCCTACTAGTACGTCCACAATAAGATGGTTTGTACTAGTCCTGTTAGTAAATTTAGGTCAATGGTGACTTTACATGCCCGGGGAGACAGTAGTCAGTCCCCGGGTATGGAGTCTATGGTGGAGGTCCGCTAGGACGCCCCAGTGTTACGACACGTAGGGTGCGGTGTAACACACATAGAAAAACATATGAGACCCTATGGAGTAAAAGACCCCATAGCCCATCGAACACATTGACATTTCAAAGGAATTACACACATACATGTCCAAGAGTGGGAGGAAAAGCGTCTCGCTCTTGGCAGGATGGAAACAAACAAACTCCCGAAATCCAGCAAAGCTGCTGGGGGACTCACTAGGTTAGGAAATTCAGCCTAAACAGATAATTCTCCCTAACACTGCCCCTGGTGGCTGGGGGGTGGGGGTGGTGGTAGACATGGGTGGGGGCCTGGTGGAGGCTGCCCCTGGTGGCTGGGGGGGTGGGGGTGCAGGGGGACATGAGTGGGGGCCTGGTGGAGGCTGCCCCTGCACTGCTGGGGGGTGGGGGTGGTGGTAGCCATGAGTGGGGGCCTGGTGGAGGCTGCCCCTGCACTGCTGGGGGGTGGGGGTGCAGGGGGACATGAGTGGGGGCCTGGTGGAGGCTGCCCCTGCACTGCTGGGGGGTGGGGGTAATAGGGGACATGAGTGGGGGTCTGGTAGAGGCTGCCCCTGCACTGCTGGGGGGTGGGGGTGGTGGGAGACATGAGTGGGGGCCTGGTGGAGGCTGCCCCTGCACTGTTGGGGGGTGTGGTTGGTGGTAGACATGAGTGGGGGCCTGGTGGAGGCTGCCCCTGCACTGCTGGGGGGTGGAGGTGATAGGGGACATGAGTGGGTGCCTGGTGGAGGCTGCCCCTGGTGGCTGGGTGGTGGGGGTAATAGGGGACATGAGTGGGGGCCTGGTGGAGGCTGCCCCTGCACTGCTGGGGGGTGGGGGGGTGGTAGACATGAGTGGGGGCCTGGTGGAGGCTGCCCCTGCACTGCTGGGGGGTGGGGTGCAGGGGAACATGAGTGGGGGCCTGGTGGAGGCTGCCCCTGCACTGCTGGGGGGTGTGGGTGGTGGTACACATGAGTGGGGGCCTGGTGGAGGCTGCCCCTGCACTGCTGGGGGGTGGGGGTGATAGGGGACATGAGTGGGTGCCTGGTGGAGGCTGCCCCTGGTGGCTGGGTGGTGGGGTAGATAGGGGACATGAGTGGGGGCCTGGTGGAGGCTGCCCCTGCACTGCTGGTGGGTGGGGGTGGTGGTAGACATGAGTGGGGGCCTGGTGGAGGCTGCCCCTGCACTGCTGGGGGGTGGGGGTGCAGGGGGACATGAGTGGGGGCCTGGTGAAGGCTGCCCCTGCACTGCTGGGGGGTGTGGGTGGTGGCAGACATAAGTGGGGGTCTGGTGGAGGCTGCCCCTGCACTGCTGGGGTGTGGGGTGATAGGGGACATGAGTGGGTGCCTGGTGGAGCCTGCCCCTGGTGGCTGGGTGGTGGGGGTGATAGGGGACATGAGTGGGGGCCTGGTGGAGGCTTCCCCTGCAATTCTGGGGGGGTGGGGGTGGTGGTAGACATGGGTGGGGGCCTGGTGGAGGCTGCCCCTGGTGGCTGGGGGTGGGGGTGCAGGGGGACATGAGTGGGGGCCTGGTGGAGGCTGCCCCTGCACTGCTGGGGGGTGGGGGTGGTGGTAGACATGAGTGGGGGCCTGGTGGAGGCTGCCCCTGGTGGCTGGGGGGTCGGGGTGGTGGTAGACATGGGTGGGGGCCTGGTGGAGGCTGCCCCTGCACTGCTGGGGGGTGCCGGTGCAGGGGGACATGAGTGGGGGCCTGGTGGAGACTGCCCCTGGTGGCTGATGGGTGGGGGTGATAGGGGATATGAGTGGGGGCCTGGTGGAGGCTGCCCCTGGTGGCTGGGGGTGGAGGTGCAGGGGGACTTGAGTGGGGGCCTGGTGGAGGCTGCCCCTGCACTGCTGGGGGGTGGGGGTGGTGGTAGACATGAGTGGGGGCCTGGTGGAGGCTGCCCCTGCACTGTTGGGGGGTGGGGGTGGTGGTAGACATGAGTGGGGGCCTGGTGGAGGCTGCCCCTGGTGGCTGGGGGGTGGGGGTGGTGGGATACATGAGTTGGACATGAGTGGGGGCCTGGTGGAGGATGCCCCTGCACTGCTGGGGGGTGGGGGTGGTGGGAGACATGAGTGGGGGCCTGGTGGAGGCTGCCCCTGGTGGCTGGGGGGTGGGGGTGCTGGGAGACAGGAGTGGGAGCCTGGTGGAGGGTGCCCCTGACTGCTGGGGGGTGGGGGTGGTGGTAGACATGGGTGGGGGCCTGGTGGAGGGTGCCCCTGGTGGCTGGGGGGTGGGGGTGCAGTGGGACATGAGTGGGGGCCAGGTGGAGGCTGCCCCTGCACGGCTGGGGGGTGGGGGTGGTGGTAGACATGGGTGGGGGCCGGTGGAGGGTGCCCCTGGTGGCTGGGGGGTGGGGGTGCAGGGAGACATGTGTTGGTGATCAGTAGTGCAAGGTGACATGTGGGTTGGCTGGGGGTCATGGCCATGGTGGATGGGTTGCCTGTGGGACATGAGCAGGGATGCAGGGTAGTCCCATGTGGTGTTGGCTGCCTGCAGCGGCCGTGGAGGGTGTAGAGGGAACACCTGGGAGGACCCACACGGCCAAGTCACGTGTAGCATTCACAAGCACCACCTAAATACACGTACCCTGCTGAAATCGCGTGTGAATCTTCCCGTGCACCCCGGAATACACGTACCCAGGCCAATCGCGTGTGGACCTTCCCGCGCATGCAGAAGTACCCTACCCAGGCCAATCGCGTGTGGAACTTCCTGCGCACCCCGAAGTACACGTACCCAGGCCAATCGCGTGTGGAACTTCCCGCGCACCCCGAAACACACATACCCAGGCTAATCGCACGTGGAACTTCCCGCGCACCCCGTAGTACACGTAACCAGGCTAATCGCGTGTGGGACTTCCCACGCACCCCGAAGTACACGTACCCAGGCCAATCACGTGTGGAACTACCCGCGCACCCCGAAGTACACGTACCCAGGCTAATCGCGTGTGGAACTTCCCGCGCACCCCGAAACACACGTACCCAGGCTAATCGCGTGTGGGACTTCCCGCGCACCCCGAAGTACACGTACCCAGGCAAATCGCGTGTGGGACTTCCCGTGCACCCAGGTACACACGCACACGCTATTTTTCACACAGCGGGTGTCCGTGTTTGTCGGTACCCCTTTGCACCTCATTTGTCCTAGAGGGCCACTGTATGGGCCATTCATCATGGCTGTATATGGGTGCTTTTTGTTATCGCACATTTTTTTCAGGTGCAGGGACGCTACCGCCTGCTTTCTTGTGGCGTACTTGTTTGGCCCTGTGCGCGTCTTTGACCGTGCGCTGGTTTGCCCTATTCGATTCCATGAATACGGGTTGTAGGCAAGCGTGTGGGCGTTCTGCGCACTTGTCCCCTGTACTTCCCCCGTGACGCCCATATTTTCACGCGTTGTTCCCCATTCCGAGTGTTACGCCCCGTGTTCCACCTACTTTTGTGATGTGCGCCGCGCTATGTGCGATTTCGCAGTGGCCGTGGCGCACGCTGTTGGATGACCTGTGCGCCGGCGTGCGCGGCGCACATTTTCAGTGCACATCCAATGTTTTTCTCACGCACGGACTTCCATGAATCGATGTGCGTTGGTTTCCCTGCAATTTTCGCACTTGCACTGCGATTTTCGCACTTGCACTGCGATTCGCACGTTTTGGCACCTCTGCGCGGGAATTTTCGGCGCACATTAATTCCATGAATCGACCCCATAATGTAATATGACATGTAAAAAAGAGTAATGTTTTGCTTCATCGCTCCAAGTGCTCTTAGACTTTGTTATGCACTCCAAGCGCTATTTTCGGATATGATTCTAGTGTATCATTCTCTGGTTAATTGTGATAAGTAGGTCAGAGTCCATGTAAGATGCTAAAATCAAATCAGAGAGGATTCTACCTGTGGAAATCAATGGGTGTGAGCATGGAATGCACATGAGCATGAAGGACATCTTGTCTCGTCCAGTCGGGTGTGCCAGATTCACCCTTCTAGTGTCAGAGATGTTGTTTCATCCCATACTGGCATCTCTATACTGTGGTCCGCCTCAAGGTTGATGCCAGCAATATTCACTCATGCCATTTTCTGCAGCTGCTGCTTTGGTAGCTGGTGGAAAGGAGGGAGCATATGTCGAATGATGTGGTGGAATAAAATAGTGGAACCTCACTCAAAATGGCTGCTCCCTTCGTCTGACTCCTAGGGTATGCTGGTAGTTGCAGTTTCAGCTGTCCCCTTGTCCCTGAAAGCCACATGATGGTGATTACAGTCTCCTGGCTAATATTTCACTTTGCAGGAGTGATTGCTGGGCAGACCAAATCCATGTGATCACTGCACCGCCCATAACTGCGCCGGTGAAAATGTAAGTGGGGGACACCCCTGCAACTCCTGACTCCCATTACTGTGCCCAATGAGAGCGGGGGACACCCCTGCAATCCCTGCTCTGCTTGGACGCAGTAATGGGAGACAGTATTTTGTGTGCCACCAAAGTCGCAGTGACTGTGGGGGCGTGCAAATGAGGGCGATATTTTAGTACGATTCCAGGGGACCTGGACTGTATTGCTGGTGTTGTGTTGGACACAGACCTAACCAGGGCTGATAAGATTAACCAAGATTGTAACAATAGAACACCATATCCCTATGGCTGCTCAGTGATGAACTATCAGAATCCATCTCTATTTCCAGTGGACATGGCAGCCTGGGTTTTAGTCTTTGATAGTTTTCCACAGACAGAAAGATGTTGTCCACATCTGTGCATAATAGGAACCCCGATGAACACTTGATCCTGAAATACAGCTTCCTTGACTTCATCTCGTTGGTCAGACGCCCACAGTACTGAAGAATTTCAGCAAGCCCACCGACTTTCTAAGTGCACCTGTTCCATTTAAGGAGAATAGGTAGGGGTGAATTGTTACACCTAGGGGGTAGATGGGTTCCATGATGTTTGTTTATGGAAATTTGATAGAGGCCCATTTGTTTGCAATTTTTTCTTGCCGACCCTACAGATTTAGGCAGTAGGCTACTGGTTTTTAAGCAGCCCTACCGCCTACAGATTTCAGTGACAGATCCTACTGCTTTTTATAGTGGCAAGTAATTTGTGACTATAAGGCAAGCTCCAGGACAGAGCATGCAACACATTAATTAGTCTGTCTGTACAGTGGGTGGACTGGTAGGTGATTACTTTGATTGGGCTCAGACCAATCCACTGACCTGACAGCTGCGTGACTGTCCTGCACACTGGCTGGGACAACCCTTAGGTGAACCACCATCGAAGTCAAGTGGCAGAGTGTAACACCTTCACATAACATCTGCCTATCAGACTAAGGGGGTTATCAGTCACCATGTCATTCAGTGTTCAACTTGCAATAAATGTGTAGTGCCCGGGCTGCTGCTACAGGGCAGTGGCCAACGTTGCCCACCAGCTCTGTGTAATTACCTTCTGTGAAGTTAGGTAATTGAATTTGGTGTTAAGTTACCATTCAGAATTATACATTTTTAACATTTGAACATCTTTCCATATTGTGTTGTTTGATGGGTTGGTTATTTTAAAATACTCAATGGTGCCAACAATGTATGTTATGTATTTTCCCGTGATGTCATTGTTATGGGAATTACTAATTTTTGAAACTTCAAAAATCCTACATTTTTTGGTCACAGAATGTTGGCAAGTATGGGGATACCCCCAAAAACTCCCTACATTCCCCACCATAATTAAATACCTAAACCCAACACCCATATATACTTGTGAGGAAATGTGTTTAAACATTGTAAACACGTGGGCCTCGTACAAAGGGGCCTGTGAACAAATGGGCGGGTAGATGAAGCCCACGAGCTGAGCCACAACCTTTGAACAGCCAATGAGAGGCTGATTGTTATTTGTGAGGCTTGCTAATGCTCTTTCTCCACTTGGAAACAAAGATACCTCTGATAATATGTGTGAATCTTCTAGGTCATGAGATGCCAATTAACTGCCTGGCAACTGCATCAGGGTTATCTGTGCATGGGGTTGCATCCCAACATGTATATGAAAACTGTGTTTGCCTATCCACTTCAAAACCATTACTGGATAGAAATCTCCCGTGAATTGTCTGACTCTACATTTTGGCCCCCACTCAAGTCTCTACATTTTGGAGACTTTGGCTTTTGGGATTTCTGAAGCTGAGTTTCTTTTCCTAGAAGCATTTGGAAATCTAACATTAATGGCCGATGCTGTATTGGCTCCTTTGAAAGAGGCATCTTCAAGGCTCATATTATTGGAAGTGAACAGGAGGGCTAAGTGCAATCGGCCTGTTGCACTATATCAAGGGACAACATTCCTGATTTTACATTTCCCTGGGACTAATTGTAAAAAGAATATGCCGTCCTACTTTTGCATCTCCACATACTTTCTAGTTTGGCTTTGGGTGCCAGGTGTATTGGGTGCTTCAGTTGAGGTCTAGCCATAGCTGCGGAGGATCTTGAGCAAGACCTGCCCCTCCCACTAAATAATTCTCTTGCTATTTCTGTAGGCACTGTATTGGTACCTCAAAGACCAATCTACCCCTCTTTCATTAAAGGAAACTGCTCTCTTTATACCATCAAAGCCTTTTTGTCGGATGGGATCTGTATGTGGCCAACAAGTGCTTAATTAGTTAAGTCCCTGGGAGTGGATGACATATCTATTTTATTATTGATCCGTAACAAAACATGTTTTGTTTTTCCAGCTATTTTTTTTGTTTTGTTTAAAGAAAGAATAAGTTTCGTTTCAGGGAAGATAACCTGTTTGCAAAACCACACAGTCTTTTCTCATGACTAATTCAAATCTGCCTGTCCTGATTATCGTGATAGCTGGCAGGCTGCTTGTGCTTTCATAGCTCTGCCGAGCTCCTAAATTGCATGCGTTTTCATTTATTTGGGGGCGGGGGTGGAGGGCAGGGGTGTTAAGGGCAGTTTCAGAGTCCGGGTCTGTCGAAATGCACCTGGTGTGGAATTCATTAAAGCAATCGACTGACCCACGCATGTGTATTTTATCCCTATAATCCTGATGGATGACCACATTAACCAACAGATGGCCACTAGGCTATTTTTAAAATTGTCCATTCTGAGACTGTAAACAGAGTTAGAAATATACTGCCCTTTCATAAACTTTTAACTTTGATGCGTGCACTCAAGATTTCCATTGGGAGCAATCCCCACTGAGCCTGCTCCAACTGCACCGCAGGAAATAGCTTTCTACGAGCCATGGACCATGGAACAAAGGCCTCCTTTGCCGGGACCGGAAGCCCAGTAATAACTGTGGGATTTGCAGAACGTGTCAAGGGTGGAGGGATATATGTGCATGCCGCTGGAGGGGGGTGGGAGAGCAGGAAATGGGCTGCACAAAACACCCTAAACGCCGACACAATAGCCAGAAAAGTGGACGCCATTGTGTGAACACGAGGAAAGATCAAAGGGAAGAACGCTCTAATGGTGAAAATAATATAGGGAACAGTGATAAGGATGTATTCAAGATGGGTAATAGTGGAGACAGGAGCACTGGAAATAGAACGCTTTTTTGCTGTTCATTAGTAAATGTATTTCGTTTCGTAGTTAAAGAATAACCTAAACATGGAGTCTACTCCCCCCCACACCTCCACTGATATAGTGTTATAATAACATTCTAGTGCAGGGGTTTTCTTACTGTTTTTTTTAGGCTTCTGCTTTTGTGTGAATTATAATAATTTGCAATGCATTTCCGAACTGATTTTAAAGGAGAAACGCATAGGGAAAAGGAACATGGGAGGTTCGGATATGTTAAAATAGCAATTTTCTGCAGTGTGGCCAAATGCATTATGGGTAAACAAATTGTCCTGATGGGTTCTTCTTTATCACTCATTAATACTAGCCAACCTTGTATGCCTCCCCAAACCTTATCACTGGGAAAAGAGGGGGGTACCTGAAGCAACCGAGAGCGAGAAAGTGAAGGATGGGGAAGGGAGATTGTTAGAGGCAGAGTGAGAAAGTGAAAGGGGACTTGTCTGCAGAGGCCAGAGGAAGGGAAAAGCCTAGCGGTGCTAGGGAGGAAGGAGATTGATTGGCAGGGACCTTGCTTTCCAACCCACTACCTGGCGCTGCCCCATGCAACCTCAGGCTGGAAGCTGATGGCAAGGGCCACTAGGCTTCTGTTGTGTTGTGGGCTGCCTCCGGTCTCCGGGGCAGCCCACCCGATGGTGTCAGGATCACCCGACACGAGAGGCGAGCTGGGTAGCAGCTGGCGAACCTCGCGTAGGGTAGAACCCTACAGCGGTTTGTACCACTGGGCGCAAGACTCACGTTGTGAGGGTGTCACCCCCAGTTGTCTCAGCCGCGGCTCCGAGGCCACTCGGGCCGCGGACTACAATAGGCCACGTCCACGTGGCAGGCCCACACACACAGAAAACACAGACATGAGTTGCCACTTCCTTGGGCTCTGCTGCTCTGCCCTCGCAGTGCCAGCAGAGCCCCTTTTATTAAAGGAGCACGTGAGCTTCATGATCCAGTCACGGCGCTCACGTTACCCCAACAACTAGACCCCCACACAACATCCCTCCTTTATTATAACCAAACAAAATCAAACAAAACCCACCATAAACATTTGCTGCGTTCCAGTCCGTGCACCATCTAACCGCTACTCAAACCCAGACATTTTTTGACACCGCAAAACAAAACAGGTGTATTCCAGTCCCCACACCATGGGGCCCTCAGACGGGGTCCTCCAACTCAGAAAATCCCGGGATCAAACTGTCCCCCGGCGCCGCTGCAGAACAAGAAGAATATATTCTCTTCGTACTCCTCCCCTATATCATATGGTGCTTCTCGGGGACTCTCCGCCACCTGGACCGCCGCCACCTTGGGGGTCCTTCTCCCCTTCATCTCACTCCCCCCTGATGCCCCTGCCATGCCGGCTGGGGCTGGAGCGAGACACACTCGTGCGAAATGGTCTCCTTTCCCGCACCTTTCACAGATTTGTCCCAACGCCGGGCAGTCCTGCGGGTGTGGCAGATCCCACCCACACTGATGACGCATTGTGGCATTGGGGTCTCTCTTCGGCCAGTCTCCCGTCCTCATCACTCTTCCTCCTGACCACCTGCCGACATCCGCCACCTCCTCAACCTTCACTCGCTGCGTGGGGACCTCCATCTTTAGGTGGTGTCTAGAGGAATCCATGGCCGAGGCCCGCACCTCCGCCCGTTCCTGGGACCGGCCAAGCTCCAGTATTCGATCGAGGGTCAGCGCTGGGTCCCTCAGGACCTGCTTGCACAGTTTGGTGGAGCTGCAGCTGTAGATGATCTGCGCTCTGACCTTGTCTTCCTTGAAGATTCCCAGATCGCAGGACAGTGCAATGCCACGCAACTTGCCGTGGAATGCATCAAGGCTCTCCCCCTCTTCCTGCCTGGCACACCTCATTCTGAACCGTTCGTAGTCCCGATTGACCATGGGTCGGAAGTACCCGTTCATGGCCGTGATGGCAGCGCCGTAGGACTCATCCACTGGCCTTAGTGTCTTAAACAACCTCTGGACAGCCAGTCCGGTGGAGAACAGGAGCATCGGGCGCTTAGCTGAATCCTTAATCTCCACTGCAGCGAAGTATAGCTCCAGGTTCTCCACCCAGGCCGCCCACCGGGACCCCAGACTTGCAGGCGCCCCCAGGATATTGAAATGGGGTATTGGTGCCAGCTGACCCCGACATACTCCCTCGTCGTCCGACATGCTGACAGCCGCTGGGAAAGCCGAATGCCATCACCGGTGCTGATAGGTGCCTGCCGTTCCTCCTGCCCAGGGGCGCACGAGCACTCCAAGTGGAGCCGCAACCTCTAGGGCCTGAGCAGTCACAGCTTGCGGGGTTGATATGACACCCCTTTTTTTCAGGCGTTCTTTACATCCATATTATTCAGGCCCAGATGTTGATGGGCCCCCAGTCAGTGTGGCCCAGCCCCGGCTCCTCACCCCCACGGCCCGGTTCTCTCCTTTCTCTGGGGACACTACAGGCCGTGTGTCCGTATAGGCCACGCCCCTTATTTTGTTTGTGGGGCAGTGGTGGTGGGGTGCACACCACCCTTTCCTTCTGCTAAGCTATGGGCAAGGTGAATAGCTGCCCCTCATCCGACCCGTGTTTAGCGGGTGTTCTCCCCGCTCCGACGAGACGTGCACGCGAGCAGCGGGCCGGAGCTCCAGGCCCTGCCCCTTTCCTTTGTGTGTCGGCTGGGGCCATGCCCCTCTTCGTTTTCGGCCCGACTGCCAGGCCCGCTGGGGCCACGCCCCCTCTTTGTCCCCGGTGCGATGGGAGCAGGGCAGGGCCGGTCCGATCACCGGCGCGGCCCAGGGTGGGCCAGGGAATACTATCACTTTCCCCTTTTTTCTTTTCGCCTTCGCAGCGCTCGACACCGCTGCACAGCCTCTCCTCCAGCAGCCGACGCCACGCTGCACTGGAGGACTGGCCCCGCCCCTCTTCTTTGTTCTGGGGCGGGCGCGCACCTCCGCACGGCCTCCAGGCGCGTGGCTTCAACCAGGAGGGCCCGGGAATCCCATCCTCGTCGCCAGTGTTGTGGGCTGCCTCCAGTCTCCGGGGCAGCCCACCCGATGGTGTCAGGATCACCCAACACGAGAGGCGAGCCGGGTAGCAGCCGTCGAACCTCGCGTAGGGTAGCACCCTACAGCGCTCGGTACCACCGGGTGCAAGACTCACGTTGTGAGGGTGTCACCCCCAGTTGTCTCAGCCGTGGCTCCGAGGACACTCGGGCCGCGGCACACAATAGGCCACGTCCACGTGGCCGGCCCACACACACAGAAAACACAGACACGAGTTGCCACTTCCTGGGGCTCTGCTGCTCTGCCCTCGCAGTGCCAGCAGAGCCCCTCTTATTAAAGGAGCACGTGAGTGTCATGACTCAGTCACGACGCTCACGTTACCCCAACAACTAGACCCCCACACAACAGCTTCCAGCCAGCTTCCAGGCAGCATTTAGCCCCCTCCGCCCCCCCCCACTCACCAAGGATTTGTGGTGGAAGATCGACTCCCAAGAGATCGTTCAGCTTCTGCTATTGTGCCGATATGGGCACACTTTAAAGGACATGTTTCCAATCACATTGGCTAGTAAAATAAACATATTTTAGAGACGTTTATGAAAGGGAGTTTTTTTTTTAAACAATGTAATGTTTCAAGGTCCACTGCAATAGAGAGGACGATTATTTCTATTCTGCACAAAGTGCAGCTAAGTGCTTCTCAGAACTGAGTGGGCTGCAGAAACAATGGCTGAACTGAAGTGAAAGCTGTATGTACCTCACAGGAGGGGGAGCGGGATGTCACCACGGGGTTTACACAACCCGAGACTTGGAGACAGGAGCTGTTAACAGGAAATGTGTATGCTGACTCCATCCTCCTTTTTAAGGGAAGACATCTCAGGAAAAACTTTGAGAACCTTACAATGGTGATACCGCCCTCTTAACAGTGTGGTCCTATGTCAGCTATCCTGCTGAAAATGCAATACCTACCATCAAGCATGCAGCAATAAGAGAACTCTTTACAGTAGTTTTGACAACTTTAAAAGTGTCTGCAAAGAAACCAGTTACCATATGCACAAAACCTCCCATGGGGGCACTGGCTTATTCAAGACATGGTTTCCCCACTCCTCTAGGATATCTGCGCGCCGTTCCACTTTTGTGCGCCAAACTACAAGTCCCAGAATTCCTCACCCTACACTTCATATGAAATGAAGACAAAGCTTTCCAATGGCGTGGGCAGCACGTGAGAAATCTATGGTTTATGAAGAAACGTGTTAAGTAAGAACATATTGGTAACTATAGGAAACGTTCTATGCAGGGCACCTCTATAAAATTAGCTACTGTTATTTAGCACTCTGCTGTTCTCAGGACATGCAGGTTTGTCCATTCCAACGTCCAACTGTCTCTCAGGGGCAGCAGGAGCCTGGAAGGCCACCTCGATAACACAATCATATTCCTAACTGTCATTTGTCAGCCTCGTTCCAGCACCTTCTGAAGCATAGCAATGTAAAGTGATGTCATGTAATTGGTCTTGTGTAGCACCCTTCTGCCAATACAACCACGTTCCTCTTCCTCGTCTCAGTACTTTTGTGCTGTCAGGGGTTCGACACACACCCATTCCGAGCAGGCGGGGCTTTCCTGAGGGTCCTGGGTTTAATGGCGGCTCCGGTCTTTGTCACCCTGTGGTCATTGACTTAGCTGTTGAAGGCTATCCCGTGTGCTTGCTGTTCCTATTTCTTACCACCACTTCAAGGGCTTTGTGCATCCAAAGAATGGGCCATATTTCTACAGCAGTTACGTTGATGAGTTTCCAGGCTTGGACTACACTTCAGTCCGCCTCAGTACTTTCCCATATACAATGCATTTATTGAGTACATAGAGACATATACGTTGATAAATTAATCCAAACCAGTTACTTGTATAATTGACATTTATGTAAAGGCTGTAGAATACCTTGATGGACCTCACTGGGTGAGGGTCTGGGCCAACCTCAGTTCTTACTAGGCAGCGCCTCCACCAAATTAGCAATGAATGAAAAAAGGGTAACCATATAAATGTTCCTGGGTTTGAATCAACAGTGTGGATGGGAAAGCTACTGTACCAACCTCACCAATGTCTGTGCGCATCTTGAAGGAGGACAAGAAGTGGACATGGTCTCCGGGGACCTTGATGTGCAACTGGTAATACAATGAGTGACGAAGAACCAATGCGGTATAACTGCAACAAATGAAATACATTCACCAAAAAAGCGGGGTAATGAGCGACTTAATGCTCACACAAGAATGACTGCAGACTCAAGGCAAAGATTACTGACACCAGGGGTGTCGGTCAAAACGTACTTTCAGTAAAAAACAAAGGCAGCATAACAGCAGCTGTGTCATGGGTGAGACGATATAAAAGTAGTAATCGAAAAACTTTAAATCAGGTTGAATACTAGAAAAGGTGGACTATATTTGACATTGCAAAATACGGATGGAATATTCCTTATGTACAAATAACTAAAACTGTTTAAGTGAATACTGTGGACTTTAAACTTCACTTATTGGCACTGCCTTAAAGAGACATATGTGGGTTATACAAAGAGTGCTTGAGGGTGGACTATTGGCAGGTCAAGGGTTCAGCCCTAGTAAAAAAGAAATCCACTTTTTGGATTGTTTTGGGATTGCTTCTGGATTGTTTTCAAGCTGGAGATTTTTTTGGGAGTTATTTTGGATTTTTTGGGGATTTATTCAAGCAAGGATTTATTTGTCTTGGGTTGGAGGATTTATTTTGGATTTTTACTGACTTGTTTCTTAGTAAAAACAATCCACTAACACTAATTGGCAGGAAGGCATTTCAACAGGATTTATTTTGGAGTTTTACTGACTTGTTTCTCAGTAAAAACAATCCAGTAACACTAATTGGCAGGAAGGCATTTCTACAGGATTTATTTTGGAGTTTTACTGACTTGTTTCTCAGTAAAAACAATCCACTAACATTGATTGGCAGGCAGGCATTTCTGCAGGATTTATTTAGGAGTTTTACTGACTTGTTTCTAAGTAAAAACAATCCACTAACACGAATTGGCAGGCAGCATTTTTACAGGATTTATTTGGGATTTTTTGAAGCAAGGATTGCTTGCTATTAAAGTGGTGGATTTTCTTTTATTTTTTTTCACTTGTTTCTCAATAAAACCAATCCAGCAACACTACACATTTTTACTGCATTTGTTTTGGATTATTGTACAAGCAAGTATACATTGTAAGATTTATTTTTGATTTTTTTCCAACTTGTATCTCTGTAAAAACAATCCAGTACAGTAGGCACACATTTCTACTGCATTTAAATGTTGGCAACATAATGCAGGGATCACACAAAACAGTAATCCAACCCCCGGGCTATGTGAGGGGGAGGGTCCCCCTCACTGCCAGGGGGCTGGATTACCTTCAGTTTCACATCGGCATGCGTAATGCACGTCGGCGTGAAACTGAAAGTAATTTTCACCGCAGCAGCCATTTCGGGCTGCTGCAGTGAAAATATAAGGTGAGTCTTCACCTTTCTCCCCCTCGATCTCCGGCTGTACTTCAAGCCGGAGATCGAGGTGGGTATCGTTGGAAAGGGGAGATGCTCCCCTTTCCAACGATACCCTGTGTGACAGCATTGCTGCCCACAGATCCAAAAAAAAGGTAGGCCATTTGGTGTTGGCGGTGTGTTTCGGTGGGTGGCCAGAGCGAAATGTCTGTGATTTGTCTTCATTTCCAGCAAATTTCAGAGACATTTCCCTGTGTCCACTCACCGAAACATATCGCCAACAACAGATGTCATACCTTCTCGCGTTCCCACAGGTGTCCCGACGAAAAAGGTACCTCACATGTGTGGGTGCACCTACTGGGGGCACAAAAGGAAAAGGGTAACCCGCTGGTAACCCCAAGCCTTTCGCCACAGCACAATTTGTTCATGTGGGCAACCTACAGATTTGGGCCAAGGGTGTCGAAGCCAGCAAGGAAACAGGGTTCACAATTCTATCCAAGCGTGGGACATGCTAGCATGTTGACAATCCCATCTAAGTGTGGCACATGCAGACATTTACAATCCTATCTATGCTGGGGTGGTATTGGTTGGTGGGGCACTGGGGTTAGGTGCTGAGGAGTTTGTGTGATGTAGCACTGGAGTGAGGTTCTTGCGGAGGTTGGTGGTGAGGCTCTGGGGGGATTGTCAGGTTTCGGAGCCAGGCCCATGCCGATGGGATTTAATTTTACTCTACATAAAGCTGTTGCGCCACTGCGTGGGCTTGATTTGTAAGAATATCTTGCCTGAATAGGCTTGGTCTGCCGGGTTCGCCCAGCTCTAGTATTCCCACCTAATAAAACACTCCTTTTTGCTTTAGCTTTAAAAATGCAATGTCACATTGCGAAAAATGTCCAAACTGGATGCGCAATGTAGGCCAGTCTAGACATGTGATAACACTTATCATCAGGCATGGCTGAAGAGGTATGGGGGCCTATCTCAACATTATTGTTGGGGGACTGCTTGCTTACAGTGGAAAACAGTCTGAGGCACCTGTGGGGTACCTACATTATAATGGAGAGAAAGAAAGCCAGTGGTTAATAGCCACTGATTTTCGCCAGAGGGAGTTGACAGTGGCGTAACGGGGGCCCATGCAACCCCTGCGGTGCGGGGGGCCCCTCTAGCACATGGCTTGGAGGGGGCCCCACTTTGTTAAAAAAAAGGAAAAAAAATCCTTTTTTTTGTTTTTACATTTTCTTTTTGAATACTAACAGTGAAATGCTTTAAGTTAGTAATTGCTGAGCCTTTGTTATCAGCGAAAACCAGGTGCCGTTTAACATCTGTGTCCTGTTCTGTCCGGCAGCTGCTCTGAAGGTCAGCCAGGTTGAGTCAACATAGCCCAAAACTTCAGGGGGCCTTGGGTAGTGCTGAAGCCCAGTCAACCCAATGGTGTTATTCCACTACTTGTGTTTAATGCCTTGACTACTTAATGGTAATTGGCATTACTCCTAGCCCTATTCCTCCTCGTCCCTGTACTTGTGTATGAGGCAGTACTTGTGTATGAGGCTCTCTGCCTCATACACAAGTACTGGGATGAGGTAGAGGTACATGGAGGTAATGCCTGACTTAGCTACCTGTACTCATCATTACTCCTAGTCCCACTCTTCCTCATCCCAGTGCTTACCTATGAGGCAAGGAGCCTCCTGGACCGTTGGTGTGCTGATGCTCCGAATTCGCCCCGACTAGAGAAGACCTGCAAAGGAGGACTCCTCCCCTTGGGTTGGTGGGACCAATCAACCCCAAGACAAGCTCATCTGAACATCATCTCAGTGCTGGCTAAACTTCCATTGCTGCTGCAGGAACCGAGTGCCAGGGAGAGGAACACCGGAATCTAGTGAGTGTCTTTAAGTTTAACACAAGCTCCAGGAAGATCCTCCGGACTCCCAGGAAGCAGGACTGACCAGGCCTGAGCCACCTCAACAGAGGTGATAGACCCCAGATGCGAGGAAAGTCCAGGGTGGTATGCGAGAACCGCAGTGGTGCTATTTGCAAAAGAAGCCAGGAGCCGAAACCGCGAATTGCCACTGATCTGAAGTTTGCCCATTGCTGCTGCTGACCTACCATTCATAGTGCAGGAGCCCCCAGACATCCTCCCTCTTTTCTGCACGATTGAGGCCCAGGAACACCAGGATCTGCAGATCTACACCGGAACAGAAGCCAGCTGGAACCACTTTCTTCTAACCAAAGGTACTGTAAACTAAGGGGTTGCTTACTTGTTATGCAGCCGTGTAGGAGTCTCGAGAGGATAGCTCAGGGGGCAACGTGCCCGCCTTGGAAGCAAGATGACACAGAGCAACACAGGTTCGATCCCCGGGTCCATGCTTAGAAACCTCTGGGTATTAAGAGCATTATAAATAACCTATCATATCATACATAAGCTCTGGGACAAGGAAGAGGGACGTGAAGGTAATTCTGGGCCCAATAACTGATTTTGGAGTTTGGGGTAGGTGGTAGGAGGGAGAGGGGCCTGGATTCTCGTGGGACTCCCTGGACTGGTTCTGGGTCCCCTCTCACCCAGGCTCGACCCCACCTGACTCACTTGCTCCCTGGGCTCGGCCCCACCAGACTCACTTGCTCCCTGGGCTGTTCCTGGATACTCGTGTGACTCCCTGGACTGGTTCTGGGTCCCCTCTCACCCTTGCTCGACCCCTCCAGACTCGCTTGCTCCCTGGGCTGGGCCTGAATACTTGTGTGACTCCGTGGACTGGTTCTGTGTCCCCTCTCAACCTTGCTCCCTGGGCTAGGCACTGATACTCGTGTGACTCTCTGGACTGGTTCTGGGTCCCCTCTCACCCTTGCTCCCTGGGCTGGACCCCACAGGTCTCGCTTGCTCCTTCGGCTGTGCCTGGATACTCGTTTGACTCCCTGGACTGGTTCTGGGTCCCCTCTCACCCTTGCTCTCTGGTCTGGACCCCACCGGACTCGCTTGCTCCCTGGGCTGGGCCTGGATACTCGTGTGACTTTCTGGACTGGTTCTGGGTCCCCTCACCCTTGCTCCCTGGGCTGGACCCCACTGGACCTGCTTGCTCCCTGGGCTGGGCCTGTATACTCGTGTGACCCCCCCCTGGACTGGTTCTGTGTCCCCTCTCACCCTTGCTCCCTGGGCTGGGCCCCACTGGACTCACTTGCTCCCTGGGCTGGGCCCCGCCGGACTCACTTGCTCCCTGGGCTGGGCCCCGCCGGACTCACTTGCTCCCTGGGCTGGGTCCCGCCGGACTCACTTGCTCCCTGGGCTGGGCCCCACCGGACTCACTTTCTACCTGGGCTGGGCCCCACCGGACTCACTTTCTCCCTGGGCTGGGCCACACTGGACTCACTTTCTCCCTGGGCTGGGCCTGGATACTCGTGTGACTCCCTGGACTGGTTCTGGGTCCCCTCTCACCCTTGCTGCCTGGGCTAAACCCCACCGGACTTGCTTGCTCCTTCGGCTGGGCATGGATACTCGTGTGACTCCCTGGACTGGTTCTGGGTCCCCTCTCACCCTTGCTCTCTGGACTGGACTCCACTGGACTCGCTTGCTCCTTCGGCTGGGCCTGGATACTGGTGTGACTCCCTGGACTGGTTCTGGGTCCCCTCTCACCTTTGCTCTCTGGACTGGACTCGCTTGCTCCTTTGGCTGGGCCTGGATACTTGTGTGACTCCCTGGACTGGTTCTGGGTCACCTCTCACCCTTGCTTGACCCCACATGACTCGCTTGCTCACTGGGCTGGGCCTGGATACTGGTGACTCCCTGGACTGCTTCTTTGTCCCCTCTCAACCTTGATCCCTGGGCTGGACCCCACCGGACTCGCTTGCTCCCTGGGCTGGGCCTGGATACTCGTGTGACTTTCTGGACTGGTTCTGGGTCCTCTCACCCATTTTTTAATTGTAAAGCACCCATGTTTGGGATTGCTACAGTCGTGTTTTTGTGCTATGCACACAGTGTCCGATTGAATCTCTGCCTCGTTTTAATAAATATAGTGGGGGAAAAAAAATATGTGTCGCTTCTTTTTAAATATAGTTAATATGCCATTACATGGTCTTTACTTTCATGGCCATTTTACCTAAATGACTGACCTAATAAGCCATCACTATAGTTCTAAAAACAATTCAAAATGCAACTCTCTAAAATGGGCAGCAGTTAAGCCACAGTGAGGCTTTTAAAGCCCAATTCAACAAGGTGTGCCAAGTGTTTTTTAAGCGTTTCCTTTCAGGATTATAGTAAACATTATTTTTGTTAAACTCCAAAATGTATTTCCAGCTCATAAACCAAAACAATGCCTATATTGTTAAAGGATATTTTTGGGATTGCTTTGTTTTTTTGATTTGTAAAGTATTATTTGGTGACTACATTAATTGCTTTTGGATTTCAAAAGGTTTATTTGGGGATTGCATTGCATTGCTTTTGGATCTCTACGAGGGTGCATTAAGTCAAAAGGAAGCCAGATGTAATCCGTTGCTTTTGTATTTATTTAGGGATGGCACTGCTTTTGGATTTTTATAGGATTGTTTGGGGATTGCATTGTTTTGGGATTTTTTGCTGGATTGTTTGAGGATTGGATTGCTTTTGGATTTTTATACGATTGTTTGGGGATTGGATTGCTTTTGGATTTTTATAGGATTGTTTGGGGAGTGGATTTTTAGTGGATTGGATTGTTTGGGGATTGGATTGTTTTTGGATTTTTAGTGGATTGTTTGGGGATTGGATTGTTTTTGGATTTTTAGTGGATTGTTTGGGGATTGGATTGTTTTTGGATTTTTAGTGGATTGTTTGAGGATTGGATTGCTTGGATTATTTTGGAATTGCATTCCACTGAGGATTGCTAATTAACATATTTCAGGGTGCATGAAGCCAAAAAGAAGCCAAAAGCAATCCTCTCAGTACAATGGGAGTTTCTGGAGTTAAAGAGGATTTAAAGAGGATTTAAATGTTTGGGAAAATCCAGTAGCAATCCACTTTCAATCCAGATTTTATTGGTAGGGAGGGACTCGGGCCAAGTTTGTTCAGGGGTTAACTTAGAGGGTCTAGGGTAGATGTGGCAGTCTGTCCTTCAAAGCTTACTAGAACTTACTCGTCCCCAGTCATCACAGGCCGTTTCTCTATTTTCTGAAAGCCAGCAAGGGGCTGTGAAGGGCAGCTGCAGGAGGCTCCCTTCTCTGTACAGTTACCGGGACTGGAGGGCCCTTATTCACCGGTCAGGCGGCAGTAGTGGCAGGGCTGCTGATCCGCTCCTTCACTCCTTTCTGGTTCTCCTGGTTTGGAGCTGGGGTAGCTCGATCACAATCTGAGTTAGTGCTGCAGCTCAGCAGGGGACAGAGCCGCCCCATCTGAGTCCCCACAACAACAATCAAGTCTGGGTATATGGTAGAACAGGACACAGGAGCAGACACACAGCTGAAAGGCCTCAGGACAAGATCTAACTCTAAGCACAATTGAACATAGCAACAGGATCCCATGGATGCGGCAAGATAGACACACCAGTAGCTCAGGTTTTCAAGGGACTGGGAAGGACAGGTGAAGGGGGGGGAGGTTTAAGAAGGATGCACGGAATCCCAAACCCTATTTGTGACTCAGAGTATATGATTGGAAAGCTGGTGAAAAAGACAGTGAGACTGAAACTTAAATAAATGTAAATCTGAACATTGCTAACCACATTACGCACATGTATATAATAAAAATAAAGTGAATTAATTAACACAAGCCAGGTGCATCTTCAGGCCAGCATAGGTTCAGAGGTATCCTCCTCTTCCAGATTCCAGGAAGTCAACTCAGTGTTAATAATAGGAGAACAACAGGGTGACAGGAAGAATGTTTCCAAACATGTGAGTTCAATTTGAGCTGGCAAGTAAACATGGGGCAAATGTGGCGGTCAAGGAGACTTGGGGGCGCTAAAAGTTCCAGTTTTGCTGAGTTAGTGCCTATTAAAACACAATGGATTCCATTAAAAACAAGGCTGTTCCTCTAGCTTATTGTACATGTAAAACATTATATTTCTCATCATTCTTCTAATGTGAGAACACTGCATTTAATGTCAACCTTAATGGTTCCTTTATCTGCTCTTAAGGCAGGCCTTGCCTGACTGCTGTTACAGTCCAGGGGCCTCATTACGACCCTGGCGCTAAGGGGTTAACGGCGCCGTAAAAGGCTGCTGCGCCGTTAACCCCTTAGCGCCTCATTACGAGGTCCCTTTGCGGCTCCGGACCTTAACGGCTGGTCTGGACCAGCCGTTAAAGTAGGGACCCGCAAAGGGACCTTGAAGGTAATTATGGTACCGCAATTTGCAGTCCTGTAATTACCGCCTTGCCCGTTCCCATTGAGCCCTATGGGGCAAAAATGGGAATGGGGAAGGGCCAATGGTGCATGGGGAATTACCGCCCCGCCAACCTTGGAATGGGGTGGTAATTCCCCATTGCACCATGGCGGACTCGTTACAATACCGGCAGCAACCATGGTGCTAATAGCGCCATTGGTTACTGCCGGTGTTGTAATGAGGGCCCATCCTCTCAAAGTCTGGGGGCCCAAAGTCCACTGTCACATTGTGGCAGACATACTTCCATACACCTGTATTTCACAGGGGGCAAGACTTGTACAGTCAGCCAATCTGTAACCAGTGTAGATCCATGGACTACTTGCTGAAAAGTGTGGGAGTACACAAGTCACTGACTCCTGCTAACTCAACTGCATTTAAGAGATTTTCAGTTATAACTCCTTTCATTTTATTTTTGTATTGATCTCTAAATTGAGAAAATGGTGGCCTGCTCATTTCCTTTTTACTTTGTGCCGCCATACTAGTAATGAAAACCCAGTACACATCACAAATTGAATTGTTTGTATGTGCTTAAATAATGAATGTTAAGGTTATACAACTCAATAGCGCTCATTGCTATGGCCTCAGATGGATTAATGAACGCAAGAGTCTGAATTTAGATTATGAGCATCCAAAAGCACAATGTACTGATAATATGACACTTCCTCTGGGACAGAAAAGAAGGGCAACCTCAGGGCAGATGACAGCTCCAGAGTATTATACAAGAAGAGTTCCAAGCTCACAACCAAGCAGGCAGTGCAAGGGTTTATCAGCACTAGGTCGATGCATTGCATGCCACTAGAGCACTTTCTCAAGTACACCACATAGAGAAAAAACGAGAAATCACCAACCTGACACTTTAAATATCCATAGAAACTGAAAACAGACTATGCCAACTATACTTGGCAGATTGGATGTAGAGATAGGGCTATATCAAAACGTTACATAACCTACAAATCTGTTTTAAACATAAACAAATGTGTTGTGAATATTTCGCAATATCTCCTATCATTACAGGTTATCAACACTTATGTTCGTATAAGGATGTCAGTGTAATGTCTGACAACATACATTAAGACATCATTTAGTAAAAACGAAGGGCATACATCCTTGAAAAATGCCATTCATAAAAACATAAAGTATAATGATTCACATCAAAAAAGAGTATATAGCAACGTGTGTTCTTCTCAGATGGATAAACGTAGGTTTAGATCTGAGTCCCTGCTATCTGGTCCCATTTCCAGTCCATCACCTTGAATCATTCTAATTGCCAGCATTAAAACTGTACATCTCAGGCTATGTTGGGTTGGGTAAACGCCCAGGACAGTCTGTTAACTCTCATGTTATGGGGCCAGTTGGCAGCTATGCACCTGTAGCCTGCAGGTCTCAGAGTGAGGTGGATGAGTGGGCCTGCCCACTCGCCTATCCTATCATAACTCATTGCATAAAATGTGAAGACCGAGGACCAGAAAATACCAGATTCCAATTGGTACAACATCAGCAAATGTACTTGTCAAAAAGATCTGTGATCTGTACCAGAAATGAAAAGGTCAATATATGTATTCCAGCTAAACATAAAGATCAGGCCAGAAATTGGCTGCTAAAGGGGGCAATGCCCGCACTCTTCTCTTTAGCAAAGAGGCCTGGAAGCTCTCTTTGCCTCCATAGAGATGTTGACAGGTTTCCGTTTCGTACTGCATGTGAGACTGTAGGCAGCGTTGTTCTCTGAGATGAAACTCCAATGTTTTAACCTTTGATTACCCTTGGTACTTATATATATATATATATATATATATATATATATATATATATATATATATATATATGTCAAAATATGGTCCTGTATAGATAGGTCCTGAAAGCTTATCTAAATGTCTCAGATGGGTAGGACGAGGCGTGGAGGGGGGCGGGGGGGTATCTGTGGGCCCCACCCAACAAGTCTCACTGTCTGCAGACCAAACCATTTCTGTGGGGCACATCAATCTAGGCACCAGTGTGGGGGCAGTCAAATGTGGAAGTGATATACGGAAACTGCACTGTTGATAATGCTGCAATATTGGCGAGCATCAAAGGAGCTTTACCTAATTTGAATACTTTAAAGCTGAGAGATACGTTTTGATGCACAGAACGGAAAAGGGTAGCTCTGTAGGTTAAGTGTCCGTTGCTTTGAATTGTGTTTAACCTTCATGTGTTTCACCTCATCTTCATTAGGCCGGCTCACCCATTTCTTCTTTCTGAAGAAGTGACTCATAATTATTTTGCAAACGTGTTTCTTTTTAAATATTCCTTATACTGTTTGGTTGATTTATAATGTGACTGGATACTCTGAAAGACTGGCTACTCTGAAAGGCAATTTATGGCAGGCAATAAATAGTTAACCAATGGAAGAGAGCTGTGCGCAAATGATTGTAGGTACTTTTGAATTTATAAAGACTGAAGATGGATCAGAAGAAACTGCAGCCTAAATTGATGACTAAGGGGTAAACGAAGAAACTATGCTTAAGTCCGGCTTCCCACTTAACACATTGAGTGATCCCGAGCAAATCACGTTCTCTTTCACTGTGCCTATGAAAATGTAAAACACCCAGTAGTGATTCTTAACAGTGTGTCCCATCAACGTATTACTTGAACAGAGTTTAATATTGTAGAGTGCTGGTCCATTTTAATATTAACTGTCGGTGAAGTTCACACTGTAAAATGATGGATATCTTATCACTCATGCCAACATCACCAGTGAGATATCATTCACAAAAGTGCAATAAATTAGATGTTGCAACAGATAATGGCACCTATATATTCCGATATAGGCATACTTAAAAATAGACCCAGTATAACACTGTAGTAAAAAAGCCACTGTACCTGATTAACCGCCACGTTTATCACACTGCCATATTACGAGGTTGGAGGTTTAGTTTAGTTTATTATTTTTATTTATATAGTGCCAGTGTGGCTCAGAGGCATAAAGGCGCTACACGTAACAATACACACGGTTACAAACATGCATCACAAAATGAAATACATTTCGGGTTGGGTGGGGGGCAAGAGGAATACATCAGTAATTAAAAGAAAGGACAATTCTTTTTAACTAATTGAGCACAATTCGTAAGTTAGAGTGGATGACACATTGGTCAGATTTCTACATACGCTCAAAAATGAGGGGAGGCTGCGCTGACCACGGCCAATGATAATACAGTCTGTATTGGTCCCGGTGCACCAATCGATCCTTAATATACAACCGTAGCAAAAGTCTGAAGTCCTGTCCACTGACACAGCCTGGCCCACTTTGGTGTGTATCCAAGACAAGACCTTATTTCTGAGCACCTCTCTGGTTTCCACCCTCTCTGTTTGTTCTACATTGGGGATCACAAAGTCCCTACAATCCATAGTAAACTCTCTTTGAGAGATCTCAGTTATCAGAGACATTCTGGACTTCTACCATGAGAAGACGTCATCAGTCCGACAGGTGGATTCACCCGCTTTCTAATCTTTTGTGATGATACAAAGGCCTCTCGCAATGCTCCCACCACAGCAGAGCCAGCATCAGGCCATATGATGTCAGACTGAGATACACTGGCCTCTTTTGTAATGTTTGCACCACTGGTATGTATAGTCATGTTAGTTGGGCATCCTATATCCATCCTACTGGGCTTTAGCTCACTCAGGTCACATTGACATGCTTTATCCATCCTATCCCTGGGGGCATGCAAGGTGATCTCTTTAAAGGAATCCACCCAATCACAAAGGTCCAGATGAGTTTTACACGGGTTCAGATCACGAATGATCTTTTCCTTAACATATTTCCAGTTTACAGCTCCAATAGTCTTCTTACTTTCAGGGCCTAATGGGGCCATATCTTCAGCAATCACAGCATGCTTTTCGAAGGGGAATGCAGCCCCTCATTTAAGACTGTGTAGAATTTGGGAGGAATGACCACATTGACTAGGGCCAGCAATTGCACCGAATATACCACCAAAATCCTTCTAACCGATGATGACAGCTTCCAACTCTGCAGCGAAGTAAGTCCCTATGGCATTCACAGCAACAGCCTCCTCGTTCTCCCCTGAATCCCAGCTATTTTTGAGAAGACCTTGTCTTCTCAAGGCACTCCTTGCCCTAACCTCCAGCACACGGTTGTTGCCCATACCCACACATCTAGGAGAGACTTCCACTGGAATGATATCAGAATGAACCCCAGATTCACTTAATGGACAAGATTTCATTTTTGAAACAGGAGCTCTCCTGGCGGTCATTATGCACACTCTATGGGCCTCATTACATGGACGGCGGTGGACCAAGGTGCTATTAGCACCTTGGTCCATGCCGGTAAAATACCGGCACCGTCTTGGTGGAAAGGGGAATTACCACCCTATTCCAAGGTTGGTGGGGCGGTAATTCCCCCTTCCCCCATTGCCCTTCCCCATTCCCATTTTTGCCCCATAGGGCATGATGGGAATGGGGAAGGTGCTAATTACGGTACCGTAATTAGCTCCCTGGTCCCTTTGCGGGTTGCTTTTTAACGCCTGCAAAAAGCAGGCGTTAAATTCTCCAACCAGCAAAGGGACCTCGTAGTAAGGCGGTAAGGTTTTACCGGTACCGGTAAAATACCGGTACCGGTAAACCCTTTTCGCCGTCCGTGTACAAGGGCCACAAAGAGCAGAGACAACTTGTGTCTTCTGGGCTAGACACATTAGAAAATCTGAAACAAAAAACAATCGTCTTCCAGAAGCTCAGCATCCCACAGTGTACGTCTATTGTGGTGTGTCTCTCCCCCACATTCCCCAGTGTGTCCGCGTTACCTTCACCAAACTCCTCACACCGTTGCCTTCAGGAGTCATCACCCGCCTCTTAGGTGGTTTCTTGAGGGGGCACAGGGCCGTAAGGCGCCGAAGCACAGGTCAAGGCACAGCGGCGCGGGACCCCAAAGGAGCAGCACACAGCACAGGTAGTCCCGCCAACTGCTTCGAGGTTAGAGGAAAGAAGCAAGAAGCATGCCGGCCATGCTCAATCAGACCGTCAAGCCGCACTGCAGCAGCTTCAGAAACTTTGGCGACTGCAGCTGCTTCCGACGGAGTAGCCAACAACCAGATCGAAAACACACCAGGTGATGGAAAGGAACAACCTGTGGCATTTGGTTGGAGCTTCGTGCTTCACGTTGCCTCCAGTAAATGAATGGTTTGCTCATGGGCAAATTGAAATACTTCAAACCCCCAATGGAGTGCTACTGGACTCAAAATAAGAACTACCACTAAAAACCCTGCCCCTCGTAATAGAGTAGTTTTATCACCAAAACGAGTTAAATGAAATAATACCACACTTGTTACGATGTGTTGTTTGGCAGCGCAGCTGCACTCCCTGTCTTGTAGAGACCCCCAATCCTAGGCCGCCCCAGCTATCCTTTCATGTTTCCTAACTCTTCTCGCAAATCTACTAACACACTTGGTTTGAAGTATTGAAAATTCGTATGTTCAGTACTCGATGCACATTTTTTTTTCCTTTTTTCATTTTTCTGACAGCTGGGCTGCTCTGCTGAGCCATTTATTTTGAGAAAGTCTTGGCACACGCCAAACACTCTGGTAAGGGGTCGTGCTCATATTCGTGCAGGCATAATCAGAAGTTGGCGGCCCCTCGCCGCCCCCACTCATTCCCACTTTAACAAACGTTCCGGCCTACGTGACACGCGTGGTGGAGCCGGCTCGGCTTTCAGCCGCCTGAATCAAGAGGCCGCATACTTTCCACTGGAGCTGTGGAGCGAATGCAAAGTCCAGTGGCGGGCACGACCGTGTCGTGATCTGTGCATGCCTGCCTGTGCATGCCTGTCCGCAGCCCCCCAGGTACCGTGTCTCGCGAGGGCCAACTGTTCTCGTGAAGGCACGCGCGCTATCTCTTCTTTTTCTAGGAATTTTGAAGTGCAAAGCTTGCTTCGTTTTGAGGATAACAACGGCGGGCCCGGCACGCGCTGTTGTCTCACAACCTTTTCCTGCCCTTAAATGGATGCTTTCTTTTTTGGGAAATCTTTGTCTGAGCCCAAGTAAGCGCAGTGCCAGCAGAATCATGGGGCCGTTGCTCTAACTGGTCGGAGTGGACGTTTAATTGATTGGCAAATACCAGGCTGGGCAGCCTTTTTCCAAAAATATGTAATTCTTCAATTTCATATTATTATGTACTTGACATGATAGGTTATTTGATAACGCACTTAATACCCAGAGGTTTCTAAGCAGGGACCCGGGATCGAACCTGTGTTGCTCCATTCGTCTTGTTTCCAAGGTGAGCACGTTGCCCCTAAGCTATCCTATTTAACATATTTGCACTCACCAGCCAGCCCAAGAATGGCAATTGCTCACTCACCACCGCAATGAGGGCATTTTGCGGCAGTCAGTCTGGGCAAAGGTCAGTGCCAAATTGGTCCGCACGCAGTGGTAGAAGTGTACCAAAAAAAGTAGTGGAACTGCGGTCTCGGCAGGGGAGAAGCTAGGCAGAAGCATAGTCAACATGTGACAAAGTGCTGCGGCGGAGCATTGCAGTAGTCTAAGTGACTCGCAACTAAGGCTCCTATTGCAACTTTACACTTCTACAAGGGCATGAATGGGCACATCCTCTATATAGAATGGTGAATATGGCTGTAAAAAGTAGAGGAATGATAAACAGAAAAAAAATAAAAGTAGTGGAACACCGCTCATGGCCGTTCCCGCTCACTTCGATCACTACCAGCACCAGTGAAAGCTTTTCCAGCAGCATAGAAATGTATGCATTAAAAAGCTGATCGCTGCATTGTGCAGTATTAAAAAGATTCAAAGAAACGGAGGAAAACAAAACCTACGTTGTTCATATTCTAAACAAACATATAACAAGCCACATGGCGTTGCCCGTACCATCTAATTCTCAGGTGTAAGTTACGCTAATCATTTTGCACCTTAATCAGGTTTATCCTCTTCTGTTTTATACAACTGTGAACAGCTTCCTGATGCCAGTGTATTCAGTGAAAATATGATATGATATGGCATTCATAACGCGCCTATACACAAGTGTTTCACGGGACAATAGTTAGAGGACAATTAAGGTGAACACGTTCAGTGCAACAAAACCCTTGAAATGCAGTGAAAAAACTTGAAGTGACGTTAAGGTGCTGCTTTAATGCAACAAAACACCTGAGATTTGACAGGTGTTTGAAGGAACGTCACCTTAACTGTGAGACCTCCAAAGTGTGCAGCGCTAAGAACACTGATGACATCCCAAATGTCATCACATATCACATATGAAATCCCTTAACACATGTCAGATGCTATCAGTGATGGCATCACATGAGAAATTAGGTAGGACACCACCTATGACCTCCTCAGTGGCATAGATTGGGCAATGTATTACTCTTTAATGCTTTTTGTGGGTGGGCATTTTCTCTGCACTTGAGGGGGGTAATTGTATTCAAGTTTGACAGAATTGAGAGTGGGCAGCATATCACACTTAGAAGAACACTAAGAGTGTGCAATATAATGCACTTTGATTCCTAAGGGTGGGAAATGTGTTGCTACTGGATGGCTTGGGGGTGAACTATGTGCTGCGTTTGGACTGTTTAGGGGTAGGCAATGGATTACTCTTTAATGGATTTTGAGGGTGGGCTCTCTCCCTGCATCTGAACTGTCTGATGGGGGCAATGTTCGAAGGACTTGAGAGTGGGCAGAATATTGCACTTAGTGTAACACTGAGGATGGGCAATATATTGCACTTAGATTGATACTAAGAGTGACCAGTTGTTCCACTTAGATGGAGTCGCTGTTGGATAGCACTTGGAGGGGTTGTGCAGGTGACCAGGGTGCTGCACCTAGTCAAGCCCATAAAGGCAACCAAGTTACGAATTCTAGGAGATTGTAGAAGGTGTTCTACTACATGCAGTGCTGCTGCTAGCAGAATGCCCCCTTTATGGTTAAGTGGGGTCTTGAATGTAGCCACCTAATGATAGCTGCATGCATACAGAATGCACCCTCCTTAAGTTATCAATCCAGATGTATTAAAGCTTTGCTGAATTGACCCGTTCTAGGCTTTCACTTGTTTATAACCAATGCTTTTTCTCCACTCGCAATCAGCATCTTTGGAATTAGCCAAAGGTAAGGCATCACTCTGCATGTATCTGCTTTCACATACAACTCGAATGACACTCTGCACAACACCGCTGCCATGAGAACGCAGCCACCTTTAACGATAACACATTTGAACTGTAGCTATATACATTATTTCCCTACTGTATCTGTCTCAATCCATATACATTCCAATTGGACATGGGTGGCTAGCAGGAACTCAGCCAAGCACTCATAATCTTGGCCATGATGTACACACGCATGCTAGCACCTCCTAACTTTCCCAGACTTTGAATTTGAATTTAGGTCCCTCCGAGAGTGTTTAAACTACAGCACGTTCGGATCATTCTCGTGGTGAAAGGTGCTATACAAATGACGAAATTAAATTAAATGAAATTAAGTGAAATGAAATATGTTACTCCTCCCTGATGAGGCCCAACGAGGCCGAAACATGTTTGGTGTGGTCTCATGCAAAAGGGATGTGACTAAGCAGTTTGGGCTGGACAGCCCCTTTTGGGGTGGGACCAAGCTTGGTTGCTCGAGCAATGATTAATTCTAAACCTTAAAGTCATCACTCTTTTGTTTTGTCATGAAATTTGTTCCAACACCTCCAACATTTTAAGGGTTTTGTTGCATTAAATCGGCACATTAGCATCACCTTAGCATCACTTCAACTAAAGATTTTTTTTGTACTGAATTTCAAGGTTTTTTTGTGCTATACCTCCCACCGCATGCAATACTGTCTTTTATTTAAAATAACACAACTGATATCATATCATGTGTTATCAATATCCGTTCTTCACTTATGCAGCATTGGGCCTATCAAGTAGTTCATCTTTATTTTTGCCCCCTAGTTAAGAAGGGATTAGTACTGGTGTGCTGTGACAAGAAAGAGTAAGGTGAGGTCATTGGAAGACACTGATGAAGACTGAAATTGTGTAGTTGGGGACTGTGACGAGGAAGAGTGAGTTGGTGGTAGTGGGGTACTGTAATGAGGAAGAATGAGTCAGGGTTATTGTGATGAAAAAAAGTGATGTGAGGATAGTGGAGTACTGTGACGAGGAAGAGTGAGATGGTGGTAGTTGGATATTGTGGCGAGGAAGAGTGAGCTGGTGGCAGTGGGGAACTATGATGAGGAAGAGTGATGTGGTGGTAGTGTGGTGGTATGATGAGGAAGAGTGATGTGGTGGCAGTGGGTGACTGATGAGATAGAGTGAGGTGGTGGTAGTGAGGTACTGTGAAGAGGAAGAGTGATTTAGTGGTAGTGGTGTACTGTGATGAGGAAGAATGAGTCAGGGTTATTGTGATGAGGAAGAGTGATGTGATGATAGTGGGGTACTGTAGCGAGGAAGAGTGAGTTGTTGGCAGTTGGGTACTATGATGAGGAAGAGTGATGTGGTGGTATTGGGGGACTGACGAGATAGAGTGAGGTGGCGTTAGTGGGGTACTGTGACAAGGAAGAGTGAGTTGGTGGTGGTGGTGTACTGTGATGAGGAAGAGTGATGTAGTGCCAGTGGGCTTCTATGATGAAGAAAATTGAGCTTGGGCTATTGGGGGACTGTGATGAGGGAGAGTGAGGTTGGGGTTTATAGGTAAGAATACTATTCGGTACTGGGAGGAGGGAGAGGGATACAGGTGTTCATGTAAGATTACTAATTAGGTACTGTAACGATGAAGAGGGAGATGCGATAGTACAAATATCTTCCCTACTGGTGTCAGGAGTGAATGAGATCTTCACTGGTAAGTCACATGAAAAGCTTGTCCAATTCAAAACAAAGGCTATAGTCAACAAGCATCCACTTGCATCAAACAGTTGTTTCACACTTTCTTTTCAACATATTAAGCCAATATAAGCTTAAGTACCACATTTAACACCCCACAAATACTAATAGCCTGTAGTACCTACTCCCACACATTTTAAGTTAATTTAGGAAGCAAATCTTGTAATTTTCTTTTTTATATAAAAAAAGACAGTAATTTCAGCTAAACATTGCAAATGTGATAGATTGCAGTTGTGAATGGCCTGAGGGGTGCTGATGACAGTGAGTGAAAGCAATCAACACCTTCCTTCACCACTTCAGTTTACAGAGCCCTTTGGAACTGAGAACCACTCCTGGACCTGGTTCTAACGCATGGGTATAGTGCATTCTAGGGAAGGGTGCCCAGAAGACTAATTGGTATTTTCCCACATATTTTGCTCCTGAAGACAGCCCTCACAATGATTTAACAGTTATCAGACATGAAATGTCACCTTCAACTGTAGCACAGGGTTAGCATCTAGGATATTTCAGGCCCTTAAGGTCAAAGGCATTCAAAACTGTACCTAGGGTCTTACATTTAATCCTTAGCTCCATTGGGAACCAAAGGAGGTATTTTAGAGCTGCTTTGATGAGGCCCGATTTTATGAGGTTGAGGCACTGTCCAGTAGATTCTGTGTCATTTCCAGTTTCTGGATTTTTTTCTTTAGGTGCCAATGTAGACAATCATGCAATAAACTAAACAAGACAGAATTAGGGCAAAGGTAAATTGTATCCTATGACTTGAATGAAGCATCGAAAGCACCCATCTTTACATTTTAAGTTGGAATTTTGTTCTTTTAACACCTGGGGAGATCTGATGACTGAAGGTGAGGAATTAATGTAATCAAAGTCCAAGGCTGTTTGGCTTTTTACAGAATGTGGGTTAAAGGCCAGACAAAATGACATCACCTGTTATATCGCTTGTAAGCAGAATCCCAATTTTCAAACCACGTATTATGAAATGACTTCTGCCCTGCAGTAGTACAAGGATAAGTAGTGGCTAAACTGCCTTCTCAGCCCTCACACTTCTACATGCCAGGAGGGATCCCAATCATAAAGGTGAAACAGGCTCAGGTAAAAGATATACCTTCTTGGCCTTTTTGGCAAAATGGGCAGAGGGCAGGCTGTACTCTTAAGAGGGGTGTGGAAATGCATCAGTAGCAACCTAAACAGCAAAGTACAATAGTCCAAAAGAAAGGAGTGCCCAATCAAGGTTTTATACATATGTGTGTGTGGGTGTATTTATATATATATAAAAACTCACAGTAAATTCCCACACTAGCCACAGATTGGTAAAGGGTTAAAGTAAAGGGACTTTGCCAAACGCCCAAGCACACTAGACCTGACTTGATAGACAAAAACAATTCCTTTAATTCATTCAAAATAGTGCATCACATATAAGATGAAAAATATACATCTTGATAAAAATGCAGACCAGATGTTGCACAAAAACTCACCCAACCGGTGGATGACGCCACACGTTCCGCTCATCTCACAAGCTTCCTCAGACTAGTTATCAATCCTCTGTTAGTTTTCTCGTGTATTTTAACAGCAAAACGACACGAAATCGAGCGACAGGCTCCTCCCCACTATAATTGTAGTGTCATGTGATCAGAAGGGATGCTACCCACCCCATAGATCTCTATGGTCTGCAGGTTGACAGGATCCACCATATTGGACTGTGGTTAAAATGCCGCAATATTTAGGTGGCAAATAGAAAGTTAAACCAACCAGTCTGTGAAAATGTTGCTAATGTGATAATACACTAGCAAATGGCTTAGTGGTTAGTCGACTGTCGTGCGACATAGCTTCTGCTGAAACGTGTTCGCAGCGACTTCTTTTCGTGGTGGGTGGTGGCAGGTGAATTGCAGAAGCAGAGTGATTTGCACATGACATAGGGTGGGTGGGAGCGGGGGTGGCTGTGCGCTGCGGATGGAATGTGGTAGTTGGAAACTTGGTGGCATGCATGGTTGAATGAAGGTGCGGTGGGTCTGTGGAAGGATTGGACTATTGTGTGCATGGGCGAAGGCCGTAGGCTGTAGGGTGTAGGGCATGCACTCAAGAGCATAGGGCTGCAATATACCCACCGCAGGAACGCATGTTTGACTCTGCATTTAGTACAGGGTGGTGCTTGTATAGTGTGGTATGTGCAGATTGGTTGCAGTATGGCTAGTGTTGCGACCAGAATGTGGGTAGGTTTTGACACAGTACTTTGTGAATGGAAGTGGGGAAGCCCATAGTAAGTGAATGAAAGTGCACAGGGGTGCAGGAGAGAGTGTGTTCTTTGCACATTATGTTCACTGTTGCAATTTTTTGCTGCATAGCTGCATGGCAGTGCGCAGGTTGTGTAGGAGTGCTGGCGGCAGTGGTGTGTACGTGGACTTTCGTACTTGATGGTGATATGCATGGTGGCATTACGTTGCTGTGGATGTATGCAAGGCCTAGACTATTGGGTGCATGGCCAAAGGCCGCAGCCCGTAGGCCATGCACTCAAGAGCCTAGACCTTGAGGACACCCATGGCGTAATGCACTTTTGAATGTGCATCAGTTAGAGGGTGGTGACATGTAAGGAATTGTTGTGGAGCATATTTCAGCCGTTATAGCCCAGTGTTGCAAAACAGATTGTGGGTAGGTTGGAAGTAGCACAATACTTTGTGAATGGAAGTGGGTACGCCCATAGTATGTCATTAAAAGTGCACAGGGATGCCGGAGAGGTTGTTTGTTTGTTCATTATGGTAGCTGTTGCAATTTATTGCTGCATAGCTGCATGGAGGTGCACTGTGTTTGGAGATGCTGCAGTGAAAAGTAACGTAGTGCGGGCTCTGGGTGCACTGTTTGCATACTGTCAGTATGGTAGAGCTGTGGGTGTGTTCAAGGCATAGAATATTGGGTGCATGGCCGAAGGCCGTAGGCCATAGGCCATGCACTCAAGAGCCTAGGCCTTGAGGAGACCCATGGCAGTAATGCATTTTTGAATGTGCATCAGTTAGAGGGTGGTGTCATGTAAGGAATGGTTGTAGAGCACATTTCAGCCATTATAGCCCAGTGCTGCAAACAGATTGTGGGAAGGTTGGAAGTGGCAAAATACTTTGTGAATGGAAGACGCCCACAGTATGTGTTTGAAAGTGCACAGGGATGCAGGAGAGATTATTTTCTTTGTACATTATGGTAACTGTTGCAATTTGTTGCTGCATAGCTCCATGGCGGTGTGCTGTGTTTGGAGATGCTGCATTGAAAAGTCACACAGTATGGGCTCTGGGAGCAGTGTTTGTATACTGTCAGTATGGTAGAGGGTGTGAGTGAAGGGCAGCTTATATGTGCTTGGATAGTGTGCTGTGTGCACAATGCCTGCAGTTTGGGCAATGTTGTAAACATTTTGTGATTATGTTGGCAGTGACACAATACCTTCTGAGTGGAATTCGGTAAGACAAGAGAATGTGAATGAAAGGGCGTAGGGGTGCCGGAAACAGTGTAATGTTTATACATGATGGTAACTGTTGCATGTAACACTGTGCATGTCCATTGCGGTGTGGAGGTTGGTTAGGAGTGCTGGTGCCAGTGGTGCGTATATGCATAGTGGTAGTTGGTGACACGCTGACATGCATGATTGCATTACAGTGCAGGGAATGTGTGCAAGGAGCACACCCACTTGAGCAATGCAGGTTTGATAGTGCATGAGGCACAGGGTGGTGATGTCTGGAGAATGGGTGTGGAGCACATTGTCGACATGCTATAGCACTACAAGTGAGTTGCGAAGCGTGTATTGTGCATTCCATGGTTGTGGTAATAATTGCAACATGCTACAGTATTTGGTGTGCAGCAGAAGATGGTGAAGTGAGAAATTGTGCAGTGTGGCCGCAGAATGCAGTGCCTACGTAATGTGAGTATGGAAGTGGGTATGGTTGAAGTGCAGCTTATATGTGGTTGGTGACCATGCTGTGTGCAGATTTATTGAAGTAGGTCCAATATTGTGCAGCTGTTGTGCATAGGTTGTCAGTGACACAATACTTTGTGAATGGCAGTACGTAGGGGTGATGCACGCTGTGGTAAGTTTGTGGATTCTGCTAAGTGTGACTTGTTTTCGTGAATGGGTGTTTTATGGTGTGGGGAAGTTGGGTAGAAGTGCCGCTATGTATGTTACGTTTGTGCATAATGTTAGGTGCCCACGTGGTCGCTTGCTTGGATGCATAGTGGTGTGGTGGGTGTGGAAAGGGCTGCAATGTTGTGTGCATGGCCAAAGGTGTGCTGGGTGCATCTTAGGATTTTTCTGGATGCTGCAATCGTGCATTATTTAGCAGAGGTTTCTGGTGGAGGGGCTTTGCAATGAAACAAAACGTGTACTGAGTGTGTTCAACGGTAAATATGGAGTGTTGTATAGAAATGACAGCATGTAATGCACATGTTTTGTATTTAATTGCTGCATGCTTGTTTGAAAATTTGACAGCACCCAATGGGGGAGTGCTGCAAAAAGTGACCGTGCCTAGGTCAAACGTATTGTCTCAGCTTTACTGGGCTGTCTGTGGCCCTCACTGTAGATGGGAAAGCGCACATGCACATCCTGCCATTACGAGCAGGGTGGAAAGGGAAATGGAATTGTGGGAAATAGGTAAGTAGGAGTTTAGGGCGTGGTTCACCGGAAGGGGCGGCACCATTTCCTCCCAATACTGTGTCGTGAGGGTAGTCGAAATGGAGAGACGCACAGTGCTTATTGTCAGTGATACCTTTGTGCACCATCTGTGCAGGTGTTGTGTGAAAAGAGGCATTGCTGGTAATTTCAGGTTGGAAGGAGTGGACACTCTCTGGGCCTGTCAGGGTGACTGCAGTTTTGGTGGGATGGGTCGCCTTTGCAGACATGTGGCATCCATCACGAATGTTGACTTTGTCGTGCTGCACTAGCGAAGTCTACATTTGGGTTACATGTCGTGTGGACGATTAATCCGTCACCTGAAAAGGTTGCTAACCACAGTGATGCGTATTTTTCCAACTGCAAAGGTCGTTTACTCATGCATAACACCAAGAGGAGTTTGGGTCCATGACGGTGTAATTTGTCTGCAGCCAGAGGTCGGAAGGTGTGCCATAAACAGAATTATGCGTGCGTTTATGCAGACTGCTGGCATGTTCTCCACCCACTGTGAGATCATGAGGTTGCAAAGTACGCAGTGGTTCTGTAGAAATGGCATTTATTTTAGCGCCATTGGCAACGCCGTTTTCTTTTACACTGTACAAGAGGCATTGACCAGAATGTGGTTAAATTGTGACGAGAGGCAAACAGACACGCATATAAAGAGAAAATAATTAAAAAAGTTGCTGGCACGCAGGTCCCAAAAAACAGCTTGATACATCTATGATGGAAGACTGAATCCCCTACCTAGTTTGATATTGTTTAACCCCAACCCTCCCCACACCATCACGAATAGGTAGTGCGTTACGTGGTACTTTCAAGAATACAAGTGCCACATCCAGGGTGGCTATGTGGATGTATACGGATGGAGAAATCGCGCATACTTTCATTGAACTTTGTAGTGGATGTTCTTTGGAATGGCACGACATTTGCACTGTAAATGTGTAACAGTACATTTCAAGTGTTGTACAAGAGGGACAGTGTTGGATGATGGCGGCTTCAATGCCACTGGTGGACATGTGTGTGCCTATTATGCGTAACCCAATGAAGTAGAGCTGCAGAGAACATATTGCAAAGGGAAGAAGGACTGCTCCAGCTTTACCGGGGTGCGGCCCTCGCTATGGCAATGCAATTTCATTTGCTTGTCTACAGGCTGCAGTGAAGAGTTCTCTGTACTAATGTGAGCAGAAGAACTCACAAAAGCGTATAAAACCGGGTGTTTCAGTAGAAGCATCTAAAAAAAAAATCAACCGCCTCTTTGCCCCTTACCATGAACCTACCCTGCCCTGTTTGCAAGTTATTCCCCCACGCCCGCATGCAGCGTGAAAGCTACATCCGGGGATTTGGCGAGTGGCGGCCATGAAAATGGAAATGTGGGGATTGTCCAATCACATGCTTAGGGTATGCGCCAATAGGAAGAGGGACTCCTGCTTCACTCTGGCCCAGCCCTCGATGTACTTGGGGACCCGCACGTGCCGCATTCAGCGCTTCTCACCATGCTAGCCTATGGCAATGGGACTGCACCGATTGTCCTATCAGGTGGTGCTCAGAGTGTGTGTGTCATAGGAAAGTGCACCAATACGAAGAAGGATTCCTCCTGCTGTAATGGGGTGCGGCCCGTGCAGCACTTGGAAAAAGGTACGTGCCACATTCTGCGCTTCTCAGCATGCTGGCCAATAGAAATAGGACTATGGCCTTTGGCCAATCAGGTGCTTAGGGTTTACGTCCAGGAAAGAGCTCCAATAGGGAGAAGGAATCCTCTTGTCTCACCGGGGCGTGGCCCTCGCACTTATTGGGGAAAGGCACGTGGCACATTCTGCGCTTCTCAGCATGCTGGCCAATGGAAATGAGACTGTAGCCAATCAGGTGCTCTGGGTGTGCGTCACAGGAAAGGGCGTTATTCAGTTTCCTCATTACTTTGTGTACTGCGGTTGGCAAACATGGCAAGACGCAATGTTTTTGCCTTGTGGAAGATCTGTCTGTGTATGCCCTCCAAGAAGACTTGTCTGGCAATTTCGGTTTGGAGGGAGTGGACGCTTTGAGGTGTAGTGTAGAATCGTGCTGTTTCGACAGACTGCTTGTAGAATGTCGAGGCGTGGCACATTTTGTGATTGTGCACTCTGGAGCCTTCTTTTGGGGTTACATCCCTTGTTCCCGTGTGTTTAGTCAACTGAAGATTATGATGAAAGCAGTGCAGGGCATTTTTCCTACTGCCACGGTGCTTTTCTCATGTATACCCATGAGAATTGTGTGGAAGTATTCCAATGATTCCTGTCGCAAGCCAGAGGTCGGAAGATGTCTCATGTGTGACTTGTTGAGTGCTGCTGGGATGTTCTCTTGTGAGAATGAGAACATTGGTTCGCGATACTTACACCTTTTCAAGGCAAATGGCATGTCTTTGTCACACAGTGGCAATGAAATGTTGTTTCACAATCTACACAATGCAGTGAACACCCTATCATAAGAATGTGAGCTGACGTTGAAAACACACATTTACGTATCAAGATTGTAAAAAATGTTTGCTTGGAAGCACATTTAAAAAAATAAAAATAAACAAAGGTTCTTTTAAAAGCCACCACACCTAACGACATCCGCTCCCATTGTTGAAAGTCATTCCCCCACTCCTGCGTGTGCCCAGCAGAAAAAGTCTGCAAATATGGCGATAGTTGCAGGCTGACAAGTGTTACATACGCCCCTTTTGCAGATGACAGCCATAGAAATGGGTCTGCAAAGGCTACAGGATTGGGCAATAATGTTTGTCGGTGTGGTGTGTATGGACAGATTGTGGTACACAGTGTATTTGTCGACAGAAATGCAGTGGGTGCGGTTATGGCTGTGTGTTTCACGAGGCACAGTGTGCAGGTTTTAGGGGATTCGGACATACATTGAGTGAAAGTGAATTGAAAACACTGTGCAGTGGCTACTCATTTTGCAATCTATCATGTGCATGTGTAGTGCTATGGATTTTGGTTTCTCTGTGTGACACTTTGGTGACACACAATCATGCCGATATTATTGCTGTTCATTGTGCAGGGAAAATGGCGCAGCATGTTACACAACCTTAAGTGCCGTTTGTGATGAAGGAGGCACTTGCCCTGTTCACGCATTTGTTTCACATCTCATGCATACGTTTCCATCGCATTATGCAAAGAAGAGTATTTGTGTCTTTGTTCGACATGTGGCACTTGTCATGATGCCTGCTCCTGGGAAGCCAGTTCAGGACCAGCGTCCCCGAAAGCAGACATCATGTCCCCAGGGAGGGACCCAGCAACCCCTTATAGGGGCTCTTTGGACATTGTCCTGGCGCCTTTGGCACCAGGCTCATAGAAGGCATTAGTCCTGGCACCATAGGTGCCAGGCTCATTATGGGAGTGCTTGGATGGACTTACCTGATGCAGACCATGCTGCCGGATCCAGACCTCCTTGAGGTCTGAAAGGGACTATTTTACCTATGGGACTATTTTACCACTCGGGCGTGGCTGAGGAAGAATACTTACCTGGAACTACTTTGGGGGCTATTTAAACCACGCCCAGACAGCAGCTCATGCTTCGCGTTGTTCTGCATCTAGCAGCTGGATGCTCACCGTGTCTGCTCCTGCATCCTGGCTCCAGCCACGCCCGCCTGCAACCTGGAACACCTGAAAAGGAAGGAAAGGAGAGAAAGGTGAACAATTGAACTTTACCTACGTCCATCCGGAGTCCGGAACCATCACTCCGACGATCCTGAGAAAAGACATTATTTTTAGAAGCGCATCGCATCGCTCGCTGCAGCGCCGTGTTCCACTTACCTTCACGAGGCGCCCTCGGGCTCTTCAGCGACCATTGGCTCCATCCGTCGCCTTTCAGCGCCTAAGGAGAAAAAGAGACAAAACAAAGGTGAGCGAAGGAACAGATTGAGGAAGGCCTGATTCTTCCACCTTAAGACTTACCTGATTATTGTTGGGACAATCTTTCCACACCTCGGGTTGGCGCCGCTTCTTTGGCACTTCCGTACCCCGGCCCCTAAGGGGAAAAAGACACACGCATTAGTGGGTGAAAGCAAGATCACTAAGGGAACCATTCATCAAAAAGACTCACCAGAGTTTACCTTCGGCGAATCCATTCCTCAACGCGGATTCTTCATCCTGCATCTGAAATAGAGAAAAGGACAACGGACAATTAAGGCTTGAACTTTTGCAACTGAATACTTACGGCCTCATATCGGAAAAGTCAAGCGGAGTTGAACACTCACCAAACCCGAGATCCAGTGAAGTAACTGGAAATCAACGCGCCCCTGCATCAGAAGCAGGATGGAGAGCTCGTCCTTTCAGACTCTAAGGTGAGACTCTACGGGGAATCGCGGAGGGGGTCCGAGGAGTGTGAGAGGCGGAAGGGGGGAATCCGACACATTATCCAGCAGACAGTTAATCCCCTTTTCCATCTACAGAAGGATTCTTCTACGGGCCAGACAGGCGAGGTTTGGGGTTCCGGTCCAGTCCGTCTTCCGAGTCCTGCGCATCACTTTAGAAGAGGTCATAGCAGTCCAGAACTGGTCGGCGCCTCCGTGGGAATCAGGTGAGCGTTACACCAATGGCATCGTTCGTCCATGGGACTATGACGGTTCACAGCACGAATACTTTTCCCCAGCTATAACGTTTTTCTTACTATGCCAGCCATTCGGATTTTTGCACCCCCCATCTAAATTGGCTTGGTGCCCTTCTTGGAAGAAGTGACATTTGTCTGTACTTATGTACTTAGTGTTGTGCTGTGACTCTCTTGAAAATGCTCTAGAACACCTAAAAAAAACATCTTTATAGAGGCGACCCCCTTTGTAACCGATTGAACTACAGTGTTTACCACACTGCCACGCCCCCCGCCCTGCATGCGTGCATTGGCAATTCTGTTGTTGATCTGTGAAAGGTGTTTTTTTTATTTACCTTTTTCCCTTTCACAGTTCATTTTCATTTATTATGGTGTTCTCACACACACTACAGAAGGAACGGCAGGAAAGTTCCGGTACAAAATGGGTAGCACCTGCCTGGATACTGTAGGGGACGTGCCTGGAGACGGAATTATTGGGTGGTCCTCACTTACATAGGCGCCAGTCATCGTAATGCTCCCGTAAGGACCATTCCCACGCCTTTCCAAGTACCTTCCCTCTGTACAGCAGTGTGTTGCAGTACATGCACAATACAATGCCCTTGACTGTGTAAGGGTCTGTAGCGCGGCATATGGTTTGCAAAGGTTGTTTTACAGCTCCACTGCCCTACAGGAGTGCCCCTCTTGTTGCCCCCAGCAGATGGGCAAAATGCTGTACATGAACGTACCCTACATAATTGCTGGAAGGGCGGTAGCCTGCCCACTGGTCCCTTGTGTTTCATTTTCAGTTGTCGTCACATGCAGTAGAAACACTTTATGCTGCGCCATTAGTGTTAGGGGTAGCATTCATGGATTTACATACATTGTGCAATACAGGAATGTTTACAAGGACGGGAAACACAGCTTCTTTACGTGCAGCAGGAATCCATTTATTCTCTGCGACCCATGCAGCTACAGCGCTTTTCTAACCAGCACTAAGGTTGTTTGCAATCTGCATATTTTGCTGCTTCCTTACTTGCCTTTCCATGCACTAGTATGTGCATGAGGAAGGTGCAGCAGCTTTGCCATTTTGCAGACTTAGTACAAACTGTCCCACCTGCAGTTACATGTTTTCTTCAAATGTACGACCGGCAGGTGATCTCTTGGTACTTTCCGTCACACCGCTGAGTGCAGACACAATGTATTTGTTTCACGGGTCATGGAAAGGCAAGCAGCAGATAAATGAAAGTAATGCAACATTTAACCCGGCCACGTGACAATGTAGATTGCTGTTCCTTGTTTAACAGTGGCCGTTATACAGTAAGGAGTACTGTAGCCACACATTGGTAGGTTTGCAGAGCGACCCACGAAGTCGGCAGCAGTACTTTAAATGCAGTAGCCTACTGTGTGAATCCGTAGGGCTGGCAACAGGGGCGGTGTTACCAGCATACAGTGGATGACCTATGCATGGGTCTAGGTGTGGAACGGAAACACATGCGCTACCATAACTACTTAAAAGTGCATTCGTAGATGCGGCCATGCGGCCACTAATGGAGTCCTATAGATACTTGCAGTGTGATTGCACATACAACCAGGTGCAGTGTCCCGAGGAAATGTCCATATTGCTCATTTGTAGTCATCTCGGCCAGTACTGTGCGGCACATATTTATCATGCACTGTTAACATAAAAAGAGAGCCTAATGCCAGACTACACAACATTTACTATGTACATCCATAATTGGTACGATATGCCAACACTATTCGGAAACGTAAGGGGTAGCGCAAATGGTTACATACACCAGACAATTTGCCCTTTCTGCACTTTTATCATAGGGGCAGCCAAGGAATTAGTAAAAAACTGTTGTTAATGGGACGTTATAGTTATGTTGCCGTACGAAATACCTATCTTTACAGAAAAAGCTATGCTAAAGCAAAGTTTTGCTTACAGTGCACTACTAAAAACCCATGAAATTCACTAACAAAAACATTGTTAAAGGGACTTTATGGTTAAGTTGCACTAGCAAAAACCTATGAAATTCTGTGGAAAAGCTTTGTTACAGGGACGTTATGGTTATAGGTAAAACCAAAAAAAACCTGAAATTCGACAGTTATGTTAAGCTAAGCAAATATAACTCGCACCAACACCGTGCACTGCTAAGACTATCACCCATACCATCAAATATGACATCACAAATGTCATTGATGACATCACTGATGACATCACATGTGAAATTAATTTTGATGTAAAATCCCTACAAGAAGTTGGGTAAATAATGTTGGTAACAGGATGTCAGGGGGGATTGTAAAATGTTAAAGATGTAATAACTAGCTAACAATTCAAGACTTAACTAAACACTTGTGCTAGTACAAAGAATACATATGAAGACCCACAATGCATACAAATCAGAGGCACATACAGGGAAATAAAGTAAGGAAGAAAGAAACAGCTTCATCAGAAAATGTTAATAGCATTAAAGTTTATTTTCATGTATACAAATGAATTGTGTGTTTGAGGCCTGCTATTGTCCCATGTATGTGCACCATGAGCTGAGACCAAACCCTAAGGAAAGTGCTTTAAGAACATATGAAAAGGTTAACGTCTAGATATACAGCACCTTTTGAATTTTAATATTCTGACTCTCAGTGACCAAAACCACCAGGCCTAGATATTTCAGTGACCAAATATAAGTGGGCCACATATGTGATGTTATCAGTGATTTTATCAATGACATTTGTGATGTCATCTTTGATGTTATGGGTGTTAGTCTTAGCAGTGCACGGTGGTGGCGTCAGTTATGGTTGCTTAGCTTACCATAATTGTCGAATTTCGGGAGGGGGTCGGTTTTACCTGTAACCATAGCGTCCCTTTAACAACGTTTTCCATAGAATTTCATCGGTTTTTGCTAGTGCAACTTAACCATAACGTCCCTTTAACAATGTTTTTTTTTAATATATATTAAACACACCTGATTCAAAAATAGCTAAATAGAATGACACTAGAACACCCACCCGGTGGAAAGAACACAGAATATGTAAGAGATAGAAGGATGCTACTCTCTGGGTAATGACACAGAAGTGAGAGCCAATCAATAACCACAATGTTTGTAATCTTGTGCGAGAAAAGGCATCAAAAGTGACCTAACCTATCTGTAGTCCCAACGATGGGCATGGAGTGAGTGCTTTCTTTCTGTTCTTAGGCAGTTCAACCGCATACAACAAGTATTCTTGGTACTGTAAAGTGGCTTCTGAAAAATGCAGATTGTTAGAGACACCAAGTCGGTTTGGCGATAAACCAATTTTTCGATGGTAAAGACAACTGTATGTGCAGTTTGAGATGACGCAGTTTGATATGTGGTGTAAAGAATGTGGATCATGAGGGCCACCAAAGCTGGTCCATGGGTCTATGGATGGTTCGACAGTGAAGATGATGGTGACTGGATGCGCAGTTCAAGATGAGGCAGTGCAGCGTTCTAAGGTCATGTTTCGATGAAGGCACCAGGGTTGGGTCGATGGTCAAGTTGTCTCAGCGATTGAGAAGTTGGCAGTTCAAAAAGTGCTTCAAATGTGGTAATTGCAGCAAGGAGCTTCATTGCTCAAGCAAGCATGGGAGATGGGCTCAGTTGTTGCGATGTAGCAGTGATCTGGTTCAAAAGGCAGCACATCAGTTTGATGATGAAGAGAGTGCCAAACGCAGCACCAATGGGTCATGTTGGTTTGAATGGGTTCAAACAGTGTTCAAACATGGTCCTGCTCATTGTGACTATGAAACACAGGGATGTGAGCTGTTCTGGCCCTCAGGAAGCTGTGAGTGACAATCTAGGTGAAGTGGGAGAATGGAAGACCAGGCTCCCGTCCTTCACCTCTCGCGCTTGGCCTAGAGGATCACGGCCCAGACACCCGCCGCGAGAAGAGTTTGTCCATTTACCAGACGACCAGGTACCCTGGTACAGGAACATACGGATGTGTCCATCTGCCTGCCCAACAGCCCGCACTGGCCATGCCGACACCTGCGGTTCGGATCAGCTAGACTAAAATCCACACGTCGTTAGAGATGCCATGACGACCTAGACAACGGGAAGCACTTCTGTACAAATATACACACTGAACATTTCCACACCAATCTACACGAAGAACATACTCAGTGCTCTGACGTAGGCGACAGGCATATTCACGGACGTGCATCTTTATTATTTTTACATAGGCTTTCAGAATGCAGAAACGCAAGACGCATCATGAACTAATCTATAACGCTTGCTCACGCTTCTCTTGAAACCCATTACCACCATAGAGGTATAATGGAAACACGATACTGGTCATGGAAATATATGCTATTATAACCTAAAAGCACCTATGCACCAAACGGACTAATTATGCACCAGGCCCAAGTAGGCCTCAACCAAGAGCTCCCGTGGACATTAACAAAGCACGAGTCAGGTTGCTGATCCTGCAGAAAGAACCCAGTGGAGCAACCAGCCAAGGTCGTAATGTTGCAAACTCACATTCCAAGAACAAATCATCAAAGGCACGATGTTGCAACCTCGCACTCCGCGCCCCAACGATAAAGTCACGCCGGCAAATTAAACCAGACGCGCAGTAGAAAAAGCAATATTAATTGTGCAGAATTCTGCCTCTTTCACGGTCCCTCCCCACGTGACCAAGCCGAACCTGACGAGATGCCAAAGCCCAGGAGAAAAAAGGCGTCTGGGTCCCTCGCTACGAGACACAGGCCAATACACTTGAAAGGCTCAATGGACATCTGCTACAGTGGGAGCGGTCAGCCTTCCACCTATGAATAAATCCTCACATTGTCTGCACGCACCCATATTGAAACATTGTTGCAATCACAGGTACACCGAGAGCTGGGAACAACGGTGGTCCCAGGCTGGGAAGCTCACGGGTGCACCAATCAGAACATGGGGCTCTTATCTCAGACGTCAGTAACATTAGCCAATCCTCAGGAGTCTTCATGTAACAATTCTTATGTATCTAATTGTAGGGACAACCCAGATGTACCACCTGACTACACCTTGTCCACTAATATCATTCTCTATATGTGTACTATACTAACCCTACCACTCGAGCAACCAATTAAGAGTGGCGATAGGTTTTTTGTTAACTTTCTGAAGTGACGCAAGTAGCGCGTCATAATGCAGTAAAAAGGGCCTGCGAGCCCCACGATTGTGTGTGTGTCAGGACGAACGCGTACGCTCCTTGACCCATCCCTGCCGTTTTGTATAAATAAACAGCAGAGTCACCTTGCTCCTTGTGTGTGTCTCATACTCTATCTCATCTGGGATATACGGGAGGAGTTGGGGCCTCCCTGCCCGGAGGTCTGCGGACGGCCCGGCCGACCCCGGCAGAATTTCCCCCCGACAAGTTGGAGGCACTGCTGAGATCTGTTTAAGATCGACTTTTATTTTTAATTTTTCCAGGCACTCCCGTTGCGAGGAGGCCCGGCGGCGCGGCCCCCTCTGCCGTTGCCCCCTTCTGAGGACTACAGGACCATCGCGGAGCTGCGAGAGGACCGGACAGCGCAATCCGGATATTGGCCCTCGGGAGCCGGTTGAGAAGTATCCCGCCCGCGGTCGGCGAGTGTCCAGACGTGGTCCAGACGAGGGGAGGTGGCGAGCCGCTTGGAGGGGTGCACGCAGTCGAGCGGCCCTGCATCGAGAGAACTTGGTGAGCATGACACGCACAACAAGCAATGCGAAATTGTGAGGGAGGGGGAGGAAGTAAATAAGGGAGGAGGGAGGTGTTGTACAGATGCGCGGCGAAGGTTTAAACAACTTAGTGTTGCTAATGGAATGAATGGTAGCGAAACGAGTGCGAGAGCAATCGGCTACGTCACGAGAAAGAGGGGGGCGGAGCACGAAAACATCACATGCGACCGCTCGTAAGACACTGATTGGCCTAAGTCGCGACTACGTGTGAGGGTGGGTGTGTGTGGTTTCCTGCGATTTGACATTTATTGATCAATGAGTAGATGAGGTTCCCTATTGTTCGAGCAAGAAACTCGATAGGTAGATGACGTTTCCCTGTGGGCGGTAGCTAGTTACATAGTTGCCCAAAACGGAAGATAATTGGCTGGTTAAGCCCTCCTGTTGAGGGGCGTATCACACGCGAGGCGACGCAGCGTGCGCAGTCCGGTTATATTATTGATGAGATTACCTTGTTCCAGGAGAGACAGGAAGACAGCTGTAGGGTTAGCGGGGTAGATTGCAAGTGTATTTTGAACGTAAAGAACATAACAAGAATGTACCAGTAGCTCGAAGAAATCGGTGACGTCACCAGTAGGGATTTAATAGGATATCGCGAGCACAAGGAACTTTGGGTTTGAGAGTGGTGGGGAAGAGAAACATGATAAAGGAGCTGATACGGAGATAAACTATAAACCAGTGGATCGAAAGAGAAGAAGGGGAAAGGGGCGTGGCTGCGCACGAAGAACGCCGGCCACGGCAAGTGTAAAAGGGGGAGGAGAACGGAGATACAGGACGACTGTATAAGATCATCGTAAGGGGTACGCAGCCGCAGGGGGCTGCGTGCGCTTCGGCCGCAGGGGGCCGTAGGGGAAGGAATATAATATAACATCATATTTATTATTATTGCATAATTTGTCAAAGGATTGTCGTAAGTCCCCACACTTGCGGGGCGAGGTAAGCAATACAAGGTTGTATATTGTAAACTACTAGTAAGGGGAAGGGTAACAAGGGGAGTGCAACTATGTCATACGGGAGAGGGTCGGGAGGGTGGGGGAACACCCTCACTACCCCGCTACAACACATATGCACCACACTGCCACCACATAGGGAGAAGTTAATTAAGTACAGCATAGAGTGGACCCAGGGGACAGACAACAAAATGTTAACACCATGGCCGTCTAATGGTAGTTTCGATCCATATGCCCAACATTCACTACTAAACCATCTGCACAATACATACAAGGGGAGGAAGTTGGCAAGCCATGTGGAGGTGTTTAACTTATGGAGGATGTTCCAGGGGTCTCGACCAGGACCAAATGGAATGTTCACTATGGGGGAAACACCGGAAGAAAAGGAGATTAAGAAAGAAGGAACGGATGGGGAAAAGGAGTGCGAAAGCACAAAGAATACGGGGAACGAAAGACAGGGAGGAGAAAAGATTGATAAATCAGACGACATGAAAAAGGAACCGAGCAATGAGATACCCATAACACCGGGAGTGAAAACGGAGGGAGGAGGGTTGTACCCTTTAAGAGAATTAGGAGAAATAGAAGGACAGTTCAGGGCGGCTGAAGGATACTCAAACCCGGCATACAGCCCTCCACCATATGTGGCTCATGGGAAGATACCAATGGGGGAAGGGAGGATTAGAGAAGAGCAGACTGTAGAGATAGGAAACGATGAGTGGGTAGCTGCACAGATATTATTGAAATTACGAGGCTCACTAACTGGAGAAGAAAGGGAGGCGGTAAAGAGAACAAACGAGGATAGTGCCAGAGAGAGTGAAATGAGGGGAGAGGAGCTACTACGGCAGAAGGAAGAGATTTTGGAGGAAAGATTAGCAAAACTAAGGGATGAGCAGAATGAACTGATCAAACAACTTGAGAGGGAGGAAAGAGAGAGAGTGAGGAAAAGGAAAGAAGGTAAGGACGAATTGGAAAAATTAAGGGAACGAAGTGAGGAGCAAAAGAGAGAAGCTGAAAGGGTAAAAGCAGCAGCAGATAGGGTATCAAGAGTAGTGCTGAGAGAGAAGAAGAAGGAAGAAGAAGAAAAGGAAAAAGAAATGGAAATATGGAGGAGGAGGATAATATCAGAGACAGCTAAGAAATATGAAGAGGGGAAGGTAATAGAGAGTATAGTAGAAAGAGAAAGGGTGAAATGGGAAAGGAAGAAAGAGGATGAAAGGATATTGGAACAGATGAGCAACGAAGTAATGGAGGAATTGAAAAGGAAAAGGGAGGAAAATAGTAGGGAAATGGAGGAGAGAAGTGAAGGAGGAAGAGAAGGGAGGGGTAGGGAGAGTGAAAGATGGGGAGATGTATATAAAAGTAGAGAGGTAGCAACAACATCAGCACTAGGGGGAACAGTTGGTAACAACGAAAAGGGAGAAAGAGACCTAATAGACTTAAAAACAGTAACAATAAAAGGAAAAAAGGCAGAGTGGGGGGTGCCATTTATGAATGATTTTTGCAGTGAGGAGGAAGGAGGAGTGGAGAAGGAGGGAAGAAAGAGTGAAAGGGAAAGCTTAGATAAACTATACCTCACTAGAACAAACATAGATTCGCCCTGGATGAGTAGAAGATGGGAGGAGCTGGAGAGAAGTAAGGAGGAAGTGAAAAGAATAGGGGAAACACAAACCAATGAAACCACGCCACCCAAATCCCCATCACGCCCTCCCACGTCACACCCTACATGTTCAACCACCGCACGCTCTCTGCACAGAATAAAGCTCGCGCCCTTCATGAACGAACTTACACCTTATGCATGTCGGCTTAGGGACCTCCCTAGTCGCAGGCAAGACAGACAAATAAACATACCCATATTGAACACAGGAAATGATGAAAAAAGGGGAAAGGAAGAAGAGGGAGGTAGGAGCAGAGGTAGTAAGGAAGAATTTGAAGTAGTAAAAGAAATGGGGGAAGAGGAGGGGTGTGAAGACTCAATATTATGGAGCGTAAAGGGTGACACAAGACAGAATTTAATGCCACTGCTGGAGAGAGGAGGGGTTAGACCACAGTATGTACCTTGGAAACATACGGATAAGGAAAATATAAAATGTAGGCTCCCATCACTAAGTGGAGGTGCGGGTAAGTGGATATATGAAATGGAAAAACACACCGCAGGACAGAAACTAGCAGTAGGAGATGTGAAGGGCCTGTTAATATCAATATTAGGGGATAGAGCGGATGACATTTGGAAAAGAGCGGGATTCCATGGGGTAACAATAACGAACACATCGCATGATGGGGCACCATTTGCAAACTGCAGACATGCGCTATGGCAGGCACTGAGAGTGCAGTACCCAGACACATCAGACATAGGAGCCATTACTTCCCGTAAAATGGGTGAAAATGAGGATCCTGTTGATTATATCCAGGATATTCAAGAGAAGTGGCGCATGGAAACTAGAGAACAATGGGACAAAACACCAGCCATATTTTATCATATACTAGTACAAGGGCTCCCAGAAGGAGTTCAGAAACAACTAAAGAAAGTAGTGGGGATGGAAGCAAAACCATGGCCAGAAATACAACTGACTATAGTACATCACTGCAGGACATGGCAAGGAAAAATGAAACAAAAGGAGGAGGACAGGAAAACAGAAGAGGCCAAATTAGTACAGAAAAAACTTACTAAATACACAATGGAAGGGGCACTAATAACTACACCCACACCAATGGCCCAAAGCCCAACGCAAGTAGTGGCTGCACAAGATCCCGCTCAAATAGCGCCTCCACAAGGTGTAATACAGCAAGTGCCGCCTCTGCAATTACACGCACCAAACATGGGAGGAGGGTACCCAATGCAAGGAACTGGGTATTATAGTTATAACAGAGGGAGAGGAGGGTTTATGAGGGGGAGAGGATATGGATATAATACCCAACAACAGGCTGGGGGACTTAGAAATTACTACCCCACAGGGCAACCCGTATACCAGGACAACACAGGGAGCTTCCCATGGCAAAGCAGGGAACCACCCGTGTGTTGGAGCTGCGGACTATTAGGACACATGTCACGTACATGTAGGGTCAGGCCAGGAACACCAGCATGGAATGAACAAGCACAACCTAGGACCTCACAAGAACAGCAGGGCATACAACAACAGCAGATGTCACAACAAGGGAGTGACCAACAACAACAAACACAACAGCCACAAACCTATTCACTGCCACAACAACAAATAACACAGCAACTGACGCCGCCACAACAACAAGTGGCGTTAATACAACCACCACCCCAAGCTCAACAAACACAATTGGGTGGGGTGACGGTGTTGGGACACAACCCTTACACATGGAATGGCCAATCATTGTACCCCCAATAGGTCAGCCCACAGACGGCCTTGGTGTGTCCCATCCTGTCAGTAACACCTAATAGTGCGGAGGAACCACGCATAGAGGTAACGATAGGTGACAAAAAATTATCATTCCTTGTTGACACCGGGGCAACCCGGTCTTGTATAAGGGAAGGTAAATTTAAGATGTCAGGCGAAGCCATGAACACCCAAGGATTTTCTGGGGCTAAAGGGTTGGTTCCATTTACTGATAACGTTCCCTTATCTATTGGAGATTATGATCTGTCAGTCCCACTTTTGTATTATAGTGCCTCACCAGTAAATATACTGGGGAGAGACATAATGAACAGGTTGAATATGACGATCTCCTTTACAGAGGATGGCATAATTTGCTCTACTCCAGGGATTAACATGCTCGCAGCACGACAGATTTTGCAAGCATACTGTGGACAGATAGCGATTAGGACGGAGCCAGTAGATGGCGAGCTATTCCAGTATGGCACAGACATGGCATTTGCATGGATGCCAGGGATAGGAGGGAAAATATGGAGGAGGCCAGCAGCCTATCTGTTCCGACCAGAAACACCAGTTAATGAACTGGAAGGGAAGGTGTTTGTAATGGACATTGAGAGCATTATTGCAACAGCTGATTATGTTGCTGTGCACGCCCAAGATAAAGAAGGGAGAGCATGGAGGGCAGTGATAGCACTAGCAGAAGGATGTAGGCTGACCCAGGTGTCAGATGAAGAGCTGTTTTCAGAAGAAAAGGAGGAAGGTGAAATGGTGTTCATGATGAGTGTAGAAATATGGCTAAGAGTGGCTCACAAACAAGTAGCACAGAAAATTGCAATGGCACTTGAGGCACCCGCAGGCACCCCAGTCCCATTTTTTAAGGAAGATATGTCAAAGGTGCCCAAATCATTATGGACTATTAGCCCTTATGACGTGGGATGCATAAAAAGCATAGGGGGTGTAAGGATAAAATTGAAAAAAGGTGCCATACTACCAAGAGTGAAACAGTACCCATTGTCAAAAGAGGCAGATGAGGGCATATATGAAACCATAACGGCCCTTATAAACAATGGCATATTGGTCCCCTCAGAATCACCATGTAACACAGCTGTGTACCCGGTGCGCAAGGCTAAAGGGGGGTCTTGGCGCTTCATACAGGACCTCAGACCCTTGAACAACATAGTAGAAGCAGAGTATCCAGTAACAGCAAACCCGGCCACAATATTGTGTGGCATTCCAGCAGAAGCATCACGATTTACAGTGATTGACCTTAAAAATGCTTTTTTCTCAATACCATTACACCCAGAGTCACAAGATTTGAAAAGCTTCACTTACCGAAATACAAAGTGGAAACATACCAGATTACCACAGGGGTATTGTGAATCACCCTCAATTTTCAATAGAGTAATACAGATGGATTTGGGTAACGTTGAGGTGGAAAGCACAGTGTTACAGTATGTGGATGACATAATAATTTGCAGTACAAACGAAAGTAAATGTAGAGAGGACTCCTTAAAAATGTTGACGATACTGGCAGAAAAGGGGTACAAGGTAGACATGGAAAAGATACAATACTGTCAGGAACAGGTACTTTACATTGGCCAACTGATATCCCAACATGGAAGAAGGATTGCACCACAGAGAGCACAGGCCATCTCAAGCACTCCCGTGCCACAGACTGTGAGAGAACTGCAGCAATTTCTGGGGCTGTGCAACTACTGTAGAGCATGGGTATTTGATTACAGCTCATACATAGGACCACTGCTTGAGGGTTTGAAGGAAGCAAATAAAGGGGAGAAAAAGTTGGGGTGGACTATGGAAATGAGGGAGGCATTTGACGAATTAAAAGACGCGATATCAACTGCTCCAGTACTGGCATCCCCAGACTATGAGCGACGCTTTTTTATATTTTCACATTGCGACTCAGCAGTGATGAAAGCAGTGTTGGCCCAAAAAACTAGCATGGGCTATAAACCAGTAGCATTTTACAGCGGTCACTTAGACCCTATAATGTTAGGCCACTTCCCTTGTGAACAAGGTCTTGCTGCAGCTGCTTTTGCAGTAGAAAAAGCATCAGCAATAACTATGGGGTGTCCAACTACACTATTTGTGGAACATGCACTATTTGCGATATTGAATAAACCTAAGTCCACACTAACGACACAGAGGGCATCAAGTTATGAGATTATTTTTTCTAAAGCTGAACTAGCAATTGTTAGATGTAGCACGGTTAACCCTGCAAGGTTCCTAGCAGAAGTAATTGAAGAGGGAGATTACGCCCACGACTGCACCCAAATAACTGAAATGTACTCATGTACTAGGAAAGTTGAAGAAAACGCACTAGAGGGAGGTGAGCTTTTGTTTATTGATGGGTCATCAACTATTGATCAAGGAGATGGGATACGAAGGACTGGGGCAGCAGTAGTAAAAATGATGGAGGCGCCGGTGTGTGTGGCTATGAAGTGTGTACAATTACCACAGCATTACTCTGCTCAAGCCGCGGAACTCGTTGCACTAATATTGGCATTAAAGGAAAGTTTTAATAAAAGAGTAACTATATATTCCGACAGTGCATATGTTACATCCACTGTCCACTCAGGGCTATCAAAATGGAGAAGAAGAGGGTTTAGGAGAGCTGATGGCACTCCAGTACAACATGCCCTCTTGTTGGCTGAACTAATTGAAGTAATAAACGACCCCCAAGAACTAGCCCTAGTAAAATGCACCGCACACACCAATGGAGAAGACTACGTCTCAAAAGGAAATGCAGCAGCAGACGCACATGCGAAACATGCTGCATATTTTGGTGAGATATGGAACCCCACAGACTCACAGAGAGGGAGAGGGAGGGGAATAGCTAGGGAGATGTTAATAAGAGAAGGGTACACCCATCTCCCAGCCACACAGATTATGGAGCTACAAGCGGCTGCACCAATGGCCGAAAAAGAAGTATGGGTGAAAAGAGGATGCACAATGTCACCAACCGACGCACTATGGCGCCAGGGTGGCACTGGGAAAGTTGTAATACCGTTGGCACTGTTAAATACCGCCCTGAGCCAATTACATCACCCTGCCCATACAGGCAAGGAAATAATTGCAGCACGAATTAGAGAAGATTGGTTTTGTCCCGAGTTAACCTCTCATGTGTCAAATTTTATCAGCAATTGCCTCACATGTCAACAGTTTACGGCCGGTCATACTCTAAAAGTGATAAGAGGTACCATACCCCGGCCAGAAGGACCTTTTCGGCACCTTCACATTGACTATGTTGATATGATCAACATATGTCAAGGTAATAGGTATATGATTGTAGTAGTATGCCCATTTTCTAGGTGGATTGAAGCAGGGCCCTGTTCACACCCTGATGCGTTTAGAGCAGCCAAATTCATAGTAAGGGAGGTCTTCCCCAGGTGGGGAGTGTGCGAGGTGTTAAGATCAGACAACGGCCCCCATTTCGCAAACGAAATGTTCCAGCATATCACATCCCTGCTGAACATTAAACACAAATTTGCATGTGCATACCACCCACAGGCTAATGGTGTATGTGAACGCCTGAATGGCTTATTGAAGGAGGCAATTGCTAAAATACAACAAACAACAAAGAAAAGTTGGTTGTATTGCCTTCCGTTAGCATTGTTTGAACTTAGAAATAGGCCAGGGTCCGACCACCACCTCACCCCTCACGAAGTGGTTACTGGACGTCAAATGCGCCTTCCCCTAACACCAACGTCAAGGGCATTCACCGACCACGAAAGTTCAGCGAGTGTGTTAGGTGATGAAATGTATCAATATGTGTCTTCTTTGATTACTAGTGTCGTGTTTGTGTCTCAACAGCTCGAGCGCACACGGGGCGGGTCTACCAGCAATCAAGAAAAAGACGAAAGTACAGAATTGGGAAAGGAGAACTCGTGCAAACTTGCCAAAGGTGACCACGTACTACTTTGCAATTTCAATAGAAAGTGGAACGAGAAGAGGTTCACTGGCCCCCATCTGGTGGAGGACATATCAACAAGAGCAGTAAAACTAAAGGATAAGCGTGCCTGGAACCACCTACATGACGTAAAGATCTACAAACTGCAGACCCGCCCCAGCGCCAACGACAGGTCCATTGGAAGGACAGCAACAACATCCCCGACAGCGGAAGAAAGTTTCATCACAGACAACGACCCAATTGTTCCCTCGGAGACGATAACTGACGAAGAAAGGGGTGATCCCCATACTGCCCACCCTATGGTCACACGCTCAAAGAGTAAAAATACTTCCGCCATCTGAGCAAAAACCCCCCCCATTGACTGCTAAGTACAGTTGTAACTGAAACTGAAGGACATTGCTTGCACCAATACACATGTAAACACGTGAATGTTCTCTTTTTTCTCTCGCACATACAGGAACTGCGTAATATTGTATTGTTAAGAAAAGCTAATTAACAAGTTCAGTGTGCAGGCGTAGATGGTGCTGCCAGACGATAACTACCCAGAAGAATTGTCACACCAATTTGTATACGAAATAAAAAGGCCAACATACTTAAAAAGGAGAAGGGTACGTGTCTACTACACAGCCTTCCTCCTGGCCATAGAAAATTACATGCCCCACCTCCGCCCATACTTGCCGGTCCTAAGAGACCGATCACTTAGAGTAGCGTGGGAGCAGCTCTTCACCTGGGCACTGAATGACTACTTGATAGGGAGAGCTTAAAGGAAACAAAACTAACATTTAATAACGAGCACTTTTGAGAATTTTTAGGCGGGCAACTTTAACGTCACAAGAATACGCTGCCAGGACTGCAGCAAGGTAAGAGCAAAATGCCGGTGAGATTAGCATATGTAATAAAAATAATAGGGATTTTTATGATCACCGGGTTCTTGGCTGCCTCTGTCTGGCAGTACAGCTATGCTATCAATTTTATTGCTGCACCCAAACCTAATATACCCCCGTTCCCTGCTGCAACAGGTGTTACGTCAGGTGGTAATAGTAACATTGCACCCAAGCAAAATAGAGTTAAACGCAGCACATACTCAGACAATAAAGGTATTGATAATTATGTACAAGATTCAGCACACGTCACAAACAACATATGGTACCAGCACATGACCCGCATTGGTAAGCAGACAACTGAGGACAGCTGTTACGTTTGCTCATTAATACCATACGCCATGAGCGCTTCACGAACATTTGTTGCCACTGAAATAGATGAAAAGACAGCACAGTGCATAATATATTTGGCCCTGTTCCAAACGAAAGGAAGATTTCAAGGAACAGTAGTGCACATGACATGGAAAACACGAGACTCATACCCATATGAAAACAACTTCCTCAAGACCTATCTGAGTTATCACAAGACCAGTTTACATGCTGAAGCATTCAAATACATAACAAGTGGCCCTGCAAAAGGAGAAACAAAGAAGGTAACACTGCAGTATCTACCATGTGATTGGTACGCCACTGAAGTTCCGGGTAAACAAGGATGCTGGGAGAGGCCGCTACTGACGATAACAGGAAAGGTGTATCTGGACAACAGCTGGGAGATAGGAGTAATTGGCAGCAACATGGTAACAAAAGAAACTATCTCAACCATCGAGACACACAATCATCGATGTTGGACGACGTGGATCAAGTACGTACCAATGCTCACGTGGGTAGAAGAAGATGAAGACCCAATAACAATACTACCATTGACTGCGCCCAAAGTATGCTACCAGCATAAAGGAGAGGTGGACGTAGGATATAACACCAATTGTGCAAGCGTGATGGAGTTACCTGAGGGGGGAGCGGGAACAGCAGTAATAATGGACCATTATTGGGCCTGTGGAGAAAAGGCATATCATACACTGCCTCCCCTGTGGAATGGTGTGTGCACAATGGTACACGTCAATGTACCATCACTAGTGGTACCTAAGAAGCATGTCAATGTGGCGAAATTTCCTAAAATGGATGAAGGGGATAAGAGAAGAAAGAGATCTGCACCACTTCAGAAGGAGCAAGAGAACAAGACCAACAGCGAGGATACTGTCCTAAATAGGAGAAAACGACAAGGAGAGCCACTGACAGGAAATTACCTGTGGGGAAGGTCGGAAACGGAACTAACATCAATACCGCCAGAACACAGACTATTCAGCAGAGCAGCAATGTTCTTCTCCTCAATAATACATCCGGGACTGCAGGCATACGCAAACGCAAAATGGCTCCAAATAACCAGATGGGAACTAATGATGACCATCAATTCAACAGTAAATGGGTTCAACGCAATTAAAGAGGAGCTGCGAGCTGTAAGGATGGTAGCACTACAGAACAGATATGTATTGGACCTTCTCACAGCAATGGAAGGAGGAGTTTGTGCAAAGATAGGACAATCTTGCTGCACGTTCATACCTGCCAACGATGCTGACAATGGTACACTGACAGAAGCAGTCTAACAATTGGCCCAGATGCACTCCAAAATGATGGATGAAAGTAACGGTGTAGACAAGGATAAGAGCTGGTTTTCACTATTATGGTCATGGATGCCATCTTGGCTGTCAGATGGACTGAAAATAATAGTGGGGTGTACTATTTTGGCTGGAGCTACTCTGATCATAATTAGATTTTGGAAGGCCCGGAAGGCACGCACGACTGACGAGTTGCTGGAAATGGTGGGAATGCACCCCTTAATGCCAGCAGATGACGGCCAGCATACAGGGGTGATAATACAAGAGAGGGAGAAGTTGCGCACCCAAATCATCACCAACCATCTAGACCCACCATCAGTGAAGATCGAGAACCCAAGGAACCCCAGGAGCTACATAGGAAGATGGGTATACTGTACTCCTGGAGGAACATGTGAATATATGTATTGGTCATTTGAAGATCATGTAAACCATTATGGACATCTCGGAGGGATAACTAAGATATGGAGGGTAAGAGGAGATAACGAGAAGGATATGTTTGTGGTCGACAAGTCGACCAGAGGGGGGACTGAAGTGGGAGAATGGAAGACCAGGCTCCCGTCCTTCACCTCTCGCGCTTGGCCTAGAGGATCACGGCCCAGACACCCGCCGCGAGAAGAGTTTGTCCATTTACCAGACGACCAGGTACCCTGGTACAGGAACATACGGATGTGTCCATCTGCCTGCCCAACAGCCCGCACTGGCCATGCCGACACCTGCGGTTCGGATCAGCTAGACTAAAATCCACACGTCGTTAGAGATGCCATGACGACCTAGACAACGGGAAGCACTTCTGTACAAATATACACACTGAACATTTCCACACCAATCTACACGAAGAACATACTCAGTGCTCTGACGTAGGCGACAGGCATATTCACGGACGTGCATCTTTATTATTTTTACATAGGCTTTCAGAATGCAGAAACGCAAGACGCATCATGAACTCATCTATAACGCTTGCTCACGCTTCTCTTGAAACCCATTACCACCATAGAGGTATAATGGAAACACGATACTGGTCATGGAAATATATGCTATTATAACCTAAAAGCACCTATGCACCAAACGGACTAATTATGCACCAGGCCCAAGTAGGCCTCAACCAAGAGCTCCCGTGGACATTAACAAAGCACGAGTCAGGTTGCTGATCCTGCAGAAAGAACCCAGTGGAGCAACCAGCCAAGGTCGTAATGTTGCAAACTCACAATCCAAGAACAAATCATCAAAGGCACGATGTTGCAACCTCGCACTCCGCGCCCCAACGATAAAGTCACGCCGGCAAATTAAACCAGACGCGCACTAGAAAAAGCAATATTAATTGTGCAGAATTCTGCCTCTTTCAATCAAAGTGAAAACCACGAACCTGGTGCAGGTCAAACATTTTGACTATCTGGGTATTACGTTCCAAGAGTCAGGTGGATGGACAGAGCAAGTACACGAGTCCAGCCTTAATTTGGGGAAGTAGAATGGGGCTACCCAATCCTTCTTTATCAAACATGGCAGTGGCACAGTTTCACTGGCGCTGTAACTATACTAGAAACAGGCATTGCCTGCATTCAGTTATGGCTCAGAGGTATGGGCTATGCCAATACCGGGACGTTGGATATTTTAGAAAACAAGTTCCTGAAGAAATTGTTCCTTATCCTCTGTATTGCTCCTACAGCACTAGTCTACTAGGAGTTAGATGTTACCATGATTGGTGATCTGGTTGCCCTTAAGACCACCCTATATTGGGAAAGACTCTGGAAAATGGCCTAGAGACATGCCGAGATGCTTTGATCTGCAAAATGCCATTGGATGGGGGCAAATGCTTAAAATGGGTCACACATGCGAAGAATTCCCTTCTTGATTTAGGAGTAGGAGGCTTATGGGACAGCCTGGCAGATGGCACAGTCTCGGGTGCCACAATACTGAAAAAAATGCAAGACTGAGAGAAAAAGAGCAGTTAAAGGAAAACGCAGCTCGTTTAAAATTGGGGTCAGAGTACCTTATGCTTAGGACGATGGTTGGGTTCAATACCAATCTAGATGAGATCGCCCCACCATATAAACAATCTCTATATGCATGCCTGAGGTTAGCGATACTACGAAAAGCATCTTTTACACAATCACAGCCTGACACTGGGTTTGGGGTGTGCTCTATGTGAGGGCAAGCAAGGGAAACCATGATACATTACCTGTTAATCTGCCCCATGAAATGAAACCTGAGACCTTCCTATCTGAAACCCGTCTGGAGGGTTGCAGGGATTCGCTGGATAGGCAATTTTTAAGACAGTCTATGCACCTATGTTGTCTTTGCATTGGCCATTACACACACAGGGCATGGTTACAAACAATGAGGGCCCTGAAATAAACCCCCATTCAAAATACGATGAACAATGAAGACACTTTCATACAGGCTATTTAAGATACTACAGGATTGGGGCAGATTTCATTGCATATAGTCTATTCCTGTGGGGCTGCGAGCAAGCCTCTCCCCTCAGGAAAGATCTTATGCACTGCAATGACAGAGAATATTCAGAGTGAGGGGAGCAACTTGGTCGTTACCCTGATAACCATGTTTTACCTCTATTCTTCATAGACCGCTTGTCCCCCTTTGACACAGGTTTTCAACGATGGAATATATTTTTATTATCTGATTTTAGCACACGTGATTCCAAATTTGCTGGACATAATCACTGTATGACTTTTTCAAATGAATTGTTTTATATAAGGTATTTAACTATTAAATTAATTGTATTTTAGAATAACTGGCAGTATAACCTTTTAATATAAAGTATATGTTATTATAATTTGTTCTTTTAACAATATATGTTTGTACTTGAAGGTTTTTGATGCTGAATGCAAAGTTTGTTTGATGATTCTAGGCACTTATGTAAGCATCCTGAACAACATTTACATGATTGTATTTGCAGTATATATTGGCCTATATATGAGTCCCCTTGTCACCTACCATGATGTGTCTGTTAAGATCCTCCAGTGCGTATGTATGATGTGTGATCACACTTGGGCTTTGAGGTAAAATGCGCTACAATTGTATGTAGTTATTTATTTATAACGTGCCAGAGCCCGCAGGCATCAGGAGGCACACAAACACACAGGACAGCGAGAAAAAACAGGACATAAGGCAGGAAAAAAGAAGCACGTCAGGTAGGTCTAAGCAAAGAGAAAGATTTTCAGTGCTTTCTTAAATGTACTAAGGTTGGAGACTGATTGCAGGGATGCAGGAATGTCATTCCAGATTCTGGAGGAGTAGTTTGCAAACAATCTACTCAGCCCTTTTGATTTCTTAAAGGCCGGGCGAGCAACAAGATTAGTGTTGGTTGATCTTAATGATGGTCGGGGTTCATACCATGAAGCTGTTGACTTCAGGTAGCTGGGCGATTTCCCATGAAGACACTGCTTTGAATTGGCATCTGGCCATGACCGGCAGCCAGTGTAGGTCCTGTCAATAGATTGAACTATGGCATCTTCTAGGTACTTTTTGAATGATCCGGATTGCATCATTTTGAATTTGTTTGTAGGTGCTGGGTGCTTTTTTTATCCGCCTCTACTAAGAGCGCATTACAGTAATCTATTCTTGACAGAATAGTTGCCTGAGCGATGGTAGCTGAGTTCTCCTCGTTAAAATATGGGCAAACGTTCCCGAGAAGCTTTAGGTGGTATGAGCAGTTTTTGGCAAATATGTTCAAATCAGATTCTGCATTCAGCGCACAGTCGGTTTGTACAACGAGTGTTTTTACTTTCTTCTTAACTGGAATACAACAGTCCTCAATGTTGAAGGACTGGTAGCAGTTGGGAAGTTTGGCCCTAGTTTGGAGGGAGTCAACGATAAGGAGCTTGGTCTCACCCTTATTGAGGCACATCTAGTTATCCACCATCTAGGTCTCTACTAGTATAAATGTTTTGGAGGAGTAGGCTGTCGGCAGCATAGTCCCCTGAGATCTCCAGGACCAGTTGGGTGTAGTCTGCGTAGTTGGTCCAAAATACTCCAGATTCTTCTAGGAGCTGCATGGAGAAAGAATGTACAGATCAAACAGTATGGGGGACATTCATGCAGTTCATTGGAAGCTAATTGTGGTTCAAATATATGTGGATTCAGCAATATCTCAGGTTCTCTGAATTCAGGATTAGCTGCCATTCTTGGCTTAAGGTGTCCCAAAAAGCACAGTGGTGATGAAATCAGAAATGGAGGTCCAGATTTCTGCAAGCTATGGCATAGCCATGTCCTCCTGTTCTGCATTCGATGGGGAGCCCTAAGGGTTTCACCTCATGTATTCTGGAAACCAGGCAAACCTGTCCTCTCTAGCAAACCCATTGGCTCCAGAGGCTGATGGGTTTGAGAGGAGGCAGGTGTCATCCTGTGTTTGGCTTCAATGAGTATTTGCAAACCGGTCATCTGTTCCACATTGTTTTGCCAGGGTGCTGATGGAGCTATCAGGACATATTCTCAAATTTTGTCCTGTGGGCAATTTCCCATCCCCTGACACGTCCCATGAAGATCCTCTGTAGTTGATGGGATGTCTATAAAGTCACAGTAAAACACTGGAGGGACAAACCTTGGATTCCACAAATGTCTCTGTGCTCAGACAGAGATTTAGAGATACGATCTTGCCAAGATGCAACTGTGCTGTGTGTGACTCTGGCGAACCACGTTCCTGGCGAGAAGTAACTGATTGGAATAGACCAAACACCTGGAAATGGCTTTTACCATTGATTCGTTCCTAATTAAGGAAAAATATTTGCAGGCCGATTCATGGAATAATTAGCGCGGCGCAAGTGGGCATAAACGTGCGAATCGCAGTGGAATAGCGAAAATCGCAGTGAACGTGCGAAAATCGCACGAAAAGCAGCGCACGTCGATTCATGGAAGGCCGTGCGCGAGAAAACCAGCGGATGTGCGATAAAAAGTGCGCGGCGCACGTTAGCGCACAGGCCATCTAACAGCGTGCGCCAGGTCACAGCGAAAATCGCACAGGCCACAGCGAAAATCGCACATAGCGCGGCGCACCCAATAAAAGTAGGCGGAACACGGGCGTAACACTCGGAATGGGGAACAACTTGCCAAAACGTGGGCATCACGGGGGAAGTACAGGGCACAAGTGCGCGGAACGCCCACACGCTCGCCTACAACACGTATTCATGGAATAGAATAGGGGAAAAAAGCGCACGCTCAAACCAGCGCACAGGCACAAACACGACCGCCACAAGAAAGGAGGCGGTAGCGTCTCTGCGGCTGTAAGAAATGTGCGCCAAAAGGTGCGCCAACAAATAGCACCTATATACTGCCATGATGAATGTCCCATACTGTGGCCCTCCAGGAAAAATGACGTGCAAAGGGGTACCCACAAACACGGACACCCGCTGACAAAAAATACGTGTGCATGTATACCGGGGTGCGCGGGAAGTGTCACACGCGATTTGCAGGGTATGTGCATCACAGGGGTTCGCGTGAAGTTATTCACGCGATCGGGCCTGGGGGAGCGGGCTACGTGTATTACAGGGGTTCGCGTGAAGTTCCACACGCGATCGGGCCTGGGGGAGCGGGCTACGTGTATAACAGGGGTTCGCGTGAAGTTCCTCACGCGATCGGGCCTGGGGGAGCGGGCTACGTGTATTACAGGGGTTCGCGTGAAGTTCCTCACGCGATCGGGCCTGGGGGAGCGGGCTTCGTGTATTACAGGGGTTCGCGTGAAGTTCCACACGCGATCGGGCCTGGGGGAGCGTGCTACGTATATTTCAGGGGTTCGCGTGAAGTTTCACACGCGAATAGCCTGGGCGCGTGAATTTGAGGGGTGCGCGGGAAGTTCCTCACGCGATCGGGCCTGGGGGAGCGGGCTACGTGTATTACAGGGGTTCGCGGGAAGTTCCACACGCGAATAGCCTGGGCGCGTGTATTTCAGGGGTGCGCGGGAAGTCCCACACGCGAACAGCCTGGGCGCGTGAATTTGAGGGGTGCGTGGGAAGTTCCACACGCGAATAGCCTGGGCGCGTGTATTTCAGGGGTTCGCGGGAAGTTCCACACGCGAATAGCCTGGGCGCGTGTATTTCAGGGGTTCGCGGGAAGTTCCACACGCGAATAGCCTGGGCGCGTGTATTTCAGGGGTGCGCGGGAAGTTCCACACGCGAATAGCCTGGGCGCGTGAATTTGAGGGGTGCGCGGGAAGTTCCTCACGCGATCGGGCCTGGGGGAGCGGGCTTCGTGTATTACAGGGGTTCGCGTGAAGTTCCACACGCGATCGGGCCTGGGGGAGCGTGCTACGTATATTTCAGGGGTTCGCGTGAAGTTTCACACGCGAATAGCCTGGGCGCGTGAATTTGAGGGGTGCGCGGGAAGTTCCTCACGCGATCGGGCCTGGGGGAGCGGGCTACGTGTATTACAGGGGTTCGCGGGAAGTTCCACACGCGAATAGCCTGGGCGCGTGTATTTCAGGGGTGCGCGGGAAGTTCCACACGCGAACAGCCTGGGCGCGTGTATTTCAGGGGTGCGCGGGAAGTTCCACACGCGAATAGCCTGGGCGCGTGTATTTCAGGGGTTCGCGGGAAGTTCCACACGCGAATAGCCTGGGCGCGTGTATTTCAGGGGTTCGCGGGAAGTTCCACACGCGAATAGCCTGGGCGCGTGTATTTCAGGGGTGCGCGGGAAGTTCCACACGCGAATAGCCTGGGCGCGTGAATTTGAGGGGTGCGCGGGAAGTTCCTCACGCGATCGGGCCTGGGGGAGCGGGCTACGTGTATTACAGGGGTTCGCGGGAAGTTCCACACGCGAATAGCCTGGGCACGTGTATTTCAGGGGTGCGCGGGAAGTTCCACACGCGAACAGCCTGGGCGCGTGAATTTGAGGGGTGCGCGGGAAGTTCCACACGCGAATAGCCTGGGCGCGTGTATTTCAGGGGTTCGCGGGAAGTTCCACACGCGAATAGCCTGGGCGCGTGTATTTCAGGGGTTCGCGGGAAGTTCCACACGCGAATAGCCTGGGCGCGTGTATTTCAGGGGTTCGCGGGAAGTTCCACACGCGAATAGCCTGGGCGCGTGTATTTCAGGGGTGCGCGGGAAGTTCCACACGCGAATAGCCTGGGCGCGTGTATTTCAGGGGTGCGCGGGAAGTTCCACACGCGAATAGCCTGGGCGCGTGTATTTCAGGGGTGCGCGGGAAGTTCCACACGCGAATAGCCTGGGCGCGTGAATTTGAGGGGTGCGCGGGAAGTTCCACACGCGAATAGCCTGGGCGCGTGTATTTCAGGGGTGCGCGGGAAGTTCCACATGTGATTTGACAGTGTGGCTCCTCCCAGGTGTACCCTGTACACCCTCCACGGCCCCTGCAGGCAGCCCACACCACAGGGGACTACCCTGCATCCCTGGTCATGTCCCGCAGGCAGCCCACCCAACATGGGCATGCCCCCCAGCAAAGGCACATGTCTCCTTGAACTAATGAACACCAACACATGTCCCCTTGCACCCCCACCCCCCAGCACTGTGGGGCACCTGCCAGCAGGCCCCCACCCATGTCCAACTCATGTCTCCCACCACCCCCAAACCCCAGCCACCAGGGTCACCCTCCACCAGGGCCCCACTCATGTCTCCCACCACCCCCACCCCCCAGCACTGTGGGGCACCTGCCAGCAGGCCCCCACCCATGTCTCCCACCCCCCACCCCCCAGCAGTGCAGGGGCACCCACCACCAGGCCCCCACCCATGTCCAACTCATGTTCCCCACCCCTCCCACCCCCCAGCACTGTGGGGCACCTGCCAGCAGGCCCCCACCCATGTCTCCCACCCCCCCACCCCCCAGCAGTGCAGGGGCACCCACCACCAGGCCCCCACCCATGTCCAACTCATGTTCCTCACCCCCCCACCCCCCAGCACTGTGGGGCACCTGCCAGCAGGCCCCCACCCATGTCCAACTCATGTTCCCCACCCCCCACACCCCCCAGCACTGTGGGGCACCTGCCAGCAGGCCCCCACCCATGTCTCCCACCCCCCGACCCCCCAGCACTCTGGGGCACCTGCCAGCAGGCCCCCACCCATGTTTCCCACCCCCCCCACCCCCCAGCAGTGCAGGGGCACCCTCCCCCAGGCCCCCATCCATGTCTCCCACCCCCCAACCCCCCAGCAGTGCAGGGGCACCCTCCACCAGGCTCCCACCCATGTCTCCCACCCCCCCTCACCCCTCAGCACTGTGGGGCACCTGCCAGCAGGCCCCCACCCATGTCCAACTCATGTTCCCCACCCCCCCACCCCCCAGCAGTGCAGGGGCACCCTCCACCAGGCCCCCACCCATGTCTCCCACCCCCCCTCACCCCTCAGCACTGTGGGGCACCTGCCAGCAGGCCCCCACCCATGTCCAATCCATGCCCCCCTGCACCTGGGTCCCAACATTCCCCAATCATGTCCGTAATGCCCATCCTCCCCTGCCAAAAGGCCCAACCAACTATCACACCCACCCACATATCAAAGCCAATTACATGTTACACCCCCAATGTAAATAATGCAATTTAACACATGTCTGTCACACACAATGGCTGCAAGTGAATGACAAAACACCCAACATGACATGCCTGAAAGCAATGAGATGATACGACACATTGAAGAATAAAAAAATAATATGTATTGAACAGCAAATAAGAAAAAACACAAAGCAAATCAAACAAAACAAGATGAATGTCCAAGAAAAAATTATGAAAAATTAAAATAAGCCAATCAAGAAGATAATCCTGGGTCCATGAGCCCTACCAAATTAAACCTAACTGACTACTAACTAAAAAGGGAACTATATACAAAAAAGTGGTGCATTGTCCAATCGCAACCCAAAAAAAATTCAAAAAAACAAAGGAAACCTAACCCTAACTATACAACTATATACAAAGGCAGCGGGCTATTCGGACGGCTCACTGGTTGTCGTCATGGGCCAGGGCATCCTCGAACTCATGGTCAATGGCTTGGAGGCGGGCATGTTCCCTGGCCCCGAGGTCCCGCAGGGATAACGCAGTGTCAAGCTCAAACTCCCTGCGAAGACCCTCGAGGCACTCAGCCCGCCTCAGCGCCCTCCGCATGGAGTCCTCCGCCCTGACCATCGTGAGCCGTTCCTCCTCTGCCCGCTGCCGCTCCGCACCTATCCGCTGGCACAACCTCTCCCACACGGAAGCTACTCCCATTCCAGGGTTCTCCTGCCCTCCGGCCGATGCCTGCACCCCTGATGTTGATGGCCCCGAGCCATGATGCCTCCCACGTTGAGCCTGCTGCTGCCTCCGACGCAAGTGCCTGTGCCAGCACGACGGCATCCAGGCTGATGGAAACCACCGACGCCGTCGTGCACGTGCCCTGCCCGATGATGCCGTCACATCCTCCATCTGCTGGGGTCCAGTTGCTCTGGTGTCCACCCCTGCTGGATCTCTGACTCCCGACTGGGGCAGGGATGGGATCCCCACCGAGCTGGCTGCATTGGTCGGGGCAGGTCCACAGGGGGCCCTGGTGGCATCTGGGCTGGAAGACGGCAAGGAGAACGACTGGTGGATAGCCTGCACAGAGGAGGAGAGGGCCGCCACATTGGCCAACACATGCAGGAAACCCCCGAACATGGCCGATCCCAATTGGGCCACGTCGGCACGGTGCACTTCGTGATGACGTGCGTGCTCCTCCCGGGAAGCACGCACGGCATCACGAATCGCAGCCGTGCGCAACGCGACCCCAATCAGGACCTTCTCCGCACGGCCAGGGGTTCCCACGTCCGCAGGTGGAGGGGAGTCAGGTGACATGGACATCCCCTCTACCTGCGGACAGGCCTGGGACGGGGCATCCCTGCTGGTGCATGGTGGTGCACTCACAGGGTCAGGGACAGCGACATGCACAGGCCCCTCCACGGTGACCTGTGCTGCCTCCTGCCCCTGGCCCTGGACTGCACCACTTGCACCAGCAGGGATGCCCCCACCAGGCCCCATGTGTGCCCCAGTGGCGGCCTCCTCCTCCTCTGTGCAAACCACCAACCTGGATGGCTCCTCACCGTCTCCCACCGTAGCAGGCCCCTGTGGGGGCTCACCCACCCCTTCCGCTGCAGCCGTGGGGGCATCCCCGCCGCCTTGCTCCACAGCGCCGTCTCCGCCCTCTTCTTCACTAGCCGCTGCGTAGAGGGAGACAAAGAACACAAGCATCAGGGCACTGTACAATGGTCCCCTAGACAGGAAGCAATAGCAGATGAGCACCACTGTCAAAGTACACTTCCATCATGTCCCTCCACAACACATGGGCCAGTCCAGGCAAAACACACACAGTAACAGGCATGGTGCATGCCATGGACATTTCCATGCATGTCCAATGGACTCTTGAAACATTCAATGATATGTAACTCACATGCACCATGCCTCATGCCCATCACATGCACACACATCACCTCAGTCACATCCATCTAGCCCCAAACACACCAAACACAGCGGATACAAGGGTAATTTTGCTGCTTTACTGAATCTCTGCATTGTCACACACATGTGTCATGCATCCATGGCATGCACAAGTCACAGACACGCAGGTCAGGCACACAGACATGGCTACCATATATGTACCTGGCATCAGCACCCATCCCTCACCCCCACCCATGTTCAGGTACAGAGACTGGCATGCTCTCATGTTCATAATCTGATTAGGGCTCCCCATGCGGCATATCAACACATGCAACAACCATGTGCATCACACATCACTGGTCGCACATGCATTACCATGATGTCCCTGCACACATACATGCATACATGGGCTATGGCACACATACAGGCAAGTATCATAGAACCAGCACACCGCAACATGCCCTGTCTCACACAGTAATGCATGGACACTTACCGCTCAACTCCAGACGGGCCTCCCTCTCAAGGATCTGGGCGTGGAGCGCTGGGCGTACGCGTTCCAGGACCCTCATCTGGATGGTACTCATGCGGCCCCGGCCCCCCTCCACGAGGCGCCGGGCCTTCACAAGGGTCCTGGACCTCAAGTCCTCCCAGCGCTTCTTGATCTTCAGGACGTCGCGGGTTGCCACCCCCTCCGCGTTGATGGCAACCACACAGTCGGCCCAGATCCTCTGCCGTCCTTCCTTGCTGGCGCGGGACGATCCAAAGAGGGCATCATACTGCCCCAGGACATGCTCCACCAGGACACCAACTTCAGTGACAGTGAAGCTGGTGCCCCTCTGCCCCTCTGGCCTGGGGTTGCCACTGGTGCCAGATGTGGAAGTGCCCGACATGGCAACCCCAGAGGCAGGTGTGGGTGGGCAACTGGGTCCTGGGGCTGGGCTGTGGAGCGATGTAATACCAGTCGGGAGTCTTCAGTTCCAGCAGGGGTGGACACAGCAACTGGACCCCTGCAGATGGCTGATGTGCAGGCACCAAATGGCAGGGCACGGTGGCAGCAGGCAGGCAGGCAGGCAGCAGCAGATGGCACGTGGGAGGCTGCTCGGGGCACTGGGGGGCAGTAACTCGGCCTTCTGGGCAGGAGCATGGGCTTCCGTGTGTTTTCGCGTGGCCAGCTTGATACGGAGTGATTTGGCACGTGAAAATCCTGCACGTCAGCGTGAAATCCGAGGAAAGGCCCTTAGCGCGTAAGCGCGTCAGCACGCATACGCGATTCTATTGGACCAGAGTCCCTCAGCGCGTAAGCGCGTCTGTGACGTGACCCGCACGGGTGTTCCCCACTCAGGACGTGATGACGGGGCACACGTGGAGATACTGCACGTCAGAGTGTCATCGCGTGTAATTGGACAAAAGTGCGCGTACACGCGATTGGCCTATGTACGTGTATTTAATGGGTGCGCGGCCACTTACACACGCAAGTACGTCAGCGAACCTGTATCCCGTGGTGCGTGTGAATTTCCACACGCTATTGGACTGGGAACAGGATTCCAGGGCTGCGCGGGTCACACGCTGTATCCCGTGGTGCGTGTGAATTTCCACACGCTATTGGACTGGGAACAGGATTCCAGGGCTGCGCGGGTCACACGCTGTATCCCGTGGTGCGTGTGAATTTCCACACGCTATTGGACTGGGAACAGGATTCCAGGGCTGCGCGGGTCACACGCTGTATCCTGTGGTGCGTGTGAATTTCCACACGCTATTGGACTGGGAACAGGATTCCAGGGCTGCGCGGGTCACACGCTGTATCCCGTGGTGCGTGTGAATTTCCACACGCTATTCGACTGGGAACAGGATTCCAGGGCTGCGCGGGTCACACGCTCGCCTAGAACACGCGCTAAGCATAAATTGCGGACTTTAACAATAACAAGCTCAGACGCCAGGATGAACATACCGTTCCTAGCAGCAGTGGCAGTGGGCTACCAAAGGAGGAGGAGGAGGATAGTCAGGGCCAGAATATTCACACCCAGAACCAGCCTTTTCGGGATGCCTGATGACCAGGTGTATGGGAGGTACAGGTTTCCACCACACATCATACTGGACCTGGTGACTGAGTGGGAGGATGACCTCACATCACCCACCCTGTGCTCCCAAGCACTCAGCCCCCTGGAGAAGGTCCTCAATGTACTGCACTTCTTAGCCACTGGATCATTTCAGCGGACAAGTGCCATAGTGGGTGGGGTGTCACAGGCCACCCAGTCACGCTGCCTACACCAGGTCTTGAACATCATGACTGCACGCCCATCAGTCCGCAGGCACATATACCTGCCCAGAACACCTGCAGAAAGGCATGCTGCCGCCCTGGATTTTTACGCAGTGGCACAATTCCCCAAAGTGCTAGGTGCCATCGACTGCACCCATGTGGCTCTACGTCCCCCCAGGGCATCTGAGCACATCTATAGGAACCGCAAGCACTGGCATTCCATCAACGTGCAGGTAGCATGTAATGCCAAGGGAATCATCACCTCAGTATATGCCAACTATCCCGGCTCCACCCACGACAGCTTCATTTACCGAATGTCCACCCTAAGCCGGGACCTAGAAGCTGGGCGGCATGGCGATACATGGCTGCTTGGTGAGTATGTATGCCACTGCACATGCATGCATGTTGGATACTGAGCAAGGTCACAACCTCACCAATGATACCAATCCCCACCTCCACAGGGGACAGTGCCTACCCTCTCAGCCCCCACATGATGACGCCAATTCGGAACCCCACCACGCCACCCCAGGTAAGATTTAACACAGCCCGCATTACAACCAGGGGCATAGTGGAGCGCACATTCGGAGTGCTGAAGTCACGCTTTCGCTCCCTTGACCGTTCTGGCGGGCAGCTGTTATACGCTCCCCCAGTAGTGTGCAGGATCATAGTGGCAGCATGTGTCCTGCACAACGTTGCAACACGCCGGGGCCTGGCCGTGGACATGGTGGTGGCCCCACATCCCCAACCACATGCACAGCCGCTGCGCATGGGAGGGGAAAGGGCACGGGGGGAGGCAGCCCGTACACAGCTAGTGGCTAATTACTTCACATAGAAATCACACCCCTGTGGAGTGCACACTGCCCTGGCTCATTCCATCTGAGAATCAATGATGACTCAACCTGACACTGATCCTGAATGTGTGGAGTATGAACCGGGAATTCCATGTCAGCCTGAGATTGTTCACCTGGAAGTGTCACAATGTGTGCATCCCTACCCACACAGACACCACCAATGCAGTTTTGTGAAGTTACACATTGAAGCAGCTAAAATGAATACCCACTTGCAAAATGCAACAAGAGGACAGTGCCATGTCAGCCAACCCAACCCCAGCACTGCCACACGACACACCGTGCCATGTCATGCTAATTGCAGGTAAACAAAGTAATCCCCACAACATGACATCACTCTCACTATGTACAGTGGCACTATTAGAAACCTGCAACACCTGAAATGCTCACAGCAATGCCGGACCAACAACATACTTGAGCACGTAGTACCATTAACATGACATCAAAAATGTAACATATTAGTAGTCTCACCACCTGGAAATGCCTGCACTCCCACCACTACCAACTGTGCAGTGTTGGCGCCATGTAGAGTTGTAGGTGCACTGCTGCCAACATGGTCCCCATCGCCAGACTAGAGGTCCTTGTGTGGACTTGAGGAAGGGACCTGCAAATTGGGAGGTAGACACAGAAGAAGAGTTACACATCAATGCAACATGCAGTGTACAACACAACAGCAATATGCACTAGGAATGTATACACAGTATTGACTACAGACTGGCCACACAGCTCATGGGAGTCCAACGTCACTGTGTAATTCACTGTCACTTGGGCACACCCTTTGCAAGCCCATGGAAACGGGAAGCAGGAGGGGTGTGTGTGACTCAAACCCAAGCATCTGAACCAAATACATTACAAGCCTGCATGTGCCCAGCCACAATGCAGCGTATGCCCACAGGAACCACGGAAGCCAACAGATCGGAGCCAACAGATCGGAGCCAACAGATCAGAGCCAACAGATCGGAGCCAACAGATCGGAGCCAACAGATCGCAGCCAACAGATCGGAGCCAACAGATCGGAGCCAACAGATCGGAGCCAACAGATCGGAGCCAACAGATCGGAGCCAACAGATCGGAGCCAACAGATCCTCCCAAAAAAATTGGGAATAAAAGAAATCAAAATCAAAATAAAAATAAGAAACAATCAAAAATGGCCATTGATGGGCCCGGGGGGGTTGGGGAGGCCACCCAGGAGGTCCGAGGACAGGATGCACACCAGAACCCACCTGCGTGGATCCTGGGAAAATAAAACACCTCCATGGGCTCATGGCCCACACGGCTACCCTATTGTGGGAGTGTCACTGCTGTCGCTATTATCACCCTGTGCAGCTGCATCCGGAGGTGGTTGCACTATGGGAGGCAGCCCACGCAAGGCCCTAGTCTGCTCCTCCATGGCTGCAAGCATGCGGGTGTGGTAGGTCTGGTTCTGGAGGATGAGTGTGCGGAGGTCCCCATGCAACAACTCACGGGATGCCCGGACCTCCGCCCTCGTTGCCTGCATCTCAGCTGAGAGCGTACGGGTGAGACGCTCCAGCTGCTGTTCTGTCCTTTGGTGTGTTGAAGCCTCAAGCTCAACAAGAGTCGTCCTGAGGTGTAGGAGCTCCTGCCTCAGGGCTTCCCTGTGGCCCTGGGACTCAATGGAGATGGCCTCCTGCAGAGTCGCCAGTGCCGCCCGCCTGTCCCTGTTGGACCCCAACATGTCCTCCCTGTGTGACTGGCAGATGGAGTCAGTTGCCTGCTCTAGTCGCTCCATCAGCCTTTCTGGGGGGACAATGGAAGTGGCCACCCTATCCATGGCCTGAGCCATCATCTCGGATGATGCAGCCTGTTGGGTAGCCATACCGTAAATGGATTGCTCCCATGCGGTATTGCCAGGTGGCGTACGGCCACCACGTCGGCGGGCACCACACCTGTCTGGGGCAAGGCGAACTGCGCCTTGCTGTGCCGGCACTGCCTGAGGCTGCAGGACTGCATTCCCCCTCTGATCTGCTGGCCCAGAAACAGGATCAGATGTCGCGGAGTGTGACCCTGCATCCGTAACCACCGAAGGCGTAGCTGCCGACACTGACATCCCCATGGAGGGTACTGACCCTGGTGCAGGTGGGTGAGACAGAACAGAATCCCTCCCTGGAACACTCACCTGCGACGGCACGTAGGTCTCATCCGAATCAACACCTGAGTACAGCTCGGGGGAGGTGCAGCCAGAGACACCCCTTGAGAGCACGACCTGCAGCACTTGTGGGTTCTCCCCCACACCACACCACGTCCCTCACTGGTGGTTGGTCGGCCCTGGGACACCTCCTGGGTCTGCACCATCTCCACAACCCCAGCAGTATCAGGTGCGTCTTCCCCTGCAAAGACATGAAAACAAAGTAATGGAAACAGGCATTAGCACCATGGCACACATTGAGGGCTGAGAAGCAAGAGAACCAGTACTTGATTGACATGTCCCACATGACTAAAACCCTCCCATGCATGCACCCACACTGCGTATGAAGTGCAGGCAAACGGCACACACTGATGACACCAAGATGGAAGATGAACAAATTTTCTGCATGCTGCCTGGCAGTGGCATCACACATTGGCCTGTGATTGGCAGGTGAAACACACATGCCATCACACAGATGGCATGTACCATTGCTATTGAGTGAAGATGGAGAGGAGGGCAGCACCTATTCATTCAGTCCAGTTCCCGCATGTAATAGCTTTTCTGATTCTAACAGGTCAGATTTTTCACCTGGAGCTGCCAGTCTGTAATGGTCAAATTGCACAGGGACATGTGTGTACAAATGATATCCAGGTAACAAAGTCACTCCCCTTTACCATACCCATGTCAGACATGTGACTAGTGGACAGCGACATGCCTAGTGAAAGTGGTGGAATGCAAACAAACTGACTGAATGAACAGTGAAAAATAAGCAAATCTGTTGTGTCAAGGTGACACTTCAAGGGCAACTGGCGTGCAGTTGTGCTAGATGTCTACTGTTGGCAGAAGGGATACTGCTATGGCCAAATGCAGCTGCGCAGGAAGTATTGCATGAAGCACATGGCTGACCCATACGACTGAGGCGCACACACTCTCTCCTGCCACCCAAACAGAAGCCCTCACACACACACCATGCACATGTATGACACACACATGCATGTGCACTCACCGGACAATGCCTCGTAATCAGCCAGATCTCCCACGCCTTGGATCTGTTCCTCCGTGACGTAGGTCCCAGCGACTGACTCATGTGGAGTGAGTTCCATGTCTACTACTGGAGACCCACCTCCAGTCACTAGAGTTGCGGCATGACTTGAGGCCAGCTTACTCTTTGCCCTGCGCTTTAGGTCATTCCAGCGCTTATAGCAATCATTGGCTGTGCGCCTCACGATTCCAAGGGCACTTACGATGTCCGCAACGGTCTGCCAGTGTGCCTGGCGTTGTGCAGGTGTGGTCTTGGATCCTGCAACAATGACCATCTCGTTGTCATGTCCGGACACATACTCGACAAGTGCATTCAGTTCGTCATCCGTGAAGCTGGGCTTCCTGGACGGGCCGGACTGTGTAGCCGTGTCTGGGGCATCAGCCTGTGCCGGACGAGCACTCTTCCTCTTCCGCTTGGAAGGTGGTGGTGATCCTGAGTGTCCTGCGCCGCTCTGGACACTAGGGGCAGGAGCCCTGGTGGACTCTGTATCAGGAGTGTGGGATTGCACACTCAGCATGGGAGTTGGTGCAGGCATTGGCTCTAGTGTGATGGTGTCAGGGGGAATGTCAGCAGCATGGACTAGGACCGACACTGTCCTGGCTGGGTGTGTGAGGGCTGGGGTGGATGGAGCCGCAGCTGCCCCTGCAGCCACTCCGCCCTGCCTCCTTGGTGCAGCAGATGACCTTGCTGCCCCAGATCCACGTGGCATGATGGCATCAACGTGCACCAGCGCACGTGTCGTAGCCCTGCTGACCTGGAAGTCAGCCATGGAGTCAGCCAGGTCTGGTGCCACAATGGGCTGGTCCAACAAGGGCTGAGCATGGATGGTGTCAGCCACTTCAGCCTCAACGGGAGGGGGGGAGGGGGGGGAGGGGGGGGATGATGGGTGCCCTTGACTGGTCCTCCACACATGGGGGGACAGGCTCACCCTGCAAGTTACGACCACGTCCCCTACCGGATCCACCACGGCCACCACTTGTGGCTCTTCCACCTTTGCCACCCTTACGGAATCCTCGCCTCCCAGCCATGGCACTGATATTAATGTGCGTATGGGAGTGGCTGTAGACAATTGTCCTGGGCAATTGGGGGTCAAAGGGGTTGGGTACCAGATGGTAATTGTACCCTAGTGCTCTAGCACGGCTGATTGTAACCCCTGGGGAAAGATGACGGGTCACGCAACGCACAGGAGGCCCAAAAAAGGGAGATGACGTGCACGCAACCCCTCCTAGACCACGTGTGCAGAAAGAAAAACCTGCACTACGCTGTGGCACCCAGTAACACAAGAATGAACGTATGCGTGTCACACGCAGCCTAGAATGACCTCTGAAGGGGTAGGCAACACACGGGGCAAGCACAGAAGTTGGATACGTGCGTGACTCACCGTCTGCCAGGTAAAAGAGCGTGAAGAATGAGCGCGTTTGGCTGGCTAAACCCCCGCCAAAAGAAGATGTGTACGCTGTCTGAGAAGACAGGACAACAGTAGAAGGGGACACTGTTTGAGGGAACAGGCCCAGGTAAACCAGTAATAGAGAAAAAAGAGAAAAAGCTGTCAGAGGTAACAGGGAATACGAACTGGAAACGCCGTGAAGTAAATCGCGTGTGAAACGACAAGAAGTACAGATTTCACCCACTCGCTCTCCACGAAAAGCACGTACAAGGAAATGGTGTTCTACATGTACCTTATATACAGGCCCACACGTACAGCGTCACTTACGCGGCGTGTACGTTCACCAATCACACGCTTTGTCACTCCTGCGTGTAGATCCATTTTCACCAATCACACGCTTTGTCACTTCTACGTGTACATCCATTTTCACCAATCACACGCTTTGACACTGGGACGTGTCACGCAACAATTTCCTGCACGTGCAGGTGACTATAGGCGCGCATATGCTGTTGACGGGTTTACGCGCTAAGGGCCTTTGCTGACGTGTGGGATTTCACTACCTATCAGGCTGTCCACGCGTTCACACACGAGAGACCACGCTCCTGGCCAGGAGGCGAAATTACTGCCCCCCCAGAGCCCTGAGCACGCTCCCACCTGCCATCTGCTGCTGCCTGACTGCCTGCTGGCCACGTGCCCCACAGTGCTGGTGGGTGGGGGTGTTGGGAGACATGGGTGGGGGCCTGGTGGAGGGTGCCCCTGCACTGGTGGGGGTGGTGGGAGACATGGGTGGGGGCTTGGTGGAGAGTGCCCCTGGTGGCGGGGGGTGGTGGGAGACATGGGTGGGGGCCTGGTGGAGGCTGCCCCTGGTGGCGGGAGGGTGGGGGTGGTGGGAGACATGAGTGGGGGCCTGGTGGAGGCTGCCCCTGCACTGCTGGGGGGGTGGGGGTGCAGGGGGACATGAGCAGGTGTGCAGGGTAGTCCCCTGTTTTGTAGGCTGCCTGCAGGGGCCGTGGAGGGTGTACAGGGAACACCTGTGAGGACCCACCCAGCCTAATCGCGTGTTAAACTTCCCGCGTACCCCTGTAATACACGTACCCTGGCTAATTGCGTGTATAACTTCCCGCGTACCCCTGTAATACACGTACCCTGGCCAATCGCGTGTTAAACTTCCCGCGTACCCCTGTAATACACGTACCCTGGCTAATCGCGTGTATAACTTCCCGCGTACCCCTGTAATACACGTACCCTGGCCAATCGCGTGTTAAACTTCCCGCGTACCCCTGTAATACACGTACCCTGGCTAATCGCGTGTATAACTTCCCGCGTACCCCTGTAATACACGTACCCTGGCCAATCGCGTGTTAAACTTCCCGCGTACCCCTGTAATACACGTACCCTGGCCAATCGCGTGTTAAACTTCCCGCGTACCCCTGTAATACACGTACCCTGGCTAATTGCGTGTTGAACTTCCCGCGTACCCCTGTAATACACTTACCCTGGCTAATCGCGTGTTAAACTTCCCGCGTACCCCTGTAATACACGTACCCTGGCTAATTGCGTGTTGAACTTCCCGCGTACCCCTGTAATACACTTACCCTGGCTAATCGCGTGTTAAACTTCCCGCGTACCCCTGTAATACACGTACCCTGGCCAATCGCGTGTTAAACTTCCCGCGTACCCATGTAATACACGTACCCTGGCTAATCGCGTGTTAAACTTCCCGCGTACCCATGTAATACACGTACCCTGGCTAATCGCGTTAAACTTCCCGCGTACCCCTGTAATACACGTACCCTGGCCAATCGCGTGTTAAACTTCCCGCGTACCCCTGTAATACACGTACCCTGGCCAATCGCGTGTTAAACTTCCCGCGTACCCATGTAATACACGTACCCTGGCTAATCGCGTGTTAAACTTCCCGCGTACCCCTGTAATACACGTACCCTGGCTAATCGCGTGTATAACTTCCCGCGTACCCCTGTAATACACGTACCCTGGCCAATCGCGTGTTAAACTTCCCGCGTACCCCTGTAATACACGCACCCTGGCTAATCGCGTGTATAACTTCCCGCGTACCCCTGTAATACACGTACCCTGGCCAATCGCGTGTTAAACTTCCCGCGTACCCCTGTAATACACGTACCCTGGCCAATCGCGTGTTAAACTTCCCGCGTACCCCTGTAATACACGTACCCTGGCTAATTGTGTGTTGAACTTCCCGCGTACCCCTGTAATACACTTACCCTGGCTAATCGCGTGTTAAACTTCCCGCGTACCCCTGTAATACACGTACCCTGGCTAATTGCGTGTTGAACTTCCCGCGTACCCCTGTAATACACTTACCCTGGCTAATCGCGTGTTAAACTTCCCGCGTACCCCTGTAATACACGTACCCTGGCCAATCGCGTGTTAAACTTCCCGCGTACCCATGTAATACACGTACCCTGGCTAATCGCGTGTATGACTTCACGTGTACCCCTGTAATACACTTACCCTGGCTAATCGCGTGTTAAACTTCCCGCGTACCCCTGTAATACACGTACCCTGGCTAATCGCGTGTATAACTTCCCGCGTACCCCTGTAATACACGTACCCTGGCCAATCGCGTGTTAAACTTCCCGCGTACCCCTGTAATACACGTACCCTGGCCAATCGCGTGTTAAACTACCCGCTTACCCCTGTAATACACGTACCCTGGCTAATTGCGTGTTGAACTTCCCGCGTACCCCTGTAATACACTTACCCTGGCTAATCGCGTGTTAAACTTCCCGCGTACCCCTGTAATACACGTACCCTGGCCAATCGCGTGTTAAACTTCCCGCGTACCCATGTAATACACGTACCCTGGCTAATCGCGTGTATGACTTCACGTGTACCCCTGTAATACACTTACCCTGGCTAATCTCGTGTTAAACTTCCCGCGTACCCCTGTAATGCACGTACCCTGGCCAATCGCGTGTTAAACTTCCCGCGTACCCCTGTAATACACGTACCCTGGCTAATCGCGTGTATGACTTCACGTGTACCCCTGATATGCACGTTACCCGCTTTGCGTTCCTTGTTTGGCTGCCCTGTAAACTGGTCCAGAGTTAGCGCAGCCCTTTGCGATGATTTAGCGATTTTGCTGGCTTTTCCTTGCGCGAGGGCGTTCTTGGGGGCGTTACTGGCGCTGCTGCAGGGTCGCTGCGATACTCTGCGCCACGGCTGGTTTGGGAGCATGAAATCCATGAATACGCTGTGCGCGGAAATCGGTTTTATCGCACGTGCCTGGCGCAGTCAATCGCACGCGGACACTCTGCGCCAGCCGCTTGCGACACTTTTCTGCGAAATTCTATGAATTACCCTGTAAATGTTCAAATTGAGAACTCTGCTCCCAACGCCAAGATGTCTTCACAGTTCAGCTCTGAAAGGGAATTGAGCTTTAAAGCACTGGATGCAGTGTTCACTCATGATTCAGTGTTTAGCACATCACAGGAGTGATATTCCTAGTATCGCAAGTATCTCAAGCAGCCAACTGGTTGGCGAGAATGTCAGTGTTCTAATAAATGTGTTGAACACTCCCAGGCCCTTATTGCCCACTTTATTAGCAAACACAGTGACCACAGTGAAAGTTGAATGTACGCCCATTAGTTGGGAACTGTCAGTTAAGGTTTGAATGGCCCCTTCCATTATATGCTGGGAAGCTAAAACTCATGCAATCTGCAAAACCACTTTGGATTGTACTTCCAGATAAGACTCCTCACTCACTGCTGTAAACTTTTATGCAGATATTCTGCAAACATGCCAAATACAGGCCCAGTTTTGGAAATTTTAAAGGCTTTAAATTTAGCCATTGCAGGCTATGAATGTTAGTTATAATTGCATAGATGGATTGAGAATGATATGTTATGATATGATATGGCATTTATAACGCGCCTATACACAAGTGTTTCAAGGTGCGAGTATAAACCCACATTTCACTTGTGCCCTCACAGTGACATGGGTTCAAACCCCAACTTCAACATCACAACCTGAGGCATTAAAGTGCACAATATATGAACCATTTGATAAACTGTGTACCTGACTGGGGAAAGTTGCAATAGGTGTAACATGGAGTGTGCATTCAGTGCTGTTCTCAAAGGAATTCATTTGCACAGCTTGTGCACACGCTATTCCAGTAGGACCATTGCAATCACATAATGAGTACAGTGTTAATTCAGGACTTGAAGGTGAAACACATGCATGTGAGTATGGCACGACATAGTCTTCCCTAGCCCAAATGTTAATCAAGTGCGCATTACCACAGGAATATGGTTCCTGACAAACCATTTAAGGTGTGGTTTCAAGGGGCAAGTTTAAAACACCATGCAAATTCCAAGTGGACACTTCAGGTACCCAGGCAGATGATGCCACAAACCCATGGACATGTGAAGGGCATCTATCTGCCAAAAAATCACATTCCAATCTGGAACTCCTCTGCTCAGAGTGTCCATAACGTCTCTTTCAACCGAACGACTTACTGCTGCTTCTTGGTCACCTCTAATAATAGACAAGCCATTCTGAACCATTCCCACTACATCTGTAATGACATCCCTTGCCTATAGAAGCTCCTCTCTAGCGCTTGATCATCAGAATCCAATGCATGGAATACCTGCTGCGCTGCCTCACGCTTAGTCTGCAGGATGTGCAATATTGCTTGCAAACAAGTGTACTTTTTACCTGTAATGGACGCATGCCTCTCCTTGCAGGTATTCTACAGTCAGAGGTGGTGCAGGTAGATGATCACCTGACACGCTCACTCTGTGTGTGCCTCAGAATAGCAGCTTTCTGCATCATAGCTGTCCAAATATTTTCTTTTATAAAAGTAGCTAGGGATTGTATCGCCTCATTCAAGTGAGATTGTGAATGCATCTGTGACAGAGTTTATCTATGGATGTGGCTTGAGCCGGTGGAGTGTCCCTGCTTCCCTTTTATTGCAATCTTTCACTAGAACAGCCAGCAATACAGGTTGCCCTGACACATAGGTAATATGCTTGATGCCATTGCATTCCTTTTCCTCTCTGTATGATGCACTCCAGAAGTCATCTTCTTCCCTCTTCCACTCATGGTAGAAGCTCAGGTTAGCATTATTAGATGTAATCTGAAACTGTGTGTAATACATAACATGTGGGAATCTACTCTATTTATTTATTTTATTTTATTTATTTGTGTTGGTTTAAAACAAACATTTACAAAATTCTATTTTTACATAAATTACATAACACATTGATACAAAAATAGAAATTACGTTCTCTTAAATAAAATACATTATTTAAAAAAGAAAATCATTCAATTATACACCGTAAGCTCCTTAAAAGAGTTTGCAAACCTTATTTAAAAATCTAAGTATCTTTTAAATCAGTTGTGGGTTCAAATTGGGTGGATCTTTCTGAGACTTGGAGTCAGTTGGTCGATTTCAGGCTATAGTTCTAGTCAGTTGACCTGTTGCATTGTGTGCAGGCTTGGAGTAGACGCACTACTGTTGTATATTTCATTGATAGTTAATACATTAATTCTAAAATGCATACAATGATTACGTGCATTTTTTATTTGGGAAACAACATAAATAGGATTCAATAGTGCCCAATTCTTTCTGCAGAGAAATCATGTGTCCATACATTCGGGATTTCAACAAGTCATCTACAGTATACACCCAGTTAAAACGTTGAATAACTTGTTTAGTTTTCTTTGGATTAGTTAATAACGCCTCAAGCGAGAAATCTAAGATGACCAGTTTCCGTAATTAATCCTGAGTAAATTCATGAATAAATCCACAGTCCACACTTCCCTCATGCACTTTTCCTTTTAGCACAGCGCAGATATTTCCCTCTGGATTGGTATAATATTTCCTAAAAAGAGACAGTCTTTTTCATAAAGTTAAGCTCTCAAGAGATTGCAGGCCCAGTTCACATCTTATTGCAATCAAAGGCTAACATTTTCGGTAAATGATAAAGTACAGAACACCATATTATAGATTCCAAACTGCCAAGTTCAGTTAATATCCAAGATGTAAAGAATTCTAGCCCATAGCAAAACTTTGGAACAACCTTTGCCAAGAAGAATTTGTGCAAGGGGAGTGCGGAAAATGTGTCATACTTCAGATCCATTCTTTTCATTTGCCTAGCTAAAATCTGTGCTTTCTCTTCCAGAAAGTTCCTATTAAAAAATGTTAATGGTTTGGTGATGACTGGATAGCCTCAGTACACCAGAGGCTTTTTCACTTGCAATGTATGTTCATTCCATATCCAGGAGAAAGAATCACTACAGTAATTTTTACTGGGTTGTATTATTATTGACTTTTGAGGGTTAATACTTATGTTGCTCAGTGCCATATATTTATCAAAGCCCGTTAGTAAGCGCTGAAGCCCTATAGGTGTTTGATCTATTAGAAGAAAGTAATCGGCACAGGCTGCCCATGCTATTTCTACCCCCCTATCTTAGGGGCGACAAATGAGGCTTGAGACAGAGGTATACCCACATCAGACACATAAATATTGAAAAGACAGGGGGCCAATATATATGCACCCCTGCCTTAATCCATTTTTAGTAGGATTGGATCTTGTGAGTAAACCTTCACTATTAAGTTTAACTTGGATGGCCGTCATGAAGGTGTATTAGGATGCTCAATAGCCCAGATGGTAACCCTAGTTTAATGAGTTTTGTCCAGACTGTCGGGCGATCAACCTTATCGAAAGCCAAAGACTGATCCATGGATGCGATATAGATCGGGGGAGATTTTCCAAACCAGACTGAGAGTTGAAGGCTACTAAGTAAGATACCTCTGCAATCCTTTCCCCTATTCTTTCGAAAGCCAAACTAATTAATGCTCAGAACATTGTTATTTTTACACCACTCTTCTAGATTTGCTAACACCATAGCAGAAAATACATTCAAATCTACATCCATCAATGTAATAGGGCAATATTTAGTTGATAAAGATTTATCCCCCTTCTTATAGATGGGGATTACATAGTAAGTCCTCCATGATGGAGGTGTTGCCCTGTTCTCCACAACATCCCAAACAATAACATTCATATTTTTGACCAAAGAGAGGGATTCTGTTTGAAGATCACATTAGAAATTTAATTAGGACCACATTCCTTCGAGGGCTTTGCCCAAATAATCATTTGATCAACATCATCCTCTGATATTTTTAAATCCCAATTACTTTTTGTGGTATCTGTTTCTTGCTTGCTACCTGGCAAGATTACCTGTTTGTATAGCTCCCGCAAGTGGCTGTTCTAAATTTGCTCTGGTATAGGGTGTGTTTGTGAAACTAATTGGGTCACCTCCAGACCATTGACTAAGAATCAAAAGTTGGTGGCATTCTGTTTCATTAGTGATTCCATCATAGCCTCCCCATCTCTTTGATAGAGCAGATGTCGATGACCTTTTAGACCGTTTTTTTAGTTTCTGTTGTAATCGTTTAACCCCCGATATTATATCAGTTTTCTTTGTGGTAGTTAATTTAAGCTTACTAAAATCCTTGCAAGATTGTTTTTTCATATTTCTGACCTGAGTATCAAATGTATGGCGATGGACTCTAACGCTATTAAGTGTATTAGAAGTACGTGGCATGAGACCCAATACTAAGGGCATCATTACACGGTATGCGGTAACCATGGCGCTATTAGCGCCATGTATACCGCCGGTATTTTACCGTGTCCGCCTTGGTGGATGACGGAATTACCGCCCTACTCCAAGGTGAGTGGGGGCGGTAATTCCTCATTCACCAAGGCACTTCCCCATTCCCATTTTTGCCCCCATAGGGCTCAATGGTAATGGGGAAGGAGCTAATTACGGTACCGCAAATTGCAGTACCGTAATTAGCACCAAGGTGCCTTTGCGAGCCCGTTCCTTAACGGCTGCTAAAACCAGCCGTTGAGGTCAGGTCTGGCAAAGGGACCTCGTAGTAAGGCAGTAAGGGTTAACCGGTACCGGTGCCCTTACCGGTACCAGTAAACCCTTACCACATTCCGTGTAATGAGGCCCTAAGTGAAGATAGGGTACAAATGTTGAAAAACAGTATGAAGCCAAATTGGTCTTATACCTACAGCCCTCATAATCCTTCGGTATTAATAAATTCAATTTCTCTATGTTATTCTCATGCCTGGTCAACCTATTTCTCCTCACATTTAACGTAGGGAAATTAGGGTAATATTCCCTTTCGCTTAAACTTTTTGGAAACCTCCAATTGTATGCTCAACATTGCATGATCGCTAAATCAGTTAGATAAAATGATAAGATTTGAAGCTAAGTCATACAGGTGTTTCGACACATAAACATAATCTATCGTGGAGGTAGAGTTCCAGCTGAAACATATTGGCGTCCTAGGGCCACCCTCATCTCGTGCTTCTGTGACCATACATGAGCCCCATCCCTCCAGGTTCTGATGCCACTTCTGCCCCTGTAGCCTTTTCCTACTTGAGTTTTTCAGGTTATTATAGAGATCAATACAAGGGATATCAGGGTCCTGTTCCCTATATCCCCTCCTATTCTCCATCAAATGATGCTCAATATCCAAAGCATTGTCTGAGTTACAATCGTAGTTAAGGTCCCCTGCAATCATTATTTCTCCCCAGGGAGACCCGATAACCAGACTTCCATTGTTCCATTCAGAATCCTGAGAGTATGATCCAGATTTTTGTTTGGAATCCAATAAATGTTCAACAGAATGCACTTTATACCCTTCAACATATCCTGCCCTTCGATTACCACAGTCAGTATTCCTTTGAAACTCTCCAGTGTTTGCAGTACTTAAACCCCCAGCCTTTGTTGATATCAATAAGTCCCCAGCTGGTCTCCCACAGGCCCCTGAATTGCTAGTTGGTTCACAATAAAATAACCAGTGTGCCCAACAACCAGCTTTCTTATGAAAAAAGACTGAATGCTTTCGAAGATGTCTAAAAGAAAGGGGTCAGAATAAAGAGCAGAAAAACCGCTCAGATTCTGTGATAAGATAGAACAGTGACCCTTCATGGAAAAGGGAGCCTTTCATATCATGTAGTTGACTTATAGCATTTCTGATAGAGAGTGCCAGCCAACACCAGTTTGTCTCTCCTGTCTCTTGAAACAGTGGTCTAGGGGTAGGGCCCCAATCTTTTTGAGGTTCTGAGTTACTACGCATCTTCTCTAACCCTACCTCCCATCTCAAAAGGACCCCATTGCATTGATCTAATGAATAAGGTACCAAGTCATTTCCCAGCCTGTATAGGCTAGGAGCTTCATTTACTAAGATGTCATAGACCAAACGCGATGGTATGACCAATCTCACATGATCATATCTTCTAGGATCGATAAAGTCAACCAGTTTTATGTCTCTCGATGTGATTAGCCATAAAGCTGGAATTTCTGTAAACAGGGCCAGCATCTTGGAACTTTTTAATGTGTTTGGCCCCTCCCCTTGATGAAACATATAATTCAGGACAAAGCTAGGCCAATCAGGAAATATCGTTTCTCTCATGGGTAAGTCCATGATTACCTTTTCAAGACGGTCAATGAGAGAACTTGACTTGAGCATGTCTTTCAGTACCCACAGTACATCATACTCTTCACATTGGGAAATTAACCCTGGTGTTGAATGCATCTATCCTCCTGACAAAAACTCCATACACTCCCCAACCGAGAGCCCCTTATAACGATCAGGTATTGTGTCGGGTTTAGAGAAACATGTGCTGATTCAGAGTCAGGCTTGCAGTATGTTTGCAACCTATTCATCTTTACATCTGATACTTTACTGGGAATTATGATACCATTATCATTAGATGCATTCACTTCCCTCTGAAAGCAAATCCCGTTAGGAGGGTTAGATTGATTTTGTGAGCGATGTACAGCCAAGATATTTCTCACAATCTCCTGTATAACTGGTTCTGTCAGCTGGAAGTTAGGGATACTTGTGTCTGCCAGAGATTTATCTGCAGTAATGAATATAAAAATGTCTTCACTAATGAAATTGGAATCTATATAGATAATGTGTGGGGTACTGGGACCAAAACTTCCCACAGTAATTTGCTTCTCCCCTTGCAAAGCCAAGCAACATGGCCGGTCCTGTTGCGTGAGATCCACGTGTGGTACTGCTTTGTTGAGGCTCTTGGTGTCATATTTCTGTTGTTTATAAATCTGAAATATCGGTGGAGACGGCAACTTCTTTTTAGCTTTCTCATTCTTCATAGCATCTATCAGTCTGGGCTCGGGAATATCCCGGAATACAATAGCATCCTTGGCCACTCCCTGTTCCCTTGTGTTTTTATCTTGTATATCAATGTTTACCCCAGTTACCGGTGTCTCTGCACCATCTAAATTTCTCTCCTCCTGAGAAAAAGTATCTTCTTCCAGGTAGCAAGACTCCTGTTCATCAAAACGAGCCTGGTTGCAAAGATACTTACGGGATGACTTATTTAGGTTCTTAAACCCGTTATTACAGTTATTCCTCTTAGTTTTTTTCCCTTCTTGGATTTATTGGACATATCCCCAACACTACGAGGGAAAACTTCATTAGGAGGCCTTATGTGAAAGAGTACTGATTGCAATGCTTAATGGCTCAGAAATTCCATGCACAATATCAATTGGACTGTGAATATAGTCCTCCACTGGGACTTTCATCAGACAATTTGCTGACTCTAAATGGGCTGTTATCTCATATAGTACGTTTGTATGTGTCTTGAGCTCTTTTACCACCTCACTTTGAATTTCATAGGCATCAGAACGATTATAATCCACCTCTGGCTAATGTTCTGGGGATCACCGCATCATAATCTGGGCTGAATTAAAACTGGTTGCCCCCTCCCAAGCTTCCGACAAATGCTCTGACAAGCTCAGCAATGAGATTTCTCCTGCAGAAAACAAAGGAGGGGTATGAAGAAACAAGTCATTCCCTAGCACTGGAAGAGCAATGTGTTAGCAAATGGCTCCCTTCCCAATATCTGATTTTTAACCTCTTGTGGAAGGGTCCCAAGGTCCTCAATAAAGGCTGGAGGTGAAACAACCCCTATCCTGTCATACACACCTTCACTGCTGCTGGGCTCTTAAATGGGGATTCACTTTCAAGGATCTAACAGCAACAGTGAGGTCATTTCTCCAGTAGGGGAAGGAGGAATGAGCAATGCTACAGCCTGTGACATACTATCACATCTACTGGTGAAAACCAAGTGGGCCATTGTTATCTCTTTTCTGGAAGTCACGCTTATTTTTACTTCTTCGTCATTTTACCGATGTGTGAGGAGCTTAGTACCAGGCAGAGCAGAGAAAACAGCAAGGCAGAAAGACAAGAAGAAGAAAACAAATAATCACTTCCTATCAAAATTCCAACAAATCGAGTAGGAGAATCCACTTAGAGTAAAGCACCAATGCCAATGCCCCTAACCTGCAAGACAGCAAACAGCCAACAGCACTCTGGAGGCACTCCAGGAGGCATGAGCGTGGATGTGTGTGGCCCGGGAATATATTGATGGAGTCGGCTTTCTTGAGGGCGGGGCCTCTACTCAAATGAAGAAAGCGCTGTATCTGTATGTTTGAAATCATTTTAAAGCACAATAGCTTAAAACAAATGCTTTATCTAGACCCCCAAGTGTCCGAATCCAAAGCGCCCCAAAAGCAGCTTCTATACTTCACGTTGCAGGGATTGCAGATGAAGAAAGACGCGTGTAGCAGACAGGACAGCAGAGATAGCCAATGCATTTGATTTGCCATATTTGCTGACACCATGTAAACCAACAAGGAACAATTTCTTTCCATGTTTGTTCAATCATGTTAGAAAATAATTCTCTGTCAAATATAGCTGAATCTGCAAAATATATGTGCTGTGCAGAATCCGGCTCCGGTGGGAACTTGTACTGATTTTCAAACTCGTAATCCCCTCCTTGTTATGGCTTTAGTGAAATATATGGGAACCGTGCTTGGAATTCAGCACTATCAGTTTGGAATGGCACTGCACAGTGTTCCGAGAAAGTGTGTATTGGCCACGGGAAAGGCTCCTGCTTGGCAAATAAAAATGCATTGTAAATAGCTCACATAACACACATGGGATCAAACAAAGCATTCTGTACACACGTCTGGAGCCTGGTTTTTAGTAGTTCTCTTTATGTTCTGGACACAGGGTTACTGGGAGAAAACAGTCTGGATTCATCAATCACAGAATAAGTGTGAATCTGCAGCTGCTTGGCTGGGCCATTGAATGTTTTATACAATGGCATCCACACATGACCCATGGCTAAATAAAACATCTGTATCGAGGCTGGAGTTCCTGAGTCCTGAAGCTCGCTCTTCTCTAACGTGTGTGAAGAACCTAAAGGCTTTAGAACAACTTCTTTGCTTACAGGTGGAATGAAAACCATGCTAAAAAATGACCAAAAATAAGTGAAATCAAAAATATAGTAAGACTCAACCACAACAGAAAGACACACACTGCCTACATTATGTAAACTCATTTCAGAAAGTCTGTCCAAAAAAATGCATTCATAGCTTTAGAAACTAAGGTGGCTTTCTGCTACCAAATGGGCAAAGTCTAAGTACTTTCCTGAATTGAGGTGTTGAAGTCAAGTGTGGCATATTCTGCAACATCTTGGAGCCACTCCTTATCATCTGTCAAATCTCCATCTCTTCTCCTCCTTCAGGCTCCTCAACTGGAAGAGTATAATTTCATGGCAACATTGCGGTAACCATTTTGAGCAGGTTTTAGGTTATCCACAGAAACTTATCTCACGGCTCTCTTGGGTGATATTGTGGATTTGGAACCCTTCAATCGGATTACTTGCACTGCCGGTCTGCAGGAAGGGCCAAATGGAGTTTTGTCATGGATCTTCACAGGACCCAATCACCCACCTTGAGAGTGATGTCATGAGTGGCCTCAGCAGCTTCCTCCTGGAGGGATTCCCTCAGCAGTGTTGTTGCCAGCAGTTGTTGAGAGAGGACAGCGGAGTGTGTAGATAAAGCATACACATTTTTCTCCCAAGCAAGAGTTCAAATGGTGTCTTACACCTGCATAAAGGCTGGTTAGGTAAATAATGTAAGCTTATGATTACTAGCGGCATATGGTCCACCCACTTACCTCCAATAGAAAGGATGCATTTTGTCAGGCACAACTTTATGGAGCGATTTGTCTTTTCTACTACACTATTGGTCTCTGAATGAAATGGATTGGAAAAATGCAACTCTGATCCCCAATCCTCTGAGGGCTTTCTCAGGGCCCACCTGAAAGCTGGACAATTATCGGCATGGAATTCCTTAGTTGCTCTCATGGCTACTACAGCCCAGAATGCTTTTATGACTGATTTGCAGTCTGCTCCCTATTGAGGGATCATCCAGGTTATCCTTGTGTGAAAATTCACTATCACTTGGATATATGTGTACTTATTACTGCTGGTCGTGGGCCTATGTGATCCAAGTATTGAATCTCAAAAGGAAAGATTGCCTTTCTAAGCAGAGCCTTCTTTGGCTTTTTTTACTGTAATCCACAGTAGTCTTTAGGCATGTGTCACAGTTTGCTATTTATACATTAACCAGTTTCCTGAAAATTGACCACCAATACCTATCAAGAAGCAGCTGTGTGGTTGCAGTACCCAAAATGGGTAGATCCAAGTCCAGCATAACTGGTAGCTATTTGTTTCTCTCTGTCTGCTTCATTAGGGATTAATACTTGGAAAAGATCTCCTTTTCACATGGGCATTGTGACCACTGCTTTGTAATTCTCTATGTCATAAATATAATTACATTTAAACCCTTTTGGCATGGGTAGGATACCCAAACATGTTTCTTTTATTGCCTCATCAATTGCAGTCGTTATGGCTGCTACTATTTTTCTCACTGTGTGCTCTTTGGCATATTTGCCTGCCAATGCATGTTCAATGCTATGAACATGTCCTTGTGTATGTGCTCTTGTGTGCATCACTCACAATAAAGGGTGAGTTTGTTTAAGCTCTCCAACCTTATTTTTATTTATTTTATTGTGCATTTTTAAGTCGCTTATACAGCAAGTAAAGTGTGTTTCAAAGTGCCCACAGGGCAGCAGGGAGGGAGCATGGGATTGAAAAACAATTAAAACAATTAAAAGATAAAGACAAACCTGCTAGGCCTTGTGAGCATTCAGAACGTTCAAGTGCAGAGAGAGGAGAGGGAATGGGGGTAAGTGCTAGGAGTGCCAGTGATCGTGAGTGAGCGGCAGGTGTAAGTGCCCAGTGGAGGAAGTGCTAGGGTGAGGTCAACTGCCAATAAATAGGTACATGCAGGCCTAAAGTGGTATAGCCAGTGGGTGCAAAGGCAAGTGCTGGGGGCGGGAGGAGGCTGAAGTTGATTGGGTGTGGGAGGCTAGGGCCCAGAAGGACAGGCAAGAGCCCTGGTCACCAATCTCAGCAACTGTGGGATTAGCAGAGGAAGGTGGAGGGGAAGGTGGAGCAGAAAAGGAAAGTCTTAAGGAGCTTCCAGAATTTGAGGTTATCCATCTCAAGATGAAGATGAAGGGGGAAGCTGATCAATAAAAGGGAGCCCATTGAGGAAAGAGATTGGCCACCAGCCCTCTGTTTAGCGAAGAGCTTGACACACAGGGAGTTGGCACCAGAGGAGCATAAGATCGAGAGGGAGAGTATTTAGTAAGAAGCAGTTGTAGATTGTGTGGTCTCTGGTCCCAGACAGCCTTATAGATGATGCAGATGGATTTGAATTTGCTCCTTGCAGCAACCAGGAGCCAGTAGAGAGTTTTTAGGGCTGGAGAGATGCGGTACCTGGGCTTGAGGCCAAGGATAATTCTTGCTGCCCTCTTCTGGATTAGCTGGAGGGGCCATAGAGAGGAAGGGGGTCAATTAAGGAAAGGGCTATTGTAATAGTCTATCCTAGAGAGAACCAGTGCCCTGGAAACATTGAGCTTCTGGGGGAAAGTGAGAAAAGGGAGAATTACTTTGAGAAGGAAGAGTTGATAGTGTGACTTCTTGGCAATGTCCTGAATGTGAGGGAGGAAGGAAAGAGAGGAGTTGAAAATGACTCCAAGGTTTCCGCATTCGGATAAAGGAGATGGAGAGAGCCCACAGAGGATGCTCATAGTGAAGGAAAGAGAGCAAGAGTTCCAATAGGGAGGATCTCAGCCTTGCTGGCATTCAGACAGAGATCGTTGGAAGTTCAACACGACTGGATGGAAGATAGGCAGTCAGGAATGATGGAAGAATTAAGGAAAGGGTCATAGGGAAGTTTGAAGAAGAGTTGTATGTCTTCTGCGTAAAGCTGGAAGCCAGGGGAGAAGGTGGAAATGAGATGTGCCAGTGGAGCAAGCTAAGTGCTAAAAAGCCAGGGAGAGAGATAGGAGCCCTGGGGGACATCACAGGTGGAGAAAGAGGTAGGGGAGGAGAACGTGCACAGAATAATCTGGAATGGACGGTCACTGAGGAAGGAGGTTAGCCAGTAGAGTGTCCTCTCTGAGATACCCAGGGTATCATGGAGCCGTTTTATGAGGATGGAGTGGTTGACCGTGTCTAAAGCAAAGGAGAGATCAAGTAGAATGAGGACAGCTGGAGCGCTGGAGTCCAAGGATGCAAGCAGTACTTTACAGGTGTTCAGAAGAGCAGTTTCTGTGCCTCTGGATGCTTGGAATCCAGATTGATTGTCGTGGAGTTAACCAACAAGTTCAGTGTGGGAGGTAAGTTGGAAGAAGTCCAGCTTCTCCAGGAGTTTCCTGAGGAAGGGGGTGATAGATACAGGGCAGTAATTGCCTGGATAAGTAGGGTCTGTTGAAGGTTTTTTCAGGAGGGGGCGCAAAAGGGAGAGCTTGTTTCTAGCGCTGTCTGCAAGAGACCGTTTTATGCCTGTTGTCTCTGAAATCATTCTGAATCCTCCAATATAAATCAGTGTGATAATGTCTGACAATGTCATCTGAATCTTAGACTACTAATATGGGTTTCTGTGAGTCTGCTTGATCTAGAGTCAGCAACAACCCGTGTAATTCAGCAGTCTGAGCTAACATGCCGCCTAGGTGTTTTGATACAATGTCTGAATGTATACAATTTGTATCATATGTGAAATGCCCTGTGATGGCTGTACATGATGCTGTATATTTGGAACATGTTCCATCAGCTGGAATTGCTGATCCATCACAATAAATTACTTGATGAAAGTCAATTAATGGGATTTCAAAGAAATGTGGAATGTGACGGCTCTGTAGCCATTGTCCAAGTCAAATCACTCATTCTTTTTAATTCTGCTTTAAAATGATATTTCACATGTGGGGCATGCTGAGTCGCTGCCCACTGTACTCATCTACTGTGTAATGCTTTTTTATTGGGCACACTATCTCATGTGGCAGCCTCAAGTTGACCTAAACGGTTTTTTATGTGCATAGTTCTATTCGCCGCTATGGGGTGCTTTTTCTGAATAATGACCTGCACTGATCTGAGCCCCAATGAGGCAAAAAACCTAAGGCCCATCACCAATACAAACATTTTGCTAAAGATTCTAGACAAGGTGGCTGTAAAACAACTTCAAGCATACTTTGAGTCAGCATCTATATTCCATAACAAACAATTTGGGTTTAAATCTGACCATATGACAGAGACAGCCCTCCTTTTCTTACAGACCAGTAGGCTGGAACTGACGGCCCAAGGAAAGAATGGGCTTCTGGTCCTTCTCAACTTTTCCGCAGCTTTTGACCTGCTGGACCATGACCGTTTAATTGACATAGTGTCGGGCACAGGGAACTGATCATCACAAGCCACGAGTTGGATGAAATCCTTCCTGTCGGGCAGGCAATCTTCGGTCTCCTGGGAAAATGCCTTCTCCCACTTAGCCTCCATCTTTTATGGAGTCCCTCAGGGAGCCTGCATCTTGCCAACACTTTTCAACCTATATATAGGACCTCTGTGCAGTCTCCTAGAATCTTACGGGGTCACGTTTACCAACTACGCAGATGACACCCAACTAATCCTGGAAATCAGTGGGGATTATAAAACGGACACCAGAAAGTTGACCACAATCTATGGGGTGATAGAACAATGGATAACAGAAAACTGACTCTGCCTCAATGGACCAAAAATCAAATTGCTACTTTTCGGTAGCCCAGAACAAGAGCAAAGATGGGGCAATGAATACTGACACTTCTGCATCAAAGACTGTCCCATGGCAGTAGCCGAAAAAAGTTAAAACCCTGGGTTGTTCTTTAATGCCTCCATCAGCACAGAGACACAGAGCAGCTACATCTCGAAATGTTTTAATTATTACCTGAAACCTCTTAGTAACATCAAATCCTACATCTCTGAGGTGAATTGTGCCTCTATTGGTCGAGCCATCATAATATCAAGACTCGACTAATGTAACTCCCTTTTTATCATGGCCAGGAATAAATGCATACATCACCTGCAGATGCTCCAAAACGATGCAATTCAGATCAACAAGAGCATCCCTAGACTGGAACATATTTCATATAGGAGAGAATCCCTACACTGGTTTCCCATACCTGCCTGCATTCTCTTCAATACAGCCACTCTGGTGCTTAAGTGCTTGCACGGAAGGGCCCCGGGGAACCTCAAGTCCTGCACTTTTCTATACAACCCTAACTGCACTATAAGGTCAGTTAAGATGAATGAATTGGGTCCCTCAGATTTAAAAAGGCTGGTGCACTTGGTAGAGCTTTCCCCACGAGGGCAGCAAAAGTGTGGAATTCACTGCCAAGCTCGCTCCATCTGGACATTTTATTTTTAACATTTTCCATTCCCCATTGAAAACCTTGCTCTTCAAATGAACTCCAACTTTGAACCATGAAGTAAGCAGTCTAAGGGTCTGAAGCTTTCATATATATCTTGTCCTCTCACATGTCCCTTCGTGTTTGTGTTGGTGCCCTGATGCCTGAAGGGTTCCCGGTGCGGTATAAATAAATAAATAAAAACCTGTTGTGAGGACTTCTTCCTCTGGTGTAAATCTCAATTCAGAAGTGTAATATTCTTGTGGATATATAAGAAATTTGTTTCGTTTCTCCTACATTACAAACAGTATATGTAAATGCAATATCACCTGCTATCAAATGTATATCTAGATCCTTATCTGTGTTTCTGTCTTGCAAAGGACCAGTTTTTGTCATCAATGAGTACACATGCTGCAAAATGTGAGTGTACTCTGACAACCAGTGAGCTGCTTTGAAAGTTGGTTTTATTAAAGCATACAATTGTTTCACTAGCTCAGTGAAATTGGACACGTAAGATCTGCCAACATTTTAAATCCCTCAAATGGCTTGCAATTGTCTAAGAGTGTTACGTGGTCATATTCTGACACACCTCTGAAGAAATCAAGTGACAGGCCTCTGCCTATATCCATGAATGTGAAACCCAGGCAGGTTACCTCATGGTGAGCTATTTTAGATATCTTGAAGTTAAACAAATACCCTTTGGCAGTCAAATTGAGAATGATTAAATCTGCTTGCTGCACGTCTTCATGTAAGCCTTCATGAGTGACATAAATGTCATCTACATATTGCTAGCAGTTAGTAATGTCTGCTAACAGACTATGTACTCTGCTTGAGAAGGTGCTGGGTGAGTTCTATACCTCAGAATAATTATTTTGAACACAAAATGAATCCACTTAAACGTGAATGTGGTGTAATCATGTCTTTCCTCACTTAAAGGTTCTGTACACTATTCATTACCTAGGTCAAGGTTTGTGTTGCATTTGCATCTGTGCAAGTTGGCTAAAAGTCCTGAACTGTGCTGACTTTGTACTGCTTCTGTTTTAGAATGTGCATTTAAAACGTAGTGATCTAAGACCAAATGGTAAGTACCATCTGGTAGGGAAATAGGCAAAATCGATGTATTGTGCTGGCTTATAATTACCTCTTGGTTCATTCATTGGTCCACCATGTTTATATGCGTGCCAATGCTTGTGGCTAAATGGGATATTGTTTCTGCAGTGGAGGTGGTGTCAGCAGAGGGGTTAAGTGTGCTGGGCATTCCATATCATGTCCCACATGATTTTTAAACATTTGCATTAATCCCAGTGCTGCCCATTATTTTGCATTCTTTCGTACTATGTCCCCATTCACTTATCTTTAAAAGGCAGGTATCACTACTTCATCAACTCGTGGTGCTTGTCTTACATAAAATGGTAGCCAATCCTGAAGTGCCAAAAGCCCTTTCTATTGGAAATGTAACATGGCCAAAACTGTGCTTCAATCTCTTTGGGATTTTCACCTTCAAGCTGAATGTTTACAAAATACACTTCATTATTTGCTAAAGTTTGCTTAGCACTTGAAGTTATCTCTGCATTTTTATGTGCCTTGGTGTGCTCCAACTGCATTCAAATATAGACATTTCAGACCCAGAATCGAAGAAGACTTCTATCCAGTCAGTGCGATGCTTTGTCTTGGGAATGATTCGATGAGACGGCACACTCTGCATTGTGTTGAACTTGAAGGGCCTTTGCTGCAGTATGCCTCCTTTCAACTTTTATGTCTTTTCCCTCAGCCTTAAAATGGTCTGTTGTCTTTGCCTGTGGGGAATGCAATGAGCCCTTATCCGTACCATATTTCTGAGGACTGTTGGTCTAAAACGGGGCTGCCCTCTAGGCTTAACCCAAGATCTCCTAGCCCTGTGAGTGCCTTGCCACTGAGGGGCATCCCAGTCTCCTGTAGATTTCTCATTCTTTGCTTCATCTGCTGGCTATCTGTATGCCTATATTATAGGAAGCTGATGGTGGTATGTTCTACCACACCCCCCATCTTCCTACCAAATATCCCATACCTCTGGAGGGTCTCCCTTGCTGATGTACCTCTTTGTCTTGCTCACTATGCTAGTTCACCATTTTCTGTGCCTTTGCATGACTCCTGCCTAGGTGATCTCTGCCTAGTAATTGATAATTGGATGTCACTATGTGCTCAAATAGCTTCCTTGTGCTCAAATAGCTTCCTTTTTTCGTCCTCATTTAGTGGGTTCAGCTTTTTATGAACTCCCTTTCTTGCAGGCTCTCCTCTTAATAAAGGTTGAATTATGCTCTCAACCATGTGATAATTATTAGATGCCATTGACAAGCCTTGTGTTCCCATAATGTCTCCTAATATTGATGATAAGAACGTGATGGATGGAGTCCCCAGACGCTGCAAGTACAATCAGCTATACATTGAAATCCAGCTGTCTTTGCTTGCTAAAGGGGGTATGCAGTTGGAGCGAAGAAACATGGTTAACATTGTTGTTGGTGAGGTGTAATTTGTGGATAGGCAGTTTGGAGTTGTCCCAGTTTTTCTCAACATCACTTGGGTATGCCCTCATATTTGGAAGGGCAAACCCCCATATGATTCTCAATGTCTATAACTGTACCCCTCTGTCCTCATGGTTGCTGAGCAGGTGCTATGCCATGCTGTGCAGCATAATGTGATGCAAGATTTTTTACAGTGTCAACATGTGCAGTCAGGAGTTCATAGTCTGTTTGCAAAAAGGGTCCTTTACGATTTGGATGAAAACAGGCTCAGAATTACATACCTAACATTTGTTTCTAGGTCGGCTAGATTACATCCAAACCAGTTTACATGATTTATATGAGTTCAAGTCAATTCAGGAAACTGGTATGGATGATACTGGATAGTGTTTAAGTTTCCTCTTATAAGGAGAGAGGCATGTACATTATTGGTTCTATTGGCTGGCATTTTTAAATAAGGGAATAAAGTTTATGCTGGTAATCCTCCTAATTGTGCAATTGTGACAGTAAAGTTTACACTTTGAGTATCACAATTTGATAATTAAAGCCAATAAATAACTCTCTGCAATGGATGCCAATTCACATTTCCTGATGGTGAGCCATCTTCTATACTCACTCTCTAAACTCCTTTTAAAAAAGCTTTTTAGAAAAAATGTTTGGCCTGTTCCATTTGCCGTGCCCTGCATGAGGTGAAATAGTAGCAACACCACTGTCATCTCAAAGTTTTCCCATTTTAAGGGGTTCCACCTGTCTCAATTTCCTTTATAAAGGAGCGACCAGAAGTCATGGTTCTCCACCTCGTAAAGAAGTTGTGATTAATGGCTTCTGGTCATCAGTCATTCATGCCTAAAGGAAGCAAAGCACAATACTAGCTCTGTGCATCTTGGGGTCTAGTTTACAGTGCATTTGGCATGACAGAACCCAAACAGATAGGGTATCTTATTGAGTTTGAAATCACCTTTTGCTGAGGACAACTCTAAGTAATTACACAAATGGAAATGACACTGGGTCATATATGATGCATTTTAATGTAACCCATTAAAATAGCTGACTTAAACCCATTGATTTAAATTGATGACGTCATTATGCATGAGATTATAATCATAAGGGCACTGTGAGAAGCCTGACGGTGTTCTCCCACCTATTCCCCTGGGATCCTTTATCCAGGTAGCCAGGTAAGGGCCATCGCTTTTGGATCCCGACCCTCGAGGTGGACAAGAGAGGGAGTTCCACCTGATTGGAGGGTCACAAGGGATTGGGAAGAGAATACCCAAGGTGAGACCTAGTATTTCCCCCTTTTCCAATTGTATACCAACCCACTCTCCCTCAGCCTTAATGGGGGTATTTCCAAGCACACCCCATCTCCACCTTTCCCCATTTTCCCTCTGAAACTCCTTCCTCAGCTTTCATGGGATATTTGCAATCCCATTCCGTCTCCCCCTCCGTATTTGCAACTAATACTGGGAAGGAGAAGAAGCAAACGGCAATAGTGAGGATTACTATGAGAAAGATCTTGAGAAACAGAAGAAAGACTGCCACCAACTAACATTAGGTTGTCCCATATATAGACACAGGTAGGATCAGGCATTTAACACTGAGCACTCACATCTGACTCCACTTGACTCTCTTTTCAGGACAAAAGGACAGACATTTGCTTTTAATTGGAATATTGAATGTCAGGCAACCCCAACCCTGACCACACACCCGCAGCCCACTGATACAACCCAGGTATAAAAAAGGAGGTTGCTGAGAGAGCAGGAGGGAGCCTGCATGGCTGAGTCCAGCAGGGGATCCCTTCTCAGTCCCAATCCAGATTTTAAAGCTAAAGCAAAGAGAGCTGAGGATGCAGAGTGGACCACTAGAGCCAGGAAACAGGAAAAAGCAGGAAATAGCAGCAGAAGGAACCTGGAGAGTCCGGAGGAGAGCGGAATGCTGAGACACTGACCCAGTGTTTGTGAGGGGCTGCAACTTGGCTAGGGAGCTGTGTCTCCAGAAACCCAGAGAAAGGCAGACTGCAGCCTGATGGCCATGTCCAGGAGAATGCTTGTTCCCTTGGGACGTGTGCCAGTCCCAAGAGTATCAGAGGTTCAGCTGGTGAGACCCTGACCTCTTCCCAAGCATCCAGAAGACAGCTCGCCAGCACCACACTTACCAGTGATTTTCATGAAGACAAGAGGGAGAAACTCGGTTGCGTGCAGGTGGCTGGAGCGAGGGAAAGAAAACATTGTTGCAAGCAGCACAAAAGTAAAAAGACAGGAGAGAAATCAGAAAGAAAGAATGAGTGTGAAAAGCTGAAAGCAAAGTTTAGTGTGCTAGAAGCGCAGAAGTAAGAAAAGTAAGAAGTTCAAAGAAAGCAAGTAGTTGAGTGCGAGCAGGAGAAGGGGAGCTACATGTAGAAAACAAAGTGGGAGCAAAACCCCTAACAAAGTCAGATAAAAAAATAAATAAGAAAGAAAGTGCAAGAGTGCACTGGCAATGTGCAAAGAGTGTTCCTAGGGCACAGGTGAGAAAAAGGTATGTGCCAAAAGCATGAGCAAGAACGTGCCAAGGAGGGAGAAAAAAAGAAAAACAACGGCGAGGGGTTTGAAGTCAGAGTGGTCGCACCTGGGAAATGTAAAGAACCCAGCGTTCTCAAAAGCTGTGATGCCGCCCCAGTGACATACTTACTGTGACTTGAGCAAAAGGAAGACAAGGGTTCATCTTGACGAACTAAACCTGTTTGAAGGGCCAAGAAGAGGTGTGAGCTTGGGGAAGGGAACCCTGTGTGGCCAACTAAAGTGAAGCATTTGGTGAAAGCATTTGAAGGCTTGAAACTTGGGGAATGGAATCCTGAGTAGTGAAAAGACAATGTTACATTTCTTTTGTTGCATTTGAAGAGTTGAAACTTGGGCAAATGAATCCAAGAGGGTAAAATAGTGAAAGCAAGAGAGACTGTTGCAAGGACCCTGTGGCAAAGGTCTTGCAAGCAACACTGTTTGATTGAACTAGTTCTTGTGAGCTTAAAACCACGCCTTGCAAGATGGCCACCGGAAACCCACCTTGGTTTCCTATTTTTCTGTTGAACCACTACTTTTCGTTTTTGACAAAAGACCCCCTAAGACATTTTTGTATAAGGTGAGGGCAAGCATATGTTTAGAAACAGACATACTGTTATTTTGGACTTTTCAGACATCAACAGCCCTTAGAAACATCATTTGAGGAAGCCATCCCTTTAGAGTCAGGGCCAGTTAGGTATTACACCAACCCTGCAACTTTAAGAAATAAAGGTTTTGAAAACCTATTTACGATACCATGCCTGTCTCACAGCATGCATCATGCCATGTGACTACTCTACAGTGGCAGTAGCAGTAGGACTTGTTAAATGGACACCTTTGTGTCTTCCAAAATATCCAAAAGGCCATACCGTTTCATGCGAGGAAGGCACTGCAGCATATATCACTTCTGTGTGGGAAACACGACAGCATCCAGAGCCAGCACATGTGGGAGAGCAACGAGGCTACCAACCAGGTCTTTGCATTGATGTCTTGCGTTTTGGAGCTTGTGGATAAGATGCCAGATCATTTGCAATCCTTGGCCAAAGCCAACCCAACACCATCCACCAGCTTCAACACCATGGATCAATCTTTCTCTTGCAGCAAACCCGTAGGTCTACAAGACACACCCCACACCCCAAGCCCACAAGGGGAAGAACCAAAAGTAAAAATGAGGATGGGTTCTTATGGCTCACCAGCTCTCCGGGGGAATGAAGGAGGGTATTGAGTGGTGTGTTGGGGGGAGTGGTTACAGAGAGGATTGCACCCATGGTTCAATAGTCTGTTTAATAATGGCTATTCAGATCAAAACTTCATATGTTTTTCACTATTTCACAATCAAATCATGGATCACACCAAGTTACATATGACGCTGTTAAAGTATTTAATTCACAATAGCTCATGTTGCCTGATACCGCATATTCATACACTGTACTGTCCCAGTTTGATCAGTAGCCACCGACACATGCACTCGAAAATTGAAGCCACTCAATTCTTTTTTGTTGCTTTATTAAGTTTTATATTTACACTAAGTAAACATGTACACAGTTAAACTATGCATTGTATCATAAAAGCAACGTAGACGAGATATACCTGATTGGATAAAAGAAAAACTTGTCATAATGACATTGTATCACATTTAAACAAATAAATACACATTTCAATAAAAACTAGTCACAAGCTCAGCTAGATAATTCAAAAGAAAAAGGAAACTTAGACAATGGAACACTATAAAAGTGACAAAATCATCCTCACAATATCTGTGTAATATCCTTCAACATATCAAAGCAAAGGACATTTCCTGTCTTTTGGAGCAATAATGTTAACTATGAATCGTGCATTAGTCCTGCTGGAAAGACAGTGCTGTGCTACAGATTGTCTTTAATCTTTTGCCATATATGGTAAACTGATGATGAGACTACCAATGATTCTGTCTCACAGATCTCCGGGCAAAATTGATCGGAGTGGTAGCGTCTGGATCCTTGGTTACCCTCAGCATATACGCTGTCCTAAACAGGACATTGTGTAAGTACATGTTGTGATGTCTCAATCTGTGTTTTACACAACCGGCGTAATCGCTCATCCCTATGTATGCCCTTCCAGGCACCAGTGTTAGAAAAGACTGGCATGATGTCCAATCGCAGATTCAACAGGTAAGAGCGAGGGACTTCCAAGAACCTGCCGTGATGAGAGTAAATGGCGTACTTTCCCAGTTTGGACAAATGGTGGAGGGATTGGATTCTATCACATTCCTTCGTCTTCTGCGCCAGTTTACTTAGACATACTGGGACATCCGACAAGGAGTCGCAGGTCAAGCCTATATTTAGGCAGAGACTGTTTACCAATTCCTCCATGTTTTTATACCAGTTACTATGTGAGTACCTCCTGGAATGTTTGCAGTGTGGGACAAAAAGTATCCTGTTTAAGGGTATCATATTTAATCTTGACCCAAAATTTACAGACAGTCTCTTTCCATAATGAAACTAGAGACTGCAATCCAAGTTCAAGCCTTATGGCCTTCACTGGCACCGATTTAAGGAGTGCAAGAAGGGACCGCAAGATCCTAGATTCCAATTTATCGAACCAAAAGTCAGTGTTCTGGGCAGGGTTTCAAAGGCATACAGGATTGCTGGTACAATGGTAATCCGGTAGGCCTTTGCCTTTGCCTCGATGGAATTGCCCCCATATTAATCAATGACCTTTTTGAAGGCAAGCACGTTGCTCTTGAGCTATCCTCCCAAGACTAAAACGAGATATAGAGTCGGCATATTGCATACCCGTAGGGGAACTGTTGATGAAGATGCCGAATTACTTATAGGCATTGGTTAATTCTAAACCCACATCACCCAATTTCCATTGAGAAGAGGGGGCTCATCAAGACTTAATCCCCACAATCATAATTTTAGTTTTCAATGAGTTAATACAAAGGCAATTTTTTCCTGCATATTCATTTAGTGCATTTAGAAACCGTTGTAGTCCTGTTGGAGTTCCATCTAATATCATGGTATCATCTGTGTAAGTTAAACATGGTATATCAATCTTTCCAGAATGCAGAGGATGGGTATTAACTGTCCCAAGAGCCTGAAAAAAAGTCCTGCTACATATAAATTATAGAGTAGCGGGGCCAGGACACAGCCCTGTTTAAGTCCTACGTTGGTGTTAAAGTATTGTGACAGCCCACCATCCTGTGATAAGCGTATCTGCACCTTGGTGTGTTGATATAATAATAATTATGAATTATAAAAGTGAGGGGTCTATGCCCAGAGCTCAGTTTCTCCAAAAGTGTAGACCGATTCACATTGTGAAACGGAGAGCTGTAGTCTACGAAGCATATGTAAAGGGCCGTACAAGGATATAAATAGGTGTAGGCTATCAACGTTAGTAAAACTCACATGGAATAGACAGTTCCAAAGCCCTTTCTAAAACCCATCTGTTGCAGGCATAGTAAACTCTTAACAGATTCCCACTCAGTCAACATGGCTAGGAGTATATTAGCTAATAATTTGGCCGGCAATCCAACAATGCAAGTAACCGATAACTATCTGGGAGTATCCGAGGCCCCCTCTTATAAATTGGGACCCATACAGATTCCAGCCAAGAGGAGGGAACTAAACCCTTCTCACAATAATGTAGGAATTGCTCTTTGAATTGGGTTGCCCAAAGGACAGGATCCTTTTTGATGACAATGTTACATAATCTGTCTGGTCCCGCAGCTCTAGAAGATTTAGCATTATTGATAGAGAAGATGATATTGGCATCTGTTATACTTTTCCAGACTGCGGAACCAAGCATAGGGATCACTGGCTCGTGACCCATGACTTCTTTCACATCCCAAAATCGGGTCTCAACAAAGGCTTCCAAGGTCTCTTCTGTGATACCACAGACTTGACTGGAAGTGGTTTCATCTCGATGTGTGCGGTCCATAAGCAGGAATTGCTTAGAGTCATGTGTTGTAATCAGTCTGTTGATATATTTCCATCTTGCAGCGGAGACTGATAAAGAGTAACCTTGCAACCAATGCTTATAGATGGATCAATACAAGTGGCAGTGTTGTGCCAGATTATGCGTAATGCTGCATTAACTTATATTTTCCTCTTAATGATAATGATATGTTATTTATATAGCGCCTTTATCCAAAGCGCTTTACAGAGCACATATTTACATACAATATCACCTAACCGAAATCGGTACTCATTTATCGACCTCGGAAAGGATGAAAGGCTGAGTTGCCCTTGCCGGAATTCAAACCTGAAACCTGTAGATCCCGCTCTGATTGCAGCAGCGAACGCTCAACCCGCTGAGCTATCTTACTGGCAATGATTACATCAAAAATTCTGCTCCCTTTTCCAACATCTAGATGAGCCACTACCCTTCAAGTCTGCATGGGCCAAACCAATTGTAGCAACACTCTAAAGTCCTAAGAGCATTCCCTCAAGATTTCGATCCCTGATTAACTCCTGCTGGATAAAAAGGCATTACTGCTCTCTATATTGGCAGCTGACCATATCAGGCGGTTTCCCTGCGAGTTCACCATAGGTGAGTATTGTAACATGTCGTGCAAATGTGTTGTGGAAAACAATCATTCCATGAGCCTCATGGCATGATCACTACTCCTAGACCAGTGGGTCCCAAACTCAGAGGGTAATTCATAGAATTTCGCAGAAAAGTGTCGCAAGCGGCTGGCGCAGAGTGTCCGCGTGCGATTGACTGCGCCAGGCACGTGCGCTAAAACCGATTTCCGCGCACAGCGTATTCATGGATTTTAGGCTCCCAAACCAGCCGTGGCGCAAAGAATCGCAGCGACCCTGCAGCAGCGCCAGTAACGCCCCCAAGAAGGCCCTCGCGCAAGGAAAAGCCATCAAAATCGCTAAATCATCGCAAAGGGCGGCGCTAACCCTGGACCAGTTCACCGGGCTGGCAAACAGCAAACGCCAAGCGGGGAACGTGTATTTCAGGGGTGCGCGGGAAGTTCCACACGCGATTGGCCCCATGCAAGCAGGGTACGTGTATTTCAGGGGTGCGCGGGAAGTTCCACACGTGATTTCAGCAGGGTACGTGTATTTCAGGGGTGCGCGGGAAGTTCCACATGCGATTTCAGCAGGGTACGTGTATTTCAGGGGTGCGCGGGAAGTTCCACACGCGATTGTCCCAGTGCGAGCAGGGTACGTGTATTTTAGGGGTGCGCGGGAAGTTCCACACGCGATTTCATCAGGGTACGTGTATTTCAGGGGTGCGCGGGAAGTTCCACACGCGATTGGCCCCGTGCAAGCAGGGTAGGTGTATTTCAGGGGTGCGCGGGAAGTTCCACACGCAAATTGAGCAGGGTACGTGTATTCCAGGGGTGCACGGGAAGTTCCACACGCAAATTCAGCAGGGTAGGTGTATTTCAGGGGTGCGCGGGAAGTTGCACACGCGATTGGCCCCGTGCAAGCAGGGTACGTGTATTTCAGGGGTGCGCGGGAAGTTCCACACGCGATTGGCCCAGTGCGAGCAGGGTACGTGTATTCCATGGGTGCGCGGGAAGTTCCACACGCGATTTCGGCAGGGTACGTGTATTTCAGGGGTGCGCGGGAAGTTCCACACGCGATTGGCCCAGTGCGAGCAGGGTACGTGTATTCCATGGGTGCGCGGGAAGTTCCACACGCGATTTCAGCAGGGTACGTGTATTTCAGGGGTGCGCGGGAAGTTCCACACACGATTTCAGCAGGGTATGTGTATTCCAGGGGTGCGCGGGAAGTTCCACACGCGAATTCAGCAGGGTACGTGTATTCCAGGGGTGCGCGGGAAGTTCCACACGCAAATTCAGCAGGGTACGTGTATTTCAGGGGTGCGCGGGAAGTTGCACACGCGATTTCAGCAGGATATGTGTATTTCAGGGGTTCTGGGGAGTACTACACGTGAATTGGCCGTGTGGGTCCTCCCAGGTGTACGCTCCACAACCTCCACGGCCCCTGCAGGCAGCCCACACCACGGGGGACTACCCTGCACCCCTGCTCATGTCCGCAGGCAGCCCATCCACCATGGGCATGCCCCCCAGCCAACCCACATGTCACCTTGCACTACTGATCAACTATGCATGTCTCCCACCACCCCCACCCCCCAGCAGTGCATGGGCAGCCTCCACCAGGCCCCCACTCATGTCTCCCACCACCCCCACCCCCCAGCAGTGCAGGGGCACCCTCCACCAGGCCCCCACTCATGTCCCCTATCACCACCACCCCCCAGCCACCAGGGGCAGCCTCCACCAGGCCCCCACTCATGTCTACCACCACCCCCACCCCCCAGCAGTGCAGGGGCACCCTCCACCAGGCCCCCACTCATGTCTCCCACCCCCCCACCCCCCAGCAGTGCAGGGGCACCCTCCACCAGGCCCCCACTCATGTCTCCCACCACCCCCACCCCCCAGCCACCAGGGGCAGCCTCCACCAGGCCCCCACTCATGTCTACCACCACCCCCACACCCCAGCCACCAGGGGCACCCTCTACCAGGCCCCCACTCATGTCTCCCACCACCCACACCCCCCAGCAGTGCAGGGGCACCCTCCACCAGGCCCCCACTCATGTCTCCCACCACCCCCACCCCCCAGCCACCATGGCCAGCCCCCACCAGGCCCCCACTCATGTCTCCCACCACCCCCACCCCCCAGCCACCAGGGGCACCCTCCACCAGGCCCCCACTCATGTCTCCCACCCACCCCCACCCCCCAGCCACCATGGGCACCCTCCACCAGACCCCCACTCATGTCTCCCACCACCCCCACCCCCCAGCAGTGCAGGGGCACCCTCCACCAGGCCCCCACTCATGTCCCCTATCACCACCACCCCCCAGCCACCAGGGGCAGCCTCCACCAGGCCCCCACTCATGTCTCCCACCACCCCCACCCCCCAGCAGTGCAGGGGCAGCCTCCACCAGGCCCCCACTCATGTCTCCCACCACCCCCACCCCCCAGCCACCAGGGGCAGCCTCCACCAGACCCCCACTCATGTCTCCCACCACCCCCACCCCCCAGCAGTGCAGGGGCACCCTCCACCAGGCCCCCCCCATGTCTCCCACCCACCCCCACCCCCCAGCCACCATGGGCACCCTCCACCAGGCCCCCACTCATGTCTCCCACCACCCCCACCCCCCAGCAGTGCAGGGGCACCCTCCACCAGGCCCCCACTCATGTCTCCCACCACCCCCACCCCCCAGCAGTGCAGGGGCACCCTCCACCAGGCCCCCACTCATGTCTCCCACCACCCCCACCCCCCAGCAGTGCAGGGGTACCCTCTACCAGGCCCCCACTCATGTCCCCTATCACCACCACCCCCCAGCCACCAGGGGCAGCCTCCACCGGGCCCCCACTCATGTCTACCACCACCCCCACCCCCCAGCAGTGCAGGGGCACCCTCCACCAGGCCCCCACTCATGTCCCCTATCACCCCCACCCCCAGCAGTGCAGGGGCAGCCCCCACCAGGCAATTGAATGGGAAAATGGTTGCAATTGAATGGGAAAACACCCAACATGAAAAGCACGAAACCAATGAGATGATACCACACGGTGAAGTATGAAAACAAAATTGTATTAAAAAAAAAGAATGGAAATGAAATCAAACAAACTACAATGGCAAAAAAAAAAAGAGAAGCTGCATGTCCGTCTAAAAAAAAAAAAACTACAAATACAAATCCAAAAAAATGTTGTCCAAAGTCACATCAAAAATGAAATCAATCCAATGGAGAACTATGTACAAAACATCCAAGGGTCCATGAGCCCAACTGAACAAAGGAAACCTACAAAAAACCCTAACTAAAATGCAACTATATACAAAAAGTGGAGCAGTGTCCGTCGACTCCAAATCATAATAAGAAAGAAAGGAAACCTAAAACTAAAGAACTATATACAAAGGCGGCGGGCAAGTCCAGCGGCTCACTCCGTGGTGTTCCGGGCCAGGGCATCATCGAACTCCTGTTCGATGTCCCGGAGGCGGTCCTGTTCCATGGCCCCGAGGGTCTGCAGGGACGACGCCGTGTCCTCCTCCAACCCCCTGCGGATTGCCTCGAGGCACTCGGCCCGCCTCAGGGCCCTCCGCATGGAGTTCTCCGCCCTGACCATTGTGAGCCGCGCCTCTTCCGCCCGCCGCCGCTCCGCATCTATGGCGTGGCCCAACCGCTGCCACACGGAAGACATTCTCTGTCCTGGGTCCTCCTGCCCTCCGGCCGATGCCTGCCCCTCCGATGTCGAAGGCCCCGAGCCTTCATGGCTCCCACCATGTAGCTGCTGCTGCTCTGCCTCTGCCCGTGCACTGCCTCCTGCTACCTGCACATCCTCCGCCGGCTGGGGTGCAGTTGTTGATGTGGCCACCCCTGCTGGACCTCCGACTCCCGACTGTGGCAGGGATGCCTCCTCCACCAGCCTGGCCGCACCGTCAGAGGCAGCTCCACAGGGCACCCAGGTGACTGATGGGTGGGAAGATGGCACAGAGGACGACTGGCGCGTAGGGGGTCCAGTTGAGGAGGGGGTCGGAGCAAGCCCCATCAGACGGAGGAATCCGGCCTGGGTGACCTGTCCCAGCAGGCTGAAGTGGTCAACGAGCCATTCGAGATGACGTGCAGTCTCTCCATGAAAAGACTGCAGGTCACCTCGAATGGCCCGTTGACGCAACGCCACACCAGCCAGGACAGGCTCAACCCAGACCTGGATGGCCACGTCCGCAGGCAGAGGAAGGCCAGTTGACGTCAGCTCATCCCCTGCCTGAAAACGGGTCTGGACGTAGGCATCCCTGCTGGTGCAAGATGATGCAGGGACAGGATCGGGGACAGGATTGCACACAGGCACCTCTGCGGCGGCCTGTGCTGCCTCCTGTCCCTGGTCCTGCACTGCACCACTAGCACCAGTGGGATCCCCACCTCCAGACCCCGTCTCTGGTGCTTGCACGGCCTCCTCCTCCACCAAACCCCCCACCAACCTGGATGACTCCGTGCCATCTTCCCCTGTTGGGCCCTGTGGGGTCCCAGCTGCCCCTTCTGCTGCCGAGGAGTCCAACTCCAACCTCCGCCTCTTGGACCTCCCCCCGGCAGCTGCGGCCTGGGACGCGGCACCGGACTCCTCACTCCCCGACGAGATGACAACACGGGAGGGGAGCCGGGCCTTGCGTCTCCGGCTGGCGGTGGGATCCCCGCCGCTGTGCTCCACAGCACCTTCTCCGCCCTCTGCATCAGTTGACGCTGCAGACAGGGAGAAACAAAACACAGGCATCAGGGCACTGTAAAATGGACACATACACACATGACAGTTGCACATGAGTGGCATTGGCAAACCTCAGACATGTCATCACAATCCCCAACACACATGTCATTACAACTCGCACACATGAGCCATACCACAGCCATATCGCAACTGCCACCACCATCCATACACATACAACTGCATGAGCAGCCAAAGGGGAGCCAGACATCACATGCAACACAGGAAGTGCACCACACATGTACACACACCACCACACTTGCATGCATGTGTACACCTCTGCCAAGTGTCGCACTGTTCAGACGGGCATCCATGTCACATCTGCCAATCAGGCTTCCACATACCGCTGTCACATGCATCCATGTTGCATCACTGTTGCACCCTTGTCAAATACACACACATGCACATGTACACAGTGCTCATACATGCAGCCGAAAACAACATACATGCGTGACATCACGGACATGTCTACTTACATACACATTCATCCAAACATGTGTGCACGCACAACTGCATTTGGCATGCAAGCCTACACACACAAGCACCATCCATGTCTCACACATTACAGCCCTCGCATGTGTCAGCCCCACGGCCCTGTACACCCCCACCCATACTCGACCCCATACAAACAGATGTGCAACCTGCACAATACCGAATAATCACCACACGCACTGCTCACAATCAGGATGCATGTACACTCACCGCTCGACTCCAGACGGGTCTGCTTCTCCAGGACCTGGACGTGGAGCGCTGGGGATATGCGTTCCAGGACCCTCATCTGTTCTTCCGACAAGTGGCCCCGGCGTCCCTTGGCATCCGCTGCCTTCAAGAGGCGCCGGGCCTTGTTCAGGGTCCTGGACCTGAAGTCCTCCCAGCGCTTCCTGACATGTTGTAAGTCCCGGACTGCCACCCCCTCCGCGTTGATGGCAGTCACGATTTATTTATTTTATTTATTTATTGCATTTGTTACTCGCCCAAACCCTTAGGTACCACGGCGATGTTACAGACAGCTTAGTTAAAACATTTCTTGGAAATTGCCAGTCGGGCGCAGTGCATGTGAATACAAAATAATCATACATGAAAACTTTAAATGCAGGGCTTAAATACAGTGATATTTCCTGAAGCATGGAAGAGGCTTTTAGTCTTGGTTAAATAGCCACGTTTTCAGAGATTTCTTGAAGTCAGTCCAGATCCGAGTCTGTCCTTCCTTGTCGGTGCGGGAACTTCCAAAGAGGGCATCATACTGCCCCAGGACTTGCTCCACCAGGACACCAACTTCGGTGGCACTGAAGCTGGTGCCCCTCTGCCTCTCTGGCCGGGGGTTGTCAGTGGTCACAGATGGTGTTTGCCCCGACATGACAACTCCAGAGGCAGGAGTGGGTGGGCAACTGGGTCCTGGGGCTGGGCTGTGGAGCGATGGAATCCCAGTCGGGAGTCTTCAGTTCCTGCAGGGGTGGTCAGAGCAACAGCACCCCTGGCTGATGTGCAGGCAGCAAATGGCAGTGCACTGGGCAGCAGGCAGTCAGGCAGCAGCAGATGGCAGGTGGGAGCGTGCTCGGGGCTCTGGGGGGCAGTAGTTCAGCCTTCTGGGCAGGAGCATGGTCTTCCGTGTGCTTACGCGTGGCCAGCTTGGTACGGAGTGATTTGGCACATGAAAATCCTGCACGTCAGCGTGAAAATCGAGGAAAGGCCCTTAGCGCGTAAGCGCGTCAGCACGCATACGCGATTCTATTGGACCAAAGGCCCTCAGCGCGTAAACGCGTCAGCACGCATACGTGATTCTATTGGACCAAAGGCCCTCAGCGCGTAAGCGCGTCAGCACGCATACGCGATTCTATTGGACCAAAGGCCCTCGGCGCGTAAGCGCGTCTGTGACGTGACCCGCACGGGTGTTTCCCACACAGCACGTGATGACAGAGCACACGTGGAAAGACTGCACATCAGAGTGTCATCGCGTGTAATTGGACAGCACGTCAGAGTGTCATCGTGTGTAATTGGACAAAAGTGCGCGTACACGCGATTGGCCTATGTACGTGTATATCAGGGGTGCGCGGGCACTTACACACGCAAGTACGTCAGCGCACCTGTATCCCGGGGTGCGCGGGAATTTCCACACGCTATTGGACTGGGTACTGGATTTCAGGGGTGCGCGGGTCACACGCTCGCCTACAACACGCGCAACGCATAAATTTGCGCGCTAACAAAATAACAAGCTCAGACCCAGGATGAACATACTGTTCCTAGCAGCAGTGGGCGTGGGCTACCAAAGGAGGAGGAGGAGGATAGTCAGGGCCAGAATATTCACACCCAGAACCAGCCTTTTCGGGATGCCTGATGACCAGGTGCATGGGAGGTACAGGTTTCCACCACACATTATACTGGACCTGGTGAGTGAGTGGGAGGATGACCTCACATCACCCACCCTGTGCTCCCAAGCACTCAGCCCCCTGGAGAAGGTCCTCAATGTACTGCACTTCTTAGCCACTGGATCATTTCAGCGGACAAGTGCCATTGTGGGTGGTGTATCACAGGCCACCCAGCCACGCTGCCTACACCAGGTCTTGAACATCATCACTGCACGCCCATCAGTCCGCAGGCACATATACCTGCCCAGAACACCTGCAGAAAGGCATGCTGCCGCCCTGGATTTTTACGGTGTGGCACGATTCCACAAAGTGCTAGGTGCCATCGACTGCACCCATGTGGCTCTACGTCCCCCCAGGGCATCAGAGCACATCTATAGGAACCGCAAGCACTGGCATTCCATCAACGTGCAGGTAGTATGTAATGCCAAGGGAATCATCACCTCAGTATATGCCAACTATCCCATATGCCAACTATCCCGGGTCAACCCACGACAGCTTCATTTACCGAATGTCCACCCTAAGCCGGGACCTAGAAGCTGGGCGGCATGGCGATACATGGCTGCTTGGTGAGTATGAATGCCACTGCACATGCATGCATGTCAGATACTGAGCAAGGTCACAACCCCACCAATCACCACCTCCACAGGGGACAGTGCCTACCCTCTCAGCCCACACATGATGACGCCAATTCGGAACCCCACCACGCCACCCCAGGTAAGATATAACACAGCCCACATTACAACCCGGGGCATAGTGGAGCGCACATTCGGAGTGCTAAAGTCACGCTTTCGCTCCCTTGACCGTTCTGGCAGGCAGCGGTTGTACGCTCCCCCAGTAGTGTGCAGGATCATAGTGGCAGCATGTGTCCTGCACAACGTTGCAACACGCCGGGGCCTGGCCGTGGACATGGTGGTGGCCCCACATCCCCAACCACATGCACAGCCGCTGCGCATGGGAGGGGAAAGGGCACGGGGGAGGCAGCCCGTACACAGCTAGTAGCTAATTACTTCACATAGAAATCACACCCCTGTGGAGTGCACACTGCCCTGGCACATTCCATCTGACAATCAATGATGACTCAACCTGACACTGATCCTGAATGTCTGGAGAATCAACCGTGAAAACCATATCAGCCTGAGATTGTTCACCTGGAAGTGTCACAATGTGTGCATCCCTACCCACACAGACACCACCAATGCAGTTTTGTGAAGTAACACATTCAAGCAGCTAAAATGAATACCCACTTGCAAAATGCAACAAGAGGACAGTGCCATGTCAGCCAACCCATCCCCAGCACCGCCACACGACACACCGTGCCATGTCATGCTATTTGCAGGTAAACAAAGTAATCCCCACAACATGACACTAGTGTCACAATGTAGAGTGTCCCTAATTGAAACTTGCAACACCTGAAATGCTCACAGTAATGCAGGACCAACAACAAACTTGAGCAGGTACTACCATTAACATGACATCACAAATGTTATATATTAGTAGTCTCACCACCTGGAAATGCCTGCACTCCCACCACTACCAACTGTGCAGTGTTGGCGCCATGTAGAGTTGTAGGTGCACTGCTGCCAACATGGACCCCATCTCCAGACTAGAGGGCCTTGTGTAGACATAAGGAAGGGACCTGCAAATTGGGAGGTAGACACAGATGATGAGTTACACATCAATGCAACATGCAGTGTACAACACAACAGCAATATGCACTAGGAATGTATACACAGTATTGACTAGACTACCCACACATGTAGTGGGAGTCCAATGTCACCATGTACGTCAATGTCACTTGGGCACACCCTTTGCAAGCCCATGGAAACGCGAAGCAGGAGGGGTGTGTGTGACTCAAACCCAAGCATCTGAACCAAATACATGACAAGCCTGCATGTGCCCAGCCAGAATGCAGCGTATGCCCACAGGAACCACGGAAGACAACAAATTGTCCAAAAAAAATTGGGAAAAAAATAATTAAAAATTAAAATAAAAATAAAAATAAAAATTAAAAAAAATCAAAAATGGCCATTGATGGGCCCGGGGGGGTTGGGGAGGTCACCCAGGAGATCCGAGGACAGGGTGCACACCAGAACCCACCTGTGTGGATCCTGGGAAAAAAAACACCTCCATGGGCTCATGGCCCACACGGCTACCCTATTGTGGGAGTATCACTGCTGTCACTATTATCACCCTGTGCAGCTGCATCCGGAGGTGGTTGCACTATGGGAGGCAGCCCACGCAAGGCCCTAGTCTGCTCCTCCATGGCTGCAAGCATGCGGGTGTGGTAGGTCTGGTTCTGGAGGATGAGTGTGCGGAGGTCCCCATGCAACAACTCACGGGATGCCTGGACCTCCGCCCTTGTTGCCTGCATCTCAGCTGAGAGCGTACGGGTGAGACGCTCCAGCTGCTGTTCTGTCCTTTGGTGAGTTGAAGCCTCAAGCTCAACAAGAGTCGTCCTGAGGTGAAGGAGCTCCTGCCTCAGGGCTTCCCTGTGGCCCTGGGACTCAATGGAGATGGCCTCCTGCAGAGTCGCCAGTGCCGCCCGCCTGTCCCTGTTGGACCCCAACATGTCCTCCCTGTGTGACTGGCAGATGGAGTCGGTTGCCTGCTGTAGTCGCTCCATCAGCCTTTCAGGGGGGACAATGGAAGTGGCCACCCTATCCATGGCCTGAGCCATCATCTCGGATGATGCTGCCTGTTGGGTTGCCATACCGTAAATGGATTGCTCCCATGCGGTATTGCCAGGTGGCGTACGGCCACCACGTCGGCGGGCACCACACCTGTCTGGGGCAAGGCGAACTGCGCCTTGCTGTGCCGGCACTGCCTGAAGCTGCAGGACTGCATTCCCCCTCTGATCTGCTGGCCCAGGAACAGGATCAGATGTCGCGGAGTGTGACCCTGCATCCGTAACCACCAAAGGCGTAGCTGCCAACACTGACATCCCCATTGAGGGTTCTGACCCTGGTGCAGGTGGGTGGGACAGAACAGAATCCCTCCCTGGAACACTCACCTGCGACGGCACGTAGGTCTCATCCGAATCAACACCTGAGTACAGCTCGGGGGAGGTGCAACCAGAGACACCCCTTGAGAGCACGACCTGCAGCAGTTGTGGGTTCTCACCCACCACCACACCACGTCCCTCACCGGTGGTTGGTCGGCCCTCGGACCCCTCCTGGGTCTGCACCATCTCCACAACCCCAGCAGTATCAGGTGCGTCTTCCCCTGCAAAGACATAAAAACAAAGAAATGGAAACAGGCATTAGCACCATGGCACACAATGAGGGCTGAGAAGCAAGAGAACCAGTACTTGATTGACACATGTCCCACATGACTAAAACCCTCACATGCATGCACCCTCACTGCATATGAAGGGCAGGCAAATGGCACACACTGATGACACCAAGATGGAAGATGAACACATTTTCTGCATGCTGCCTGGCAGTGGCATCACACATTGGCCTGTGATTGCCAGGTGAAACACACATGCCATAACACAGATGGCATGTACCATTGCTATTGAGTGAAGATGGAGAGGAGGGCAGCACCTATTCATTCAGTCCAGTTCCCGCATGTAATAGCTTTTCTAATTCAAACAGGTCAGATTTTTCACCTGGAGCTGCCAGTCCGAAATGGTCCAATTGCACAGGGACATGTGTGAACAAATGATATCCAGGTAACAAAGTCACTCCACTTTACCATAGCCATGTCAGACATGTGACTAGAGGACTGCGACATGCCTAGTAAAAGTGGTGGAATGCAAACAATCTGACTGAATGAACAGTGAAAAATAAGCAACAATGTTGTGGCAAGGTGACACTTCAAGGGCAACTGGCGTGCAGTTGGGCTAGATGTCTACTGTTGGTAGAAGGGATACTGCTATGGCCAAATGCAGCTGCGCAGGATGTATTGCATGAAGCACATGGCTGACCCATACGACTCAGGCGCACACACTCTCACCTGGCACACAAACAGAAGCCCTCACACACACCATGCACATGGATGACACACACATGCATGTGCACTCACCGGACAATGCCTCGTAATCAGGCAAATCTCCCACGCCTTGGATCTGTTCCTCCGTGACGTAGGTCCCAGCGACTGACTCATGTGGAGTGAGTTCCATGTCTACTACTGGAGACCCACCTCCAGTCACTAGAGTTGCGGCATGACTTGAGGCCAGCTTACTCTTTGCCCTGCGCTTTAGGTCATTCCAGCGCTAATAGCAATCATTGGCTGTGCGCCTCACGATTCCAAGGGCACTTACGATGTCCGCAACGGTCTGCCAGTGTGCCTGGCATTGTGCAGGTGTGGTCTTGGATCCTGCAACAATGACCATCTCGTTGTCATGTGCGGACACATACTCGACAAGTGCATTCAGTTCGTCATCCGTGAAGCTGGGCTTCCTGGACGGGCCGGACTGTGTAGCCGTGTCTGGGGCATCAGCCTGTGCCGGACGAGCACTCTTCCTCTTCCGCTTGGAAGGTGGTGGTGATCCTGAGTGTCCTGCGCCGCTCTGGACACTAGGGGCAGGAGCCCTGGTGGACTCTGTATCAGGAGTGTGGGATTGCACACTCAGCATGGGAGTTGGTGCAGGCATTGGCTCAAGTGTGATGGTGTCAGGGGGAATGTCAGCAGGATGGACTAGGACCGACACTGTCCTGGCTGGGTGTGTGAGGGCTGGGGTGGATGGAGCCGTAGCTGCCCCTGCAGCCTCTCAGCCCTGCCTCCTTGGGGCAGCAGATGACCTTGCTGCCCCAGATGCACGTGGCATGGTGACATCAACGTGCACCAGCGCACGTGTCATAGGCCTGCTGACCTGGAAGTCAGCCATGGAGTCAGCCAGGTCTGGTGCCACAATGGGCTGGTCCAACAAGGGCTGAGCATGGATGGTGTCAGCCACATCAGCCTCAACGGGAGGGGGGGGATTATGGGTGCCCTTGACTGGTCCTCCACACATGGGGGGACAGGCTCACCCTGCAAGTAACGACCACATCCCCTACCGGATCCACCACGGCCACCACTTGTGGCTCTTCCGCCTTTGCCACCCTTACGGAATCCTCGCCTCCCAGCCATGGCACTGATGTAAATGTGCGTATGGGAGTGGCTGTAAACTATTGTCCTGGGCAATTGGGGGTCAAAGGTGTTGGGTACCAGATGGTAATTGTACCCTAGTGCTCTTGCAAGGCTGAATGTAACCCCTGGGGAAAGATGACGGGTCACGCTACGCACAGGAGCCCCAAAAAAGGGAGATGACGTGCACGCAACTCCTCCTAGACCACGTGTGCAGAAAGAAAAAGCTGCACTACGCTGTGGCACCCAGTAACACAAGAATGAACGTATGCGTGTCACACGCAGCCTAGAATGACCTCTGAAGGGGTAGGCTACACACGGGGCAAGCACAGATGTTAGATACGTGCGTGACTCACCATCTGCCAGGTAAAAGAGCGTGAAAAAGGAGCGCGTTTGGTTGGCAACACCCCCGCCAAAAGAAGATTTGTACGCTGTCTGAGGAGACATGACAACAGTAGAAGGGAAAACGGTTTGAGGGAACAGGCCCAGGTAAACCAGTAAAAGAGTAAAAAGAGAAAAAGCTGTCAGAGGTAACAGGGAATACGAACTTGAAACGCCGTGAAGTAAATCGCATGTGAAACGACAAGAAGTACAGAATTCACCCACTCGCTCTCCACGAAAAGCACGTACAAAGAAATGGTGTTCTACACGTACCTTTTATACAGGCCCACACGTCCAGCGTCACTTACGCGGCGTGTACGCGCTAGGGCCATTTCCACCAATTACACGCTTTGTCACTTCTGCGTGTAGGGCCATTTCCACCAATTACACGCTTTGTCACTTCTGCGTGTAGGGCCATTTCCACCAATGACATGCTTTGTCACTGCCGCGTGTACGCGCTAGGCCCATTCCCACCAATTACACGCGATGACACTCTGACGTGCTGTCCAATTACACGCGATGACACTCTGACGTGCAGTCTTTCCACGTGTGCTCTGTCATCACGTGCTGTGTGGGAAACACCCGTGCGGGTCACGTCACAGACGCGCTTACGCGCTGAGGGCCTTTGGTCCAATAGAATCACGTATGCGTGCTGACGCGTTTACGCGCTGAGGGCCTTTGGTCCAATAGAATCGCGTATGCGTGCTGACGCGCTTACGCGCTAAGGGCCTTTCCTCGATTTTCACGCTGACGTGCAGGATTTTCACGTGCCAAATCACTCCGTACCAAGTTGGCCACGCGTAAGCACACGGAAGACCACGCTCCTGCCCAGAAGGCCGAACTACTGCCCCCCAGAGCCCCGAGCACGCTCCCACCTGCCATCTGCTGCTGCCTGCTGCACACGTGCACTGCCATTTGCTGCCTGCACATCAGCCAGGGGTGCTGTTGCTGTGACCACCCCTGCTGGAACTGAAGACTCCCGACTGGGATTCCATCGCTCCACAGCCCAGCCCCAGGACCCAGTTGCCCACCCACTCCTGCCTCTGGGGTTGTCATGTCGGGGCAAACACCATCTGTGACCACTGACAACCCCCGGCCAGAGAGGCAGAGGGGCACCAGCTTCAGTGCCACCGAAGTTGGTGTCCTGGTGGAGCAAGTCCTGGGGCAGTATGATGCCCTCTTCGGAAGTTCCCGCGCTGACAAGGAAGGACGGACTTGGATCTGGACTGACATCGTGACTGCCATCAACGCGGAGGGGGTGGCAGTCCGCGACTTACAACATGTCAGGAAGCGCTGGGAGGACTTCAGGTCCAGGACCCTGAACAAGGCCCGGCGCCTCTTGAAGGCAGCGGATGCCAAGGGGTGCCGGGGCCACTTGTCGGAAGAACAGATGAGGGTCCTGGAACACATATCCCCAGCGCTCCACGTCCAGGTCCTGGAGAAGCAGACCCGTCTGGAGTCGAGCGGTGAGTGTACATGCATCCTGATTGTGAGCAGTGCGTGTGGTGATTATTCGGTAGTGTGCAGGTTGCATATCTGTTTGTATGGGGTCGAGTATGGGTGGGGGTGTACAGGGCCGTGGGGCTGACACATGCGAGGGCTGTAATGTGTGAGACATGGATGGTGCTTGTGTGTGTAGGCTTGCATGCCAAATGCAGTTGTGCGTGCACACATGTTTGGATGAATGTGTATGTAAGTAGACATGTCCGTGATGTCACGCATGTATGTTGTTTTCGGCTGCATGTATGAGCACTGTGTACATGTGCATGTGTGTGTATTTGACAAGGGTGCAACAGTGATGCAACATGGATGCATGTGACAGCGGTATGTGGAAGCCTGATTGGCAGATGTGACATGGATGCCCGTCTGAACAGTGCGAAACTTGGCAGAGGTGTACACATGCATGCAAGTGTGGTGGTGTGTGTACATGTGTGGTGCACTTCCTGTGTTGCATGTGATGTCTGGCTCACCTTTGGCTGCTCATGCTGTTGTATGTGTATGGATGGTGGTGGCAGTTGCGATATGGCTGTGGTATGGCTCATGTGTGCGAGTTGCAGTGACATGTGTGTTGGGGATTGTGATGACATGTCTGAGGTTTGCCAATGCCACTCATGTGCAACTGTCATGTGTGTATGTGTCCATTGTACAGTGCCCTGATGCCTGTGTTTTGTTTCTCCCTGTCTGCAGCGTCAACTGATGAAGAGGGCGGAGAAGGTGCTGTGGAGCACAGCGGCGGGGATCCCACCGCCAGCCGGAGACGCAAGGCCCGGCTCCCCTCCCGTGTTGTCATCTCGTCGGGGAGTGAGGAGTCCGGTGCCGTGTCCCAGGCCGCAGCTGCCGGGGGGAGGTCCAAGAGGCAGAGGTTGGAGTTGGACTCCTCGGCAGCAGAAGGGGCAGCTGGGACCCCACAGGGCCCAACAGGGGAAGATGGCACGGAGTCATCCAGGTTGGTGGGGGGTTTGGTGGAGGAGGAGGCCGTGCAAGCACCAGAGACGGGGTCTGGAGGTGGGGATCCCACTGGTGCTAGTGGTGCAGTACAGGACCAGGGACAGGAGGCAGCACAGGCCGCCGCGGAGGTGCCTGTGTGCAATCCTGTCCCCGATCCTGTCCCTGCATCATCTTGCACCAGCAGGGATGCCTACGTCCAGACCCGTTTTCAGGCAGGGGATGAGCTGACGTCAACTGGCCTTCCTCTGCCTGCGGACGTGGCTATCCAGGTCCGGGTTGAGCCTGTCCTGGCTGGTGTGGCGTTGCGTCAACGGGCCATGCGAGGTGACCTGCAGTCTTTTCATGGAGAGACTGCACGTCATCTCGAATGGCTCGTTGACCACGTCAGCCTGCTGGGACAGGTCACCCAGGCTGGATTCCTCCGTCTGATGGGGCTTGCTCCGACCCCCTCCTCAACTGGATCCCCTACGCGCCCGTCGTCCTCTGTGCCATCTTCCCACCCATCAGTCACCTGGGTGCCCTGTGGAGCTGCCTCTGACGGTGCGGCCAGGCTGGTGGAGGAGGCATCCCTTCCACAGTCGGGAGTCGGAGGTCCAGCAGGGGTGGCCACATCAACAACTGCACCCCAGCCGGCGGAGGATGTGCAGGCAGCAGGAGGCAGTGCACGGGCAGAGGCAGAGCAGCAGCAGCAACATGGTGGGAGACATGAAGGCTCGGGGCCTTCGACATCGGAGGGGCAGGCATCGGCCGGAGGGCAGGAGGACCCAGGACAGAGAGTGTCTTCCGTGTGGCAGCGGTTGGGCCACGCCATAGGTGCGGAGCGGCGGCGGGCGGAAGAGGCACGGCTCACAATGGTCAGGGCGGAGAACTCCATGCGGAGGGCCCTGAGGCGGGCCGTGTGCCTCGAGGCAATCCGCAGGGGGTTGGAGGAGGACACGGCGTCGTCCCTGCGGACCCTCGGGGCCATGGAACTGGACCGCCTCCGGGACATCGAACAGGAATTCGATGATGCCCTGGCCCGGAACACCACGGAGTGAGCCGCTGGACTTGCCCGCCGCCTTTGTATATAGTTCTTTAGTTTTAGGTTTCCTTTGTTTGTTCTTATGATTTGGAGTCGACGGACACTGCTCCACTTTTTGTATATAGTTGCATTTTAGTTCGTTTTTTTGTAGGTTTCCTTTGTTCAGTTGGGCTCATGGACCCTTGGAAGTTTTTTACATAGTTCTTAATTGGATAGATATTTTTTTACATTTGACTTTGGACGTCCTCTGTGACGTCCTCTGTGCCATCTTCCCACCCATCAGTCACCTGGGTGCCCTGTGGAGCTGCCTCTGACGGTGCGGCCAGGCTGGTGGAGGAGGCAACCCTGCCACAGTCGGGAGTCGGAGGTCCATCAGGGGTGGCCACATCAACAACTGCACCCCAGCCGGCGGAGGATGTGCAGGCAGCAGGAGGCAGTGCACGGGCAGAGGCAGAGCAGCAGCAGCAACATGGTGGGAGACAAGAAGGCTCGGGGCCTTCGACATCGGAGGGGCAGGCATCGGCCGGAGGGCAGGAGGACCCAGGACAGAGAGTGTCTTCCGTGTGGCAGCGGTTGGGCCACGCCATAGGTGCGGAGCGGCGGCGGGCGGAAGAGGCGCGGCTCACAATGGTCAGGGCGGAGAACTCCATGCGGAGGGCCCTGAGGCGGGCCGTGTGCCTCGAGGCAATCCGCAGGGGGTTGAAGGAGGACACAGCGTCGTCCCTGCGGACCCTCGGGGCCATGGAACTGGACCGCCTCCGGGACATCGAACAGGAGTTCGATGATGCCCTGGCCCGGAACACCACGGAGTGAGCCGCTGGACTTGCCCGCCGCCTTTGTATATAGTTCTTTAGTTTTAGGTTTCCTTTGTTTGTTCTTATGATTTGGAGTCGACGGACACTGCTCCACTTTTTGTATATAGTTGCATTTTAGTTAGTTTTTTTGTAGGTTTCCTTTGTTCAGTTGGGCTCATGGACCCTTGGAAGTTTTTTACATAGTTCTTAATTGGATAGATATTTTTTTACATTTGACTTTGGACGACATTTTTTTGGATTCGGATTTGCTGTTTTTTTTTTTTATACCGACATGCAGCTTATTTTTTCTCATTCCCATTGTAGTTTGTTTCATTTCTTTAGCATTCTTTCTTTTTTTCAATACAATTTTGTTTTCATACTTCACTGTGTGGTATCATCTCATTGGTTTCATGCATGTCATGTTGGGTGTTTTCCCATTCAATTGTAACCATTGTGTGTGACGGACATGGGTTCATTAGCTTCATGAACATTGGGGGTGTAACATGTAATTTCCATTTCCATGTGGGTGAATGGGTTACTTGGTAGGGCTTTTTGGCTGTGGAGGCTGACCATAACGCACATGATTGGGGATTGTGAGGACCTGGTGGAGGGTGCCCCTGGATGCTGGGGGGTGGGGGTGCAGGGGGACATGAGTGGGGGCCTGGTGGTGCTGCCCCTGCACTGCTGGGGGGTGGGGGTGGTGGGAGACATGGGTGGGGGCCTGGTGGAGGGTGCCCCTGCACTGCTGGGGGGTGGGGGTGGTGGGAGACATGGGTGGGGGCCTGGTGGAGGGTGCCCCTGCACTTCTGGGGGGTGGGGGTGGTGGGAGACATGAGTGGGGGCCTGGTGGGGGCTGCCCATGGTGGCTGGGGGGTGGGGGTGGTGGGAGACATGGGTGGGGGCCTGGTGGAGGGTGCCCCTGGATGCTGGGGGGTGGGGGTGCAGGGGGACATGAGTGGGGGCCTGGTGGAGGGTGCCCCTGGTGGCTGGGGGGTGGGGGTGGTGGGAGACATGGGTGGGGGCCTGGTGGAGGGTGCCCCTGCACTGCTGGGTGGTGGGGGTGGTGGGAGACATGAGTGGGGGCTTGGTGGAGGGTGCCCCTGCACTGCTGGGGGGTGGGGGTGGTGGGAGACATGAGTGGGGGCTGGCCATGGTGGCTGGGGGGTGGGGGTGGTGGGAGACATGGGTGGGGTCCTGGTGGAGGGTGCCCCTGGTGGCTGGGGGGTGGGGGTGCAGGGGGACATGAGTGGGGGCCTGGTGGAGGGTGCCCCTGGTGGCTGGGGGGTGGGGGTGCAGGGGGACATGAGTGGGGGCCTGGTGGAGGGTGCCCCTGGTGGCTGGGGGGTGGGGGTGCAGGGGGACATGAGTGGGGGCCTGGTGGAGGGTGCCCCTGCACTGCGGGGGGTGGGGGTGGTGGGAGACATGGGTGGGGGCCTGGTGGAGGGTGCCCCTGGATGCTGGGGGGTGGGGGTGCAGGGGGACATGAGTGGGGGCCTGGTGGTGCTGCCCCTGCACTGCTGGGGGGTGTGGGTGGTGGGAGACATGAGTGGGGGCCTGGTGGGGGCTGCCCATGGTGGCTGGGGGGTGGGGGTGGTGGGAGACATGAGTGGGGGCCTGGTGGAGGGTGCCCCTGGATGCTGGGGGGTGGGGGTGCAGGGGGACATGAGTGGGGGCCTGGTGGAGGGTGCCCCTGGTGGCTGGGGGGTGGGGGTGGTGGGAGACATGGGTGGGGGCCTGGTGGAGGGTGCCCCTGCACTGCTGGGGGGTGGGGGTGGTGGGAGACATGGGTGGGGGCCTGGTGGAGGGTGCCCCTGCACTGCTGGGGGGTGGGGGTGGTGGGAGACATGAGTGGGGGCCTGGTGGGGGCTGCCCATGGTGGCTGGGGGGTGGGGGTGGTGGGAGACATGGGTGGGGGCCTGATGGAGGGTGCCCCTGGATGCTGGGGGGTGGGGGTGCAGGGGGACATGAGTGGGGGCCTGGTGGAGGGTGCCCCTGGTGGCTGGGGGGTGGGGGTGGTGGGAGACATGGGTGGGGGCCTGGTGGAGGGTGCCCCTGCACTGCTGGGGGGTGGGGGTGGTGGGAGACATGAGTGGGGGCCTGGTGGGGGCTGGCCATGGTGGCTTGGGGGTGGGGGTGGTAGGAGACATGGGTGGGGGCCTGGTGGAGGGTGCCCCTGGTGGCTGGAGGGTTTGGATGCAGGGGGACATGAGTGGGGGCCTGGTGGAGGGTGCCCCTGGTGGCTGTGGGGTGGGGGTGCAGGGTGACATGAGTGGGGGCGGGCCTGGTGGAGGGTGCCGCTGGGGGGTGGGGGTGCAGGGGGACATGAGTGGGGGCCTGGTGGAGGGTGCCCCTGCACTGCTGGGGGTTGGGGGTGGTGGGAGACATGGGTGGGGGCCTGGTGGGGGCTGGCCATGGTGGCTGGGGGGTGGGGGTGGTGGGAGACATGAGTGGGGGTCTGGTGGGGGCTGGCCATGGTGGCTGGGGGGGTGGGGGTGGTGGGAGACATGGGTGGGGGCCTGTGGAGGGTGCCCCTGGTGGCTGGGGGGTGGGGGTGGTGGTAGACATGAGTGGGGGCCTGGTGGAGGGTGCCCCTGCACTGCTGGGGGGTGGGGGTGGTGGGAGACATGAGTGGGGGCCTGGTGGAGGCTGCCCCTGCACTGCTGGGGGGTGGGGGTGGTGGGAGACATGAGTGGGGGCCAGGTGGAGGGTGCCCCTCGATGCTGGGGGGTGGGGGTGCAGGGGGACATGAGTGGGGGCCTGCTGGAGGGTGCCCCTGGTGGCTGGGGGGTGGGGGTGGTGGGAGACATGGGTGGGGGCCTGGTGGAGGGTGCCCCTGCACTGCTGGGGGGTGGGGTTGGTGGGAGACATGAGTGGGGGCCTGGTGGAGGGTGCCCCTGCTGGCTGGGGGGTGGGGGTGGTGGGAGACATGGGTGGGGGCCTGGTGGAGGGTGCCCCTGCACTGCTGGGGGGTGGGGGTGGTGGGAGACATAAGTGGGGGCCTGGTGGAGGGTGCCCCTGGTGGCTGAGGGGTGGGGGTGGTGGGAGACATGAGTGGGGGCCTGGTGGAGGGTGCCCCTGCACTGCTGGGGGGTGGGGATGGTGGTAGACATGAGTGGGGGACTGGTGGAGGCTGCCCCATGTGGCTGGGGGGTGGGGGTGGTGGGAGACATGAGTGGGGGCCTGGTGGAGGCTGCCCATGCACTGCTGGGGGGTGGGGGTGGTGGGAGACATGCATAGTTGATCAGTAGTGCAAGGTGACATGTGGGTTGGCTGGGGGGCATGCCCATGGTGGATGGGCTGCCTGCGGGACATGAGCAGGGGTGCAGGGTAGTCCCCCGTGGTGTGGGCTGCCTGCAGGGGCCGTGGAGGTTGTGGAGCGTACACCTGGGAGGACCCACACGGCCAATTCACGTGTAGTACTCCCCAGAACCCCTGAAATACACATACCCTGCTGAAATCGCATGTGCAACTTCCCGCGCACCCCTGAAATACACGTACCCTGCTGAATTCGCGTGTGGAACTTCCCGCGCACCCCTGGAATACACGTACCCTGCTGAATTTGCGTGTGGAACTTCCCGCGCACCCCTGGAATACACATACCCTGCTGAAATCGTGTGTGGAACTTCCCGCGCACCCCTGAAATACACGTACCCTGCTGAAATCGCGTTTGGAACTTCCCGCGCACCCATGGAATACACGTACCCTGCTCGCACTGGGCCAATCGCGTGTGGAACTTCCCGTGCACCCTTGAAATACACGTACCCTGCCGAAATCGTGTGTGGAACTTCCCGCGCACCCATGGAATACACGTACCCTGCTCGCACTGGGCCAATCGCGTGTGGAACTTCCCGCGCACCCCTGAAATACACGTACCCTGCCGAAATCGCGTGTGAGACTTCCCGCGCACCCCGGTATACACGCACACGTATTTTTTGTCAGCGGGTGTCCGTGTTTGTGGGTACCCCTTTGCACGTCATTTGTCCTGGAGGGCCACAGTATAGGACATTCATCATGGCTGTATATAGGTGCTATTTGTTGGCGCACCTTTTGGCGCACATTTCTTCCAGGCTCAGAGACGCTACCGCATGCTTTCTTGTGGCGGTCGTGTTTGTGCCTGTGCGCTGGTTTGAGCGTGCGCTTTTTTGCCCTATTCTATTCCATGAATACGTGTTTTAGGCGAGCGTGTGGGCGTTCCGCGCACTTGTACCCTGTACTTCCCCCGTGACGCCCACGTTTTGGCAAGTTGTTCCCCATTCCGAGTGTTACGCCCCGTGTTCCGCCTACTTTTGTTTCGTGCGCCGCGCTATGGGCGATTTTCGCTGTGGCCTGTGCGATTTTCGCTGTGACCTGGCGCATGCAGTTAGATGGCCTGTGCGCCAACGTGCGCCGCGCACTTTTTTATCGCACATCCGATGGTTTTCTCGCGCACGGCCTTCCATGAATCGATGTGCGCTGCTTTTCGTGCGATTTTCGCACTTGCACAGCGATTTTCGCTATTCCACTGCGATTCGCACGTTTTTGCCCACTTGCGCCGCGCTAATTATTCCATGAATCGGCCTGTCAATATTGGCAGGTTAACCAAAATGAAATCAATACAACTTCTTTAGGTTCTATTAGACCAAGTGGCTCCATCAACTGAATTATGGTCGAGTAGAAGTTATAAATCATACTCCATGAAGAGCTCCAGTCAATTCCTGCCTATTTTACCAGATCAAGAATTAAATGTTAACTAATGTATATCAGAGCTACAATCCACATTAAAATCTTATGTGATGATAATGCCACCCTTTGGATTCAAAATCAACTATTTATGCAGTGATTCATGAGCCACCTCCATTATTTCCCCGGTTATGATCCCCGCAGCTGGATCATATAAAGTGGCAATCAAAGTGCCACCACACTTTGGCAGACGGGCCAGAAGTGTGGCAGCCAAGAAATTGGTATGCAGACTGGCCCCAACAAAAGAAGACATAGGGCCTCATTACGACCCTGGAGGTAACCATGCTGCTTTTTGCAGCATGGCTATCCCCATTCTGGGTACCGGGTCTGGGTTCCCTGAATGGGGAAATACCGGGCCATTCCGACCTTGAAGGGCCTGCTATTTTCCCATTCAAGGAACCCGGACCCGGTACATCCCCATTCCCATTTCAGCCTCCATAGAGCTCAATGGGAATGGGGATGATGCTAACAATGGGCCCATTAATGACGGGCACGTTGTTAGCATCCTGGTCTGCTCACGGGACTCGCTAAGGAAGCCTTGTTTTGCCAGGCGTCCTTAGCGGGTCCTGCGAGCAGACCTCGTAATGAGGCAGTAGGGGGTTAACGGGGCCCCGTTAACCCCCTACCGCCAGGGTCGTAATGAGGCCCATAGAGTGTTCAGACTTCATGCCTCTGCAGAGCCCACCCTTAGGTCCACCCGCGAGAGGATGGGCGGACAGACTTAATGAGTAACCGTCCAGGCAAAAGGGACTTATGAGCAAGGTTTCTTGTAACAGGAAAAGCTGGGGCCTCATTAGTTTATCTCAGCGACCTATGTTCTTAAGAAAGGAATGGTGACCCTGAGAGTTCCATTATATGATCTCAAAATCACTCTGTTCCTTGGCTAATTTATGTCGGTTAAGCTGTTTGCCTGAACAGACCCAATTGCCTGTCAGCCTAGGATGTGCCACATAGGCATCTGAATGGTCTGTTTTTACCAAAGGTTTCCAATGCCAGTGCAAGTAGGTGTCGAGCCGGCCACCCGACTCCCGTCCCATACATAATCATGTGGAGCACAATGCACCTTGCAAGCACTGTCAGTAGAGTTAAAAAAAGAGTGTTTCAAAGCCCAGAGCATATAAGGATTTAGAGTGCCTGCAAATGCGGTCCACCACCGAGCGCGAGGCCAATGTTACAAGAGCCCAGGTTGTGAGGCTGAAGGCTGTGGGTAGTTCCAGACTAACAATGTCATCAGAAGAGAGAAAAGACAGGTCCGGGATTAAATGCAAGAATTCTAGGAGCCAAGTACGGTTCATAAATGGGCTGGTAGGGGTTGGATTTATTTCCACCATTCTTATATGCTTAGAGTTAACAAAGCTGAGCTTCTTGCTGTCATCTGATACTAAAAATTAGCAAGATATCGAGATTCAACATGAGATGGCCTCAGCTTCCTTTTGCAACTGGGTGACAATTCCTCAGTCATAGATGCTGCATGCAAAGTCTCCTGCAACGGGAGAGCGGTACAAACCATCTGCTTGATGGAATTCTTAGCCTACCCTTGCTCACTGCAAGGAACGTTTGGTTTAGCAGTAAAAGAAACATTCCTGCATGGTACTCTTAAAGGGGAGTTTCCATCCCCAGCATGCAGATTATGACACATCTGGTATCTTGGTAGTAATCAGTCAGATAGAGTAGACAAGTCCTTAACTACTGGAGCATCTGAGGGAATATAACTAGCTGCATTTGCAGACAAGGAAATGTGTGAATCAATGGTCATGGCAACTTCCATGGGGGCCAGTTGCGAGCATGGTAATTCTTGGTCAAGGGCAAGACTCACACGTGAGGTCCCAGGGCCAGGAGTCGATACCCAGCTGTCCAGTGGACCCCTTACGGACACGTGCAGAATGATGCCATTGTCCAAATCATTCACAGCCATGTGATGGCCCGAGGGCATTAACGTTATTTTAGGTGCCCTAGCCATGTATACAGTTTAATTTGTGGATTGTTTATTAAGATTGGGCATCGGTGCTGATAATTGCTGCTTTTTCCACTTCTTCTGTATTTTTTTCAACAGACTGTTCCATTCGGAGTGCCTCCAAAGCCGCCTCTTTCGATCTAGCAATGATTTTCGCTTGATTCAAATGAAGGACCACCGTTTCGTTCCTGGGTAGCACGGCAGTCACAGGGGGGATTAGTTCCTCAGATGAAATGTGGTCTGTGTCCTCCAGTGTTGGAGACTGCTGCAGGGGGCCCGCAAGAGGAGAGTCGGTTATTGAAGCCAAAGGCAAGGGGCTGTTAGGTGGGCTGTTGTGGATAATTATGTTCACTATCGTTGTTACAAGCCGCCTCACTTCGGACTGATCTTCCACTAATTTAGTGCATACCTCAAATAGTGCTTCAGGCTTAGCTGAAAAAGAATTCAAGGTTGATGCTGCCAACGTGTTCTCGACATTAGAGTCCGTAGCAATAGTCATTTATACTACAGACTGTGGCTTCATTTTTGCTAGAGCAATAAGATGTGATTGAAGGGGAGACTAACTTCTGCAGGTCTGGGGAGGCAGAAACGATCGGCCAAATGATATCATAGATCGTTTAGGAGAGAGGTGTGGTGTTCCTCTGGAAACTTAAGCACACATTCGGGAGTGATTCATTATTGTCAATATTCAGTGAGGAGTGGGCAGCTTTGTTTAGTTTAGTTTAGTTTATTTATTTGTAAAGTGCACCTAACCCTAGGGTAACTGGGCGCATTAGCTTGATACATGGTTACAGAAGCAAGCAGAATAGACATAGAGGTAGAATACAGTGGCCAACTTGGGTTATAGGTAGGCGGCATATAGTTTATTATAAATCAGTAAGTGCTGGAATTGCCAATGGTTACAATTATTTTGGCAGTGCAGAGTGGTTAGACCTATCTACAGGTTACAGTTAGGCGGCATATAGTTTATTACAAATCAGTAAGTGCTGGAATTGCCAAGGGTTACAATTATTTTGGCAGTGCAGAGTGGTTAGACCTATCTGTGAGCCAGTTCTTTACTTTGGCTTTGAATGGCCAAACAAATTGCTCAGTTCTGATAGTGAGCGGGAGGGAGTACCAGTATCTAGCGGCTAGCACAGGGAAACTGGCTCCTCCAGCAGTTTATACACAAAGCTTAGTGTTCCTGATGCTGTTTATACTTTCATTGCGAGTTTTATCCAATATATTTATTGGCTCACTTAAAGGTTGAGTTGGAAGAGCCAGGTAACCCCTGATTGTTTTTTGAATGGCGGGAGCAATTTCAATAGCTGCCTTTTTTCAATGTTTTCCTTTTTTTGATCGTGGAGATAAACTGGGGCAGACAGTAGCACACGGTAGGCTATCTGTTCCCTTCCCATTACAGGGGGCGGTGCTACGTATCTGCTGTTTTTCATGATGGTATGGACATGTCATAAGATTACAGTAGCCCAGTGTAGGCACTTAATAAGGCAGTGAAGCTGCACACTAGGTCCACTACAGGTCCTAGCTAGTGTGCTCTGCGAGGACCGAGTTGCGCCAAAATATGACACTCACCATACATCTGCTTATCGTCACTCCAAATGCACTCAAACATGTGTGCACCCTCCTCTTTTTAAGACAGTTCAGAGAGTGGGACTTCCTGCTTTATTGTTTTTCAGCCAATCCAGTGTCAGATATTGCTAGATATCACAGATTTAAGATGGAATGCGAAGCAATAATGAAGAGCCAAGAGAGATCTGTCTGCTTGTCTGTACTCTCCACGCACTCACGCATGCGCAAATGTGCTCAACCCCCCCTTTTTATGAAATTTTAATGGGTGGAGGGCGGGATTTCCTGCTTTAATGCTTTCCAGCCAATCCAGTGTCAGATATTGCAGAGTAAGATGGAGAGAGAAGCAATAATGAAGAGCCAAGTATGATCTGTCTGCTTGTCTGCACTCCCCAGGGACTCACACATGCGTGCCACTAAATGCTGATTTGTGATCTGCCTTTCTTGCACATGCCATGCTTGTCATATGGCTGGGCCCTCTTCATCATCATAGTTGTCACTGTCTTTTGAAATGATGACATTCGGGGGCATTGGCACATTACACCCTAATGACAGATTTTGGAGTATGCAACACGCTATGATCATGTGGCCAACCTTGTTGGTGGCATAAATAAGTGCTCCACCAGACCTCTGTATGCAATGTAACCTGGCTTTCATGGTCTGAAGGACTGCTATATGATGCAACATATTTGGATGTGTGCTGCATTCTAATGCCTCTCTGAAGGCCTCTGGGTGTTTTCGTATGGAGTCAGTAGCCATGTCAGGAGAGCATAGCCAGCATCACCTGCAAGGATGTTGGTGAGCCATTACTGAATGTATGCATTTTGACTGTTCAGCCAGCCACATAGAGGGATGTTGTATTTGCATGACTGGGTCCATGGAGCATGGGGATGTGTGAGGTGATGTGATGGTACATTTTTAGCTGTGTATTGCTGGTTTATGCCCTCTATGAAGACACCACCCCTTTGGAGTGGGTCTCAACTTGGAGGCATGTCTTTTGTCTCCTGTGTGTGGCCATGTAGACAGGAAGGATAATGTTTTGCATTACTATTGAGTCAAGTGTAGTGCTAGGAAATCTTGCACAGCAGTACCTTATTGTCATGTTGGTGTCACATGTCAGTGCACATTTAGTGTATTCTGCTTCTTCCTGTTCCTGAACACTTGCTCTGTCATATGGGTGAGAGGGGGTATACGTGGCCCATGTGTGCAATCCAAGGCACCAATTATATTTTGAAATTGGGAGACATCATAGAAATGTTGTTTCGTTGCATTTATGTCCACTTGGGGTGTTGGTAGGGATGTGTGTGCTGCTGCATCATGTAGTAGGGCAGCCAACACCTGCATCCTGTAAATCTGGAGATGCCTGGAGCATCTTTAAGATGCTAATGTGCATTAGTATAATTGTCTTAGTATAGAATTCTTGAAAACGTGGGTTGGACCATGCCATGCACAATGGCAACAATGTGGTAATAGCTGCCTGTGGCATGAGAATGGACCACTGCCACTAACCTCATTAGAGGAGTGATGGGAGTTTAAAGCATCTTTAGAGGATCCTCTGGACTAGCCTATAAATTCTCAGGATTTGGGTTTCTGGCAGTGCCCATGGGGTTATTCAGATCCTGGGGATTGTGGAGTCAGCCTCCTCATCTGCCCTTGTTGGCTCATGTGCTGCATTATTGTTGCATGTGGCTGCCCTTCAACTAGCAAGTACAATTCCCCTAAGAATAGTGTCAGTTTCCACTGGGCTGCATGTTGCTTGCTGTTGGTCATGGGGGGTTGTCTGATGTAGGATTATTTTCTAAGGAGGGCTCATTATCTGCATTTGTGATTCATTTTGCTTCACCTGATCTTCATTTTCACCTTCTATTTCATGCCGGTAAAGTTTTGTGGTGTTTCATGTATTATCGTTCACGGTAATGTTATTCAGAATTATGTGGTAAAAACTGCATCTAATATTGCCCATTCTCTGCATCCGGTATTGTCCGGGTGAGGTAACACATGGTTACTGCATGTGTTCTTTTCGAATGCTTGGTGTCTGGTATTTTTGCATGTGATAACTGACTTGTACTTGCAGAGTGTGGTAAACCATCCCGTATTTGCTGATACCTCATTTTTTGCCACTACCGCCACACTCAAAATCGGGCCCTGTATTTGCTCTTTAGTTAACCACCAAAATGCCCTGGCTTCGTCTTGTTGACACATTTAGTTCAAAACACTCATGTATATTTCCAAAAGTTGTATTTTTCCAGTATCACTGCTGTATGTTGTGTTTAGGTTCTGTTTGTTCCATGCGTTTGTCGAGGACTATTTTTTATCCACACTGTGACTGAGCATTTTTGCATTTCTCTTTAAATAATCCCATGGTTATGTGGCCTTAACTTTTATTTTGGGATTTTTAAGGGACAGCGGGCTTCTCACCCACAATTCTATCAGCTGTTTTCCAGCTTTTAAGATGTGGATTCATTCATGTGTCTCAGCAACTTAACATAGCTATGTTTTATTTGAAATTTTAAATGCTTGGTCATTAATTTTCAACATTTGATAGTTCACTCTTTCTGGTTTTCTGAATGTTAGCATCTGATGGCTATTGTTTTGCTGTGATCATGTGGCCAACCATGTTGGGGGGCTCTTTCCTGTTTGCAGCCTTCATGAAAGGCACACAATTGGCAGGATCACATCATTTGCACTAGTGCCAATACTTTTGCAGTAGTGCTGGATCATTTTTCTCAAACTGATTGGTACAATTAGAAAGTTTGCATAGACCCACAAGTACAAAACCCACATGTTGCACTGACATACCAATATACATATTGGTATGTCAGTCACATATAATAAGGCGATCTCAAAGAGACCACTACCCTCTGAGCTGTGATTTGAGTTTGAAGTGAAGTAGGAGGTATACATTTGGAGATAAAGGGGGGCAGTGCAGATCAATTACTATTATGGGTAACTGAAAACAGGTTTGTCTAATGGGCATTGTTTGATTGAAGTGTGATCAAGCCAGGTATTTATGCGACTATCGACCCTGTGTCACCATGTATTGGAGAACTATATTGTAACATGGTGAAGAACCTATTGATCTATTTACTCAAAGCAATAAGTAAACTAAGAAAATACAATCTGAACAATAAGGACTGGTATGATGAATAATGTTCACAGAATCTAATGAATTATCTTTAAAAAGCAGGGGCAATGTATAAGAGTAATCTTAGGAGCCTAGAGACAAATTATAATTTAGTAGTGACAGGGAAGAAAGCACAATATGCCAAAAGTAAGTGGGATTAACTGTTACTATGTAGTAAGAATGGTGACCAGACGAACATTTGGAGGTTCATTGGAGGTATTCAAGCGAAATCAGTGGGTGCTGTTTGTAGCCATATTTGACCAGCTGAATGGTTTAAGCATTTTAGTAATCTTTACAAAAGGGGACATGGTATTTTGTGTGCTCAACCTCATTACCAGTATCCTGGTAAAAATATCGCACAATCTCCACTAGAACCTTTGTTAGCAGAAGTGGAGAGGTTATTGTGGGGCTGGGTGTTGAGAAGGCACCAGGACCAGGTGGATTTCCCATAGATCTGCTAAAAGATGAGCCTCCATCTGGGCCCCTTTCTTAACCTGTGTATTTGATTATGTTATAAGAACAGGAGATGTGCCCAAATCATGGCGTGAAGCAGTTATTATTCAATTGTGTAAGAAAGGATAAAATAAGAACCATGGGAATTATAGACAGATCGCTCTGCTAGATGCAGTGAGGAAGGTCTATGCAAAGGTATTGTTGACCCGCCTACAGGTCTGGGTTACTGAGGGTGAACATATAAATCACCTACAGGCTGGACTTCAGCCAGGTATAGGCACTGTGGACCAATGTCTTCGGTTGTTCACTGTTTTGGCTAAGAATATCACCTTGCAGCACAATAGGATATATGCTGTTTTCATAGACTTACGAACAGCACTTGACAGTGTGTCATGAAGTAAGCCATGGTCAGTATAGAGAAGGAAAGGGTTGCCAGGTGCACTGCTACCTAGCATTCAATCACTTTACACCAATAACAGAGCTTCCGTGAGGTGAGGGTTAGGTGGGGAGACCACTGATGCTTTCCTGGTAGAGAGTGGGTGAGACAGGGGTGTGTGTTGGTCCTCCTCCTGTTCAGTTTATACATACATGTGATTATTGAAGAGCCATTGTCCTGTAGTATAGATTCCCCTAAATGTGGAACAAATGTATTTCCAGCTCTTTTTATGCTGATGATGCAGTGTTGTTATCCACTTCCCCTTTGGGTCTAAGACATGGGGGTAATTACGAGTACAGCTGTAGGGAGTTAACGGCACCGGTAAGGATGCCAGTGCCGTTAACCCCCTACCGCTGCATTCCGAGTTCCCTTAGCGGGTCCCACTAAAGCTAGCTTGTAAAACCAGCCGTCCTTAGTGGGAGCCGCTAAGGGACCAGGGAGCTAAGAACGGCCCATAATTTTCAGGCCCATTATTAGCTCCTTCCCCATTCCTATTGAGCCCTATGGGGGCTCGAATGGGGAATGTTTTTCAGAATGGGGACTTACCCGGTTTTCAAAGGTTGGAATGACCCGGTAAGTCCCCATTCTGAGAACCCAGACACAAGTTTGGAGGCAGCCATGGCTACCTCCAAACTCGTATTGACCCCCATACTGTTGTTAAAAAATGTGAAGAATTGTCTATGGGATTCGATATATAGAAAAAAACTAAGGTGATGGTGTTTGGCCGCAAACATATTATGAAAATCAATTTGAGGATACCAGTAGGTGCTTGTTCATTGGAGCAAGTATGTTCATTTGACTATTTGCGGATTAGGTTTACTGAAGATTTAATGTGGACAGCCCACTGCACTAAGGCAGTGACTACTTAGAAAAATATAGCAGTGTAATACAATGCTTTTTCATTACACATGGGAGAGGTGCAATTTCCCCTGCCCTAAATCTATACAATGCCCAGGGATTGGCTGCAACCCTTTATCGGGCCGTATTGTGGGTCTATCATGTCAGTAGACAGATTAGTGGGGAATATAACCACTTCTTGAGGATGTTACTCATGCAACACAAGGGTGCCCTGTAGGCTAGCTTGTGATAGGAGTGCAATCTAAAGTCCTTGCCTTAAATTGTGGCAAGCAAACCATTACTATATTGGGCAAGATTGTGGAGCACAACGGAATTGGTTAAATATAAGGAAGCTATTGTTAGCCTCCTGAATGTCACTGATCAAATTCACTCCCATGCTTTAAGATTATCAACAATGGGTTTGATGATCTCAATCTACCAACTGTTTGGTCCGATCCAGTGGAAATGGTGCATACATCAAAAATGGTGGTTAAAACAAAATGTAATGATGTTATGATTGGGAATATGGTAAGGTCATGTGCTGAACTGAAGACCGCTGTACCATACTCAGTGTTGAAGCAAACAGAGGGCTTTGAGCCGTATTTAGATCATGTGGTACCTGGGTATGCATGAGCCCTGTTCTATCAGCTCCATAAAAATACACTAAAGGTGGCCTCTTTTACATCTATGTGGGCACGTTCCTCAAACTCTTATTTTAAAGTATGTGATAACTCGGAGGAAACAATAAAACATTTTTAGTTTTTTTGTCCTGGGTACACGCATTTTAGGAAATGTCATCTTGTTCCATTACTAAGGCTAAAAGGTGTGAACCAAGTTGAAGCTGCTCTGACACTGTGCAAAAGTACTAATGTTGTAAATGCAGTCTACTTTATCGCAAAATGTCTTCATAGGGCGTGGTTAAGAAGAGGGAAGTTGGTACTGTAAAAAAATGTAACTAGTCAAATACTGAAGTCTGTTTTTTAAATAGTGTGATTATTTTTAGACTTTCTCGTGCGTTGTAGTTGCACTCTTATTGTATTAACTGAAAATGGATTATAACTTCCTATTTTACAGTTGATGGTATTGTAATAATGTAGTAATGGAATTCTTTTATGGTTAATATTACTGAATAAAGCTTGGTTGAACACATAAAACTTTGTGCGAAATTGCATGCCATGCAATGTATGCAATCTCGTCCAGTATGTTTGTGGCTGCCTGTCTCTGCTAATTTGCCTTCATGTTTTTGCTTTGTATTATTACCGCATCTGCGTCAATAATGGCAGAAGTGGTTATGGTGGAACATCCCAAGACAACACAATGCGTAAATATAGAAATAGGTTCATGTGACCATGTATACAAGTACACTTTGTTTTTTTGTATCCGTAACTGATTAAAGTGTATGGCTTCTTTGCAATGCATCTGTTTCGACACTAACCACATCCTCTTTAACACCTCTCTAAAATACAGTATATTTCACTGCAGTCTGAATTTCAGCGCTCTTGACTTTGTTGTTGACCACTAGATAGTACTTCAAAGTGTTGTTTTGAAGCTGTATATGGACATTAAAAAATAAATAATTACAGAGAATTACTATTTGGTCGTGTTCTGGGTAGTCTGATTCATCACTTTTGAGAATGTGGAAATGCTAAAGATTAGTTTAAAAAATTGTCTAAAGACAGCAGAATGCAGATTGCTACTAGTTTTATAACAGAGTTAGTATTCTATTAATGGCATGAAGGAAAGTATTATGCAACAAACAACCTTTCCTTTATTTTTTAGGCAGTAAGAAAGTACATCTCAATTACATCTCAATGAATACACACATTTGGTATGCCCCTAAAGCGTCTCATAACGGCCTTTCTTCCTCCACACCCATCTCCACTTTTCATCACTGCCAACGTGACTCCACCATTCTCAACACAAGACTTCAGATGCCCAGTTTCATAGAAACATGCAAATATATACACAGGTATGTGTAGTGGCGAGTGAATGAGCAGTGATGCAATGCTTGATATCACTGTTGGAATGCTAGGGTGCATCTTCGAATTGAGAGTTTAACAGTGACAGTTACTTGAGAAGCAGAGCGGAGAGCAGCCTGGGCACCGTTAATTCCTGGCTGGGTACTACGCTTGGTCATGTCCTAGTCTGTATCTGAGGAGTAGGAGAAAAAAGAACCACAACCTACGTTGGAATAGAGTGGTCCCCCTTCTTGACTCCTGTCTGCATTTCATGAGAAGCACACAAAGGTGCAGTCCGGGGATCACACATAACAGTATGCTTGAAGATTGTTGATGGGCATTTTAATGGTTATTGATATTGATATTGATATTTTATTTTATTTCTATCGCGCTTGTTCACAAGTGTTTCAGAGCGTGACAAGGCAAGGCAGGGGAGCAGGGGAGAACAAAACTACAATCTTACTAGGCCCAGTGACATTGAGAACACTCAAGTGCATGGGAGAGGGGGAAGGGAAACGTGCATGGAAGGGGGAGAAGTGGAGAGTGCGGAGCAAAGGAAAAACAGATAAATAATAATAAATAAATAATAAAGGCAACAAACAGTGCTAGTGCAGCCAGCAATTGGCAAGTGCTGGGTTTAAGGCAGCAGACAGGGTAGGTCTGATAAGTGCTGGAAGAAATAAGGGGGAGTACTGTATGGGTACAGATACAGACCCCAGTGCAATGGGTGGCCCGGAGACACTGGGGGTGGTGGCAGGGTGAGCAGGTACCTGGGCCCAAAGGACAGAGGGTGGCCAGTTGCACGGTGCCAAGAGAGAACAGATCAGGAGGGGAGGGGGCAGCAAAGGCAGAAGCAAAGAAGAAGGTCTTGAGGTGCTTCGAGACTAGGAGAAGGTTCTCCCCAAGTTTTAGAGTGGCAGGGAGGTGTTCCAGAGGGAGGCCCCACCCGAAGATAGAGATCTACCCCCAGCTTGTTTCTTTGAAAAACAACTGACCCTGAAGGAGTTAGAGGTAATGTAATGCAACTGTAAAGCGCGTGCTGTTCTGAGAAAGTTTAGGTTTTAACATTAGTATAGCCTGGTGCAGCAGAAAAGGGAAACCTTTCTGAAAAGTGTGTACCTCTAGGCAGAACACAGAAATGTAAAACAAAAACAATAAAGTCCACCGTACTAGAAAACAAAGTTCAATTATTTAGAAACTTTGAATATTATGTGTATCTTCTATGATATCACAGTATGTATAATTTGGCCATATGTAAGGCTATATTTGCCGATTTTATTGGCAGTATGCAGTATGGAAATGCAGCCATTTCGAAATAGGTGCCAGGCACATTTTTTCAGCAGGTATTATTTTTAAAAGCATTTCGTTTATTGGCAGTATGCAGTATGCAGAATGGAAATGCAGCCATTTTGAAATAGGTGGCAGGCACAGTTTTTTAGCAAGCATTATCTTTTTTTAAAAAACATTTAGCAAAACATTTTAGAAACATGCCAGTCATTTGAAAGTGCAGAGTGCATAGGTACAATTTGGATGTTTTCATGTGCGTAAAACTGCATTAGAAATACATAATTAATTAACTCTATACTAATTGTATTACTAATATATTAACTGCCCCACTCCCTCTAACATTGTAATGCAGTTTGTGAGCACAGTGAGATGCATTCCATTTTTTCACGAAAAGCAGAAACATGTGTGACAGGAAGGGGAATGGAAACATTTGCCTGAAGCTTTCATTGTTCTGGATCAGAGAGAGTTTTTACAAAACATTCTTGCACGATCATTGGTAGAAATGGAGAGGTGGTACAGCTAATGTCATGGGAGGATGCCTTGCAGTTGATAGACAGGGAAAGTTTTTTTAATAGGCAAGATGAGGGGAAGCAGTCAGAGCTGTTCTGGACTAGAGTGCAAACAGTGACTTCTAGGGATGGGAGATCCGTAGCTGCAGTCTTGAAGATAAAAGAGAGGGGGAGAGCTGCCTGGCTTTGAAGGCTGCATTTCCATACTGCATACTGCCGCTAAAATCCCTAAATATATCCTTACAATCTTGAATTCTGAAAGCAATCAAAGTGATTATATCATGTAAACTTGTAAAGTTATTTGATTTCAGAAAAATAGCTAAAGTATGTGTAACATTGTAAAAACAGACATGTTGTTTTACATAGGAAAACATGCTTAGAAAAACACAAAGACACATGTTGGAACAGTTTTGCAAATTTACAGTAGAAAATGTTTAAAAATTATTAAAAAACCCAAAAAAAATTCATGAAGGAGAAAAATCATTGGGAATGAAATCAACAACTTCTATACTAGAAGTAATAGATAAAGAACTCTCATAGTGAATAATGTAGAAGCATAACAATCTTTCTTCTTAATGTGCCAAATTCCCGAATTTTTCAATTTGCTTGTTAATCACAAAGCAGGTCTGCCTACGTGCTGGTGTCAGGGGATATGGTAATTGGTAAACAATTCAAGACTTCAATGGACATCCACAACACGTTTCGGCAACAGAGCCACTGCTTGGTGGTGAAATCAAAGAGGTGCCTTCCTCAGGGCGGTTAAACAACTGGACCCTGTGGGGTGCAGACACAAAAGAAAACAATAATGTCTACAGATGGCTTTCACAATATGTATGGCTACTTTTTAATTGCTAGTTTTTCAAGACTGATTCTTTGCTTAAAGTTCCCTAATGGTCAGCTTACCCAAAATTGTGGGCACAGCCTTTAGGGAGCAAGCCGGAGGTGACCTCGGAAATGCAGGACGTGCAGACGGGAATGAAGCGCTAAATACAACTCTTCTTGCCTTGGAAAATCTAGAGACAGAAAGATAATGGAACCTCTTTTTCAATGTGGCTGGAATGGTTTTGAAATACTAAGCTGTTTACATTTTTCGTTGAAAGTTGTGACCGAACACTGAGGTGGCACAAAAGAATCCTGGGATAGGTTTTTATTGGTAAAACGTAGAAGTTGAAAAGAAGATTGAAAGCTATTTCTCCTATACCTTGGTGCATTCGGTCCAGGCATGCATTTTGACTAGGTGTGTGTTTTGCTTGTAATTACAGTGTCTGTGTCTTGAAGCACTGTCAGACAGCCCAGGGCCTGAAAGTAGATGGCAGGGAAAATGAAGCCGTGTGTGAAAAAAATTAAAAATGAATAAATGTGTGTATGACTCAGTCATTGCCTAGATCATATAATGCTGACAAGAAAACCAGTGGTAGTTAACTATATATATTTGTCCTTGTTTTTCAGAAAACTCAATAAATAGCCTACCTTAGGAAAATAGGCTAGGAGTGTGAGAAGTAGCTTGCAAGAAAGTTGGGTCTGTGTGACAGTGCTTCAAGACCCAGTCACTGTAATTACAAGCAAAACCCACACCGCAACTGCAGATAGAGGAAATGGAAATGTTATTGTCGTAGATGGGGAGGGCCAGAAAAAAAGGGGGAACTTATGGGCTCAAATTGGAGCTAAGGATAAACATGAAAGGTGAAGGTCACATGACGGAAATGTTTCAGGATACTAGGAGAAAGGGGAACATCCTGCAGGACTTGAGAGAGAAAACAATCTTGGATATACCGAATGAAGGGAAGCCAAGAGCATTGTAGGCCATAAAGACCCATATAACTTATTAACATTGAGACGAAAATCTTTGACAAAGTCCTGGCAAATATGTTGCAAAGGATAATATCCGACATAGTGAAGGACGACCAATGTGAGTTTATCCCAAATTGGTCCACGAGGATGAACATCAGGAGATTGGACTTAGTATCAGGGATGGCCATAAGTAAACAATCTCTCACCATGTTGGCACTAAATGCTCAGAAGGTGCTTGATTCAATCAAGTGGGCATATTTGTCTGGAGTTATAAGGGAAATTGTATTCGGAGAGAGGTGTATAAGGTGGATGACACTCCTGTACAATAACTCAACAGCCTAATTAAAGGTAAACAGCACAATATCAGAAATATTCACTCTGGAAAATGGAATCAGACAACAGCGTCTGCCATTGCCCATGCTATTTGTGATATCACTTTAGCTCCTGGCGGAATGGTTCTCTAGAGACCAAGACCTGGTGGGTTTTCACTGGCCTAGGAAAGGAAGAATTAATATTATTATATGCAGATGAAACCCTACTGTACCTGATGAACTCTGCAAGCTCCATGCCAAGCACCATTACTAATTTGGACAGTATGTGGGCATTAAAATGCATTGAAAAAAATCCATTCATTACTCAGTTGAGTGTGGGAATGAGACGAAACCCACCACTGAAAATGGATGAAAGGGGTTACAAGTACTTAGGTGTGTTCATCCAAAAGGACGAGAGCCTCCTCAGTGAATTCCATCTCACTAACCAGTTGTATACCCTCCCAATCTCCATAATGGGCAGGGTTTCAATGTGCACAATGGTGACACCTCCCCATTTCCTGTGCACAATCCAGCATGATCCCATGGGCAATAAAGTCCAGTGACTTTGACAGAATCAATTGACGACTGCAGGAGTTTCTTTGGGAAAAGAAGACAACTAGGGTTAGACTAGAGACACGGAATAACCTGCAGTGGGAAGGAAGATTGGGACTCCGGAACCTAAGGGTATAATATTGGGCCTTGCAGATAGCTGTTGTGAATGGCTGTATATATCAGGAGGGCTATAACGTGATATGATATGATAGGTTATTTATAACACACTTAATACCCAGAGGTTTCTAAGCGCGGACCCTGGAATCGAACTTGGGTTTGCCTTTGTCATCTTGTTTCTAAGGCGAGCACGTTGCCCCTGAGCTTTCCTCCCGATGCTAGGACTTTTAATTGACACAGAGCTGGCACTTCTTGAGAGGTATAGATGGGATAAACCTGTATACAGGGGATCACAACAATTACAAATTCCAACAATTATTGGTGCAGAGAAGGACGTGATCAGGACTAAGAAGTATGGGACCTGGCGATTTGTAGAGACCTTAGGAATAATTTTTGGTCATTCTAGTGTACTTTCTTACTGTTGATTAAAATAAAGAAAATAGTTTCAAAAGATCAATTTAAGGTGTGCTGCCAGTTTATCTTCAGTATGTGTTTTGTAAACCCTTTTCTCCATTATAAAGTTAGCTGATTTACTGTAATGCTAAAATAAAATCCTATTCAACGTCTACCTATTAATTAATTATTAATTATTAATCAAAATCATTAGAAGACACGGCCTCACATGCTACAACTATGCCAATGACACACAAATCATCTTTAAAATACAAGACACCAGAGAAGGAACCACAACACTTGAGAATTGCTTTTGCGATATATTCAACTGGATGCACCTAAACCACCTCAAATTAACCCAGACAAAACAGAAATAATGATTGTCACCAAAAACGGAGGAGACACCAATTACATCCCTTGACCAAGAGAACTCAGCACAACCCCAACACCATCGTTGATTGTAAAAAACCTGGGCGTCCTGATGGACAACAATCTCACCCTAGAGCCAAAAGTCAGAAATGCTCTACTCAAGAAATGCTTCTTTCTCTTGCGAGCGGCAAAAATAATCCTACCATTTCCGTCATTCGCCAACAAAACACTTGCCATCATCGCCCTGGTCATGTCCAGAGTGGATTATGCCAATAGCCTTTTCCCTTGGTATGCCTGAATGACTCCAAAAAAACTACAACGCTTACAAAAATGCAGCAGCAAGATTATTTCTCAAACTACCGCGAAGAGAACACATCACGCCTGCACTAAAAATACTACACTGGCTACCAATAAAACAAAGAATACAATTCAAAGCAATCTCCATCACGCACAGAGCAATACACATACAAGGCGTAGAATTCCTGAGAGACAAATTACACCTACACCTGCCGACAAGAACACTCAGATCAAGCAACGACATTCGCTTAGAACCAAAACCCTACAATAGAAGAAAATTCGGAGGATCCTCTTTCTCTCACAAGGCACCAAAAACTTGGAACGACCTACCAAACAATATACGAAACACAAGAATCCACCTAGCATTCAGGAAACTGCTCAAATCCTGGCTCTTCACTGCGTAACTAGAAGACCACCCACAAGAATGATCACACCGCTAAAACAACAATGAATAAAGATACCGCCCCGTTTCCAACCAAACAAGCGACAACAAACAGAACCAAAGGAATGCGCCTCCCCAAGGCATTACGTAAGAGGAAATGAGAGACGACTCACACTCAGCATCTAGCCTGCACCATACCAGAACCACTAAGAGACAAACTCACCCAGATAATAGGGAAAGACGACACCACCACCCGACCCCTGATCGAAGGAAAGAACAAACTTCCCAATCCCACTACGCTTAGCTCATCAGAATACTACTCCACAAATAGGTCGTAACAAACAACAGAGAGTCGTAAACGCCAAAATTATTGACCTGTCAGGCGCAGGCCTTCCCCCATTGTGTAGGACTGCCAGATCTAGCCGTATTCTTGGATTGTACTAAACTGCTCAATTGTCTCTTATATCCGGTAGTGTATGGTACCACACACTACTGCTCGTCTGGGCACAGGCCTCTACCACCATAGATCACTCTCATGCATGACTGCCTTCGTGCCATGAAGGAACCCCGCAATTCAAGCATCCGGGTGTGATGACTAGTTGCAAAACTTGGCCCACTAACCAATAAGCTCAAACTTTCCTGCATACTTAATACACTTAGAAACTCACACAACCACCTCTCGCAATGCAAGCCGCATACACTTCACCACACCGCATCAACACATAGGCTGCAGCAACAGCACACAAGGCTCGGCATCACTCTGACACCGGCACCAAAGGCTCAGCGCACAGTGTATACCGAGATGAAGCTGCCAACAGAACACCACCCCTCTCACTATCCTACTCCCTCTTCACCCTACTAACCCATCCCGCCTTCTCGCTTGCAGATCTGCCAGAGCGCCCGAGTACCAACTCCGTTGATGACGGTGCACGGTACAAATACCTCTAACATTAACATTAACACGCTAGGCCCTCTGTGTTTGACCAATCCTCCTAAATGGGGGGCATACACTCTACATGCTTCTTTTGTCTCTCTCTTAATAGGGGTGTCCCACATGTCACCACTTCCACTTGACCCCCAACTTTTTGGGCACCTTTAAGTTCTTTTGCCCCTGGGGACGCACATTGCCCCTGCCCATTCCAGCTCTGTGCAATGTCACTTACCTGTCCTCCTCCTGCCTTTCTGACCCCATAGCCTGAAAAAGCTCATCACTTAGTGGTTTGCGCTGGCCATTATATGGAAGTGGGCATCTCCATGCTTACTAACGAGTAATGCATGTTAAGGTGTATTGCTGTTGTTCTATAAAAAGGTGCAAGGTTTCCAAGAAGTGTCAACTGTTAGTTATGCCCATTCTGTTAAAATGTTTTTAATTATTATTCTTATGGTATTTTTTTAGCGCACACCTAACTTCAGGAAGCAACCAAGTGAAACACATGGAGAAATAAACAGTCAGGGGAGCTGAGATACAAGATAAGAGGAGCAAACAACGGGGAAAGTGGAGGGGCGCAATTTGGTAGCAAGGGATCAACAATCAACTAGGAGAGAGAACAGGTGTAAGCATATGGCACAGTCGTGGAGTGTGAGTGTGAGTGGACCTATGTGATAGGGAGGAGCCATTGCTTGAAGAGGAGGGTCTTGAGCTCCTCACCGAAGTGTAGAGATGCGAAGGGGCATGCCTTGTGCTGACAGTGAGGAGGTTTGAGATCCCTTCTGGTGCTTTCATGTCCTTTTCTTGTAAAAGATGGAGCTGATTGTTTTAATTGTTTAGCTGATGAAACCACGGAATACAGTTGGTGTAATCTGTGGCAGCCCAGCCCATTCTTTTTTTTAAATCCATGAATCATACGTGTTCTTGCAAACCTGTTTGTATTAAGATTTGTAATATTTTGTCAGTAAGATCTATCATGTACATTGCTGCAGGGACGTCATTTCATCAAAATGCCAGGGGTCGCGGAAGTGACATCACAATGGCATGCCCCCAAGAGTGATATCACAGGAAGTGATGTCATTTGGCCATGCCCCCGCGTGGCATCACGTGAAGTGATGTCATTTGACCACGCCCCTGCGTGCCATCACAGGAAGTGGCATCACATAGCATTGTTTCTAAGTACGCTACGAACAATATGGTCACACATGTAAACACATTAGCCAGGCAGATAAAAGGCAGAGACATCGTACACACAAAAATTCACCCTCTGCAGACTACAAAAATGACAACGACACTCACATCCCACAAACTACATGTCAAGCATCAACACAGCAACAACATCCACAATAACCAAGATCTGAAGTTACTTAATGTCGGATGCAGCAGGCAGTCTCTCCAACTCTGCTTTTCCATTGCTGCCTGGGTTTTGTAGTTTTCTGCTTCCTTTTATAAATATTACACTACGCGTCACAGAATGCTGGAAAATGATTTGTGAATGAGCTGCTCCCCCATGACTGGGTAAACTGAAACCTTACTCCATTCAACAAATGGAAACTAAACACAGTGCATACCAATCGTACACCCTACAGAGACATGTATTGCCAACATAGTACACACATGCACTGTACACGCAGACAGCACTCCGCATGCACTCGCCACTCCACCGCACCAATTGAAACATTCAACTCACATTTGCGACATTCGCTCAGACTAGAGATGCACAACACACACGACCGCCACACAAACACATTGCACGGGATGTGCCTGCTGTCCTATTACTGCATTCCACCAGGTACTAAAGTGCGACGCCGATCACATTCGCCAAGAAGCACTAAAGTGTACTGCCGATCACACTCACCAAAAAGCACTAAAGTGCGCTGCCGATCACACTCACCAAGAAGAACTAAAGTGTGCTGCCGATCACACTAGCCAAGAAGCGGCTGCGGGTCCAGGCATCGATGTGTCCTACCGGTTAATGGCAGCCATCTGAACAGCTGGCACACAGCTCAGGGGCGCAGTGCTCTCGCGGCAGAGCCCTCTGTGGTCCTGGCACTCGGAGTGGCAGCCCAGCCGCACAGCTTTCCGGGCTCCATAAACTGAGCAACGTTGGGCGCTCGCTATTGTTTAAAGCGCTATATAAAAATGATAATTTAATAATAATGTGATGAATGTATATAGTGCTTTGATCCAAAGCTACCATTCCGTTATGAGGAAGAACCACTTTTTGTAAAGGTGGCAACGTGTATGTTGCATTATTTATCGTGGACAAGTCCGTGTTTTCCAAACGCACCCCCTTATGGGGTCGATAAAATGAGTGCCATTGAGAGAGAGAGGGGTGCTGGCGGTATTGGTTACAATTTTCCAGTGTGTTGTTTGAATGTCTGGATGCTGTTATGGGAGCTGCCTGCTTACCAGTGTGTGGTTCGCCCCACTGGCAAGTAACGGAAAGGGACCGGGTCCGCTCTTATCAGGCGAGGCAGCCGAGTAGCACGTGCCCGAGAGAGGCGTATTCCCACCACATCCCTGTGACTCCCCTTCCCAACTGTAACACAGCACAGGGGAGCTACAATTTGTAAGAGGATTCAATTCAACACTACAGCTAAGTCAATGCCTAGTCTGGGATACTGAATGGAAACCCTTATTGATATATCTTTACATCCAGTTCATGCATTCTGGATGACTACCCCTATATAAGACCCCTCTCTTGGAATCCCCCTGACCCCACTGAGCCACGAAGTAGTTCTGTTTTGCAAGTTTAAACGGTTTATTTGATAATTTAAACAATATATATATATCACACTTTATAATAAATTAATAATTGAATATCACACTTAATCTGAGCAGTAATCAATAATGGATAGTCCGGCACTAGCACACTTCTTTATAATCAATGATGAGTGGTTATAGGATGGATACGATAGCAACAATACTTTTATGGTTTCAAATGGATGCAATGTGGAATGAAATGCAGTACAGAAATTAACTTGATAGGATTTCAGCAAAAGACAATGTAATCACTTTCTTGGACAATTCACGCCCCCTTTTATGCACTGTAAGGAGATGAAGATGACACAGTTCTTAGGAATGCAATCAAATAGAATTCAGTTCAATTCCCCCCCAGCAGCTTATACAACAGATAAGAGTTTTGAAACACAGGCAAAATGCTTTTAATATGGTGACAATGCAGTGAGAAATATGCTGAAAATGGTTTTAATTCCCTTTAGGAGGTTCAGGGTGAGTGAAATATACTTGGGATGAGTTCAGGCTCACTTTAGCAAGGATCTAGTAGTAACTAGCAGGTTAAACAAATGTTTGGCAAAGGAAAGCAATGAAGCTGCTGTTTTCACACGTGGCTGGATTTTTAACCAAATTGCAAATCGCGGTAAAATTTGCGAGTGCGAGAATCGTGATTACGGCGAAGGTATACGGAGTAGTCGGTTCTAAGCTTGTTGAAAAGGACGATTAAATAAAGGTAGTTTTTCGGATTTAAAATTTTAAAAGTTCAAAGCGACAGGTTACAGCTTGCAGCTAGAAAATGACAAGTGACAGCTTTGCAAATGACAGGTGACAGTTAGGAGGCAGTTCTGGTTAGATTAAAATAGATTGAATTATATTATTTTAACTAAGAGATTAGTTCTGCACAGTTCTGCTAGAAATATATTTAGAAATAGGCCTCGCCACGGATCTGGTCAACAGGTTTTCTTCACTCGCCACGGACGGTTTCTGCGCACAGCGTCTGGGTCAGCTCTACTCTGCTGGTCTGGTCTGGGTCTCTGGTTCTGAACAGGTCTGTGGGTCCGGACACAGCGGTCTCCGGTTCAGCTGGTCTCTCCCTGGATACAACACTGCTCCCTGGCAAATGGCCAGAGTTCTTGCAAAGAATTCAAACAGCTCGCCTCGCTGTGAATAGTGGCAATGATTTGAGGCCTGCTAAAGATGGATTTAGCTTGTAGTTGACCTCTTTGCTACAAATTCTGAAGTAAAGTCTTGGTCTCTGAAGGTGGATAGATTGAAGTCTCTATGTTGGCTCTCTGGAGGTTGATGGAGGTAAAGTATGGATTTTCCCGGCAGAGCGTACCCCAGCAGATGGAATAGAATGTCCCTATCTGTCCTGACTGTCTGCTTTTATATGTTTTGAAAGTGGGTGGAGAGGCTAGCTTTCTAGTCCCTACCAATCTCCACTTGTCATTGGCCACTTCCTCCTCTTCCCCTTGATTGGGGGAATGAAATGAAGTGTCATCATCATGAGGTCTGTTTATGATACAGAGAACCCACCCCTGTCAACTTTACACACAATCTATATCTGATCCTAATAGACATATTTCATAGATAGACAGTTGTTTGGCATTGCATACACGCATCATGCATTTACTGATGGTAGCCCCTGTTCCAATTCTGTCGTTTCTAGGAGCTTGGGTTCAAAAATGGCAACATATTTCACTTTTTGGTCGGGTTACCAATATTGGATTTGTCCCCGCATTTACACAAATGTTCGCAAAGCATGTGGGCATTAGGTGGTGGAGTGTCAGATTTTTAACATACATACATTTAGAGTAATATCCTCTTTTCCGCTAAAAACCCCCCTGAACATACCACCGGGTCCTAACACGTCTTCAAATGTGCACAGAAAAATCACAAGAATAATGATATCACTTATAAAATGTTCACAAGTCCGCTCTATGAATGATCCATCTTTTTAGCTTTATGTTCTGGCCCCAAAGGGGTGTGGTTTCCCCCAGCACAAGGTTGAATTTCTGTTTTTTCCAGTTCTGCCAAGCCAGCTTGCTCTCACAGGCAGTGCTCCTCCCCTTTCCTTCCAGGAGGAAGCCACTTTTACGACCCCCATAATAAAACATTTGCCTGAGTCAGGACAGGGCTTTGTTCAATTTCCTGCAGAGCCCAGCTAATTCAATCAGAGAAGTGTCATATCCCTTTTGGTGGGAACAGCAAAAGGCAACTAGGCCTGGGAACACAGTTGTTGTGCAAGTCTCAACTCCTGTCGGGGGTAGCTGGTGGGCAGAATTCAGTTTCATTAAGCCAGGTTTCAGATAAAATGTCACTTTTTGTTCCCCAGTTTAAGTCAAGACAATTTTTACATATGCAGCTAGAATGCTGATTCTAAGTTCAAAACTATGACATTTCAACAGTGACAAACTATGTGACACTCAAAAGTAGTTCACTCAGTTAATTTAAACATTTTCGATTTTTGGTAGTTTTAAATCCAGTTTCAGTTAGGCTGCTGCAGACCTGCAGAGCTCAGCCAGTCTTGTTATGAACTTTCAAGTCACTTCAGAATATAACTTTACATTGTATCCACCTCTCAGTAAGTCTTTCTTTGGCCTGCTTTGGGTTCATTTATTCAGTTTTACACAAAAGTCTGGTGGTTTTAAAACGCTGGCTTTCTGATAGTGGTGAGTACTGGTAATGAAACCATTTTTGGGATTTAAGAAATGAATTCCCCACAGTTCTAGGTTGCTTTTGGCAATCAGCATTGCCATTCCCAATGGTTTCAGGCTACTGTGTGGGTAGTCCAATGGTGGTTTTAGGCAGTGCCCTTCTGTGCCCATAACATCGGCAAAAATAGGTGGCAGCCTATTCTTCATGCATTTCCCTGGGCATTTTCTGGGAAGCTCTGGCCATCATGATGTTTTCAATGCCAGTACTGCACAGTTTTTGTGGTAGGGCTCGGATACATGGGTAAAAACATCCCACAAATTCCACACCTGGGTCGAGAAATGCATTATTTCTTCCATTAGAGGCAATGAGAAACAATGGCAACATATACATGCACGTGACATATTCTGTGTGGTGCTTAAGCGCCTTTAGTGCCCTGTCTAAGCACTTGACCTTTGAGCAGTGCACAGATACACGTTGCTTTTTCACAGGATCACACAATTCGGCCAAGTGGGTGAACCGGGACTCGAAGTCAGACCACCACGCGATAACCCTGTAAATTGATGTACATTTTTAAAACAAGAATGGATCACTATATGTATCGTTAATATCAATGCGTATTGGCCCATATTGCAAAATCACTGTGATTGCAACCAGATGTCCAAAGCCAAAGGATAATGTATAGCACTTAAGCACTGCTTGTGCCTCATGCCTGCTACACTGTGCCACAGTAACCGTGGCCCCAGCCGTGCGCACTGCATGCAGCCCTCACCTTGCTCGGCGGCAGTGTGGTTCCAGCATACCTCCTTGCCATGCAGCAGTGCTTGCAGCGGCATCTTCTCCTCGGCCCAGGCGATGCAGCGCATCCCCAGGAGCCGCCCCCAGGAAGGCATCATGGAGCCTGCCCTGCAAGTTGCTGCGCGCATGATTTAGCCCGCCAGTGACTTGCCTCATAATTCTTTTTAAAATAATTTGAGGTTGAAAGGCACTGGCAGATTGACTCGCGCGCACGGTAACCCTCAAGGCAAGCTCCATGACCTCACCTCTCTGCAGGAAACATAGCGGAGGTGAGGTCGGACAAAGGTCATGGTTGCCAGGCAACCATGACCTCGAGTGCCAGCCGAGTCCAGACCTAGTGGAGCCTCGCCCGCCCCCAAGCAGGCATCATGGAGCCTGCCCTGCAAGTCGCTGCACGCGCGATTCAGCCCGCCAGTGACTTGCCTCATAATTCTTTTTAAAATAAACAGAGGTTGAAGGCACTGGCAGGTTGACTCCCGCCTCTGGCGACCCCCAAATGACGTCCCTGCATTACTGCTTTGCATGTTGCATGTATTTAAAAGATTACAACTTTAGTCCTGTAGATTGATTCTAATGCTGGAAATGGAATAGGAGAAGATGTCGTCTATTCAGCTATCTAGATTGTAAACTGTGGAACCAGGGACCTTGGGCTGAAATTCTAGGTCCCTAGAACCTAGCAGATAGGTGGTACTGGGAGGTATGTGCTCAGGCATTTTACTTGGACTTCAGGGAACATAACTCCTGGAAGGGCCCGAGGGTGTGGTCTTTAAAGCAATTTTGTTTTAAATGAACAAAAAGGCAAACTGCCTGAAGTGGTTGCTGGGGACTGCCTAGTTCCCAGCAACAACTTACCACCCTGATGAACCTGATGAGGAAGGCAGGACTTAGAAAGGAGCCAGACCGCTGCTGGGTGCCGCCCGGAAAGTCGGCAGCAGGGGTTATTGGGAAGATGCTGGGCTGTGTCTGCCAGGTGCGGTCCGGAGAGATTTTATATAGGTAGGTTGGATGGAGCCAGTAAGGTAAGGACCGTGCAGGGGTTTCATGCCCAGGCCGTATCTGTCAGGTGTTTCAGGCGGAGGAGTGCTGCATCGCTCCCCTCAGGGCTCTCTGCACGGCTGTCCTTCTGATCACGGGAGGGACCACCGCACTGAGAGCCATGAGGTGAGCGGAGCTGGAAGCAGGGCTCTGAGCTTGCAATTCCTGTGATGAGAGGGAGCACCGTGCTGAGACCCTGCAGTGGCTGCAGGGCGCTCAGCGTGGCGTTCCCTCTCATCATGGGGGAATGACACAGCTTGTTGGAATTGGCCAGTGGGCGAGTGCCATGTCACTCCCCCAGGACATAGTTTGTGTTACTGAGGAAATCACCTAACTTTTCAGTGCCTTTAATTCCTTATCTACCAAGACTGGAATCAGTCTATGCTGATTCAGTTCAGAATGTGCAATTGAGAAAGACTCCCAATACATTGTTTAAACATTTATTGTGTTGCTCCATAAATATTGATAATAATAATAATAATTATAATAATAATAATAATAATAATAATAATAATAATCACATTGATGATAATAGTAATAGGCATATGGTGATTTATATAACGCTTCATGCCTGTCTCCTCCAGCTTCTATGTGCTGTAATGATCTTTGTCATTATTACCTGTGGAACCTGATTTATCACCTGGATGGGGCTGACCTGGCAGACCAGGATATTATTCTCATGGTGCATTTAGCCATTTATATAGTGCATGCTGTGAGCTGAGTGGTCACTTTTCACACGCTTGTTACAGTCTGACAGAAAGGTGAAATACATGATGTATTACAGAGGTCAATGGTGCATGCCTTCTACAGGTGTGCGTGCTTAGAGAAAGACACATATTCTATCCTTATAGGTCAGTGCCTCTTAACAACATTTTCTAGATAAATGCCTTAAACTATGCACACCAGGATTGTTTTCCTTCCTGTGTTCTAACTGGCTGTAACATCAACCATTTATTCCTAAAATCTTCTGAAGAACATGCTGGAAAATTCCACCATTGTGTCTTCTTAGTACAAGAACAATGCCAGGAGGAATACTTCCCCCACCTCCCTGCTGTTGAGTGGTTGGGGGTCTCCCACTTCGCTTGGTTATATACTTATATTCGGGAGAGGGTATCTACCCCCATATTGAAAATCCACAGTTGGCATCCATGACTGCAAGTCTGTCTTCAGATTTGAAGACATGAAACCATTCAGTAATCCAATCAAAATGGTGTTTATCATGTTAACAAATTTAGCATTCACCATTACCTGACGCCCACCTCATGCATGTAGGGGGGCACCAACTTCAGAATTTGGGAGCTGTTGGGTCAGCCCCTCCTGTCCCCCACAGCAGTTTTCAACCTTTGCATAACAGAGTGCAAAGGTGAAGATCAAAAACGTCCAACTTTCCTCAAAGCTTTTATATTTTATATATCATTGCATAAAAAAATAAAATGCCAGTATTTACAATGGCTTCCCATTGAATCTTCTGGCTTTTCCTGCTAAAGGCAGCAGATTGCACAGGAATACCTGCGTTTAATGACAGCATGAAAATGCATGCTTGTGTTGAACCATGTGTTCTTTGGCGATCGCGAAGGGGGGCCTGGTGGAAATTTTATTTGCACTATGTGTGCTTCCTGCCCCTACTCCCTCTTCAAATAGCAAGAAAAGCTCTTGGAGGGATCAAGCAGGGTTTATAAAGTGACCGACGACACGTACAAAGCTACAAAGAACCTACCTAGATCAATGTTCTACATTACTCAATTATCAATATAAAATATCGATATTGCATCAACCCCAGGCTGACGAAAACCTATTGCATCAGTGCTCTGGGGCGATTGCACATATCGTTTTACCAAGTGCACTTTTTTCTTGAAAGCAAGGTTCCATTTTCTAATGGCCATCTGCTGACAATTATGTTAGGAGAAATAGCAGTGCACGTTGAAAATCTGTTGCACATTCCCATTATTATCCCATTAGAATGGCTTCACATTTTATACATCCCATAAGGGGATGCTTGAGATTAAAACCATGAACCAGGAACCAGGTTTCATGCAGAAACTAAAACAGGGGCTAAACAAGTTGAGACGCCTCTGTTCTTAACCACTGCGACTATGGGCGGCCAGGGAAGTCTCTTAAACCCTTTAAGATACATTATTATAATTTGTTGTTATTATTGTGCGTTGGTTAAAAGAAAAAAACCTTATACACAAACATTCTGAAATACATTACAAACCTTATACACACACATTCTCAAATACATTACAATCACTATAGTTTATCAAATTAATTACATGAATTAAAGATCAAATTCACATATGCAATTCTTTAAAATATATCTTAATAGATCCATTTTACCTGCCATGCGTCACACACTTTTTCACTTCATAGTTGCTATCTAGGGTTGGCAATTTGTCTCTATGTAAGGCCCATTTGTTATTTTTCATGTACTCATGGCACTGCAACAGGGCTTTAAGTGGGCCAGGGGAAGCTGGGTCGGAGCTCGGCAGCCTCTGAAAAATGTCCCCCAGTCGGGGCGTGGCCGGGGCTCCCAAAGTTCTGATACTCCCAGCTGAAGTTTGCCTAAGCTGATGAGCTTAGGCAAACTTCAAAGGCTTTTATTTTCAAAAGGGGGGAGCTTTAACCTTTAGAAAAAAATGCCTTTTCTCCCATAATTGAGGCGCAGGCCCCCTGTGCCCGGTGGGGCCTGCGTCATAACTATGGAAGAAAAGGTAAAGCGTCTAAAAGTCAGGGTCTCTTTTTTCTAAAGCCTGAAGCTCGTGCTCAAGCTGTTAAGGATTTCAATCAGGCGACGCACACCTTAGTCTCAGCCCAGTATGCAGCGTGCAATTCAAATGCTTATGTTAGATTAGATTCAATATTGAGATGATACACCACTCATATCACACCCCCTTTTCAAATACCCTGGGTCACAATGGACCATGAACGAGGCTGGTTGATAAAATGTAATATTTATTTATCTATTTTAAAATTCAAAAGAAATCATACACATTTTAATATGGGGCAGCAATCACCAGTGGGGTGATAAGGACCATATGAATGTAAGCAATGCACTTAGTTTAATCTCCCATTGACACAACTACAAAACACCAGGAAATAAGAGCACTTTTTGATTTTAGGTAACGTAGCACTTGAGTTAGAATTTCCCCCTGAAAGGTTCCCTCAACTCACAAATAATCAATTTTAAGTGGATAAACAGAATCAGCAGGTAACTGGGAATGACTAATAAGAAACAGAATAGAAATCCGACTTTCCCTCCCCAAACAAGAGAGAAACACGGATTTAAACCCTGGCAATGCTAAAATGACACTCGGAAATGTATGAATAAACAATGAATGTGTCTAAAACTCCTGAAGCAAAAATTATTCTTTACTAGAGCAACACTGGAAAGATACTAGCAATAACAAGCAATGGATACAGCAAAAGCATACAATTCGAAATTGAATGGAAGATTGGAAACAGTCTATAATCAAAATGACATCGTGTAAAATGAACACACTTTTGCAAATCCCGCCTGAATTTACCAAAAGGTTTTTTAATAAAAATTGGTGAAATATTGTAAATCGCGATACGGTTTTTGTGTTGTGGTGTAGCTATGTATCTTAGGTACAATATAAAAGTGAAACAGATTCTCTAAATTGAGTGAGTTATGCAAGATCTAGTGAGGTGCGTTTTAAAAGAAAATGAAGGCACAAAAAAGGCAAAGGAATCAGTTTTGACAAGGACAGTTTTACTCTAAGCGAGAGCATTCAGGCTAGACTACCAGATTGAGACACACTAAGTTCCAGGGTTGATCCACGGAATCAACCCTAGTTCCCCAGTGCCCGCCCTCGTGGAACCATCCGATCACTCGAAATATGATTGATAGTTTAGGATTTACACAAGACAGAATTACTAAAAGAGCTGGCGCTGCCACTATAACTCAATGACAGGTTTGCAAGAATGATTTTGACAATATTACAAGTTATCAGGATAAGTATAGGATGACTTAGAGATGGGATAGAGACAAAGCAAGATAAGTAGAGTATGGATTTCTATGGGGTAGGGATCATACTTACAGTACGCTTAATTTTAGGATGTTGGACCATCAAGGGTTCTGGTCACTACACGCCAATGCGCCCGGCAAGACAGCTGGGCAGTTTGGTCACCAGAGGGCACTGGCACTGGATACTAAGAATCAGCTGAACGGCAGGTTTGCAGCAGTTATGCACTTAGTGAGCAGCAAACTAGGTTCATTCAGGATGCTTCCCAAAACACCACAGCTTCCCTTGGTTATTGGGATTTTTAGGAATTTGAGGCCTAACTGAAGCAGGATCAGCAAGGTTTTGGCCTTGTGCTCTGGATCTGGAGTCTAGATGGATAAATGTAAGATAAAGACAGGAACAGGACAGGACGCCGGGCAGGAAATCAGGAATCGGTGAGGAATCAGTGTGTGTCCCTGTGTGTTGTCAGGGGCTCTTATTTATAATGCCAGGTGACATCATCACAGTTATAATAGGGGCAGGCTTTACTACACAAGCCCCTAACAAAAGGATTGGGCAAGCGTAGTAATCTCCGCCCTGCTCTCTGCTGGTTTGATTTGGAAGGGGATGATGTCAGATTTCCTTCCACATTTACTTTATTTAAAATCTGATTTTGCCAAAAACCTACATTTTTTTACTTGCAATCTCTTGGCAAAATATAAATGCAGGTTACATATGATGTGCAGCACAGATTAGTCAAAACCTCCAGTCTGTGCGACCTTGTTTCGCCTTTCTGACACATTTTGGTAATTTTACAAGATTTGGCCTAAAATTCCACAATTTTATACACAAACGTGAATTGTCCCCACGGATGTATGTACAAAATCTTATGTTTGCCAAATTAATATTTTCCTGGGAATCTGTCATATTTCGTAACTTCTGTTCCCCATGCGGCAACGAGTTCTAGCAAGTTTTAAAAGATGGCCCACGAAATTAAATTTAACACTGCAAATTTTCAAATTTCTGTTAATTCTTGCTACAGAAATAAGAGTCTTTAACGTTTCTTTATAATATAGTCTCTGGCACGAAAAGGCAGTCCCTTTGTTACTTGATCCTGTTTTTTTTTCTTCCTTCAACTGCAAGCAGTTGTCATTTCCTTCCATGTAAGGGGTTTGCAGTCTTAATTGAATGTTGTATTGCCCTTTCACACTTGACAGGTGAGTGTCCCAGGACTGACATTGTCCCAGCCTGGAGAACAGACGAATGTCTGACGAGCTTGTGAACTCTCATTGTCCTGTCCCATACAAAGTTTTTCAAGCTGGCACTTCGCACCTACTTGTCCTGGATTTAGGGTGTATCTCCCTTCCTTTGGGAACTTACATGGCTGGCAACTGGAATCACAGGTTTTTCTGAGATCTTGCAACTCTAGCCTATATGTTTTAAACTGTTTAATTTCTTACTTTGAGTCTGGAATTAAACAAACCTGTGACAGAAGATAGCTTATGTGTCTATTATCACCACTAACATAATCCCTTTTTAATGCTAAGTAAATAGGCTTTCATTAACAATTGAGTTTTTAACAGGCCATTTTTTTTCTCTTCATTCAGCACAGCCCATTTTTCCACATGTGTTAAAAACCGCTACTATTCTTCCTTTAATTCGGTTTGCAGCTCCTCGGATGGCCACTGTCTTGGCAGTTGTAGTCATTTCCCTTGCAGCAGGACTCTTATCTAAAGTATAGATAGATGTATCCTTCACCTGGCTCAGAGAGTAAAAAGTCTCTTTGAACTGCTGCGTCTGGATACATTTTGTCAAGAAATAAATGTGTGTTCCTGTGTGAGGGAAAAGTTAAGTTGCTTTTGATTTCTCTGAGAGTTGGTTTGACTGGGTCTGTTTTACTCACAGTTGTTTCAGAATGACAGGTGGAATTGACACCAAAGCAGCATTTTGAAAGGGTGAAAATGTTTCACTCTGAAGGGGAATTTTTGGCTTTTGCAGCAATGCAGTGCTGCCGGTTCACTTGATTCCATATATATGTCTCAGAACACACTGGCATGTTCCTGCAGTGTGTCCCCTGTTCCACTCCACCTGAAATGTGGGTGGCATGATGATGCAGCCATTTTTCTGTTGCTGCCAAAATGCAGTTTTGAGGTTCTGGTGCGCACATGAGCCAGCACAGCCAGGTTGCTGTTTCTAGCACAAATGCAGCTCAGTGATGTGGGGCAATGCGTTGAGTGGGTCAATATATCCCACAAAGCACAAAACCTTCTGGCGTTAGACAAAAATGCTGTGGCCTGCCTTTTGTTATGTAATGGTGACACTGGCTTCCCGAGGCATCCCTTTTACTTAGAGATATATCGATCATCCAGGAGTGATACCTGCATCTCTAAGATAAAGGGATGACTGGCAGGGGTCAGCACCACCAGCAAGGAAGAAGCGTGGTGTTGCTGACCCCCCAACAGGCGGAGGGAGAGGATGCTCATCTTTTACAAGGGCTGCATGACAGGGGCTGCTGGCTGCCAGTTTGGTCATGCCCCCTTGGAGGCTACATCCACTTAATGAGCTCCAGCTCAATTTCCCATGCCACTTAACTCCCTGCACTGCATGCTCATGTGGCAATGCATAGACACTCACCACTCATTCCATTACTTCTAGGTGATGGAATTAGGTATAATCTCCAGGATATAAATATGATGGCCTGCAACATGGCAGTGCCTGTATCTCTGTGTTAAGGGCAACAGTGAGGCATTGAATAAGCCCAGTTCATGCAAAAACAATGTCACAAAAAACCTCAATAGTCATCTACCCCATTGGCAGTTGGGCGATAAGGTATGCCCCCTATTGTGACATTTGAGGGGCCCTGTAGAGGAATTCCTGTGAGCTGAATTGACAGGATATGTATTATGATATGAGGAGCTACATTGAAAATACAGAGTTAGGAATGTATTGGCTCATGCCACTGAGATCAGCGAGTAAAAGCATTATAAAATGGGATTATGGCTCCTTGCTGATGCCAGGTATAAATTATCCAAAAAAAAGAGACAGTTTTTTTGTGATCATTTTAATGTGTCCTACAACTTATGGTGGATGCCACAATTAGCTTCTGGGTGGGCATGCACAATCAGTCAGGCTGATCCAAAGGTGTGCTATACCGTCCAAAACAAGCCCCCATTTGGATTAAGTCATTGGCGGCTCACGAGGGCCAATTCACCCCTCCTCTGGATCTTTGCACTTGCCTGCCTCTACTTTTATCTATGTGAAAACCTTTGGAAAATGTTCAAAATATAAATAACAAGCCATAAGACTTATATTTTTGCCTACACATACAATGTCACCTTCTCACCTCTACCACTCTTCTCCCATGTTAGATGTCACCATGGAAACAGAAGAGGTACTCCGACTTTGTTTTCTTTTATGGGCATAAGCATGTCATAGGCTCCCCACATCCTTTATAAGCCCTCGGTATTAAGGATGATAAGCCCTGAGATGGCGTGCTCTAAACGGCACTAATCCCCTGAGCCCTAGTCAATGCCTCACTTGGCACTGGCCATTAACTCAGAATTGCAGGAAATGGCCTGATGGTACGGCAAGTGAGCAACAGTTTTATCACTATATTCGTACCTTTGCAGGTGGTGTGTGCAAACAATCCGATTTCTCCAGGCATGAGCTATATCTTCTGGTATAAGGCCCAAGGGATAAACACAGAATATTTCACATAGCGTATAATCTACACGGCAATAGTCAACTGTAAAGTCCGGTTCCAGATCTCTGTCTGATCTCACACAGCGCATAGACCCAGAAGTATCTGTCTAGCAAAGAAGATGTACATATACCGAAGGGAACTGAAATGAATATTCCCAACACTTCACTTTTTTCCTCGTATCAACGATTTAGAAAATAAATAAAATCTTTCCTTTTCAGCACATTCTTCCTGTCTAGCGACTGACTCACCACTGCTTCTTAACGTCTAATAATCTAAAATCAACCCTTCAAACATGAAAAACGTATACAACCATGCATAAATAATTACTTACTGATTGCACTGTTGCATATACACCAGTACATAATGGCAATTATACCAACCGTGCAGGACACAACGATACAAGCTGTCTACAGTGTTTAGCATAGCACAACCGCATACTCATTTCACAATGACCAATACAGCTTGTAAAGTACATTTGAACCTTTCAAATATGAAATATAAGGTCTGTTCACACATTTTACTGCTGCATACAGCCCCATATCAACTGCATACTCCGCTGAACACACATAAAGACCTTACTGATTGCACTGTTGCACTTGCATATATGCCACCACGCAACAATACCAACTGTGTACTATGCAATCATATCAACCGCATAATGTCTTAAATGCATGCCAACTGCATGCTTATTATTAAATGCCCAATAGACAATATAAAGTATGTTTCCTCATGAAATAATAATTATAAGTTGATTAATTTTGCTTAAGTATTTCATATTAGCATAATCATTAATGTAAAACATTAGGTCTGCCTTCAATCAAATTAGATACAAATAAACAAGTGCCTGCATTGTGTCAATGCACTAAATCCTGTCAAAAATTCTGGTATTTTACTTTTTATATTCTAGTGAAATATTCTATGAGCCTGTGCAACAATGGTGAAATATATTGATTAATAATAATTCGAGCATGAAGGGTTTTATTATGATTTGCAGTTCCTGGCATCCAGCTTTTACATAGCACTATGCGTGAACACACAATTGTGCTTCTTGGAAACAAAATATCTAAATGTAATCATGTTTTATGTTTTACACAGTTCACTGTCTTTCCAGAAGCCAACTTTGTTGCTGCTAGCATGTAACAAAATTACATCTGGAATTTCATCACTTTGATGATAATTAAGTACATATTCAATAAAGAGGTCACATTTGCCACAACAATATTCAGGCGACTTAACTGTAACATTTTCCAACTGTGCAATTGTAAGAACTTGTCTCACATAATTTTCAAGTCTAAACATCAATGATTCTCCAATAATAAACACTTGTTTTGGTTGCATTTATAAAATTAAAATAAACATTGCTAATTAAGCAATGTGCATTAGCACTATGTATTATGAAAACATGTCTACAAATATAATAGACATACCAACTAGTACATGTGCAACATAAACTATGCACTTTTACTTTCCTTGTTCCATTTTTAATCTACTGTAATGGTAGCATTTACAAATGTACAATCCACTTGATGTGTTCTTTAAACTTTGGATCTATTTTCCACTTAGTATTTATGTTGTTAAGCCATTATGTGGCAAACATACCAACACGTTATTAGTTTTATTACAAAATGTACAAGTGCAAAAAAAACATATGCCCATACAACGGTAATATACGCCCACTTACTTTTACTAATGTCTAACTACTCCCCAGTAATTGACACGCCAACACTTTGGTACTCATGTCCAAGCTCATGTCTTTATGCCTTATTTATTACAAATATGCTATGCGCTCCATATATTTACTGTTTAATAAACACACATTTACAAATAAAACAATTATGCTGTCTTGTTGCTTTACAAACTCAAGTAATACTAAACTGTAGACAAGGTCCTGGACCCTTATCCACCTCAAACTAAATGCAGGTAAAATACCAAACTGATCAATGGTTCCAGTATTGCAAAAATCAGAATTATAGTGTTTTACGGTGACATACATTTCTGGGGGTCAGAATGACCCAAGGGATGGGGGATATCTTAGGTATTACACACACATCATGAATATCTAAAAATATAGTCTGAGAACTGGACAGAAACTGAGTTGTGCACATAAGTAAATAACACAGAGTTGAATTGGTAACTGAATAGAACATTCAGGTTTAACAGGCTCAGGTAGATTCTAAGATGGATGCCGGAAACAAAATGGCTTTGACCAGATGTTAAAATAGATAACTCATTGTAAATCTAGAATATTCTTTAGCAGCAGTTCACTGTAGACATATATGTGGTGAGGTATATTCAGAATTTCTTGGCAGGCAAGGCTGACAGTGATGGATCATGCAGCTGGCAAAAGGTCTGGGAACATTACCAATTTGACAGAACAGCTGCTTATCTAGCAACAATATGCTGAGCTCATGAGGGCTTTTCAAAGTATAGCCTGCCAAGTGAACTTGGCAGGTCTCAGCGATCAGATAAGGGCTATTCTTGGGCAGGCGATAAAGGATTTATAATGAAGAGCGGTAGGATCTCACACAATTTTATTTAGCCTATTTGTCAGTCAAATTTTGCTTGCCAAGACAAGTCATGTGGGTTTGGTGAGTGGCAGTTAAGCCAACAAATAATAAGGAAAATATGGGGTTGCTTTTAGTTGCAGGGACCAATCAATGTGTATTGTGCAATAATATGTAAAGTTGCATCAGCCTGAAAAAAGTATAAAAAGCATCTTGTTTTGGGAACCCAGAGCTGCCACTTCTGATGTTTTTGAATCTGTAATAAAGATGATTGTTGAACCAGCCTGGGCATCCGTCTGCCTCCTTGTCCAGTGTCCTGTCTCCACTGCCTAATCCACAGATGTCAAAGGTTTATGAAGGGCTAGGTTCTCCAGTTCACTTGGCAACCACATTTTAAGGGACCTTGAAGATCTTTTCTTCCAAGGACAAGAATCCAGAAGCTTAGGCTGGCAGACATGGGAGGATGCCTGCGGAGAGTGGCAGGGTAAGTACATTAATCTGCAGTGTGTCCCCATTTTACCAGAAGAGGTGTCCCCATGACTCTCTGCATGAATGATGGATGGCGTGCTTTGGCATCTGGGCATTTTGGCATGTATTATGGGAGACTGAGGCGAAGAGGGAGTAAATAAACGTGTAAAATGTATAAACATTAAGAGGTTTGTGGTACTTTAGAAGAGCAATGTGGTAGTTTAAGATAAATAATGTGGTAATGGTAATAGTAATCAGGGCTGTTTAGAATAAATACAGTAGTGTTTTTAATGATGTGTGACAAGGAGCGTTTAGAAGCCCGGAGCCCTGACCTCAAAGGGTCCGAGGAGATCATCTCACACTCCAATCGGAGTAAACCTAGGCTGTGTGTAGGACAGGTCCACATGAGGAGACAAGCTAAACCTCTATTGGGGAAGGTTGGGGCTAAGTGAAAAGAGCTGTCATGAAGTGCATGTGAAAAAAGTCGACTGGTTTGTCTGTCTGTCTGTTTGTGTCTGTGATGAAATTAAAAGTGTTAAGGAGCAACAATGAAGTGTATAACAATGGAGACAAGTCAAGAAATTACATTATTTATTTAAGGAAAATAATTTGCATCAATCCAAAAATAGGCAGGGATTAGTGAAAAAGATAGGTAGGAGTAAGCCATTTAATGAGCGGACCCATATGCATGATTTAACATGTAATAAAAAGGAAAAAAACAGACGAAATAATGAAAATAGTCAAAAAGTATGGCTGCTTTGCACCCCTGCAGCGAGGAGGCGCTGGGAGATAAAGGGTACATTTTTATATTCCTACAGCTTTAAGATAATAAATAGCTTTGAATGATAGACATTTGCATTGTATTTGATGTAAACAAAGGAATGATAAGGCACGACAATATGAGAGAGGTTAACCTTGCTTTAAACAGGCAGCTATCCAGTTACAATGGAAGGAATTTATGGGGTGTAAATTAAATTGAAACACACATCCCACATCACATTCTTTTCTTGCTTAGGAAAGCAGAACTAATAGACACAGTACATAGTTTAAAAGTAAAATTTCATAAACTTAGGACCACTTTTAGATGTGCTACTCATCTACGATCCCCATGTGCCTCCTCCCGTTTCTACCCTTTTCAGCTCCTAGCCCCCCTCCACTGGAACTCCTTACCTATCTCTAACCACTCCATAACTACCTTTTCCTCCTTCCGTACTTCCCTTAAATCTCTCCTTCTCCATCCCCAACCCTGATATCTTTACCTTCGCCCATTTCCCTCTCCTTTCCCTCCTTTCTCTCTCTGCACTTCTCCTCACCCCCTCTCCCTCTTACCCTAACAGATTAATTGCTCAACTTACTGTTTGGTATTGGTTTGATTAATGTTTGTAAGTTGCTTCTGCTGTTATAAACTTTTATGTATCTTGTTGTTATAATGTAAAGCACTTTGGATTAAAGTGCTATAAACACAATAAATACAAATACAAATAATAAAAGCCTGCATTGACAGGACATAATGGAGATTTGTGTGCTTGAGACCGCTGCCAGAAGCATCAATGATTCCTGCTCAAGGCTGAGTGATAAGAAGTTGGCAGAGTTAGAAAAATTATTTATGATTGAAGGAAGGAACAGGGCTGTTTCACAGAAATCAGGGAGAGTTCTTTTGAATTAATGTAACTGAGACAGCTTGCGCAGAAGAAGAAGCAGCATGCTGTGGACAAATATTTGGATAAAACACTAAAGCAAGACTGCAGGCAGATTAGGAAACTATTTTGACATGTATTCATATTAAAAACAACAGGGGAAATTACATTAAACTGTTATGAAAATTGGAAATATGGTTTAAATAAGTAGGAATAGAACTAATATGTGTATTTAGTATATGAGAAATATGTTTAGTTATTCATGTGTGCAAGTTTGAAAAAAACATTTTTTTTGGTGCCTGGCTGGAACTGGGCTGGGGCTCTCCCAGATGCATCTGGAAATATGGGTTTGAGGCAGGACCCGTTAAGTACATTTTTGTTTTTTTTTAGATTTTTAAGGCATAGATGTGTAGTGTTTATGGTCCTAGTGGAGACGCTCAGGGGTCAAAATGATTGACACCCACTGAGTAAAGTGTCAAATAAATAAGGTTTGAAAACCAGCATTTTGTCCATAGTATTAATGTATGGTTATAGAAATCAGATGCTGAGAGAAGTGCTGGCTTTAAATTGATATGTTGTGATGCAAGTTAACCCTTGGTTGGTTAGTCAAGGTGTGTATTTTGAAGAACTGTTGTTTTAGGCAGAAGAGCAAAATATGGTTGAAACGTTGTTTTGAAATATATTGTTTTTGTATTGAAGGCTATTGAATATGTGTGAGCTGGGGTGTGGTCAAGGAGTCATTGTTTTGGGCTATGAAAGTAAATTCACATTTTAAGGGGTTGGCTGGTCATTTAATGTGGTAATGATGAATGCTTTATTATTGAGCACACACTGAGAAGCACCCCTAAGCTGTTGATTTTATGTTGGGACAGTAGCCGTCCCTTGTTAAGGAGGGATGGGGCATTTAAAAAGAGCATAGGGGGGGCGCTGTTGAGCAGCCTGCAAAATGGCTGCCTAGCTCTCTTGCTCTGTGGCCCGGCTGCTATTCATCCGCCTATATCAGCGGTTCTACATCTCATCCGTGGTTGTGATTGTGAGAATCGTGCAGCCGATCTCATTCCCGACACTTCAATACCTTTTGGGCGAGTATCCGAGTTCTGCCTGCTCTGGTGCTGTGCTGCCCGCCGGACGCCTGAGGCCTGTTTTGCCGTGTGATCGTGTTGCAGCCCTGCTAGCTGGAGCCCTCCGTGGGTTGGGTCTCCGGGCCCGTCTGGCTACCCTGTGGTGCGGAGTCCTGACTCCTTTGTTGTGGCCCGGAATCTCTCCCTGCCCACCCAGCTTCGGGTCCGGGCCTTGCGTGCCGCCCAGCCCGCTCTCCCTGCTGCCCGGTACCGGATTCCGTCGCCGGCCTGACCCGACTTCTCTCCCTGGCCTGCTTCTGAGGGGGGACGGGGGCGTGCGGGCCCGGCGACATCGACCTGCATGGGCCGTATATGTCTGGCCGTTTCTAGCTCAGTGCTCAGCTCACATATTTTTACAATACCTTTCTGTTTTTCATAGGCTCAATTGTGGGCTAATGGACTCTAGAGTTGGCAGGTTATTAATACGCAGCAACAAAACAAATTGCCTTAACATTTCTGAAGGACACAGGTTTAAATATAGCTGAGACTTTTTGAAAGTACATAGAGCATATGTTATAAACTTATAGCTCTTCAGATTCTCTAAGTGTGCATAGTTGTTCTGCCAGTCCCACAGGTTTAAACGCTTATGCAGGTGGTAAACCATACGTTCATTATCCTGTCCCCACTCAGGAGTCCAAATGATTGATTCAAATAGTGTTTCCATTTGGGTCTCTAGGTTATGTTATTTCCCAGCACACAGATATTCCTCTATAACCTTTAATAGGGTATTGGAGAGATTGTTCTTAAATGAAACATATAATTTGGCTCTCTTCCGAAGATAATTATAAACAGTTGACCCTAACGGAACAGTAATAAGAAACTCAAAATGAAAAGAAAGTGATGACAATTTTACGGAAGGAATAAAGAAATAAATGAATTAATGAATGAATGAATGAATGAATTAATTAATTAATTAATTAATTAATGGATATTAAAGCAGCAAAAAGCACAATGGATGGTGCTGGCTATAATTGAATAATGTAGTGCATTGTAATAAAAAATAAATGATTAATGAAAGGCTAAAGGGGTATGAATGGCCAGATTGATTTAACAAATAAGAAAAATCTTTAGTAGAACTGCATGAAATAACACATAAGAGTAAGTAACAAAAACATTATTTGAATATATTTGATGATGTTGACTTATATTTTACAGATGAAGATTATTGTCATCCTTGAGCACAGGTGGAATGTCTGCCTGGCGTTAGCAGGGAATAGCAAATATAATGAGAAGAGACATTATATTATGATAAAAGTAAGTATTCAGTGAACAAGTAGATAAGAAAGAGGTAAGTATCAGTTCACACTGCAATGTGTGGACACATTGTTGATCATTATTAGGAGTAAGAGGATCCAGGTGAGTACAGAATGAAGGCAGTTAGGGTTACAGTTGTTTTGAATAAATAGCATTTTCCCAAGATATGTGCAAACAGGTGTGAGCATAGAATAGCATGTATATGCAAGCATGGCCATATCGAATGACAAGGACACAGAAGACTTTGGATAAAATGTGGAGTAACCTTTTCGTAATTCTGGCAACTGGCGAGATGCCAAATGAGTACATTTGGTAAAATATATGGAATATTTAGAATAGGCAAAACAATGCATTTATTATATGGCACATTATCATACATTTAGGAACAGTGCTGGGTTCCAAATAACAGGGGTAGGCAAGATTAGTTTAGGCGAAGCGGCAAGCGGCGAGTGGCAAGCAGCGCACAGCGAAATATGTCAATTATATCTCAACAGAATAAAAGACACAGCAAAAGAAATAAGACGACTGCAGTCCCAAGCGAGCAGAAGGAAGACTTGGAAAGATACAGAGAAGAACTTTCAGCATATCAGGAATAAATGACGACAGGCATGATTCTTACACTAAAATAATAAATCATTTTTATGTGCACCGACGTATTATTAGGGACAGTATACTAGGCCTAAATGTCAGTGGGCTGAGAGTGTCAGGAAATGACCGTAGTAAAACATCTCTTTTTATAGACAGGAAGGAGCAAGGATCTATGCTAGCGAAAAACCTGACCACCTTGCCTGACTCAAATATGACTTTGCCTCTATTTTGGTTTTCGACAGAAAGCAAGAACCCACACCAGCATTTTTTCTTCAGCTACGGATGTGCCAAGAAGACAGAAGAGGAACAATTGAAGAAGACATTCTTTTTGAAGTGTTTTGAATTTGTTATGTTGTCTGTTTGTTGTTTCTTATTTCTATTATAAAAAAGGAGACCAAAAATGACTCTTTGGTCTGAGAATGTCAACTACATGGAAAAAAAAAATCCTTAAAAAAAATTATGCCATTTTTGAAAATAAAGCCCCTAACAAAGTAGGGCAATGACAGACACAGGTGGATGTATATATTGTATAAATCCAGATCATAAGCCAAGTTCTGAAATCAGCCAGTATATATTTAAATATAAGCTAAAGATGTGCGAAAAGAAAGAAAGGAACAGCCATCTTGTTATATTAGAAATGAAGAAAAATGCAGTAGAGATTGTTTAGGAGGCAAGAATGTTTCAAAGAAACACATGAGTAGCTTTTTAACAGTTGGGTTGAAGGGGAAGTACTGACGATAGAGACATACTTATTTCTCAAAGGAAACTCATTCCGTTTTATATTATAGATAGACGGGAGAGACCTATACACTAGGAGAATTGGCGGCAAACGATCCTGCGAGCAGAGAAAAAAGATCGAAGGACCCAGCCAGATGCCCAGTCACAATTGTTACATTTACCTGAGAAACTCCCCCATTCTTGTGTTCGCCAGAGACAATTGACAGGCCCCCATTGACTACCTATTTTTAAAAAGACTAAGAGTCTGAGTACTCTATGAGCTAAAAAAAAACAATAAATATTGAAAGGACTGGCATAAAGGGCCGTGCAAACTTGCTGCAAAGAAGCCTAAAGAATAAAAAGTCACCAGATCATGAAAAAGTTCAGTAGATGCCAAACCAAGATTAATCAGGTGGAAGCTGTGTCAATGGAAGAAAAATGAAAGGAAAACAGACAATTGAAGTTTGCATGGGAAGGAGAATGGGAAACAAGGAAATGCCGTAGGGTCGGTGGAAGGAAAAAGTGTGCAGTAAAAGCCACATGTGAACAATTAAAACATGGGCTGGTGGATTCCCTCAAAGACTGATTCTCATAGTGGGTGTAATTACCTGATGTGTATAGTTAGTTTACATTTAATTGGGTAATAAAGGTGGTATTCAGCTAGAAGCACATAACTTTTTTTTTAAGGTTACATGCATATAAACGAATAGGGAAAAATGTCTGCAAATAACCTTTTGGTAAAGGTAGATACGTACATATGTTTTAGGTAAGAAATCATTGTTGATGTTGTAGAAATGTTTTTATGATACATCCCATGTTGAGACAAATCACCACACTGAGGTGGGTGATTGGGACGGGAATGCATAGGTACACTGAATATGGGGGAGGGTGGACATTGGCTGTAGTAGTCCTGTATTGAATAGGTGTATAATTATAGGCCAGATGGGGGAATGTAGACACAGCCCTAGACCTCTACCGCCCTCAAGCTGAATGCATGTAAAATACCAGGCTGATCAATGGTTCCAGTATTGCAAAAATCTGAATGATAGTGTTTTGGGGTCAGAATGACTCAGGGGCTGGTGGGTATCTTAGGTATTACACACACATCATGAATATCTAAAAATATAGGGCCTCATCATGAATTGGGCGGTAACGCCAGCGGTATTACCGCTGGCGGTATTAGCCCACCGTCAAACCCCCCAGCGCTATTAGCGCCGGTTCACGGGTTTGGCAGTAATGGAATTCCCCATTCCCCAGTGATCCCATTCGGGAATGCCCCATTCCCTATTGGGCTTAATGGGGAATTTTCGCACTCTTACCGCCAGCGGATTTCCCGCTGGCGGTAATAGCGCACATTTTCGGCAGATTTCCCCCTAGCTCAGAGCTGGGGAGAAATCAACCGAAGCCCTAACACTTAAATCCGGTGGTAATAGCGCGACCGCCGGATTTAAGGGTTACCACCAAACTCATGATGAGGCCCATAGTCTGAGAACTGGACAGAAACTGACTCATGCACAATAGTAAATAACTATCTCCCCATTGGTAGCTGAACAGAACATTCGGGCTGAACAGGCTCAGGTCGATTGTAGGATGGATGCCACAAAAAAAATGATTCTGAACAAGATGTTAAAATTGATGACTCATTGTGAATCTAGAATATTATTTGGCAGCAGTTCACTGTAGACAAATATGTGGTGGGGTATATTTAGAATTTCTTGGTAGGCAAGGCTGACAGTGATGGATCATACAGCCAGCTAAAGGTCTGGTAAAATGACCAATTAGACAGAATAGCTGTTTAACTAGCAACAAACATGCTGAGCTCATGAGGGGTTTCACATTATAGCCTGCCTAGTGAACTTGGCAGGTCTCAGCAATCAGATAAGGGCTGTTTTTGGGCAGGCAATAAAGAATTTATAATAAAGACTGGTAGGATCTCACACAAGTTTAATTAACCCATCTGTCAGTCAAATACTGCTTGCCAAGACAAGTCATGTGATCTTGGTGAGTGGCTGTTAAGCCATCCAATAATAAGGCAAGTAGGGGTTTGCCTTTATTTGCAGGGACCAATCAATGTGTATTGTGCAACAATATGTAAAGTTGCATCAGCCTGAAACAAGTATAAAAGGCATCTTGTTTTGAGACTCCAGTGCTGCCACATTTGATGTCTTTGAATCTATAATAAAGATGATTGTTGAACCAGCCCGGGGCGTCCATCTGCCTTCTTGCCCAGTGTCCTGTCTCCACTGCCTAATCCACAGATGTCGAAGGTTTATGAATTGCCGAGTCCTTCAGTTCAATATCCAAATCGCTGCACATTTTTTAAAACATACACACATGCAAATGAAGGATAAGTACACCTTTATACTGTAAACCACACATGTCCTGCTGTAATAAGACCCACATACTTTGCCACATACTTTACCTATGTACAATAACACAGCTTGACTTATTTATAAGCACATGCACATGCAAATGACGGATAGCTATACCTGCCTACTGTAAATCACACCTGTGCTGCTCAATTAACACCCATATACTATCCAGCGGCACTTTTTCAAAATCCTAACCAATCCACATTGAGAAACACTCCACCAGACTTCTTTTCAAATAAACATATCTGCCATCAATGCATGCATCCACACCCACCAAAATAATTCACACTTTCATTGAGATGATTGAAGGGTGCAGCTAAAAATTATACACCTTTTACAAAAGAGTACATAGGTCCTCTCCTCTAAAAGTGAACAACGAGCAGAGAGTGACGTTCCTGCAGAGGCACAAACCAAAATGAGAGACGCAGGAAATTGGAGGAAGAACCATCAGGGTTGAAGTAACCCAAAGTTATCAAGGTAACCTGAGAGGGCTGATGAGGGGAGATGCTGCTGAACTGAGGTGTGCTTGGAGGGTTTCTTCAGGCACCTGTACCACTATTGTATTAAGCTGCCAGGAAATAGGGTGCTTTTTGCATGACAGACTGCAGTGCACAAGTTACTGTTTAAATGCTGGCCTTGACTTTATTTCGAGTGGTGACTGTTGGGCCTAGTGCCCTTTGAGCCACTTTGGATAATTTTTGTATATTATCCAGATCCAGGATTGTTCATTTACGGCCTTCATTATATTCACTGGTGCGCATCTGTAAGAGGGCCTCTGCATTGTGCTGTCTGCTGTCTTACGTCGCTTGCGTGGTTGGATGAGGACAGTGACTAGGACATTTATCACATAGTTTGCTGTATACCATTCAAACTCAGTAAGCTTTCATCTCTGACAGTGCTTGATTTTAAGCGGTGTACAATGACATTGGCCCTCATTACGACCCTGGCGGAGTGGGTTTACGCCAGCGGTAATCGTGGCGGACTCTTCCGCCTTACTACGAGTTCCCGTAGCGCCATGGAGCCTTTTTCCGCCTGGTTTTTCCGGGCGGAGAAATCCATGGCGCTACGGGACCTTGATGTTAATTACGCCACCGTAATTTATGGTGGCGTAATTAACGCCTTCCCCACTCCCATTATACCCTATGGGGCAAAAATGGGAATGGGGAAGGGTAAAATGGGGATTGGGGATTTACCGCCCCGCCAAGGTCGGAATGGGGCGGTAAATCCGCCAACCCCCATGGCGGTATTGGCAGCTTTCCGCCATGCTCCATGGTGCATATTGCACCATGATCTCCGCCAGGGTCGTAATGAGGGCCATTGTATTACCTCATTTGCTTGTCCTTTTTGACTGTTTAACGATTTAATCATCCCGTCCGAGGCTCGCGCTTGTCACCCCCGTAGCAAGCCCTGCAGTAAGGGAAAGAGAAACCGCAGTCAAGCCTCTAATGGGCTAAACAACTCCATGGCCCTCATTACAACACCAGCGCTAAACCATGGTGCTATTAGCACCATGGTTGGTGCCAGTGTTGTAACAGGTCCGCCATGGTTCAATGGGGAATTACCACCCCATTCCAAGGTTGGCGGGGCGGTAATTCCCCATTGAACCATGGCCCTTCCCTATTCCCATTTTTGCCCAATAGGGATCTATGGGAATGGGGAAGGCGCTAAGTACGGTACCGCAAATTGCGATACCGTACTTAGCACCAAGGTCCCTTTTCGGGTCCCTACTTTAATGGCTGGTGTAGAACAGCCGTTAAGGTCAGGTCCCGCAAAGGGACCTCGTAATCAGGCGATAATGGGTTAACGGCGCCACAGCCTTTTACAGCGCCGTTAACCCATTATCACCAGGGTCGTAATGAGGCCCCATGACTCCCATGCACACAGCAAAGAGGGAAAGGAGAAGAACCTGCAATGTCATTCAACAGAAGATCACAGGCTTTTTTACCAAGCCTAACATTAACATGATGAATGATAAGGGTACTGAAGACATCAGTGTTTTGTTACTAACCTCGAATTGGACAATTCCTTTCCCTCAGTGGATAATAATTCCCTGTTGAATCTTTGTTATAACATTCAGTGGGAATCAATGGGTAACACGAAAGTCAGTACTGTTCTGTCAGATTCCAACGTCCATGATAAGATCATAGGAAACAATCTGTTTGCATCGATAAAACTTTCTCATATTACAGCCATGGTTGTTGTCAAGGACCAATTATCTGTAGTGTTGTAGAGGACTTCTCTCTCTTCCTCATTTGAATCACAGAATAATGGCATTAGCTTGGATGTCGTAGCAGCCAATCTGGATGCCGTACTTGGTTTATCTTCTAACCTCCTGAGTGAACAATGTGAAATGAAGGGTGCACTAGTAAAAATAACTGATGTTATACTTGCTAACATCAGCAACCAGTTAAACAAATCATTTCTATCGATAACATCTAATACAATGTTACCATCTCCAGTAACCTCGCTGAGAGAGACAGCTGGAAAAGGTGATTTAAGAGAGCTGCAAAGTAACATGGACGACACACCGCTCCCTAAAGCCATCAAGAGAGACATGACTTTAAGTTGTTATCTAATGAAGAAGGATTTTACGGCAGGCAGAAGAGGGTTTAATGGAAACAAAATAATAAAAAAGGGCTGAGGGGGAAAAGAGCAAACATGGGAAGCAATCCTTATGCAAACTCTGTAAAATCTAAGCAAAATGCAGGAGGCTTGGCAGAAGCTACCTCAGCATACCTCTGTCTCATTGGTTTGTGTGGACGTGGAAGATAAATTCGAGTTGGTGTACAAAAGAGTCGATTACATTCTGCAATGTAAACAGAAGCCCAATGATAAACTTAGGAGTCCAACTATAACTGCAACAAGGAGAAGCATGCAGGTGCTTGGCTCTGATTCCCTGATGCAGCAAAATGAGTATAGATATAAGGTGTCACAGCCTATGGAAATTGACATTGCCCAACTGAGCAAATTTGTAAAAAGCGTTGAATTCTTTCTGACACGGGATTGTCCATTTATCAACCGGGGAAAATTGATGGACCTTTTTTCCCACCACGAACAACTTTCTATGATCTCCACCACAGACATCATATCGATTGAACTGCTTGACATACATATCAATACGAACTGGGCAATTATCCATTTTGTCTCACCGATAATAGTCCAGCTGCTTGTGAGGAATGCTGCATCATTACAAAAATAAAATTTGACATTATAGTGCTCAAAAGCAACTTACGTCTAACGACACACCTCAACAAAATGTTGGCATTTTTCGCTTCTGCAATCAAAAATCTGCAAGAATTAAAGACTAAGCCTAATCAATGTACCTATCAACAACATAGTGCTACTGATCAAGGAAGCAGAAATAACGCGATGGATACTGGAATCATTTGCACCACATGGAAATTAATCTCAACCGGAGGAAAGTGTAATCCAGATGCTGTCCTGGAACACTAGAGGACACTCCTCCATCTTGAGCATCGAGGGCAGGAGAACATTGACATTTTGTGACATCTTTGTGCTCCAGGAGACATGGCTGCATGATAACCTACATAGAGACGGCTTTTGAACTATAGTTAAATTTGCTGCACATGCTGGAAAGGGCCGACCTATTGGAGGCCTTGGTGTTCGAGTTGGGAATTCCCCTTCACTCACTGAGTTTATTTGTTTGTTTATTATGTGCCACAGTCTGCAGCCCTCAGGGTGCCGATGAGAGACAGATTGAAAAAGAGAAAAGGAAACAACCGGGCTTAAAAGACCCGATCAAGAAAGAGATTCCTAATAGAATAGTAGGGTTGTTAATGCTTTCTTGAAGGTAGTAACATTTTCTTCATGGCGTGGGCTTGTTGGTAGTTTATTCCAAGCCAAAACTGCTTTCACTGGTATGATTGTTCTTTGCTCTTTGTGCTTCTGCTTCTTGGGCATGTCAGTCGCATCGAGTCCTTAGATCTGGTTGCCCTAGTAGAATTCTGAATGGTAATGTGTTCTTCAGGTATCTTGGTGCATTTCCTAACAAACATTTGTGGATCATGATGTTGACCTTAAACTCTATTCTAGCCTCTATAGGCAGCCGGTGCAGTTCTCTCGTATGTGCTGATATATGTTCTCATTTTGGGGCATTTGTTATAACCCTGACAGTTTCATTTTGCAAGGTCTGTAACTTTTGAACACATTACAGTAGTCAAGCCTCAGCATAATCAGAGCTCTGACCAAAGTAACACAGTTGGTGTGAGAGATGTAAGGCTTCACAAAATGCAGAACAGAAGCCGCAGGTAATACTGAGTGCTTTTCATTACACTCGCAACCAGGGGAGTTGCTAGGTCTGGAAAAGACCCGGGGCTACGCTGATGTCGGAACTGTTGGGACTGGGGGCTAGCTAGTCTTTTGGCTGTAGCTCCTGAGATTCTATCCGGGGCTACAACCAAAAGATCAGGGGCTATAGCCCCCTTAGCCCCCCCTAGCAACGCCCCTGCTCGCAACTGGGGTATCTGTATTTAGGGAAGCCTCAATAATGACACCAAGTGTTTTAACCTTATTCACTGTTTCTATGGCTTGTTGATCTATACAAAAAATGTGCATAGGAGGTTCCTAGTTTTCCTCTTGCTTGGACTGACCCAAAGACCAGGAGTTCAGTCTTCTTACTGTTAAGGCACAACACATTATCTGCCATCCAGATTCGTATAATTTTGTATGTTGATGCAACAAAGTTAGCATCCTTAGCATAATCTCCACGCAGCTCAAAAACAAGCTGCGTATCGTATGCCTAGTTGGTAAAGTGGAGCCCAATAGAGTGTAAGAGATCACATAACGGACATCAAAAAATGTTAAAGAGAGCAGGAGATAAGTATGCCCCCTGTGGTACTCCACATGTAATAGTCTCTGAATTAGAGGAGGCATTTCCCCAAACAGTATTAGCTATTCTACCACTAAGGAATGCCCTAAAGCACTCAACTGTGCTTGTGGAACAAATGCCAATTTCCTTTAATCTTTGTATTAATTTTGTGGGCTCCACCAGGTCAAAGAGCGATGAGAGATCTAAAAGCATCAGAAGCCTGACTTACTTTAGTCCATGATGTTCAACATTTCGGTTTACAGGTCAAGCAGCGCAGTCTCTGTCCCGCTTGATGTTCTGAAACCTTATTGCCTGGGCTCTCATTACAACACCGGCGCTAAACCATGGTGCTATTAGCACCATGGTTGGTGCCGGTGTTGTAACGGGTCCGCCATCGTTCAATGGGGAATTACCACCCCATTCCAAGGTTGGCGGGGCGGTAATTCCCCATTGAACCATGGCCCTTCGCCATTCCCATTTTCACCCCATAGGGCTCTATGGGAATGGGGAAGGCGCTAAGTACGGTACCGCAAATTGCAGTACCGTACTTAGCACCAAGGTCCCTTTGCGGGTCCCTACTTTAACAGCTGGTCTAGACCAGCCGTTCAGGTCGGGTCCCGCAAAGGGACCTCGTAGTAAGGCGCTAAGTGTTTAACGGCGCCGCAGCATTTTACGGCGCCGTTAAACACTTAGCGCCAGAGGCCTAATGAGGCCCCTGGAGTGTAAAATATCTGACTTCACCAGGTGTTTCTGAAATTCAGTAGCAGCTACTTTATCGACCATTAGAGTAGATTGTAGGGTCTATGTAAGGTTTCTTTAATAATGGGGTAACAGTCACTTTTTTCAGAAGGCCATGCACACTATTATCAGAAAACAAGATGTTAATGAAGCGAGTCAGGAAAGGTGCAAATATGTCAGGGTGTTCTAGAACAATTTTTGATGGCAGGATGTCTGTTTTGCAAGTCGTAGGGTGCATCTCTTTCAAAGTTTTAATGAGGGAGTCCACTGTAATAGCTTCACATGGGAATAATGGCTTTTGTTGGACTATTCCTGATGGGAATGAAAGCATGGTGGTGATGATGAGTGTTGAGTGTTATAATAATTTGTCTAGGACTCAGTTGGTAGAGATTCAAAAGGCCATGGGACGGAAACTGCCCTTCTAGATTTAAAGAATCAAATCACCAAAATAATGGACACAGGCAAACCTGCTCGTCTCCTACTGCTCGATCTCTCTGCAGCATTTCACCTGGTCGACCATAGCATTCTCACCTCTCACCTTTTCAATGCTGCACACTTCTCTCACAAGGCAACAACTTGGATCACATCCTTCCTTGAAGGTAGGGCCATGAAAGTGTACTCAGACCAGGCCTGTGCCCCTCCCCACCACCATCAGTTGTGGAGTCACACAAGGATCATGCACTGCACCGACCCTCTACAACCTATTCACCAAACCCCTCTTTGACTTAGTGGACTCCCTCGGCAAGCTTACACAAACTATGCCGACGACACACAAGTTCTCCTCCCCCTCTCCAGAGATTACGACCAAGACTCAGAAGCCTTCCTTAAAATCTATACCACTATCCAAACCTGGATGGCTATCAATGGTCTCTGTTTAAACAGTGATAAAACCGAGATCATCATCCTAGCCCCCAGAGAAACACTAACCAAACTCACCCCTGCTTACCCACACATGACCATTGACAACATCAGCATACCTGTCTCTTCTGCCGTGAAGACCTTAGGAGTCTACTTAGAGGCCACACTCTCCATGACTAGACAAGTCAGCGCCATCGCCTCCACATCTGCTCTGACCACCAAACTAATTTATGCCATAAAACCTTACCTCACTACACCCAACTGCCTCCCCATAGCCAGAGCTACTATAGGAGCCATCCTAGAATACTGCAACACCCTTCTAGCAGGCACATCAACTAAAAACTTAAACTTTCTCCAAATAGTGCAAAATAATGCCCTCCGCACTGCACTACTCATCCCCAAAACTGACCATATATCCCAGGCCAGAAGACTTGCACACTGGCTCCCAGTCAAGGAAAGAATCAAATTTAAAATACTCACTCTCACACACAAATGCATAAATCTCACAGCACCCCCCTACTTATCAGAAACCATAACCAAGAATTCCTCCATCCGCCCTAAAAGAAGCCATCATGCTAATCAACTCTGAGTACCCATTGTAAGAAGAGCCAAAGCCGGCGGCATCGGCTTTCCGCACTTAGCACCTAAGGTTTGGAATGCTCTCCCCAACTCACTCAGAGCAGAACCCTCGCTGTACTCCTTTTGCAAATCTCTCAAAACTACACTATTCAATTAACAATCCCTCTGGCACCTTCACTTGCTCATACGTTCGGCTACTAAACGTGTCTGTAAATTCTAAGCATCTGTATACATTATCCTGTAATGAAAATCGCCTTGTAACCATCTTCCTTCCACTGTAACCAGCTTAATGTTTTATCTGAAACAGCGGCATGATGCCCCTGGGCTGATGTACGCTTTAATAATTTTACTAAATAAATAAAATAAATAGGGATTCAGGTCCAAGAGTCTGAGGGATGGATTTTGCATTAGCCTCTTTACTACTAGCAATAAAAGACTGTGCTTCGCAAACGTTATTAGCAAAAGCCTTCTGTACAGCCTCACAGTCGAGGTCGCTAGGAGCATACTGTTTTGTTTGAGCTTTAGTTTTTTATAATGTCCTAATAATCTCAAACAATTTCTTGGTATTATTCGTAGAGCTAGAAATTTGAGAGTCAGAAAAGATCCTTTTAGCTTGACAGATTTCTACTTGGTAATTTTACTCAGTGATTTGGCCTTTCTTCTATCTATGTGTTAGCTGTAAGAGTATCATGGAAGGACGCCTTTAGTGGGGAGATTCTTGTCGTGTCTATCTTTGACCCACCTGGAGAGTTTTCCACTGATGCTATCTTTGCCACTTTAGAGAGCATTTTGGATGAATGGCTCTTTCTCAATCCTACATATGGGGTGGTGGTGGCTGGATATTTCAATTCTTATTGTGTGTTGTCAGCTGAATTCACAAGATTTGAGAATGATGGTAAATTATCGCATTGCTCACATGTGCTTCCATTTAAAAGTCATCATAAGTCTGGTGGATATTCTCAACTGGTTAATGGTTACAAATGGCTGCAGTTCTTTGCTGATTATGGGACGAAATAATTGGATCATCCTTTTGAACAAATGGGCTGTCATACTGACACTTGGACATACTGACACATGGACAAATTGGAAATTCTCCTCCCATATCGATTACATTTTCGGGAATAAGAAGTGGGTAATCTTGTGGAGAAATATTTTACAGAACAAACTGTTATTAGTAACCATTGTAGGCTCTGGGTTAATTTCTCCACTGAATGCTATTCTGGCATGAGTGTGAATTTGCAAGGTAATAGGATTTGTTGGAAAGAATGCAATGTAGACACATTCTCCACGCTACTTTCTGCACATACAACCCATAGCCGTTTGCTCACTCAGGTCCACAGCATTGAAATATTTAGTACTTTGGATGAAATATTACAATCCATGTTAGTAACAATAGTGACATGCACCAATTTTAAGAACCATGGAAATGCTTTTGATATCATTATTGATAGAAAGAAAAAATGCCTGAGAAAGAGCATACGTTGTATACAAGGAACTGTCTTTTTGAGCATGTCAGACAAGCAAAAACGTTCTGGACTCTTACGCCAAGAATATAAGACATGATTAAGTCTCATAGACAGGACGTCAATAGCGCCAATTGGAAGCTATATTTGGGCATGCTGAAATCCAATGACAAAAAATATAGTATCAATATAGAAAACATCTCATTGGAAGGATGGCCATATAGGTTAATCTCATTAGTGAGACTGAATGGGTAAAATATGTCAATGAACTCTATTACATTAATGACGGGTTATTAAATCATGAAACACCTGATGAGTTTGAACATACACCTGGTGACTTCCCCTTCGATTTGGAAGATATAACCAGAGTCACTGGTAAATTAGAGACAGCCGCGCTCCTGGGCATGAGTGTATTCCAAATGTAGCAATTAAGCGTAATCCTGTGCTATTATTGAAAGAATACATTTTCTTTTGGTATAGTGGCAAGATACCATCTAGCTGGAAAAAGTAAATCTTGGTTCCGATGTATAAAAAGGGTGGTAGAAATACATCCCAGAATTACAGACTACTAGCTATGATTGATTCAAGTGCCAACATCTTCTCGATACTAATACTCAACATGGTTAACAGATGGATTGATGAAAAGAATCTTTTACCCTGGAAGCAGACTAGTTATTTTGCAGGGTATAGTACCCTAGATAACATCTGGGCATTGCATTATATCACGACTGAAACCCACAAGAATCTGGGATAGCGATGCTCTATTGATTATACAGGGGCTTTTGATACTGTAGATAGAGGTAAACTCTGGTGCAAAATCGGAATATTTGAAAATGGACCCCATATTGCTACATTTCAGGAAATCTATGCACACAAGACCCGCCCTATTTTTACCAATCTAGGGCTCATTATAAAACAAAGAATTGTTTATTACCATGGTAACGCCACAAATAGCGGCCATTATAAAAAATGTGAAAGGCAAAATTTTTTATGGTTTGTATGTAATGATGAACAAATTACCATAAAAGGAAGATAGCCATGTCATTTAAAAGATGCATACATCATTTTATTTAAAAGGGCAACAGCCACTTAGAAGCCAGACAATCACATAATAGCACAGAAATAATAAACACATTAACATTTGAAATAACATATTGTATTAATAACATGTCAGAATGTATTTATATATTTCCTCAATTTTTGGTAATTTTCGTGAAGATCCCGAATGGATTTTGAAAAAAGTACATAAAAGTATTTATGATAATGCATGCACATTAACAGACCCCACATTGTTTTTTTATGACTTAATGTACATAAAACATACACAATTGAACATTGTGCAATTCTTAATTTAGCTTAATTATGTATACTTTTTTTTAAAAAAAGATTCATGTTAAGAGGAGGCCTTAAGGTATGACTTGGAGAAAATCATACAAATTAACTACTAATATTTCATACGTTAACAACTGATATATGTTACAGAATAAAACATTTTTAAAAAACATTTAAAATAACATAATAAACTATTAACACCATATAAGTATACTTTTACATACTCATGCATTTATTGGCAATTTTGATTATGATACTGAGACAAACTGTTTGAACAAGTACAAAAAAGTAAGGATGTCACAATGTGTACATTAAAGGAACATTGTATCAGTGTTTTTTCAAAAATAATATTTACATAAAACCTACACAATTTAACATTTTACAATAGAAAATGTGGCTTTTGTAATTAACCTTTTCCAAAAAGTTCACATTGCATATATAGGGCAGCTTTAAGGGGTGATGTGGAGGCCATCATAAACATGTAATTCAACTGTTTAACACTTTAAACATGTATATTATACTTGGAATATTAATACATGTAATACAAATACATTGTACAGTAATCTGTCACACCACTGGAGTATCTCGCAACTCCTTCCTAGCCACGGAAGGCAAATGCAGTCGACCCCTCCCACCTTGGTTGGCACAGGCTCCTGATTCCAGTATCCACAGGTAACCTCGAGGCAGCCAATGCGGGAAGAGGGTTAGGGAGAAGTTGAGGATAGGTAGGGGGTGTTTAGGGTAACCGTGAAAAGGTTTAGGGTTCTTGAATTGGATAGGTATGGGGTAAAGGGAAAAATCATGCCCATCATGGAACACAGCCATGTAACGTGAAAATACCTCCTGCACCTACTCCTTGCAGCAGTTCAACACCTTTCATAATTAGGATATTGCCACTAGAACCTGTATCACACACCTTTCATTCCTAATCCAGCAACTAAGATAAGCACATGATGTGTCATCAGAATATCCTACTGGTAGCAGCTATAGCACACAACATGAAGAGGGACAAGAAGCAGGAAAACATCATATACACGGATATATATTAATTAGCACCCCAACTTGTCCTCCAGATGCCCCTTGCCTTGCCACCTGGCAGAGGTGATTACCATAGGATGCGCTTTTTACTTGTAGAATGTGAGTTGAACATACTTTTCCCCCTTAGGAGTTAACAAGAGCAAGCAGCCACGAACAATACTTTTCGTCCCTCACAATTCAGTTCACATACAAGAACGTTCAGAACCTAAATCCTGCTTTCTGCAGCTTGCACAGATTGGAGTTCACGAGATAGTGCTACAGCGGAGTGCACGTGGCAGCAAACAAACACCCAGTTCCTCCATTCTGTGCGGCGTGCACTAATTGGCATTCGTGAAAAGAGTACTGGTGAGACACTCGTAACATAGAGTTCATTTACAATCGTCCCTAGAGCTCCTCACACTCTCCCAGGTCACCCGCATGCAATTAATTGAGGCCTGTGGGGCCCGATGGCATCCCCCCAAGCAATCCATCTCCGCATTGAGCGGTCACAATGCCATCACTATGAGACTGCTTTGCACCTTCGTGAGGGACAGAGGCGAAGCCGAGACGCCAACAACTCATCCGTCATGTTCTGCACCTTTCCTCACCACCAAGGGCCCGGGTCCATATGCTTTGCAACCTGCTCTCCTCCGGCCGGTGCTTACTACGCCAACAATCAACGATGAGCAGCACGGGCCGGGCAGGGGTTTAAATAAAATGCGAGTGCATGCCCTGATCCTCCAAAACCCCATGTCCTCATGGGAAATGTAGTCTTCTTGCTTTCCAGCCCGCAGATAGGCCTGCCATGCTCACACACAGCCCATTTCCCTCACAAATGTATTACTATAAATGTATTTAAATAATAACATCAAAACAAACATGTAAAATCATGTAAAACCAATCACATAACCTTTAAAGAAATATATAAATGATTCAAAAAAATGTAAAGTCTGCACACATTAGAAATAAAAACATTATGGTAACAACACAGTATACTTTATCAATACAATCACATTTATGTTATATTAAAATCAAAAACTGTGCACCACTTAACTCACCCTCATACCTAAAAGCATACAACATTACAACAAAACAATAACATTTACACAATTACAAGATAATTAATTGTATACAATTAAAACAACAGTGAAAACATATATTAAATGTACACCTTAAATAAAGATCAAGGTTATTAACCTATGAGTGTGTCTCAAAGTTATCAACCTATGAGTGAGATTAATAACATTGTGTATTATTTAATGCACTAAGTGATTTAGAATAATCACAAGTCACTAGATCAATACAGCCTACAGAAAGCCTAGCAAGGCGAAGCAAGTGTTGGCAGAATTAGTGATTAATTTGTTTAACATTCTGAACCGCATATAATGAAACAGGGTAGCAACAGCTTATCACGACTCACATGTCACATAATAGATTGTTTGATGTTGAACCATAATGACATTTTTAGAGAACTTGTCCCAAGGTTTATGAAATGAATGAGTGGGATATTAAATAACAAATTACAACAAATACTGAATGATGTAGGTACTAATTATGGAATCATGATGGATTAAATCTGGGAACATTATGAGCCATCTTGAGGATAACCTGTCCTAAGGTTTATCAAATGAAAGATTGGGATACCAATCAATGAATTACAACAGGTATTGAATGCCAGAATGATTAAACTTTCCTCAAACTAAAAAAGGTTTCTCAAATCAAAGATTGGTATACTAATGAATGAATCACAACAGACATTGCATAATATAATTATTAAAATTTACCGCAAACTAAATATAAGAGTTGAGCGCATGAGTCTTGCAACAAAGCACTTCAAGCTAATTCAGTAGTGTCTATAGCATTTGTAAGACATATCCAAGAACTCCTACTTGTGCCTGACTCATATTTTCACTTTGATATCAATCACCAGTGGCGCACTTACATGCGTTCAACCCCCCGCTCCCGCATCCAATCAGTGTATTCTCTGATGACACATTAAAACAAAAGATTTATTGGGGGTCAACTCATTTCCATTGAACCAAAGTATTTTTTTTCCTTGAAGTAATGTGAATTTCGAGTTTAGTAGTGAACACAAACATGTTTTGTGTTTTGATTTGAATATTAGTGGAAGTGCATGTCGGAGCATTACCAGATTAAAGCAGCTTAATTTCTGCTTTTTTCAGATGCAACAGAAATAGGTAAATGCATCAGTTGGGAATGCGGTATACCTGCTTTAAAAAGGTAAATTCTAACCCAGCTGTTAAGTCTCAACATAAAAATAAACTTGCGTTCCCCAAATTAAAATATGTGTTGGTTTGTGTTGCAGATTGGGTAATCCCTGTTTTCCAGATTTCAAGCAACACATATTTCAAGTGCTGTGGACTCCATTACCAGACAATTGTGTGATTTCTATTGTTGAGGACATATTTTGTTTATTGCTATTTTTCAACATAGCAATAGTGGGTTTTAGATGAATTTAAAACACAATCAGGTTTTTCCCAATTAATAATGTGACTTAGCCCCTGAAGAATGTTCAATAATTGAAATGCTAAGACCAGAACAATAACATGTTGTGTTGGGCTAAGATGCATACAAGAAAGAATGCTATTAGGAGATGATTTTGCACACAGAAAAATTCATAGATAATAAGTACATTGATTACAACTGATTGATTGGGTATAGGGGTCATGATGTTAGCCACTTGTTTGGATCTGTGTGAAATTCCATGACACAAGATCAAGTACTGTCTATCTAATGTTGTATTGAGTAATTTAATAATGTGTGTGAATTTTTAATGTGATTTTTGATACTGAGTAAAATTGACTATCATTGTGTAGGGGGTTTCCTTTTCTGCACACTACAACATGGTTCCAGTCTTTTTTTGATCTTTGGTTTGTGTATTGAGCCTGGGGCAAGACTGGTCCCATAACACAATATGTTGCAGTGTTAATTTCCCGGGAGTCTGTCTTGGTTCCAGCTAGGCAGGGAGCCATTTAGAGCAATTTCTGCCTATGAGGTAGATGGCAACAGTTGAGAGGGCCCATATTCATCCTCCCACCCCCACGTGCGCTAGTATGTGTCTTTGCAGACCAATATCTCCAGTCATGCCTCTGTACCAAAATGCTCACTGGTGTTTCTCTTGTGTTGTCAGACTAGAAGCTGTTCAAAATAACCAGCGAAGCAGACACATCATATTCAAAGAACTAAAAGGGCAGAAGCCATCCGCCTGAGAAATTGGAACCCTCCAGAGTCATCAAAATGCTAACACACTGGTATCAAGAAACCTGAACAAGGTCACTAGAAAATAAGAGCAAGGAATAAGGTTCTATTTGCTGTGCAAACGTAAAGCATTGTCCCAATTATAAGCACTCGTATTTCATTGCTTCATGACATTCAGTGATCTTTTCTTGTTACTCTTGTAACTCTTATCTATTATTCTTGCCTAACCTTGGGTTGACACTGTTATTCAAGTGTCAGTGACTATATCAAGGGATGAAACCAGCCATATGCCTCTCTTTCCACGATTCAACTCAGGTTTTCTCACTCCATTGTGGTGTGGTTTCTTTATTTCACTTTCTACCAGTTCAGAGAGTGGCCTTAAATTCGGTTCTTGCCTACACAATACTAGTACATATGATATGTTTGCTATGATTGCAGAACATAAGGCGTATGTCTAAATTAATTTGAGTTATATTTAATGCACTGTACACTGTGTTCACTTTCTGCAAAAAAAGATATTTTAATGTTGTTTTAGTATGTGAATAACTATAATCATACATGAAACTGATGAATTGTCAATTGCTTTGTAGAATTTTAGAATTGACACCAGATGAAGAGTTTTTTTTCCCCCGAAACACGTTGTGATGAAGTCAACATGTACATAAATTAACATTCTTTTAACAAACTGGATCGTGTTTGAACTGAATTATTGGAGTTATCATCTAAACCCATTGTATTATATTCTGTCCAAGAAATTGTAACATGATTGTTTAAATTTTGGCAGATTTTTTTTCAGCAATAAAATGTGCAGGGGACAGGAGTATCCAATACATTTGGATACTTTTCTTTTGCTAAATGTCACTCTTTTGCTTTACTGAAGTGAGATATGGGGATATTTGTATTGCTCGTAGATTAAGGTTACACAAAATAAGTCACCCACAAAGCACTCCGAATTGCGTGCTCGGCTTAGAATTGGCAGTGCCTAGCATTGCATCACAGGCAAAAGCTAGGTGAGCGTCTTATTTTCTAAAGGCCTATTTGAGCCTCTCAGAAAATCCAAATATGAAAATAGTAATGGAGGAAATAGAAGGGTTCCCTGGGCTTAATAAATATGTTTAGTACAGGGAAGGCCATAAACTACTGTCCGGCTGGGGGATCCAACATTTTAATATCATTGAGTACTCTTCTCTGACTCAGGTCAAACAAATCGTAAAGCTGCAAGCTTAGACTAAAGATAAAGATCTGAGCAGGAAAAAAGTGAATACCCTATCTTCATGGAAACTCTATGCTAATTATCGCACAAATACAAGGCATCGAAGTGAAATATTTAACGTAAAATCTGCGGATCGCAGAAGCCTGGTGTAAAAAAACAGGTTGAATTTGCTTTCTTTAAATGAACAGAGAAAGTGGGATACGTTTGTGCATGACAAGATATCTATATGTAACACAGGAGTTCTTCAGAATGTCTCCCATGTTTTATTGTTTTTCAGAACATTTTCTGATATATGTAGGTTTTGTCGTGACACATTGGGGCTGATTCATGGAATTTGTGCGCCAAAAAACGGGGATGTGTGTGCCATTCTGCCCGCAAATCCCCATTTGTTAAACAGGGATTTGCGGGCAGAATGGCGCACAAATCCCTTTTTTTCAGCGCACAAATTCCATGAATCAGCCACATATTATCTTTTATACAGTATTGTAATGATATGCATTTTATATATAGACCATATGAATTTGTGAAGAAGGCTCTCCTGAGATCAGTTCATTTATTGAGGCGCGCCCAGTTCAAAAAAGTATTGCTACTTCCATGATTCCACGATTGTAGCAGCTATCCATACTGGGATTGTGTTTCATCACAATCAATTGGAAAGGATTAGGTCTGGCATGTGACAGTGGCCCTCACAGGTCTCTGAGAAGCTTGTGGGGCTGGAGATTTTTAAGGGCTTATGCTGCTGTGCTGGAGTTTTGCATTGAGCTATTCCATTAGAGACACTTGTGGGCCCAGGTCACTGTCAGTTGAATACTAGTGAATGGCTTTGAAAAATTGGTGGAAAGTGTCAGGTTTAAATGGTGTGATCCCTGCATCACTCTGGGTAGAATGAGTGAGAGAGTCTGTTAGTTGGGATAGTATATTATGAAACCACAATATCTGTTCAAGCCACCTGTCACTGCATGCCTTTGCATTCATACGTTTTCCTTGCTTTGTCAGTTCTGCAAATACCCCAACATTATCCTGAAAGTCACAGATAAGGAAAAAAGGAATTCTTAGAAGTGGCTATTTAAGCTGAAATTTCGTAATGCTTTTTAAAGACTTAATTTCATCCCTGACAAAAAAACTTGCAAATAAATTACTTTGCTACCCTAATTAAGGTATTGACTTGTTTTATTTATGTATTTATTTTATTTACAAGAGGAACAATGCTCTTTTGATCACAACAGAATGTACAATAGATAAGAAATCAGATGACGAAAGCCGTGGGGTGATTTTGAGGTACATTCCGGCAAGGTTGTGGAGGGGAGTAAATGGAACATTCACTGTGGACAATACATAAGTGGACGTACATAGATTGGACATAGAAGGACAACCAATATTAGACATTTTTAAGTGCAGGTAGGTGGTACGGCCAGCTGTGCTCGGGACGTGACCATGGTGGGTGAAGTGCTAGAATGGAGGCATAGGAAGTGAGAGACAGGGGCAGGTTAGAGTGAGGGGACACTTTTAGCTAGCAAACAGAGGTGAGGTATATTAAAAGATTAACTCTGAGGCAAAGAGGTAGGCTTTTAGTTTGGTTTTAAACAAATCTGTGTGGACTGTTTATCAGATGTCCGGGGGAAGAGAATTCCATGCAAGTGGAGCAAGAAGAGAGAAAGAGTGGAAGCGAGAGGAAGCACAGGGTGGGCAAGAACCACAACGGTAGTGCAGAGGGCAGAGCAGAGATGACGAGAAGGCTTATAGAGTTAGATAGAGGAGGATAGATACAGTGGTGCCTTACCATGGATAGATTTGTAAACCAGGAGGAGACATTTAAATCTTTCCGTTTTGCATCATCAGCCAACCAGCCTTGTGATGGTACAAGGAAGTAGGTGTGATATGAGGGAATTCAAAGAGAGTACTGGCAGTGAAGTTGTTGATCGAGAGAACATAAAGCATAGTTCTGGTTCTCTCTAGGCTGGATTACTGCAACAGCCTCTTTCTAAATCTGCCTGCCTCTACTCTCCGTCCTCTGCAACTCATCCAAAATAGGACTGGGAGACTTGTCCTTGGCCTTAAGCCCAGGGATCGTATCTCTCCAGGACTGAAATCTCTGCACTGGCTCCTAGTTGCGGCGAGGATTAATTTCAAAACCCTCTGCTTTGTCCACAAGGCCTTCTGGGGCCTGGGACCTCAATACCTCCAACTCTCTCTTCCTAAATATCTTCCCTCTCAAGCTCTTCACTCATCCACCTCCAACTCCCTAAGGGTCGGTCGCTTCTCCAAACAGCGAGTTGGTGGTAGATCTCTTTCTTCTGCCGGGGTCTCCCACTGGAACAGCCTCTCTGAAACTTGAGGAGAACCATCTCCAGTTCCGGAAGCACCTCAAGACCTTCCTCTTTAATTCTGCTTTCTCTGCTCCTCTCCCCTGTTGATCTCTGGCTGAATCTGAAACTGCACTTGTTACCTGGCTATCCTCTGATCTCGGGCCCAGGTATCCTCCCCACCAGTTGCACACCTGCACTGCCCCCATGGCAACCCTTGCACTCAAGGACTGTTCTGTATCCCTACAGCCCCTACTAGCACTTGACACCTGATGTTTGCACTTACCCTTGTAATTGCCACCAGATGGCCGCACTTTTATTTATTGTCTTTATTATCTTACTGTTATCCTATGTACTGCACTATCCCCTCCGCTTTCACCCCACACTTTTCCCCTTTCCCCCTCCCCTGCACTTGCGCAATCTCATTGTCACCTGGCCTAGTAGGACCATTGTCTATGTTTTCCCTCTGTTTCTGCTCCCTTGCCTCATGGTGCCTTGAAACACTTGTGTATAGGTGCGTTATAAATGCCATATCATATATCATATATCATGTATATCATATCATAGTTGGGGAGACCAAACAGGATGCTGGCACAGTAGACTAGTTTAGAGAAGACAAGAGTTGTTAAGAGATGCTTGGCAGTGTTGAAAGGAAGGAGGTGCATTATTTTCCTAATATTTAGGAGATTGAGACGAGCAGCTGTTCCAATTTTGGAGATGAAAATATATAAGGTGCAAGAAGGGTCATAGATAATGCAGAGGTTTCTAGCTGAAGAAGAGTAGGAGAACATTTCATGTGGGAACCTTATAGGAAAAGGAAGAGATGAGAGAGAGTTTTTGGCAGAGAAGAAGAGTGCCTCTGGTTTGGTACAGTTGAACATCAGCGTGTTTGAACCCATCCAATATTTAATGGCAGAGAGACAGTTGTAGATATCACAGCAGAATTCAGGAAAAGAGAAGAACATAGATGTTAGTTCCCCAAGAGCAGAAGTTTAGAGTGTAAAGGGCTGTGGACCCAAGAAAGAGCCTTGTGGCACACCAGCATTTAGCGGAGTGGGTTGAGAGGTATTATTGCTCCAGGAGACAGAGAATTGGGAAGGTGCAAGGTAGGGTTCAATCCAGGCAAGGGCTTGATCGTGAATCCCAAGAAGAGAGTATTAAGGAGGTCCGAGTGATCGACAGTTTCAAAGGAAGCAGACAGATCAACGAGAATTAGGGTAGAGGATAGGCCTAAGTGTTTTGCAGAGGCGATGAAGTTGGACACATTCATAAGAGCAGTTTCTATGGAGTGACAGGAGCCGAAACCTGCTTGTAGTGGATCTCAAAGTTGTGGATGTCTAAGAAATCGATAAGACGGTTGAACACAATCTTTTTTAAAACTTTAGAGTAGTGCAGAAGTAGAGACACACAGCGAAAGTTAGCCGGCCGGTTCGTGTCTGCCCCTGGATTTTTTAGGACAAGTATGGCGTCGCTGTTTTAACAACAGGGGGAAAGCAGGTGGAGTCGAAGGACGGTTTGAAAAGTTCAGCGAGGTCAGAGGCCACTATAGGGGCAATAGCCTTGACTAGCTGAGGACCAAGAGGATCTGATGGGGCACAAGAAGGGTTAGTCTTCATCAATAGAGATAGCACTTTGTCAGTATTAGTGTGACTAAAGTAGGAGATGGAGGATTATTGTAGAGTAGATGGATTGTAAAATGTAGGAGGAGTGTGAGGAAGGTCAGGAGAGAGTCTCTAATTTTGGTAAATTTTGCAGTGAAGTATTCAGCTAAGTCATTGTTGTGAGAGTAGAGTTGACAGTCATAGACCTAGGAGGAGTGAGGAGTGAGTTCAGGGTGCTCTGTAGCCAGTGAGGATGTTTGGAGTGAGAGTCAAAGGGTATTAGGTAGAATTCCCTTTTTGCTCTATCAATAGTGGACTTGAGAGAGTTCAGGGCAGAGAGGTAGAGGTGCAGGTCCTCGTGCAAGAAGGTTACACCACCATTTGTGCAGCAGCTGATGCATGTCTGTGCAGAGAGAGTGTATGCATGGGGTGACCCATGGTTGAGGATGTTGAGACATTGGGGTGAAATTAAGCAGTGGGATGTGAGAGGAGACTGAATCATATACAGAGTACTGTAGGTCGGAGAGAAGGAGGGGGATTGCAGAAAGTTTACATTTTCTTTTAGTAATAGGTGAAGCAGGTGGTGAGGAAAGGTCAGAGGGTGGAAAGAAGATGTTGGTGGAACCAATTGAGTGATCAGATATGAATGGTGTGACAGTAGTATTAGTGGCTGAGAGAGAGGTGGAGATGAATAAGAGATCCAAAGAGTTTCCCCCTGTGTGGGTAAGTTGGTTATGGATAGAGTGGAGAGCATGATCACTTAGAAAAGACTGAAGTTCAGATTTCTGAGAGGTGGTTGGCGAGGGAAAATTAAAGTCATCTAAGAGAATGAGGTGATCTTTAGTGGAAAGAGAATCAAGGAGTTGCCCAAGGTCATCAAGAATGGGACAGTGGGACCAGGACGCGATAAATGGAGATAATGTTAACAAAGTGAGGCAGAGTAATAGTAGAGATGGTGATTTCAAAAAAGGTAGGAGAGGACCGGTTAATGGAGATGTGTGAGGCATTGAGGTGGAAAGAGAGTGGGTGTCTGAACAAAGGATAGAGTCATGTAGGGCTGCCAGAGTGACAGTGTCAGATGGAAAATTCCAGGTTTCGGTCATAGCAAGAAGGTGTAGGGGAGGAGAGCTGGATTGAAAGTAGTCAATGATAAAGAAAGTGTTGTTGCATAGAGACTGAGCATTCCAGTGCAATGTTCAGATGATGAGGTAAGGACGAAAAGAGAAATTGAGTCTCAGAGGAAGAGAGGTGAGGTGAATAGGTGTTGGAGGAGGTTAGCTCGTTGGCTTTGTTTATTGGAAGGAGGTGGAAGAGAAATGGAGTAGTTGGAGCTTCGAGTTCTGAGCTTTATAATAGGGACAGGAAAGGAGGAGGTTGTAGCATGATTAGGGAAAGCGTATGGAGAGATGAGTAGGAGGTGCAGGAGAGAATGCATTAAAATTAGTAGCACGGTGTGGCGAGACAGTACAGTAATTAGGAAGCTTTGTGTACTAACAGGTACAACGACTCATAGGCTAAGAGGCAAATAGGGTGGTCAAGGGATGGTCTTCTCCCTTGATTGTTCCACCCTTAACTGGGAAGCCCCTGGCTGCATGCCGAAAGGAAGTTCGGAAGGAATGACACACGCTCTTGTCACCTGATTGCCTAGACCATCAGTGCTTGGTCTCTCTAATATTGTCCCTGCTGTTGCTGGGATGAGGCAATGTCTTCCTGATTGGTGTTGCCAGAGGATCCTCTTGAGGCTTTCAGCTGGAGATGGGTTTGGTTTACTTTTGGATAAACACTCTCCATCTCTGTCTTGCTTACTCTAGCTCACTCTCATTCCCTCTTTCTCTCTCTCTCTCTCCCTATCTCTCTCTCTCTCATAGTCACCCTATAGGGTGAAGCCTAGGGTCAATAAGGTGAAGACTAACATCCACAGGAAATGCGAAAATTCTAAGGGCCCTCAACATGAGTTGGGCCATATCCCGGCGGTTGTCCCACCATGATACCCCTGCGCTAATAGCGCTACTGCCAACCATTCTGGTGTTATTAAAGCTGGATCACGGGTTTGGTGGAACGGTAGTTCCACATTCCCCATTGGGCCCATTAAGGAATTCCCCATTTCCCATTGGACCCAATGGGGCATTTTTGGCGATATTACCACCAGCGGTATTACCGTGTGAAAATAGTGCCAAAAATCTTCAAATTCCTGGCAGAGAGAAAGAGAGAGAGGGACAGGAGAAAAGCATTGCAAGGAGGAGACTGCCTGGAGCAGAGATAAGGACCCTCATGACTGACATCACAGTGGGTGAGGGCATGGCTAAGCCACCTTAAGGAGGACGATGGAGACATGAACACCTCTTGAAATAGCATCCTGTTCGGAGAGCCCAGAAGGTACAGAGATGGAAAACAACCACATGTAGTGGGCCATGAAGGACAAAAGTGGGTGACGGTGAAGGGCAGACTGGAAAACAATGGGCACATGGGAAAGGTCAATCATCAGCTCTACATCCAAAAAAACACAGGCAACACCTACTTCGGCATGCAAATCACAAATAAACACATGTATGCTACATCCCTGCAAAGAAGGCACTCCAACCATATACCCAGACCCTATACCAACCAACATACATCCCTGTTCTACAACACTGCAAATGGACCTCCGAACAAAATTCAGCTGTTTACTCAACCCCAACACACCATGACTGAGACTGTCGCATAAGTGTTCATGGATTCCACGGTGCAGTTACAACTCACACAGGAAGATCAGATAAAGAGATGCTGTGGGGAGTCAACAATCTCACACGTGCATGGTATCACAATGTGGGCAGGCTAGATAAACTCAGTGACATTCGCGCCTTGAAACACTTGGGCGCGTTATAAATGCCTTATCATATATCATATCATATCAATGGCAGATGACATGAAGAAGGTATCAATACCAAAAAAACAAATAAGGCACCCTGGTGCATATAACCAACAGAATCAAACACTGTACAAAAGGTATCCTCATTGGGTAACACAGAAGCAGTCAGTTATGGGAACACATGCGCATATCTGTCCAACCCGACATGCATCAAGTGTGAAAAATATGCCCCATGGAGTCAATGCACACAAAAAAAGTCTGGAATTGAGTCACCATAGGCTATGTCATGAAGCAATGCAACAGAGGATGAGGATACATGTTAATCACCTTGTGTGGTACATGTTGAACAGTGGCATGACTGGACAGGTCATGTAAGTGGAGAAGGTAGGGGTTTCGGAAGTGGCACAGCTCAAAGAGTAGTTTGCATATAGAGTACACCTGCATTGCATGGAAGGAAACATGTAGACGGGGGAGTTGAATGGTGGCATTAAGGAGACATCATCACGGTCAATGAGGCAAGTGTCTGAGAACAAAAATATACAAAGTGCAGACGCACAGTGAATGCATGCCGTCAATCAGTACATATACTCATACTGAATGAGACACTGCCAAAGGGCAAAGTGTGAATAGTACTGCACAAGGACTTCCAATGATGGTGTCACTTATCTAAGTGCATCCACCAAAACAATGCACACGCATAGAAGTGAAACTGCACATACACACACATGCATGTGTACAGACACACATCTGCATAGACATGCATTTTGACACAAAATAAACACCCCATCATGATTCCAGAGGGGACCTCACATGGAGTGCAGTCACAACATGTTTCTGGACCACTGCAACAACATGGGACAATATATTACAACAGCCATAGTTCAGAATCAGGCATACAGCACAAATGCGTCAAGATTCCCTCCACCCAATGTTACCTGCACATGCCATCCTGTTGACCACGCGGCAACCATGGCAGTTGACGTCACTGTGCATGGCTGCTTGTCCACAACTACATTCATCATGCCCTTGAGAGGTCAACTGCACATCTCAAGGGAGAAAAAATAAATCAATACGAAAATCCACTTTGGAAAGGGCCAAACAAAAACACATTCCAACATCCGGGCCAGGGGAATTTAAGAAAAAAAAGTGTCCATGCCGAATCCAGTCTACCAAAAAAACAAGAAAAATCTTTCCATGGACAACAACAAGAAAAAAAAGTCCATCATGGGTGGGGGGCGGGGTAGGGCTCATGAACTGGACACAGTTGAATGCACCAGCACAGTGAGGATGGTGAAGTCTCCATGCATTTCCTCACGATAGCTGCAGATTCTGTATGCACGCTCACCCATGATCCATTGAGTTGCTCTGAGAGTGTCTGACTGAAGGCATGGATCTCCTCGTGGATCAGAGTCCGTGTGGCTGCGAGTTTGTCATGGATTGCAGTTCTCATGTCCTGCATCTCAAGTCTTAGGACCTCTTTGTGTGCCTGAAGATCAACCCGTCAGCCCTTGATGTTGTCCCCCAGTCACAGTCACAGTCTGTGGGAGTACCATGAGGAACGCATGACCTGTAGCTGTTTCTCTACCCGGGTCGCTGGCGCGGTAATGGACTTAGCCATCTTATCCATCCCCTCAGATATTTTATCCAACACATTCCCATGTCTTAGGGTGGCATGCAACATCTGCTGCTCCCACTCTATCTCCCCAGCATGCAAAAGTCCCCATCGTGTGTGGGGCCCACAATGTCCTGATGAAAAGGACCATGCCCGTTGCTGTGATGACCCTGCTGTTGGCTGTAGGTCTGTGGACATCAGCCGCAGGACCTGAATCCAAATCATGGGAGGGTGGCCTTGCAGCCGTAACCACTGCAGATGGAAGGACAACCACTGACTGGCTTTGTGAAGCCAGCTGCCCCACCGTAGACTCACAGGTCCCATCTGATCCACCTATTGGGGCATTCACCTTCATCCTCTTTGAGGTAAACACATCAGGTTCAGCAGCAACGCCAGCTGAGTCCAAAGAGTCTGAAGAATCTGCAGCACGACTGAGGATGGTCTGGAACATCAGTGGGTTTCTCATGGTGTACCACACCACGACCTCCACTGGTGGTCTGACGCACCACTAACTCTTTATCCTCCTCCTCCTCCTGTGCATCTTGTGTATCCTCACCTGCACATGAACAGAAAAAAACATATTGAGCCATATTTAATGCAACAACAATGCACATATGCTTCAAAGTGCACTCTAACAACAAATGGCAGAACATGTACCCATCACACATTGTTCTGTAAGCAACAGATGCATGACTTTTGCTGACAAGTGCCCACCCCCTTCCCGTCATGCCCATGCCAGAAGTGGACACATTGACATCCAAAAGTGGCATAAATGCACAATGAGGGGCCATGCAACTGTTGATTTTCTGCACATACCAGGGGGGAAGTAATGGACATGCAACATTCGAATGTTGAATGATATCACATGGCAACAGGCAGCCATCCATATCCACAGACAACACCACGGTCAAAACATGACACACTAATCAGGTCTGGGACAGGGAACTGGAGACAATGAGGACGATGTAAACAAGGTCCACAGAGCCACAGGAGGGGGAAGGGAGTGGACCGATGGAGTGGGGCCATAGTGTGGGAGGGTAAGAGGGAGCATGTGTCACAATGAGTAGGCTCTCTGCATTACTGGAATTGAGGCATTGGTGATGTAGTGTGTGGGCACTTATGCAACTTCACTCTGGCAACACAACAAGGTGCGTTGACAGACTGCTCAGATCTGCATTTTGATCCCATAGGAGCAGGTGACAAATGGAACATGTTGTCTGGGTCGGGACTCCCTACCTTCCGCGCACCTTTCTTTAAGGAAAAGTGGTGAGTCAGCCTGCAGCCTCGCTCCTGGTTCATCTGGGGACCAACTCCAGGGTTCCCAATTGGCTGAATGAATAGGTGGGATGACAAACCTGTGGATAATGGAAGGCGCTGGTGGGGTTCAATAGTCCAAGGGTGTAGCAGTTATGCTTAGGTATTGATTCATGGTCAGATCAGTGGAGTCGTATTGGTGCATATGACTTTTTGCTTTATTATTTCTTTTGCAATTCCACAACCAAGCAATTTAGAAACATCATAGCGGCGAATAGCGCCTGTTGTTGAACACGGGTGAAAGCAAACAGCCGACACGCGTTTCGACCTAAGTGTTTCTCAGGACCAATTGAATGGTGTGGTGTGCTCCCTGATGAGGGCTGATAACCGGTCATCACAGTGCCAACACCACCTTTATGCCAGTGTTTTCCGTGAAGTCGGTACTCGTAACGTGCCCATTCTACCGCTCTGCCAGTGTTTCAGGAACAGCCGATGCGTCATTCCGCAGATTCCGTTCACGGTACTGCCGGATACGGTAGGTCACTTTCGGTGACAGAGTTTGCCGCATCGCAACTCGGAGTGTGCGGGTCTGGCTAAAGGTGCCGGTATGGAGCGACCAGCACCACTATTTCCGGACTGGCAGACTTGTAATGAGGCACTGTGTCTTTATGTGTTTGTATTTGACTGGTGTCCTTGGGTGTATGCCACTTCATCCACCTAAATTACATTTGAATACTGTTAATCTCAATAGGAGTTATTTATATATTCAGTCATCAGCCTACAAACCTGTTTTTTTTGGGCTGTCAAGGACCGGACCTGGAGCCCCATTGTGTATTTTGTGCGTGGCAATACCTCATCTCTCCATGTTACAATTGAAAATGCATGTGTTATGTTATGTTTTATGTTACTATGCTTTGGTACTGCCCGAATGAATACAGTAGTAGTTTCAAAGTGCTGACCCATGTCTATGGTGTATCATGCCCCAGCCTGGGGAAGCCATTCCTTAATCTGCTGGGAAGGAGACCAAGAGAAAAGCAAAAGGGAGGGTAAGTAGGGAAGGGTGTTTCAGATGCAGAGAGGGGGCCAGGCAGGGGGTAATGCTTCGTATTACTGTGGTGTTGTCCTTGTCAGCTGTATATGGACTATCCCATAGTTTAGAGATTGAGTAGTGTTGGGGGAATGAAGGGTTCGAAAGCATGCTCAGTCAGTCCTGACTGATATATAGGCTTAAAATACCTCCACTGCCTATTTATGCTATCAGAGGTAAATTCCCAAATAGTAATTCAAAGACAACTCCAGAATGTGGCATTGCCAAGATTCAGAAATGTATCAAGGTGAATGTTCAATTAATAAAGCAAAGTGTGATTATCCATGGCCCCGGGAAGTAAAGGTACGGGGTGTTTGTGTGCCCTGTATTTCTCTCGGTTGTGGTAATGAGGGAATGGACCAGATTTACAAAGCTTTTTCCAGTGGAATTGCACATGTAAATCAGGCCCAATGTCTTTTTGCAGAGAGCCAAATGACAGTGGGTCTTTGAAAAAGGTGAGTGGGCTCAACTTTGCATACTCCTTATGATACAGTAATATGATTATGTATTAATAAACATTTTTAAACATGTTCTTTATTTACATTATTATCTGGTTTTTATTACCTCGAGGCATAAGATGCTATTTCAGAGCTATGTGGCAAAGGGAACATCTTTTTATAAAATGCCCTAAACAATGCAGCTCCCTGGCTCAATTCTATTGAAAGTGCACACAGCCATGCAGTTCTGTTGTTATTGCATTGATCTATGTGAGAATCAGACACTACTGAAGTGTGCACGATTGAAGAGTGAATTCACTCTAAAATGTAGACCCTAATATTGGAGTTATATAAATCTTCCAGAGTGACTATCTATGTGAACCGGTTTAGAGGGACAACAGGTAGTTATGCTGTAATATTGTAAGTTGTTCTTTATGCTGTTATCAGGTTGTGGTTCAATTGTCATTTTATACTTGCTGTATGTTTATCTGTTCTCATGTAAAGCACTCCGGAGTAAAGGACTATATAAATTCAATAAAATACAAATACAAATAACACACAGGTTGGCTGTGTGATTGGCTTGGCCACACAGTTAAATGTTTTGTTTTTCATTTCTTCATGTTATGTTCCAAAGTTGTTATACTTCACCTAATTACCACCGTAGGACTCTCAGAGAACCTATCCTCACACTTTGGTGCAAAACATTTAAAAAACTGAGCACGTTTTTTGCTGATCAATGGTCAGGCTTTTAAGACTCCAACAGTGCCAGGGTGTCTTTTTGAGGTGGGGCATATTGAAATCATGAACATGAAAACACAAAGGGTCTCATAACGGGGTTTGTGGTGCGTAAATATGTGATGTAATTCCATTACTGCTACTTTTTTTGGCTGCAACCGAATTACTGCTGCTTTACTGCCCCAACAGTTTCCTAGTTCGACATTAAAGTGGAGGGTTTAAATCCTCCACTTTAGGTCCAAAACGGGCAAAATTACTGATATTCCGATGGACTCCAAAAAAGGGGATTAACACTGCCTTGCTACCCCTCGCAATCTGGTGGTAAATCCTTGAGGCCGAATGGCAGTAACAGTAATAGATTTTGGCAGAAATTCAGTGTATGTTCCGCTGAATTACCACCATACTTGCAATGAGGTCCAAAGCTCTTCTGTTTACTTCCTTATGTCCCGAAAAAGCATGTTAAGAGTTTCCTGTTTCCAGAATCTGGGAAGAACTTTGGCCATGTTTAAATGAAGGCAGGTTTTGAATCGTGGCCCGATCAAGGGCGTCCTGGAAGGTCGTGAGGCCTGCTAAGAAATGTATGGGCATGGTTACAGAAGTGTGTCAGGCGAGACTTCTCTTTCGCTAAGGAACATCTCTTCTGGGAGATATTCTGCATAGTTCAGCCTAGTCTATCCTGCATTTGTTTTGTTTTGTTTTTTTTTAGTATGAAGGAGCCAAGACAGACTATTATCTCAACCCACAATTTTTATTTTCATTCATTCATACTAGCATATATGCACCATTTGACCCAATTAGTAACGTGTGCATTTACAATATGCTTTTTACACGGATCAAACATCAACACACTGTATACTCCCCATTGGTCCATTTTCTCACAGGGGAACCTTTAGAATTCACGCATAAATGGTGTACACCTACAGGAAAGCCTTGCATGTGAAGTAACCTCACCCAGCCTGGCTTTTTTTTAACTTGCTTTATTGGTTTTCTGACAACGAGTAAACAACATTTCCTTTTCTTATTCCCCTTGCAAGCTCCCCTCTCTAACCCTCCCCCTGGCAGTTCCAAACGTGGTATTATACTTGTCTGTATTGTACTCATGCTATCATACCATATGAACATTTCCAGTATACCTTCCTAGTGCCCCTCTGTAGTGGTGGAATGTTATTAGTGTCATTCAGGGGACTTCCACAAACCCTCTCTTCAAGCGTTTAAGGGTCTAGATTCAGAGGCACCACCCATAGTACATAGTTTTCACTAATAGAAAACCTTCTCAAACTGATGTTTGCGAGTCGTTTCCCTGACCTTGATGTCATTTGGTATCAATTACGGAGTCGCTTCAGGAGTGTGTGCACTCTGGTGCGTATTAGCGTAGTATAGATGTAAAGGGGGCCAGTAATCAACTGGGCGGCTGCTGACTGGGAGCATTGAAACAAATCTGGTTTCCCTTTGCTCACTTGTATGCATGATTTCCAACAATCTTGTAAACGTGGGGCTGTATTTTTACCCCAGTGCCTCGCCAATAAGTGTCTGGCTGTGGCCATGCCTAGTTTTTTCTTTTCAGTGCAAGACCCTCCGTAATCAGTGCTAGGAGCCACAGTTCCGGTGAGTAGGTCTGCATTGTGGGCAGCATTTCAGTCACAGTCCCCTCAATCTTCTCCCTCTAGGACCTGACGTGTGGGCAAGTCCATGCTACATGATAGAAGTCTGCAGGTTCTAAACCACATCTTTTACCTGAGGGTGATCTCTCTGGGAAGAACCTGCTCAGTTTGAGGGGGGAGTAGTATACTTGGTTTAGGAACTTGTAGTGGGTCAGTCTATACCGACCGTCTATCCTTCTTGACTTCCGCTGCAGTTGCTAAAAGTATCCAGCTTACAGATCTTAGTCTCAGGAGGGTAGCTCAGGGGCAACTCGCTCGCCTTGGAAGCAAGAAGATGCAAACCGGGTTCGCGCTTAGAGACCTCTGGGTATTAAGCGCATTATAAATAACCAATTACAATACTTAACATTTTCAGGTCTACTTCGAGCATTATGGCCAGTGTCGAATGCTAAGTTCCGACCTTGTGTATGATTTATCGGGGTATTTTGGTGAGTGCTGCATGCTACCCTTTGACTGATTCAAAGTGTTTAATATTAGACATTTATATGGAACAAAATACCGAAACATGACATAATACAACCTTGCATAACATAACCTAACCAGCTACTATAACGCAATCAGCATCATGACCCCCGGCCCCACAAAAAATGACTGAATAAATACATAGATGTTTGATATGTTACTCTGTGCTATGTTAGGTAATGGATGTGTGTGCCCTCCACAAGCAAAAGGAAGGGTTATTACAAAGGCCTAAATTCAGCCCAACATGCATTTAGATAGATCCTACCACACACATATTGGAACATATGTTCCTGCAGTTTACAAATGACATGGTGTAGCAAAGCATAACACAGTGTAGCATACCAAACCTAAGCAATCATGGCATTTCAAAGCAGGACAGAATATAGTGAAAAGAGTATAGCACAGAAACACGCCATAGTGTAGCATTAACAAATAATAATGGAGCCCAGTATAACAGCACTGCAAAGGTAGAGTTTCTCCAAACAAGATAATAGCGTGGTTACTCCACAGACCACACACATGTGCACACACAGATACAACACAAACACCCTCCTCCAGACTCACTGCTTTTGGATTTGAAGTCTGCTGCTCTTGCTAAGGGATCATGGGAAGCTGTTTTGGAAGAGAATGGGCCAGAAATCAAAGGCAAGAGGACCACACCTTTCACACCCTGCCTTCATTCCACACTGGGGCACATGGCTCTTTACTTTCATTGTTATCTCCTGACAGCAGGAAAGAAAATGTGTACCCCGTTTGGGCAACTGAGGCATGTCGCATCATTTGAAAGAAATAGTGACTTTCATAAAATGGAATTTTTAAAAAGTTATTTTTATTTGTTTTATGTTTTATATAGCACTAATAGGCTGTGTTACATTGACTTGATAGTGCTTTGAAAAACTGCACGTTGTAGGCCTAGCAAAGCCCAGAAAAGGAAAAACATAAGTACAATTTTACACCAGATGCTCTGTGCTCAGTCTTAGGGCTGTGAGAGGGACCCTGAGAAGGCTTGATGCACTTAAAACTCCCTCTCTGTGGATCAGCTGTGTAGATGCCCAAGAGGACAATTTCAAGGACTAGAATGGGATGTGATGCAGTGTACTGTAATATGATATTTTATATAGGGCATCTTTTATACAGCATTATCTTTTATAATATTATGTTATGTTAATATGCTTTTATACTGTTGCAAATGACCATGCAAAGGATTGCCTCAAGAGGGCCATACTGTGCCCCCTCCAAGGGTACCTAGCCATTGTGTGGACGTAAGAAAATGAGAAAGGGGGATATAAGAGCATGGGAAAGCCAGAATAGATGGTAAGAAACACAGGAAGAGAAGGGTGCAGTGGGGGAAGAAGCTTTCTGATAGCATGTCAGTCCTTTTAGGTGGACCACAGTTCTGCAAAAAGGGAGGAGGTGGATATATTTTGAAGCAGTGTGATAAATGGTTGTGTTTCCAAGACAGATTTAGCAAATTGTAGGTTAGTGCACAATTTAATGTTGAATGCATGAGGAGGTATTGCTCGAGAAATCCTAGAAGTTTGGTGGCTTGTTTGCCGAGGCATCACTATACACTGTGCCTAATGTAAAACTCCCGAAAGTTAATTCTGTGACTCCAGAGCCTGAGTCAAGACTGACATAGTTAGGAATTCACTGTGTTTAAAGTTAAATGTTGTTAGTAGCAGAAAGTAAGGAAACAGAATGGCCATCTTGTATGGCAACACTAAAACTGTTATTATTCAGTTTGTTACATATCTGGTCACATGGTATCCCCCAGGGTACAAGTAACACATAGACATTTAAAGTGAGAAAATATAAACTGAGTTTAGTATGCAAGCGGTGTTGATTAGACTGTGTGAAAGATATGCCACCATGCACAGAACTCCACTACAATCCAGTGTGACGAATTGAGGATAAGACTGATTGTTAAACCTATGTTAAGTAGAACTTACAACCCCAGAATGTCAGATATAGTGGACCTGCATACCTACAGAGAGTGGTATAAATTAATCTGGAAAAGGACCATCCAAGCACAAAAGTGAGAAGGCACTAACGTGAAACCATGAAACACCATCAGTAAAAGAAGGTAAAACCAATTGTGGCCACTGCAATTATTGATTTGCTAAGAAGAACTCTGGCTTGGAGAGAAGGATTTGCCACAAAGCAAGCAACTCATGATGGAGAACAAAAGAAGATGGCCTATGATATGATATGATGATATGATATGGCATTTATAACATGCCTATACACAAGTGTTTCAAGGCGCGATGCGGCAAGGAAGGGGAACAAAGGGAGGACAGACAACGATCCTACTGCGCCAGGTGTCATTCAGATCGTGTAAGTGCATGGGAAGGTGGCAGGGACAGTGCAGTACATGGGAATAGATAAACAATAAGTGAAGTAACGGCCATCATGTGGTAAGTGCATGGGTAAATGCAGCCATCAGGTGTCAAGGGCTGGTAGGGGGACTGTAGGGCTACAGAAACAGCCCCCAAGTGCGGGAGTTGCCAGGTGGGCAGTGCAGGTGTGTGGCTCTGGAGGGGGAGGGACCAGGGTCCGAGATCAGAGGGTGTCCAGGTAACCGGTGCAGTTCCGGTAACACCCAGGAAGTCAGCAGAGGAGAGGAGCAGAAAAAGCAGATGAAAAGAGATAGGATTTGAGGTGCTTCCGGAACCGGAGATGGTTCTCCTCAAGTTTAAGGGAGGCAGTGAGGCTATTCCAGAGGGAGGCCCCAGCCGAAGAAAGAGATCTACCACCAACTCGTTGCTTAGAGATGCGACTGACTCTGACGGAGTTAGAGGCGGATGAGCGGAGAGCTAGAGAAGGAAGATATTTAGGGAGAGAGAGTTGAAGGTATTGAGGCCCCAGGCCCCAGAAGGCCTTGTGGACGATGCAGAGGGTTTTGAACTTAATCCTTGCAGCCACTGGGAGCCAGTGCAGAGATTTCAGTCCTGGAGAGATACAATCCCTGGGCTTGAGGCCAAGGACAAGTCTTGCAGTCCTGTTCTGGATAAGTTGCAGAGGCCGGAGAGTAGAAGCGGGCAGATTTAGAAAGAGGCTGTTGCAGTAGTCCAGCCTAGAGAGAACTAGAGCTCTGGTGACAATGAGCTTCTGCGTGAAGGAGAGGAAAGGAAGAATATCCCTAAGGAGGTGCAGCTGGTAGTGTGAGTTCTTAGAGGTGTCAGAGATGTGAGGGGAGAAGGAGAGTGTGGAGTTGAAGATGACCCCAGGTTTTTAGCCTTGCAGGTGGGAGCAGGAAGAGGGCCAAGAGAGGCCGGCCAGAGAGCTACAGGAAAGGAGGGAGCGGGTGTGCCGATGAGGAGAATCTCAGTTTTACTGGCATTAAGGCAGAGGTCATTGGTGGCACACCACTCCTGGATAGCAGACAGACAGTCAGAGATGAGGGAATGAGAGGAGGAGGCTGAGGGTAGCCTGAAAATGAGCTGGGTGTCATCTGCATAGCACTGAAAGTTGAGGCAGAGATCAGTGATGCGTAGGGCAAGGAGTGCCAGGTATTGGTTGAACAGCAAGGGAGAGAGGTTAGACCCCTGGGGGACACCACAAGTAGAGAAAAATGTAGCAGAGAGGAAGGACCCAAGTTGGACCTGGGAGGGTCAGTCAGAGAGGAAAGAAGTCAGCCACGCCAGAGCCTGACCAGTGATACCCAGGTTATCACGGAGACGGTTGAGCAGGATGGCATGGTTGACAGTGTCAAAGACAGAAGAGAGATCAAGCAGGATGAGGACGCAGGGGTTGTTAACATCAAGGCTGGAGAGCAGGTCTTCACGGATGTTCAAGAGAGCAGTTTCCATACTTCTGGCTGCTCTGATGCCAGACTGATGGTCATGAAGACAACCAACAGATTCAGAGTGGAGATTAAGCTGGGAGATGGCCAGTTTCCCCAGGAGCTTGCCCAGGAAGGGAGTGATGGAGATTGGGCGATAGTTAGCTGGGCACGAGGGGTCAGCAGAGGGTTTGTTAAGGAGAGGGTGCACAAGGGAGTGCTTCAGGGGATGGGAAGACTCCAGTGGTGAAGGAGTTATAGAAGAAATCAGCCAGGGTAGGAGCCAGAGAGTCGATGTTGTCCTTGATAGGTTTGGAGGAACAAGGGTGAACCTGTTTCGATGAGACTTTCATAGATCGGACTTGTCTAGAAACCTCGCCTGCGGAGAACAGGGGAAAGGCAGAGAAGGAGGGAGGCGAGGTGGCTGCAGAAGGGCCAGAGGAAGGGCAGGGAGTAGAGGGAGGGGGGATAGCAGGAGAGTGAGTACAGGATGTCCTGAGTTTTAGAGATGAATTGAGAAGCAAGTGCTGTGCAGAGGCCTGGGAAGGGGCAGGAGAGGTAGAGACTGCGGCAGTATTGGCCAGTTCCATGCAGATTTTAAAGAGTTCAGCCGAGTTGTTAGATGCTGCAGAGACACAGGCTTGGATATGGGCTCTCTTCTTGGTTCGGACATTGATTCGGGATTGCCTTTGAAGTAGGCGGCAGGCCAGTTTGTCAGAGGATGTACATGAAGCAAGCCATTAACTCTCGGCCACTGTGCACTTGCTTTTTAGGGTGACGAGGTCTGAGTCTTACCAGGAGTTGCACTTGGCTTTGGGCTTCAGGCGGATTCTCATGACAGGGGCAAGGATATCAAGAGTATCAGATATAGCAGGGTGGAGCATGGAGAGGGCTGTGTCAGGGTGAGAGTCAGCCAAAGGGGGAGGAGGAGGAGAGAAAGTGGTGGCGAAAGCCTCAACTGACACGCGCTTCATGGGTCGGATGACCGAGAAGGTGGGTGGCAGTGATGGAGGTGGCTTGGCCTGAGGGGTAGGGAGGGTAGGGAGGTTGAGGTGGGAGGAGAGGAGAAAGTGATCACTCCAGGAGAGAGGAGTGGAGAGATGGACAGAGAGGGGAATGTCTGAGGCGATCAGAACATCCAGAGTGTGCCCTGCAGGGTGAGTTGGGACAGAGAGTGAGAGAGAACCGCAGAGGTCGCAAAAGAGTCCAGAGGGAGGACAGGAGGCATCCAGGGTAATTAAACGGCCGGATCAATGGAGGATAAACAATCCTATTGAAGACAAGCATGTGTCACATGAGGTGAGGCAAGTCTGTGCCAATGATGTTCTCACAAGTCTAGCCAATCACATGCCAGAATAGGTGCTGAATACAGTCAATCCCATGCCACATGTGCTAATAGAGCTGAGGCGAGCATTTGCCACAAGAGGTGATGTGACTCAGGGTGTTGAGAAAGTAAGAGGGGAACCTGCCACAACAGATGCTGAACTGATGAGGCAAGCTTGGATCATATGTGGTAAGGACTAGCTTGGATCATATGTGGTAAGGAGAAGCCAAGGTAAGTAATTCCAGAGAATTTTCTGTAAAGCACAGGCAAGCACTTATCAAATGAGGTGCTTTAAATCCTTGTTAATCATTTCCTATAAGAGGTGCTCAGGAGTAGGGATGAGCAATTGCCACAGGAGGTTATGAATAGCCAAGAAGATACATGGCCATATGATAAGTGAGGTGCCAAGTGGAGCAGAGGCCACATCCAGTGCTAAAGAGGCAAGGAGAATACTTGCCACGCAAACATTTGAGCGGGTTGTTGAACAGGCAATACAAGAATTGGTCACACAAAGAGCAGAGAAACCAAGAGGAACACTGAAGTGCAACAGACATTAAGAAGTCATGGAAAGCATGTGGTGATTTGGAGATTGAGAAGAATACTGTCTGTGAATTTCATTGCCTATCAAGGAGAAAGATATGATTTGAAATAGATGATTTCCAAAACCTAGAGCCACATGGGAAACCTATTGTGAAGGCACCCAATAATATTTTCAAGAGCCACCCTAGTTGTCAGTGCCGGGGAAGCTTATGACCTAACAAGTGAATGAGAAAATACTCAGCCTTTGTGTTGACAACTCTGAGACAAGTACATAGTATTTGATTTGATCAAAGGATGTGAAGCTAGGCTAGTGACTCGGATGTATGCAGTGGTTCAGATGAATGAAATGAAATGAAATGGTCGCAGTTATCTCAAAGAGGGTTTTGATATTTATTTTATTAGCTAATTAATAAACAAAGACGATAACTAAGAAGTTTGTGTATGCCGTATGAAACACTCCAACACACATGGTGACAGAGGTGGGATGAGAAGGGCGTTATATTTCATCCTATCCATATTCGAAGGAGGAGAATGATGGAGTTGGATGGAAGAAAAGTGGTGTATAATACACTATGGAGTGTACTCGAGGATATACTTCCATGACATTCTTATACATTCCTCCATAATGAAACATGATTGTTCTATACTCATATGGAGCGCCAGGCTTAAAGGTGCCCTGAAGCTATTGTTGATGACCCTGGTCTAAGTTCAACAACAATTACAGCAAATTGTAATCCTTCAGTCTCAAGCTGTGGAAGCTGATTCTGCTACACAGAGGAAAATAAACCAATCCTCTGGGGGGCTTATGACACATCAGTGTGACCTACTAGGTACAGCTAAAAGTAAACATGAAAAAGCCTAAGCTAGGATTCATCCTTACGTTCCAGCTTCTGTATCTAAGAAATACACTCCTAGCAATGGCCCCCATTGTTTCTTCATGGGTTTTGAGAGGGTTTCTAAATAAATATGGGGACAATGTATAGCACTGTACATGGCCTGCTGAAATGGCAATGCTGTTTAGGCCCCTTTGCCAAAAATGACATTGCTGCTCTAATAGTCTTGGGGGCCTCAATTTTGGGGTTAGGATGTCAAGTTATCAAAAGTAGCAGGTGAAACTGGACTACACCAAGAAGAAGCTCGGCCAGTTGAGGAGAACCAAGAGGGGGACAAGACACTTGCAGATGCTGGCAAAACATATGAGGCTGGCAATACAGACTTAGTGAACATGGAGCTGGAACTTTAATAAAAACATTGTTGGTATTGGCCCCAAAAATGTAAGTGCAGTGAAGTGTGTGGTCTGCAATGGATGCTTACTTCTATTTTGAGGCTGTATTGTTGCATCAGGCCCTAATTGAAGCCTAAAAGAAAGCTTGTTGTAATGTTTAAAAATCAAGACGCCACACGGAGGTGTGGCAAAGTGTGTGGTCTGCAGTGGCCGCTTACAGGGCAGAACACACTTCTTTAGGTTCATATTTAGAACATTCAAATTACTAATATCGAACTTGGTGCAATTCCCTGTCACATCTATGTCTCTAGCACGGGCCACCAAACACAATCTAAGAAGTGCTATCAGCACCTCTATCATGGCAGACACCTTGACTGTCGCCTCTAGCTCCAGGACCTCCGCGACTTCACCAAAGCCCCCCGCGCCCCAACGAAGACATCACTCTACTATGGATGCTTCTGTTGAGTTTGTGCCCAAAACAAAAACAGGCTCCTTCTGTTACATCTAACATCTACAAGCTCTCTCCCGGTCATGGCCCACATGTACAATATAGATGCTTCTATTGGTAATAGCTTGCAGCCAAGAAAAAAACAGGTTAATATAACTGACTTTTGCCACCCGAAAATGGAGTCTGAATTAACATCTCTCTCTTCTTCCATGCACATGCACTCAAACTTGAATCGCTCTGACATGATTGTATTGGACAAATCATTTTACGCATGTGCCATAAAATGTGCGATTATTCACATATTGTTTATTTTAAGGAGAGAAATTCCAACTTAAGATCTGTCCTCTCTCTGGAGTCCACTGCATCGGGTGCTTTCTCAACAAGTGGGCTTTGTGTCTCCAAATAAGTTGCAACCAGGAAATATTCCTAATATTCTTCCCAACATTGACATGTTACGCCCCTTTTCTATTTTGGCATTGCATAACAACATCAAAGACTATGTTCACCAAAATACCACTCTTTTGAGGATCAGCTTGAAAAAAATAAGTACTGTGAGGGGGTGAAATGAAGAAACACTGGATATTGACTTTACCATGCCGGGATCGTTCTTTGAAACGACTAATCCAGAGGTTTTAGTGACCAGTGTATCCAATCCCCCACGGGCTATTCCATCATCTCTATCAAGACTGAGTTCCTCTCGAGTCTTGCTTCGGCTTCTGAAAACAATTGAGACAAAGTGGTCTCCCATGACTTACCACTGGTGCAAGGAAAACAGAAAAGGGTGAGAGCTAAACAGCCAAAGAAGAAAACAAATAATCTCCCTAACTTAAATGGAAACAGAAATAAGTCTTCTAGGAAATGTCTCCATTCTTTAACACTCAATGCCGAAATTATAGACTTGGATTCTCAGTCAAGAGATGAACTAGGGGACACTGACTCTATGAACATCATTCTATCTAAGAAAAATAAGGGGGAAAAGAAAAAAAGACTGGTAGGGTGTTTCCCAGGGGGAACATAACCACATTTTTGGTATCTCATGAAATTGATGACTCGGAGACCAGGAGATCTATGTGTTTGATTCCTCTGAGCGCATTGCAATGTTACACCCAATTGCACCACCTAACAAGGTTAAAGTTCTTGAATCTATTACTGTTGGGGCCAGTGTATGGACTTCTACTGTGGGTACTTCTACTACTTGCTTAGACAATCAGCCTCCCCAATGCAACCAAGTGCATCTCTTAACCAAGTTAATATTCCCGAGTCTACTATTGTTGGGGCTAGTGTATTGACATCTACCTTGGGTACTTCCACTACTTGCTTAGAAATCCAGTCTCCACCAATAAAAGAAATTGGCAATTTGCCCAAAACAGAGGCAATCGACATATGCTGCTATTTTGAAAGACTGATTGGTTTTGAGAATGTTGCTCAGATAAATGGATCTATTTATTTCAATGGGTCAAGATTATTGCAAATCTTTAGAAAATACCAGCACTACGTCTATTTCACTCCGGAGACATGGATTTAGTTGACATTCCCGACTAGGGTGCCGACAAACTCGTGGCACATTTTTACTCTCCACTGGTGGTACTTCTGGTATGGAAACAAATTGATGTTTTTAGATCTATGAACTTCGACATGTTGAGGCATAGAAACTCTTCTCATATCTTCCTTTTCTCGTCAAATCCCAGAGACCTAACCATTCCTAAACAATTGGGACTCTCAACAGAATTGTCTAACAGTGATTTTACTGCTGTCGCTAAGTCTGTTTAATGTGTGGGGGACATTGTTCAACAATAATGGTTGTGGTTGGCGGAAGCTATTAATAAACACACTATCGTAAAGAATCAAGTAAAAATGCATTAAGAGTTCTTCCTTGGAACAGTTGAGTCTTTATAAACATCACAAAGCCCTCTAAACATAGTTCTGTATTCCTTTGGTGTGATATCTTGCCTTTGCAAGAGACTACGTTGATGAGTTAGCTTAGTATAGAGGGCTATCAAATATTTTCAGGGGAAGCCACTAAAGCTTCCAGTGGATGTCCTTAAGGCGGTTTGGCTATTGCAGTGGGTGTAAAACATAAAGTAAGGGCCTACCCTATTCATTCAATTAACACATGAATTTTAGCTGCTTGGTTCAAGTTTGACCATAACTCTTGTTACATTCTTATTATCAATTTATATTGGAATCCTGATAAATGCCAACTCTCTTACATTCATCATGTCATTTATGTAATAGTTAACAAATAGTTGGGTGATGGTCATGATAACAACATTGTCATCAGTGGTGATTTTAATTCTGTTTGTGCCAACAATTAAATTAAACATTATCCACTAACTGTTATGCTGCTATTTGAGAGTTTGATAGAAGTAACATTTTGAGAGAAAGATGGAAACATGGAATCTCCACATTTTAGTCCAGAATGGAGCATAACTGCTGAACCCATATGCATGCATTAGTAATGGCCGAACCCCGAACCCTCACCCATAATGACAGGCTCACAACTTGTTTCAAGTGTTGGCAATAAAAAGGACATAGGATTTTATTGTACAGATATGGGTTATGACAATAACAATATCACATATCATGATGGTATCATACTTTTGGGCACCGGGTCCTGAGGTTACCCCCTCGGACCCGTGCCGCCTTCTTGTGTCCCACGACTTGTTGTGGGCACCGTACAGTGCCTTGTACTTCTTTTTGTTCTTCTCCCCTTTTGTAGGGTGGGTGGGTTATGTGGTAAAGAAGCAAGAAGATTTGGAAGACACTGAGTAAACAGTGAGCCTCCTGTTTGCTTGGGTCCCTGTTCAGGGTCCACAAACAGATTGTGTTTACTCTGAGCATGCTGCTCTCATTTATAGGACCCAGGGAGGCCCTGGGTCTTTGTTGTGTATGTGGTGGGGGCCGCTGTTGTCGCAGCTCCCGGCCGGATAGCCTACTGTCTGACCCCCTGGTAGGGGCAGATCTTTGAACCTGGGCCCTGTCTGATGGTTGTTTCCTTGTGGCGCTTTAGCAACTTGCTGTTTGGAGGAAGGGTGCGATGACTGTTCGCACCTTACCCTTCCGTGGCTTTTGTGCTGCCGAGACTGCATGTCTCCGTATCTGGGGGGAGAGGAGAGGAGCAGGTGCGGGGGGTTGGGGCTGCCCCTCTCCCAGCTGCCGATGGTAACAGCAGTTACCCTGCCTCGCTTGTGGGATGCCTATGCAGCATTGCCCATACCTCTGAACCCATATGCATGCATTAGTAATGGCCGAACCCTCACCCATAATAATAGTATCACAACTTGTTTCAAGTGTTGGCAATAAAAAGGCCGTAGGATTTTATTGTACAGATATGGGTTATGACAATAACAATATCACACATCATGATGGTATCATACTTTTGGGCACCGGGTCCTGAGGTTACCCCCTCGGACCTGTGCCGCCACACACGGGCAGGTTCCCGGCTGACCGTGTTCCCCCAAGAGTATGCCCTAGAGACAGCCCCTGTGAGCAAGAGTTGTATTGAATTCCCGAAAGAAATGCTCCATGCCCTGGCTAGACAGATGGGTGCCGTCATGGAGGAAAACGTCTGGGTTGCCTAGTGTAATGGCTGGGTGTTTTATGAAACCCAGTCCTCTTGTCATACAAAATCTCTCTATCGTCCTGTTCAGTTTTCTTCTAGATATGTCTATAGATTTGTTGCAGTAAGCCCCTAGCCATTTCTTTCTTGGTAAGATGGCTGAGAAGTATATTTCCATCCCCCTCCAATTGTGTGAAATGCCTGCTAGGGAGATGCAGATTTCTTCGCATAGGATGCGTCTAGCTGTGTTAACTAGATCGTTGCCCCCTAGATGGATGATCAGGAATTCTGGGGGGTCCCTGTATGCCACCAGTTCTGCTAGTGTTTCATGGATGTCAGCCCAGCGTAGGCCTCTGTATCCCCACCATGAAGTAATGGTGTTTCTGAACGGTGGCCCTTCTTTGGTCTCTTCAGCCCACCTGCCTGTCCTGAAAACGAATGAGTGGCCAACTATCCATGCTGATCGTATTGTGGTCCTCGATTCACCTGTTGTTTCTGTGGTAGTGGGAGGTGGGGAAAAGAAAGAAAATTTTAGGGCGAAGGCTATATCAATTTTGGTCTGATATATCTTTTATAACAGTCTGACTTCCATCCCCCTATGTTTTTTAGTAGTTGCGGTGCTAAACCTCCTTGCCATGCTGCGGTGGCGGCACCTATCCTGAAGGAGTGAGTGCCGAATTGTTTGGGATCCCACCCTGCTCTGCTGATTGCTTTTATCAGCACTCCTTTAAATTGGTAGCGGCTTAGGGCCGATGTATCCTTGTGGATAAAAAAACTCCCCCCTACTTTCGGTCGTTGCGTGTAATAGATGTTGGTGATGCAAACTGGGCAGTTTGTTGCCTCATCGATGCAACAAATATTGATGGTTCTTTTTGCACCCGTTTTTCGACTTTTGCATTTCTATGTTAACACTCTCTTGCCTCACCCTGATTTCCATGACGCCCAGGCCGATTGTGGCTTTGGTGCTGGAAGCGATGAGTTCTCCCACCCGAAAAGCCCCGAAGTAGGCTAGGAAAAAAGCTGTTTTAAATAACGTTATCTCGTATGGGTGCCAGCATATGGCTTCCAAATGGCTTGCTATCTGTACCAGTTTGCTGAAATCAAGGGGTCGGCGGGTGTCCACTTGTGGACCCTCTTTTCTGCCCCTTCCCTTCATTGCGTACGAGATGAGGGCGTTCTGGGTAAGGTCTGAATCGCCCCGAATTTTTGTAAAGTATGAAATTGCCACCAGGTGTCTTTTTGCCCAATCCCCTTTGAAACCTTGTTCCCGTGCCCATTTTAAAAATACCTCTATATCTTTAATCGTTATAAGTTCTACGTGGTTTACACCTGTGGCCTTAAATACTGTTTGCAAACACTTACTGTACTGCGTTGCAGTGGTGCTTGTCACCGCCCTCTCTGCCATCTCTGTTAGGAAGCCTGTGAGGTTGTTGGCACCCGTTGTTGATGTGCCTGATTCTCGTTGGGCATCCCGGCCTGGGCTCTCTGGCGCTGGCGTTGATGCCAATGTGTTGCTGGAACCCTTCTTAGAGGTGCCTGCTTTGTATTGGTCCTCCCAGCCTGCACTCTCTCGTGCTGGCGTTGATGCCAATGTGTTGTTGGCACCCGTTTTAGAGGTGCCTGCTTTGTAATGGTCATCCCGGCCTACACTCTCTGGTGCTGGCGTTGATGCCAATGTGTTGTTGGCACCCGTTTAAGTGGTGCCTGGTTTTCGTTGGGCATCCCGGCCTGTGCTCTCTGGCCTTGGCGTTGATGCCGTTATTCTTGTCTTCCCATTATTGTCCAGCCTTCTGCTGGTATTGGCGTCATCTGTTCTTGGGCGTGCAGCGCTAGCTCTCGGAATCTTGTCCACTGGAAACGAGATAAGGCATCAGCAATGTTATTGTCTGCCCCTGAAATGTGCTTCGCTTTGAGTACAACGTTTACTTGTAGTGTGACTGTTGTAATGGCTCGTAATACTTTTAGTACTAGAGGGCATTTCGTAGATCTTCTGTTTATGGAGCCCACTACAGCCATGTTATCGCACCAGATCAAAAGTTCAGTATTCGCTAGTCGCCTGCCCCAGATGTGTAATGTTAGCCAGATGGGGAATATTTCTAGTAGGGTGATGTTTCTTGTCCACCCTGCTGTTTGCCATGAATTGGGCCAGTGTCCTGCCACCCATTCGGAGTCTAGTATGGCTCCAAACCCCTTGCTCCCAGCTGCATCGGTGTATAGGACCCTGTTTGACCGGGTATTTAAAGGCGTTCGCCAAAGTAAAACCCTGTTGAAATCTCTGAGGAATTTTCCCCATGTTTCCAGGTCTTGTTTCACCTCTCTGCCTAGCCGGATATGCAAGTGTGGTTTGGTGAGTGATTTGATTTTTAACTCCAGGCTTCTGGCAAATATCCTTCCTTGAGGTATTATTTTGGATGCAAAATTGAGGCTACCTGCCCAGGATTGTATTTCCTTTACGGTCCCCTTTTCTTTCATTATCAGGTTTTGTATTTTTGCCAGGAGTTCTGATATTTTCGTTTTGGGGATTCTGCAGAGTCCCTTTGCTGAGTCTATTTCGATGGCCAGAAAAATTATGTTTGTGTCTGGTTTGGTGGTTTTTCCCTTCGCTAGGGGTACTCCCCACTGTGCTGCCATGTGCTCGAGATTTGCTAAAGCCCGGCCGCATTCCTCGGAGTTTGGTGGTCCTATGACCATGAAATCGTCTAGGTAGTGCATTTTTGTCCCTGGTCTCTGTTTTAGGAAAGCCCATTGGAAAAAGGAACTGAATTGTTCAAATAGTGCACAGGATACTGCGCACCCCATGGGGAGGCATCTATCTACGTAGAATTTGTTGTTAAAAGTGAAACCTAGCCACTGCAGTGACGCTGGGTGGACTGGCAAGAGTCTGAAAGCAGATTCGATGTCCAGTTTGGCCATCAAAGCATTTCTGCCCCACTCTTGTATGAGCCTTACCGCCTCTTGAAAATGCGTGTAAGATACCGCGGATTCTGTGTGTGGGATGCCGGCGTTTAAAGACTGGCCTTTTGGGTAGGAAAGGTGATGAATTAGTCTCATTTTTCCGGGTTCTTTTTTGGGGACCAGGCCTAGTGGAGATATTAAATAGTCTTTAAAGGCATGAAGTCCCAGGGACCTGCTACCCTTCCCAGTTGCAGTTCTTTCTTGATTTTGGTTTCTACTATCTGGGGGTTGTCCCTGGCTGACTTTAGGGATGTGTTGTGACCCGGTGCCCTTAAATGGGATGAAAAACCCTTTGGTGAAACCTTGGGATATTATCCTGCTGGTTTCCTTGTCAGGGTAGCTGTTTAGGGATATCATTCTTTCTTGGCTGGTAGTATGGTGCAGTTGCTTGCTGCATGGTCGTTGTTGCAGTTTGTGCAGGCGTGTTTGTGCCAGCATTCTTTGCCCCATGTACACTGGTTTTTTCCAACATTTCTGCACGGGATGTTGGATTTGACAGCCTGCTGTTTGTTCTGTCTGTGGGCATTATTTTTAGCCGCCCAAGGCTGGTTCCTCCGAAAGGGTTGCTCCCCTTTTTTGGATTTATCATTGTCATGGGATCTGCTTACTTGGGAATTTTTGCTATTTTTGGAAGAAGACTGCATGGTATCTTCTTCCTGGGGAGGTTGGGCGTTGAGGGTGTATACATCGTTCTGGACTTCATCACACTCAATAGCCGGCATTTCTGACATGCTTCTCCTAAATATAATGTCGTATGCAAGCCTTGTCTTCCCCCTCTGTGTTACTTTAGCTTCCCTTATTTTATCAACGTATGCCCAGATCTTCCTGCCATCCAAAGGGAATTTGTCTCTGTATATTGTTGCTAAGATGGCAAAGGCCTGTAACCAGTTGTCCCAGTTTTGTCGACCTGGGCGTTTCTGGCAATAGCTTTTTCTTCTATTTTTTTGGGGTCTCTGAAAGCGTCTTTCCCTTTGCGCTGGGCTTCTATTAGGGAAATGATTTCTATAAATTCTTTTGCCCATATGGCTTCTTTGATGGTGGTATCAATGTTCCATGCCAGGCATCTTTTGTATCTATTTAATATCTCTGTTTGGAAGGATTTCATTTTCTGGTCTAATTGTGCATTACAGATTGTTACAATGTCAGTTGTATTGCCGCCGGGTGTCCCTGTTGTGCCCGTGTTGTCTTTGCCTGGGGTTGTCCATGCTTTTAGGGCACCTGTTGGATCAGTTGCTGGAGTTGTGGAGGCTGTTGTATTTATAACTGTGGGGGCTGTTGGCAACTGCTGTGTTTGTTGTGGCGGGATTGCAATAGGTGGTGTTATGGGTGAGTTGACAACCGTTATTGTAGGTTATATTGTGATGTTTGGGGTTTGAGGCCCCAGGTTCCCTTGTGGGCGGTGTCTGTTTCCCCCTTATTTCTACCATTAGATGCTGTAATTCCGCTAACATCTCGCATAGTTCTGACAATTTTTTTGTACCTTTTCTGGCGCCTTCGGATATTTTTCTCCTTTTTAATGGTGCAGAAACCTCCTCCTGGCTGAGTGGGCTGGTAATTCCTTCCCTGGGTAGGCCTTACATGTTTTCTCTAACCCATGCCCATCCGTAGTGCTCTGCCGCTTCAATGGCTGCTAGCAATTGTGGTGATTTGGGCTTCTGCGCCGGTGTTGAGGGTGCCTGTGTTTTTCGTTTGAGCCACATGCTTTTCTATGCCTGCTATAGGAAAAAGAAAAAGGGGTTTTTATCAAGGAGTTAAACAGTTGTTATCAGCGAGTGCTTTGCGCCTGTTCTATTTGTTGCCCGTGCTGGGTAACTGTTGACTGGTGCCTTCTTGCCCAGGTTCAGGAAAATGGGCAGCCCCCAGGTTTGGTTTGCTGGATTTACATTGGTTTCGCTGTGAGGTCGCCCTGCAATATTACAGAAATTATTTTAAATCTGCAGTCTTTGGGCTCGCCGCGCTTGGAACTGTGTTCGCTAGCTCTGTGTGGTTGAAAAGCAAAGACGAGCTCCCAAGCTGGCTTGTGACTCTGCCCTAGTTTAAAACTGCCTTGTGTTATCTTGCCCCGTCTGCCTTATAAACACGGGGATTCCGGTCGACTGTAATCAAAAACTTCCGGACATAAATGTCTATTTATCCTCCCTCATAGCCCTAGCGTGGTGGCTCACCTTAAAAGTGTTGAATCGAGAAAGCCGTCCGCGCCGTGCTTGTTCGTGTGCAGTTTCTCCTTCGTTCGCACTGGTTTTGGGGATGATTCCGCGGCACGCGTCTTTGTTTGTTTAGTTTTGGACACGCTCGCTGCTCGCTTTTCGTTCTATGCCAAAAATGTTGAAGTTGACCACATCCGCGCTGGCCGTTCGGTTGCCGCTTCTTCCTTCGTTGAAGCTGTATTGCAAATGCTTTGAACAGTACAATGTTCGGGAAGGAAAAAGACACTGCGATGTACAGTGAACTTCAAGAATTGCTAAAGAAGCAAGAAGATTTGGAAGACACTGAGTAAACAGTGAACCTCCTGTTTGCTTGTGTCCCCGTTCAGGGTCCACAAACAGATTGTGTTTACTCTGAGCAGGCTGCTCCCATTTATAGGACCCAGGGAGGCCCTGGGTCTTTGTTGTGTATGTGGTGGGGGCCGCTGTTGTCACAGCCCCCGGCCGGATAGCCAACTGTCTGACCCCCTGGTGGGGGCAGATCTTTGAACCCGGGCCCTGCCTGATGGTTGTTTCCTTATGGCGCTTTAGCACCTTGCTGTTTGGAGGAAGGGTGCGATGACTGTTTGCACCTTACTCTTCCGTGGCTTTTGTGCTGCAGAGACTGCGTGTCTCTGTAGCTGGGAGGAGAGGAGAGGAGCAGGCGCGGGAGGTTGGGGCTGCCCCTCTCCCAGCTGCCGATGGTAACAGCAGTTACCCTGCCTCACTTGTGGGATGCCCATGCAGCATTGCCCAGAATTACTTGACAATATCTATACTTGGAATCGAGGATCAGTTCTTTCCTGGATAGATCATTGTTTTGTATCTAACAGTTTGTTGTCATTTTGCTCAGAATTACTAATCAACAGTTCTGGGCTGAGCGATCATTTGCTAATCAAATTTGATATTAACCTATCTACTGAAATTCTCGAATCATCGCAGACCATAGCAATGGCCGAATCTCATGGGGGAGGCTTAAGTGTTTAGTGGAACTGTCCTCTTCTGAGCAAATTCACTCAGCGAATGAATGACTAATGTGATTCCAATTATTGCTGTGATCATTCTGAGTTGTTTACTGTGGGTAATATTAACAAAACTTTAGACAATTGTGTACAACGGTTAATTGGTATGGCCACTTGTAATGCAACTAGAATTCCAATGTATGATACAAGGATTGCCAGTTCAAAAAGAAACAAGTAGGCTCTAATCAGGAACCTTACACAGCAATCCTTGTATTCTAAATATTTCTCTACAATGAAGAAGAGGATCTTCCAACAGTACAGGAACTTAACTAAACGATTAAACACCCAATTATGTATAAATGACAGCCAGAAAATGTGTACCTATCTTGGGAATTTAAATTCGGTTCAGTTTTGGAACTTGACCAATTCTGTATCTAAGATGTTTCTGTGGCTAATGTGTGTGTAATAAAGCAGAATGAGTGGGTGCCATATTATGGAAAGATCTATGCTAAGATATCAGATAACTTGGTTGTAGATACATTTAACATAGTTCCTATGCAATTTGGATATTATCCGCTAGATATTGAAACTATTTGGAAAATTTTTTGCAGTACCAACTCACATCGGGCCGCTGGCCCCGATCATTTGTCACCCATAACTATTAAGACCGATTCTGATTAATGGTTGCAGATGCTCTATGATCTGTTTAATGAAGTCTTAAAGACTACTATACCCCCCCCCCCACTTGACACCTGTCTTATATCATAACAATTTTAAAAAAGGGAGACCAAACGAATCCAGCAAATTATCACCAGATAGCTATTTTCAATGCTATTAGTAAAATCTTTGCTACACTGTTATTGAGAGAATTGGAGAAATGTGTTGATCAGTTCGTAAGTGCAGCCAGGGCAGCTGCTCTCAGAGTAAGTGCAAGGAGGAAGGGGACTGTAGGGTTACAGTTACAGCCCCTAAGTGCAGAGTAGGCCCGGAGGCAGTGCAGGGGTGACTGGTCATGGAGGAGCATGGTGCCCAGTGAGACTCTGATTGTTGCCAAGCCACCATTCAGTGCTGCAGACAGGCAGGTCAGCATGGGAGATAGAGAAAGAAAGCAGAGGTGAAAAGGAAGGTATTGACCTGCTTCCAGAACTTGAGGTGGTCTGGCTCAAGTTTGAGAGGGGCAGTGAGACCATTCCAGAGGGAGGCACATGCAGAGAAGAGAGATCTACGGCCTGCTCTCCACCAGGAGAGGTGTCTGACCCTCAGATAGTTAGAGGTAGCTGAGAGAAGGGCTCGAGAAGGAAGGGGTTTTGGAAGTGAGAGTAGGATTTTGTGTGAGCGCCAGCCCCAGAAAACCTTCTGGATGATGCAACGAGTCTTGAACATGATCTTTGCAGCCACCGGGAGCCAGTTGAGAGCTTTCAGGGCTGGAGAGATATGGTCCTTGTACTTGAGGCCAAGGACAGGACTTGCAGTCCTGTTCTGGATTAGTTGCAGAGGGCGGATAGTTGAGGAAGGCAGATTGAGAAAGAGGCTGTTGCAGTACTCCAGCTAAGAAAGAACCAATGCTCTGGAGTCAGTGAGCTTCTTGGGGAAAGTAAGAAAAGAATGAATACTTCTGAGGATGTGCAGCTGGTAGTGGGCCTTCTTGGCAAGGTCCCTGGTGTGAGGAGAGAAGGAGAGAGTGGAGTCAAAGATGATATCAAGGTTTTTTGCCTTACCAGAAGGCAAAGGGAGGGGGCTCAAGGAGGACAGCCAGAGTGAGATAGGGAAAGCAGGATCAGGGGTCCCAATGAGAAGGATCTCCATCTTTCTGGCATTAAGGCAGAGATCATTGGAAGTGCACCAATCCTGAATCGTGGATAGTCAGGAATTAGCGAGAGTGGAGAGGAGGCTAAGGAGAGCCTGAAAGAGAGCTGAGTGTCATCCACATAACACTGAAAATTAGAGGAGGAGTTAGATATAAGGTGGGCAAAGGGGCCAAGCAGACAATGAAGTGAAGGGGTGACATGTTAGAGCCCTGGGGAACACCACATGTAGAGAGAGAGGTTCTGGAGAGAAAGGACCTAATTTGAACCTGGAAGGGTTGGTCCAGGAGGGAGGAGGGCAACCGCTCCAGGGCCTCATTCGTGATGCTGAGGTTCTCACAGAGTCGATTGATCAGGATGGTGTGATTTACCATGTCAAAAGCAGAGGAAAGTTCAAGGAGGATGAGGACAGAAGGAAGGCTTGAATCGAGATTATTGAGCAGATCTTCAAAGGTGTTCAGGAGAGAGGTGTCTGTGCCTTCTGCTCGGAAGCCAGTGGTCACGTAGACAACCAACAGATTCAGTGTGGAGAGTAAGCTGGTAGGTGGCCAGCTTTTTCAGGACTTTTCCCAGGAAAGGAGTGATAGACATCTGGTGATTTTTTTCCAAACAGGTAGGATCGGCAGAAGGCTTTTTAAGGAGGGGTACACAAGGGAGTGCTTAAAGAGAGAGGGGAAAGTTGCAGTGGCAAAAGAGTGATTGCAGAAATTGGAAAATACGGGAGCAAGGGGGTCAATGTGGTCCTAATGGTTCTAGAGGAGTAGGGGAGCACCTGTTTGGATGTCACTTTTACAGATCGGCGTCGTCCGGTGTAGTCGGAGAGAAGGAGGGAAGGGAGTAGGAGAGGGAAAGACGGCAAGAGGGGGCTGAGAGAAGTAGGGGGAGAGGATGAGGAGAGAGAGGACAGGATGTCCTGAGTTTTAGTGGTGAAGTGAGAAGCCAGAGCCGTACAAAGCGCCTGGGAGGGAAAAAGGAGAGGTGGAGACTGCAGAAGGATTGGCCAGCTCCTTGCAGATTTTAAAGAGTTTTCCTGTGTTGTTAGAGGCCACAGAGACGCAGGCTTGGATGTGGGCTCTCTTCTTGGACAGGACAGAGAGTCTGTATTGCCTTTTGAGCAGGCAGCAGGCCAGTTTGTCAAAAGATGCCCCGATTAACTCCACTTCCTTGCAGCCACTCTAAAGTTACGTTTCAGGTTGGCAAGGTCGGAGTCATTCCAAGAGTTGAACTTGGAGGTAGGCTTCAGACGGATTCTCATGACAGGGGCAAGAACGGCCAGAGTGTTGGAGATAGAAAGATGCAGGTTAGAGAGGGCTGTGTCAGAGTGTGGGTCAGCTGCAGGAGTGAGAGGAGCAGAGAAAGAAGCAGCAAAGGCATCCACTGACACACGCTTCATGGGCTGAATGACCGAGAATGTAGGTGGCAGTGCTGGGGTGGGATTAGCCTGGGGGACAGAGAGTGTCAGGTAAGAGGAGAGCATAAAGTGGTCAGTCCAAGAGAGAGGAGTGGTGAGAGGGTTTGAGAGGGGGATGTGTGAGGAGATGATAACATCCAAGGTATGCCTGGCAGAGTTTGTCGGACCAGAGGGTAAATGGAAAGAGAGAGAGTGTCGCAGAAGTTCCGGTAGAGCCTAAGGAGGGATTTGAAGCATCCAGGTGAATGTTGAGGTCTCTGAGGAGGGACAATTGAGTGGTAGAGGCAAGGAGAGAAGAGAGGTCAGCCCACTCTGATAGGAAGAGGGCGACCTGGCCAGGTGGCCTCCAGATAGTGGCCACAGTCAGTAAGAGGTCAGGAGAGATAGAGAGCCTACAGACCAGCCTTGAAAGGTGGAGAAGGCCTGCGTAGGCATGACAGAAGCATGGACCCACTCTGGAAAGATCAGAGCAACTACCCCTCAGGTCAAGTTGTTTCTGGGATCAGAGAGGATCTTGTGGCCATCACGGAGGAGAGTGTCAAAACGTGTGAGAGAGCTGCCCGTGAACCATGTCTCGGTGAGAGAAAGGACATCCTGGTCAAGTTCTTTGAGGGGGTGACAGATGTCGGAGTAGTGTTTGACAGCAGAACGAGAGTTGAGAGAAGTGATGTGGAGCAGGTTGCCACTTTTTAAAGACTTCCGTGGTGGGGTACAGGCTTGAGGTATGATATGATATGATATGATCGTTTATTTATATAGCGCCTATGCACAATGTGTTTCAAAGCGCTTCAAGGCAAGGGAGGGAACAAGGGAAAATACAACCACATTCTTACAGGCCATGAACAGTAAGGATGTGAAATTAACTATCGTACTCGGCCTGACGACATTTCAGATAGTGCAAGAGCTAAGACATAGATAAGGAAGGGAGGGGGAGAGTGGGAAGGAAATGGAAACAGACAGGCGACTACCGTACTAAGCCTGATGACATTTCTGGTAGAGCCGGAGAAAAACAAAAGGTGAGGGAGAGGGGTGCAGAAAGGGAGGGGAGGAACAAAACAAGCGACTATCATACTAGGCCTGACGACATTTCAGATAGTGCTGGAGGGGTCGTGGGGAGAAAAAACAGTAATGGGAGGGTGGAGGAAACAGACGAGGTTGCTATCATATTAGGTCCAGGGACAATTCTGATAGAGTAAGTGCATAGAAGAAAGTAAGGGGAGGAGATAGGAAAAGGAAGAAGGGAAAGGAGGAGAGAAAAGGGAGTAAGCAGTCAAAAAGAGTGGAGAAGCAAGAGTGGAGAGCGAATACAATTGCAGAAGTCAGTAGTAACATATAATGTTGCAAGCCAGGACACAAGATGAAGATGGGAACAGCATGATTCAGGGTCACCATGAGTACAAGATGCAAAGGAAGTCCAGCATGAGAGTTGAGAAAGAGTGACGCACCGTGAATGAATGAAGTCCATAAAAGTCAAATCCAGCATTGGCCACAAGACAGTGATGGTGAAGGAAGGCACCAGGTGGCCGGGGCTTGCTAAGTGGTGAAAAAGAGCAGAAGGCAGGAAGGCACCAGGTGGGCAGGGCTTAGGCCAGGTGACCTAGATCCACTTGCACCTGCTCCCCATCTGCAAAGGAAAAGAAGCTGGAGGGCTCCTTAAGTAGGGAAACAGAGCGGCAAGCATGAAGGCACCAGGTGGGCGTGGCTTGCTAAGTGGTGAAAAAGAGCGGGAAGCAGGATGGCACCAGGTGGGCCGGGCTTAGGCCAGGTGACCTAGATCCACTTGCACCTGCTCCCCATCTGCAAAGGAAAAGAAGCTGGAGGGCTCCTTAAGTAGGGAAACAGAGCGGCAAGCACGAAGGCACCAGGTGGGCGTGGCTTGCTAAGTGGTGAAAAAGAGCAGGAAGCAGGAAGGCACCAGGTGGGCGGGACTTGCTAAGTGGTGAAAAAGAGCGGCAAGCAGGAAGGTACCAGTTGGCCGGGGCTTGCTAAGTGGTGAAAAAGAACGGCAGGCAGGAAGGCACCAGGTGGGCGGGGCTTAGGCCAGGTGACCTAGATCCACTTGCACCTGCTCCCCATCTGCAAAGGAAAAGAAACTGGAGGGCTCCTTAAGTAGCGAAACAGAGCGGCAAGCACGAAGGCACCAGGTGGGCGGGGCTTGCTAAGTGGTGAAAAAGAGCGGGAAGCAGGAAGGCACCAGGTGGGCATGGCTTGCTAAGTGGTGAAAAAGAGCGGGAAGCAGGAAGGCTCCAGGTGGGCGGGGATTGCTAAGTGGTGAAAAAGAGCAGCAAGCAGGAAGGTACCAGTTGGGCGGGGCTTGCTAAGTGGTGAAAAAGAGCGGGCGGCAGGAAGGCACCAGGTTGGCAGGGCTTAAACCAGGTGACCTAGAGCCACTTGCACCTGCTCCCCATCTGCAAAGGAAAAGAAGCTGGAGTTCTCCTTAAGTAGGGAAACAGAGCGGCAAGCAGAAAGGCACCAGGTGGGCGTGGCTTGCTAAGTGGTGAAAAAGAGCAGGAAGGCACCAGGTGGGTGGGGCTTGCTAAGTGGTGAAAAAGAGCAGCAGGTAGGAAGGCACCAGGTGGACGCGGCTTAGGCCAGGTGACCTAGATCCACTTGAACCTGTACCCCATCTGCAAAGGAAAAGAAGCTGGAGGGCTCCTTAAGTAGGGAAACAGAGCGGCAAGCACGAAGGCACCAGGTGGGCGTGGCTTGCTAAGTGGTGAAAAAGAGCGGGAAGCAGGAAGGCACCAGGTGGGCGGGGCTTGCTAAGTGATGAAAAAGAGCGGCAAGCAGGAAGGTACCAGTTGGGCGGGGCTTGCTAAGTGGTGAAAAAGAGCGGCAGGCAGGAAGGCACCAGGTGGGTGGGGCTTAGCCAGGTGACCTAGATCCACTTGCACCTGCTCCCCATCTGCAAAGGAAAAGAAGCTGGAGGGCTCCTTAAGTAGGAAAACAGAGCGGCAAGCACGAAGGCACCATGTGGGCGTGGCTTGCTAAGTGGTGAAAAAGAGCGGGAAGCAGGAAGGCACCAGGTGGGCGGGGCTTGCTAAGTGGTGAAAAAGAGCGGGAAGCAGGAAGGCACCAGGTGGGCATGGCTTGCTAAGTGGTGAAAAAGAGCGGGAAGCAGGAAGGCACCAGGTGGGCGGGGATTGCTAAGTGGTGAAAAAGAGCGGCAAGCAGGAAGGCACCAGTGGGAGGGGCTTGCTAAGTGGTGAAAAAGAGCGGCAGGCAGGAAGGCACCAGGTTGGCGGGGCTTAAGCCAGGTGACCTAGATCCACTTGCAAAAACAAAGAGGTGATGGCTGGAAGGTTTAGAATTAATCTTAACCACTGGCAATGCTCTGGGCAACCCTCCAGACCACCGTTCTTCGCCTGCCAAGCCATTACAGAAGGGAAAGACCATATGCAAATCAGGCTTGGCCCCACCCCAAAAGGGGCAGTCCAGCCCGAACTGCTAGGCCACATCCCTTCTGCACGAGACCACAAGCATCCCCAAACATGTTTCACCCTTGTTGGGGCTCATCAGTGAGGAGTAGCTTGGGTCTCTAGGCCCAGCAGGCACGGGACCCACGTCTGGGCATACCCGTCCCACTCGGGGTGACATAGCAAAAACAAAGAGGTGATGGCTGGAAGGTTTAGAATTAATCTTAACCACTGGCAATGCTCAGGGCAACCCTCCAGACCACCGTTCTTCGCCTGCCAAGCCATTACAGAAGGGAAAGACCATATGCAAATCAGGCTTGGCCCCACCCCAAAAGGGGCAGTCCAGCCCGAACTGCTAGGCCACATCCCTTCTGCACGAGACCACAAGCATCCCCAAACATGTTTCACCCTTGTTGGGGCTCATCAGTGAGGAGTAGCTTGGGTCTCTAGGCCCAGCAGGCACGGGACCCACGTCTGGGCATACCCGTCCCACTCGGGGTGACATAGCAAAAACAAAGAGGTGATGGCTGGAAGGTTTAGAATTAATCTTAACCACTGGCACTTGGGGTGGGGCCAAGCCTGATTTGCATATGGTCGTTCCCTTCTGTAATGGCTTGGCAGGCGAAGAACGATGGTCTGGAGGGTTGCCCAGAGCATTGCCAGTGGTTAAGATTAATTCTAAACCTTCCAGCCATCACCTCTTTGTTTTTGCTATGTCACCCCGAGTGGGACGGGTATGCCCAGACGTGGGTCCCGTGCCTGCTGGGCCTAGAGACCCAAGCTACTCCTCACTGATGAGCCCCAACAAGGGCGAAACATGTTTGGGGATGCTTGTGGTCTCGTGCAGAAGGGATGTGGCCTAGCAGTTCGGGCTGGACTGCCCCATTTGGGGTGGGGCCAAGCCTGATTTGCATATGGTCGTTCCCTTCTGTAATGGCTTGGCAGGCGAAGAACGATGGTCTGGAGGGTTGCCCAGAGCATTGCCAGTGGTTAAGATTAATTCTAAACCTTCCAGCCATCACCTCTTTGTTTTTGCTATGTCACCCCGAGTGGGACGGGTATGCCCAGACGTGGGTCCCGTGCCTGCTGGGCCTAGAGACCCAAGCTACTCCTCACTGATGAGCCCCAACAAGGGCGAAACATGTTTGGGGATGCTTGTGGTCTCGTGCAGAAGGGATGTGGCCTAGCAGTTCGGGCTGGACTGCCCCATTTGGGGTGGGGCCAAGCCTGATTTGCATATGGTTGTTCCCTTCTGTAATGGCTTGGCAGGCGAAGAACGATGGTCTGGAGGGTTGCCCAGAGCATTGCCAGTGGTTAAGATTAATTCTAAACCTTCCAGCCATCACCTCTTTGTTTTTGCTATGTCACCCCGAGTGGGACGGGTATGCCCAGACCTGGGTCCCGTGCCTGCTGGGCCTAGAGACCCAAGCTACTCCTCACTGATGAGCCCCAACAAGGGTGAAACATGTTTGGGGATGCTTGTGGTCTCGTGCAGAAGGGATGTGGCCTAGCAGTTCGGGCTGGACTGCCCTATTTGGGGTGGGGCCAAGCCTGATTTGCATATGGTCGTTCCCTTCTGTAATGGCTTGGCAGGCGAAGAACGATGGTCTGGAGGGTTGCCCAGAGCATTGCCAGTGGTTAAGATTAATTCTAAACCTTCCAGCCATCACCTCTTTGTTTTTGCTAGATCCACTTGCACCTGCTCCCCATCTGCAAAGGAAAAGAAGCTGGAGGGCTCCTTAAGAAGGGAAACAGAGCGGCAAGCAGAAAGGCACCAGGTGGGCATGGCTTGCTAAGTGGTGAAAAAGAGCAGGAAGCAGGAAGGCACCAGGTGGGCGGGGCTTGCTAAGTGGTGAAAAAGAGCAGCAGGCAGGAAGGCACCAGGTGGACGCGGCTTAGGCCAGGTGACCTACATCCACTTGCACCTGCTTCCCATCTGCAAAGGAAAAGAGGCTGGAGGGTTCCTTAGGTAGGGAAACAGAGCGGCAAGCAGGGTGGCACCAGGTGGGCGGGGCTTTCTAATTGGTGGAAAAAGCGGCAAGCAGGAAGGCACCAGGTGGGCGGGGCTTCCTAAGTGGTGAAAGAGCGGCAAGCAGGAAGGCACCAGGTGGGCGGGGCTTGCTAAGTGGTGAAAAAGAGCAGCAGGCAGGAAGGCACCAGGTGCGCGGGGCTTAGGCCAGGTGACCTAGATCCACTTGCACCTGCTCCCCATCTGCCTGAGGAAGTGGTAGAGGGGCCCGAGAGTGGGCGGAGGTGGTAGAATGAGGCGGCATGGTAGCCAGAGAGGAGGAGGGGAGTGCCAGAGAAACAGCAGAAGAAGTAGGTGGCAGAGGAGCAAGCGAGGTGCTAGTGCGAGTAGTTGGAGAAGGAAGGAAGTTGATAAGATGTGGGATATGTCTATCGATGGGGCTGAGGGCCCTGGACCGAGACAGTGCCATTCAGATATACATTAATGATGGTCTTGGAGTAGTTGAAGGAGGCCAAGAGGGCCTCCCACCAAGTGCCACCATTAATGGGAGAGGAGGACAAAGGCGAGAGAACAGAGACCATATGAGGGTCCATAGGTCTGGGGAGGGAACAACAAAGAGTATGTCAGTGAGAGTCTGTCTGGAGGAAACACTGGAAGCAAAAGAAAAAATAGTGAGCCAGACATGTGATGCCATCAGTGATGTCATCAATGACATTTGTGATGTCATCTTTGATGTCCTGGGTGTTAGTCTTAGCAGTGCACGGTGGTGGCGCGAGTTATGGTTGCTTAGCTTACCATAACTGGCGAATTTCAAAGGTTTTTCGGTTTTACTTGGAACCATAACGTCCCTTTAACAAAGTTTTTTCACTGAATTTCATAGGTTTTTAGTAGCGCAACTTAACCATAACATCCCTTTAACAAAGTTTTTTTCACTGAATTTCATAGGTTTTTAGTAGCGCAACTTAACAATAATGACTTTGACTTTATATACATGTCATATGGAACTGACTAGATCTCTTCTTATGAACTTGATGTCCGCGAACTTATTTAATGTTCGCGGACATGTTCGGAGAACAGTACCACTACCTAAAAACTGTGGGGGGAAGGGTGGTGGGGTATGTTTGATTGTTATATCATAATATAGGAACATTTAACAAATTCAAAAAGCAGCACACAAACACATTATATATAGTAATACAAAAGAAATGTAACCCATATATGTATAACACTAACCATTCATTTAAATACAATATGTTCTGAAATGGAATATACCACAAGAAGATAAATTGGCTTCCAACATAATTACCTCACAGACACAACAGAACTGAGAACAAGACCAGACCCACTGAATACATAGGACTTATCTTACCAGAAATAGTAAGTGTACTTCATTTTACTCATATATTTATAAACTTTCTGTATTAGATTAAAAAATATATCATCTTTTTTTTTTTCTCACAGAAATGTCTAGTACTCTGGAATGGCTAGAGGACAATTTCCCACATGAAAAAATGTCACAAGATAGTGAAACTAATGGTAAACACTTTATAATATAAACCATTTATTTATTTATTTATTTTTATATACATTTAACATATATATTATTTTTTTGTACAGAGCATACCAAAATAGAAAAAACTTCAGAAAACCCTGTTATGGATAACAGTCTTCACAATATAGAAGAACAAATGGATGTATTGTTGGCTAATTTTAATAATTTAAAAACTTTTGTAGAAAATCATTTCAAACCAAAAACCTTGTACCATTGCCCCACATGTACTTGTCCCTCCTCACCATATCCCAGTCAATTATCCCAAACCCTCTCCATAATCCAAAACGTTTTGATGAGACTTCCATCCCTTCTTCACCTAATACCAATCATGTTGAAACCCCAAATTCTCCTGTTTTTGTTTCTGTTTCTGCCTCACCTTATCTGTCATAAATTATATATCAATACCAAATTGTGAATCCATTCCATTTCAGCAACTTGTACAAAATGCAAACCATGGTAGATTATGCTCTACCTGCAATTCAGATAATCGCTCCATGTTAGTAATACAAACACATAGTAAATACGTAATACTAATGCTTCTACGTTACAATGCAGATGGTACCAAAAACAACTGCAAGCTGACTGGAGTCACACATAGTCAAATATCACTTGGTAAGAAAACATTCACAACAATAGGTATAATCTACCACGCAGGAGCCACAACCAATTCAAGGCACTACACGGCATATATAAAAAAGAAATGTGGATGGTTTGAATGTAATGATAGTACCATTACTCTAAAGCAGAGATTACCAGCAAATCTTACAAACGCTTATTTGATGTTCTTAAAACCAAAATTTGATAAATAAACTGTATTTAAACCTTTAAGTAAATTTGTGTTAAAAAAGTATAAACTGTTAGAATACTCCAAAAGCTATCTAGCTGCTCAAAGATTCTACAACAACTAATCAGATAAATGAATACCACTAAATTAGACCAAAAAATACACAGTTAGAATACGCCAATTGGTATCTAACTGTCCCAAAATTATAAATTTGTGTTAAAATAATATAAACTGTTAGAATACTCCAAAAGCTATCTAACAGCTCAAAGATTCTACAACAACTAATCAGATAAATGAATACCACTAAATTAGGCCAAAAAATACACAGTTAGAATACGCCAATTGGTATCTAACTGTCCCAAAATTTAACAATATCCAAATAGATAAATCAAAACCACTAAAATATATTAAAAAAATAGACAGTTAGAATACGCCAATTGGCATCTAACTGCTCCAAAATTTTATAATATCAAAACAAATGAAGAATCTGTTACTGCTCCAAAAAAAATACAACAAAGCAAAGTATAAATCATTAGCCAGAAACAACAAGTGAACACTGAAAACAAACAAACAAATAAACTGTAGCATAACAGAAAAAGTTTTTTTTTTAATCCAACATGGATTTTTTTTTCTCCCACAGACCCAATGATTTTAGCAACAAATACAGAAACTGAGCAAATTGCACAGTACTCTGATTTGTACTCTACTAAATTTGAGGGTCGAAAAAAAATAAAAGTATATTGCTTATACAATGTAATAAGTAATTACAAAATACTAATACTAACATGCTATTTTATTTTATCACAGAAATGAAGAAGAAAAACATGGACTCCCATTACTAGACCAAACAGTAAGTATACAATAATAAGGACAACCATAGCAGCATATCACATCCATAGTATCTAATACCTTTGTTCCTTATACATTTGTTTTTCACCCAAAGTTATAAGCAAATATGAATGTGATATGCTGCGGTGGTTGTTGCCAGGGCATACAGTCTTGGGTGCATGGCCAAATGACCATGCACCCAAGACTCTATGCCCTGGCAACAACCACCGCAGCATATCACATCCATAGAGTCAAACATTTCAACTATGATCTATGGGAAACTTTTAATGTCCGCGAACAATGTGAGTGTTCTTAGAACACTTTGAACTTGCCAGCGAACAATACGGACACCGTTTTCAGGACACCCCCTACGAACATTTCAGAACAACGCGATATTTCTTAGATCACTTTCAACTTAACAACGAACAATACGGACAGCGTCCTAAGGACACCCCCTACGAACATTCCAGGACACCGGGAGTGTTCTCAAAAACGTCTTCAGAACACCCCCTTTTTGTTTATTTGCGAACATTTCGCGGGTGTTCTTAGAACACATTCAACTTGACAGAGAACAATACGGACAGCATCCTCAGGACACCCCCTACGAACACTCCCCGGACACCGCGAGTGTTCTTAGAAGCGTCTTCAGAACACCACCATCTTGTTTATTTGCGAACATTTCAGGACACCGCGAGTGTTCTTAGGACACATTCAACTTGACAGAGAACAATACGGACAGCGTCCTCAGGACACCCCCTACGAACACTCCCCGGACACCGCAAGTGTTCTTAGAACAGTTTCACTTTGCTTGCGAACAAAACGGACACATATTGAGTCCTTAGAACACCCCCCAGTCAGTTTATTTAGAACATTTCAGAACACCCGTGATGTCCGCAAACAAATCGAACACAAAAAGAACGTCTAACACATAAAAAACACAACTTTCATCCTATCTCATACACTCCCACCCTCCCCAAACACTCCTACACACCAACACACTCTACTAAATACACATTTTGAACAAAGTTTCACCGCACTGTCCGCGGACGTCCGCAAATCCAAGATGGCGGGCGCTACCGAAAAATCTGACGTGCTTCACGCTCCACGCCGTCCAATCAGCGAACACGTTGCATGTCCGCGAACATCACGCAAGACGATTGGCCAATCAGGACACTGTCCGCGGAGCGAACAGGGAAGTGTGTCCGCGAACCGAACACAGATATCACTAATTTTTTTTTACCTACTTTTTGGTCATTTTAAAAAAAACTACTGGACGGATTTTCACCACATTTGCAAAAGCACACTTTCGGGACCAAGCCGCTGCTCCTGGTCCAAATTTGGTGGAAATCCGTCCAGCGGTTTGGGCAGTAGGCGCGAGCAAAAATGTTTTCCCATTCAGTCTATGGGAAAAAAAAAAGTTTTGGGACCCCCCCTATAACTTTGCCCCCCCTGGACGACTCCTCACCAAAAAAATTCAGAGTGACCCAAATACTTTTTTTGCAAAGTTTGGTGAGGATCCGTCCAGGGAGAGCGAAGTTATAAGCCACCCAAAACGTGCTCTTCCTATGGAAACAGCAACTTAACCATAACTACATGGCCACGGTATATATATATATATATATAATATTGTATATTGTGAGAATTTGTGTAAGGTTTACCTTTTAAACCCAACTCACAGCTAGAGTGTAGTACTCCAGTCACAACTTTTATATACGTATGGATGGATCAGAGGATAATTGAGGTAAGTGTTAGGTAGCAGTACTCACAAACTAAAACACTTAAAAGGCATTTCATTGGTGTGCGTGCCAATCATCAAAACAGAACAAGTTGGCCCCAGACTAGTTTCAGGCTCCTCGGCCTGCTGGTACCCATGGAAGCTGGATCAGTGGAGACCTTCCTTGGAAGTATGCTGCTTTATTAACTGGTGAAGCCTGGATGCTTCCAGCACTTGTGTAGCTTAACGTTCGGACTGATATCCAGACAGGCTCTTGCCTTTTTTTGCACAGATCTTCAATTAAAGGCTGACGGATTTGACGTGAAAGCTTTATTCGCAAAAGAGACCTTGCAGTACAGGTCATTATCATACTTCAAGACTGCAGTTTGTTAATGCGAACTGGCAGGACATATTTCAATGATGCCAAGATGACCTTCCAATCCTAGGAAGCCTGCTCTTCCCAGCTAAAATGTATATATTCTACAGGAGGTCTAATTTCTTACTTCATGTGCTGGTTATATGGATTTTGGTAACTGTAGTATACATTGGAGTAATCATTCTAAGGGGATGTCACGCACAGATTGATGGATCTCTCTCCGTGTTATTGTACATGTTGAGGTGTATCTCCTGCCGTTTGCTGACTATATTTTATCTTGGGGAGAAACATGGTTCTGGAACTATTTGAGTATTACGTTACCATTAACATTCAATACATTTGATCCAGTGAAAACATTTGAGAATAGGGTTTGTTGTCTTTATTGTGATACGCCGAAACGGGACCCTTGTTTATTGGCAATATAATTCACATTGCGACTCACCTGTTCATTTCCTTTTCCAAAAGACTGGCGTGATGTCTCTTCTATCTAGTAGGTCTGCCAGTTACTGTTTAGTAAGATTGGCAAGTGGGGACTGACTTGACGAATTGTCCACTAAATAAGCCATGTTTTACCTTAACCCGGTCGCAGCATTTTATTGGGTTCGATTTTGTATTCTTCTGTATGTAACTAAGATAACAATCTCCACTGTAACAAGCCACCATACACACGGGCTGCTGTGCGCTCTATAATGCGAATAAATAAATAAATTGAAGGCCAGAGTCCCCTTCATTCGCTGTTCCCAGTCATGTAACCACCGTGTTTTGCTTTCCCTGACATTGCTATGAGCATGTCCACTCGTCCCCGGTGACAGCGGTGCCTCATATGGCCGTGTTTCCTCCTCCTGGACCCCTGTGTTGCCCACCCTTCATCCCTGCTATTGCTGTTCGCCGGGGCTTCATGCAGGACTCATGCCTTTGCTTGCCTGCCATTGACTTCTTAGCCTGTCTCGAGGGGAGGGGCCGTTAGATAAAATAAAATGATAAGTAGAGGGCTTAGACTAGATATCCTTGTCTACTGATCCCACGACCCTGCCGCTCACTCACCAGCTCGCAGGCGTGTTGTCGGATGACTGGATGAGGGGAGCGTCGCTGTGCATTAAAATAGACTGCACCATTCTGTGTATTTTTGTCTTAAAGAGGCACTCAGAAAGTCATTGGCATTCCGTGGACATTCTTATCTTCCTTTGAAAGTGTGAACAGCAAAACATTCTTTTCCTTATGCCATTGTCTTTAATCCTTTCAGCTGCCTGGAGAGAAGAAGAGGAAGAGGGAGTGTGGGAGGGGGGATCGGATCTCCGCAGACTGCTGCCTCTGGCTCCTAGCCAAGGATGGCGGATCTCTCTGGCCAAGAGAAACAAATGACACGTGTATTGTTCATCCTCTCGGAGCAAATACAGAGCCAGGAGAAGAAGGAAGGGCCGTTCCTCACTGGCCTCTTCCTGTGCGTGTTGGATGCTGCCCTAGTAGAAATGGAAGACCTTTCTTAAGCATTAGCTAAGCTTTTCTCTATTGTGAGGCTCTGGGAGTGGGGAGGTTGTGAAGTGACATGGGATGTTGTATTGCTTCATATCTTAGAAGAGAGCAAGCTTTGATCGGCTTGAATCTCTGAATGCGTTGCTCAATGTTTGCTGTTTCATGGAATGAGGCGAACATTGTTTGCTGCTATGCATGCAGCCTTCTCAACCTATCCTCCAGGACGTGTTTAGAGTGCAGATCGCATGCTTGTTCTAGTGGCAGATTGAAGGCAAAGGGCCCCAGCAACAAGACTGACAGAGTCTTCAGGGCTGCTGGGTGGTGCTTAGAGTGGGCACAGTGAATGCGCACCATTTGCACACTGTTTCAATTCGATTGTGGCACAATTTCAATCTTGCACATACATAGCCTGCCTCGCTGTGTTTTCTGGACTACAGCCTAAGATATTGGATACGAAATTAAAAACTAAGCTACCTTGGGGGCCTTGCTTTAGGAAGCAGATTTAAGCGCCTAGCAGGCCCATTAGCGCGGGCGTCTTTGTCAGCCTCACTGGTTGTCACTGGTTTCGTCTGCGACTCGTTACGGTAGGGATTTCAGGTATGTGTTTAAAATGGCTTCTGATTTGACAGTTGGATCGGCAGGTTTCTCTACTTCCACCTATCAAGTCCATACCAGGGCAGAGAAAATGCTTGAAAAATACCTTAATATGGTCTTTGGTAGTGGCCTTGCTTCTTTTAAAAAACTGTGGTACATCGAAAGGTAATTTAAGGGAGCTGCTGATTACACAAAATGGAGCTGTGAGAGCTATTCATGGTCTCGGAAGGAGCGAACATGTAACCTCACTCCGGCGGTCGTTGCACTGGTTGCAACACCGAATTCAACATAAAGTACTGTCACTGACACACAAATATTCATGGGCTCTGCGCCACAATACCTGAAGGACTGGCTTCATACTAAAATTCCCAAGAAAACATGGCATTCAAATGATAGCACCCGTCTTGATCAACCTCACTATAGACTTACTAGATATGGAGCCACCAGCTTCGATGTCTGGGCACCTAAACCTTGGAACGATCTACCTGCTGCTCTTCGCAATCTTTCTTGTTCCTCAAGATTAAAAAAGGATTGCAAAAAATATAATTTTAACATAGGAATATGATATGATATGGCATTTATAACGCGTCTGTACACAAGTGTTTCTAGGCGCCACAAGAAAAGTGAGGAAAGACCAAGGGGGGACAAGATAAACAATCCTACTAGGCCTTGTGTCATTCGGATTGTGCAAGTGGGACAATAGAATTGGAAGGGGAAGGAGAGGGGGAAGTGCAAGGGAGAGGAAAGGGGGAAGCGCAATCAGGGCAGAATGGCTGTGAGTAAGTGCGGCAAGTACAGCGTGACTCTGGGCAAGTGCAAGGAGGCAAGGGTCTGTAGGGGTTATAGTTACAGCCCCAAGTGCACGGTCGGCCAGGAGGCAGTGCATAGAAGACTGGTCATGGATGAGCCTGGTACCCAGTGAGACTCTAAGGGAACCACGCAAGACCAGTCAGAGCACCAGACAGGTAAGTAAGCAAAGGAGCGAGAGAGAGAAGGCAGAGGATAAAAAAAGGAGGGTCTTGAGCTGCTTCTGGAACTTCAGGTGGTCTGGACCAAGTTTGAGAGGGGCAAGGAGGCCATTCCAGGGGGAGGCACCTGCAGAGGAGAGAGATCTACCCAAATCTCTCTGCCTGTAAAACTGTCTGTCCTTCAGAGAGTTCGAGTTAGCTGAGCGAAGGGTTCTAGACGGAAGGTATTTCAGAAGAAACAGTTGGAGCAGATTGTCTTGAACTTGATCCTTGCAGCCACCGGGAGCCAGTAGAGAGATTTCAGGGATGGAGAGATACAGTTCCTGGGCTTGAGGCCAAGGATAGGTTTCGCCGTCCTGTTCTGGATTAGTTGCAGGGAGTGAAGAGTAGAGGTAGGCAGATTGAGAAAGAGGCTGTTGCAGTAGTCCACCCTGGAGAGAACCAGGGCTCTGGAGGCAGTGAGCTTCTGGGGGAAAGTGTGAAAAGGTTGAATACCTCTGAGGAGGTGCAGCTGCAAGTGGGCCTTTCTGGCAAGGTCTGTGATGTGAGGAGAGAAGGAGAATGTGGACTCGAAGATGATGCCAAGGTTTTTTGCCTCAAAAAAAGGCAAGGCTAGAGGGCTGAAAAAGGGCAGTCAGAGTAAGAGTGGGAATGCAGGAGCTAGGGTCCCAATGAGAAGGATACCTGTCTTATTGGCATTAAGGCAAAGATTGTTGGAGGTGCACCAATTTTGAATCGTGGATAGACAGCTAGGAATGAGTGAGGGAGGAGAAGAGGCTGAGGCAAGCTTGAACGAGAGCTGAGTGTCATCCTCAAACCACTAAAAGATGGAAGAGAAGGTGGAGATCAGGTGGGCCAATGGGGCCAGATAGACATTGAAGAGCCAGGGTGCGAGGATATAGTCCTGGGAAACAACACATTTGTAGAGAGAGGTGGCAAAGAGAAAGGACCCATGTTGGACCTGGTTGGGATGGTCCAGGAGGAAGGAGGTCAGCCACGCTATGCCCTGATCTGTGATGCCCAGGTTCACACGGAGTGGGTTGACCAGGGTGGCATGATTGACCTGTCGTAAGAAGAGGAAAGATCAATGAGGATTAGGACAGAGGGATATCTGGAGTCGAGTTTAGAGAGCAGATCTTCATGGGTGTTCAGGAGAGCAGTTTCCATGCGTCTGGCTGCTCTGAAGCCAGACTGATGGCCATGGAGGTTGTCCACAGATTCAGTGAGGAGGGTAAACTGGGAGATGGCCAGCATTTCCAGGAGTTTTGCCAGGAAAGGAGTAATCGAAATAGGGTGATAGTTTGCCAGACAAGCAGGATCGGCAGAAGGCTCTTTTAGGAGGGAGTGCACAAGGGAGTGCTTGAGGAGAGAGGGGAAAGATACAGTGGTGAAAGAGTGATTGCAGAAATCTGTCAAACTCAGCTGTAGCTGGCTGTATATCAGTAATGTCCAATTTCCCCTCCCCTTTCTCCTCACCTGTTTCTTCAGGATTGATTCCGTGTTGATGGGGTCTTCTGTTGATCCTCTTCTTTTTCGTGAAGAGAAACGGTCTACCGCGGAAGGAAAAAACCCTGATTCCCTAAAAAACAGGGAAGCTGGGGACCCCCTTCCGCAGAAACCAAAGCTTAAAAAAACCTCTTCTCGCAGTGTGAAGCACTGATGTGTGGAGAGGTAAGATGTTCCAGGACCGCGAGGATCAGAGGCGAGGAATAGGTTGGATCAAACCTCAGCTTAAAATTTTGAAGAGAGTAGCTGACAAACGGAACCAGAACTGCAGCGAGGAAATCTCCAGTGACCAAGGTAAGTACCAGGAAGATGTCGGTAGCGATCCGAGGAGCGGAAACGCTAACAGCAGCGGAAGAAACTCCAGAGGAAAAGGTAAGCACCTGGAGGAAGCCGGTAGCGATCCGAGGAGCGGAGCCGCTACCGGAGAAAAAACAAAAGGGCAAAAAAAAAACACAGAGAGGAGAGGGAAAGTATACTAAGAGGGAGAAACAGAGGAGGAGAAAAAAGAATTAAGGAAAACAGGCTGAACGAAAGCCGCCAAAAGGGATCACTGAAAGCGGAACTCAGCGAGGAAGCTTAGCTCCAAAAAGCAGAGAGCGGGGAACCAGGAAGCAGGAAACTAAGCGGAGCACGGCAACAACAGGTAGCGAAGTTGCAACGTACCGAACCGGAAACAGGGGCGGGACTAAATAGAGGAGGAGAGAGGACAGAAGACTAGAGCGATAACCAGGAAGCAAAAGGTAGAATGGGACATTCTAATGGTGGTGCCAGCGCCAGCCCTTCCAAAGCTGCCAATCACTCCTGCGGGTCGGCGGGGGTGTGACAGTATGCCCCCTTCCAAGGGACAACCCACCCGGTTTGCCAGGAAAGGCGAGATGGAATTTTTGCACCAACACAGGGGCATGTATGTATGAAACCGGCTCCCATGAATCTTCAGAGTGAGGATAACCTTTCCAGTGTACAAGGTATTCTAACCGACCCCTTCTATAACGGGCGTCGCGGATGGACTCCACCTCATACTCCATCGGAGGAATAATATCAGGAGCAGAGGTGCGGGGTAAAGGGCGGTCAAAGGGGTCCCCCCTATATTCCTTTAAGAGTGAGGCATGGAACACCGGGTGGAGCCGACGCATATGGCGAGGCAATTGAAGGTGAAAGGCAACAGGATTAATCTTGTGGGTGATGACAAAAGGACCTAGATAACGAGGGGAGAGCTTAGATGGACGTAACCACCGGGGTAGAAATTTGGTAGCCAACCATACCTTGGTGCCCTTTTGCCAATCAGGGGAAGGAAGGCGTTTGTGATTGCACTGAGTGCGGTAGTGAAGACTACTTGCTTGCAAACCCTCCGTAGCAACTCTGTGAGCCTCAGCTACCGTAGACAATAGTTGGTCAACAGAAGGAATGTGAGAGGGAGCAGAAAGAGGCAAAGGGATAGAGCTAGGATGGTAGCCATAAGAACAGAAAAAAGGACTGAGTTTGGTGGCACTGTGTGTGGCATTGTTATAGGCGAACTCTGCCGTTGGTATCAGGCTAACCCAGTTGTCTTGCTGAGAATTACTGAAGCATCGGAGGTATTGTTCAAGGGAGGCATTTGTCCTCTCAGTCTGCCCATTTGTCTGAGGGTGAAAACCAGACGGCATTGCCCTTTCAATGCCTAGTTTTTTGCACAGTTCTTTTTCCAAAAGTGGGAGGAATATTGAGTGCCCCGATCGGAGATGATCTTATCTGGGATTCCATGCAGACGGAAGATGTCTCGTGCAAAGACTGTCGTCATTTAAAGCCGCGGTGGGTAGGCCTGCCAACGGTGAGAAATGAGCCATCTTGGTAAAGCAGTCCACTGTCACCATAATGCAAGAGCATCCCTCTGAAGGAGGCAGGTCTGCTATAAATTCGGTTGATATAAGACTCCAGGGCCTCTTGGGTATCTCATCTTGTTGCAAACATCCAATGGATTTTTGGGTGCGGTATTTAGAGCGGCAGCAAACAGGACATGCTTGAACATACTCAGTAACCTCCTTAGCCAATCCTGGCCACCAGAACCGACGGCGCACCAAATCCAAGGTGCTCTTAACCCCCCGATGCCCTGCCAAAGGATCGTCGTGACACCATCGAAGAGCAGTGCGCCGTGTCTGGGTGTTTGGTAGGAACAAGCTCTGCTTGTGGAAACGTAACCCATCCTTAATCACCAGGTCTTTGGAATACTTCACGGGTAGTTCTGAAGAGAAAGAAGCACTGTGGAC